>NC_034412.1:15605442-16215022 GCF_002078875.1 Numida meleagris
CCGTCCCTAGGGAGCGTGGAGACCCAGGAGCACGGCAAACAGGACGGACAAACAGGGTGCAGCGCATCAGAAGGGCACTGCGCGGCAGAAGGGCATGGCGCACCAGTTCGCGCAGGGCAGGTGAGCAGGGGGCGAGCAGCGCGTGCTGCTCTTCACAGCCCAGGTCATCAGCGGAATGCTCTCTGTTAGTACCAACACGGTCACCACCCAGTGTGGCAGGCAGAGGCAGAAATGCAGACGGGAGGCCCACCACCTCTCCGGGCTGACGTGCGCACCCAGACAGACCTTCTGAGGAGCGAGAGGGCTGCCCAGACCAATTTAGAGGTGGCGGTTTAACAACACACAGAGCTACATGGGGAGAATTTTCACTTGATTCATTTTCCAAATTCTTCTTCCAGCATACCTCTCCACCTAACAGGGACCCCAGGGCTGTTTTCCAGTTTTCTGGAAAACACCAATGTAAAAGAATAATAAAAGATAATTTCAAGTTTTTTTCCACTTTTACTCCATGAATGGCAGGGCCGTAGCCATTTGAAGTTGGTCCATTTTAACAAATTAAGTCATTTGTCCCTCTCCCTCAGTCCATTTGCACACTACTTGTCAGTTTATAATAAAATATTTTAGATTCCTAATGCAGTGAGCACCAGCCAGGAACAAGAAATCTTAACTATCATCCCAATTTTTAATCATTTCAACTGAATTTTCGAAGTAGCACATTCACAAAGTTCCTCCCTAACTGTGACTAAAGCTCAAGAGTGAAACTCTCTGTAGGTAAAAATAAGGTGCAAAGCCCTTCAGAGCAGCTACAGAAACATCACCAAGCTGCCCTGCACTGTGTGAGCTAATCTTATGTGTCATGGATAGACATAGAGCACACAACAGAGATGACTATTATATTCTGCAATTCATTAGAGGGAACACTTGAAAATTAGCTCAAAAGAGGCGTGAAGTTCCAAGGAAGTTAGGAGGAAACAGAAGGTTTAACAAATGAAAACAACCAACACACAGACAGAAGTGTTTGGTCACCCCTGGAAAGGGTTCACAGGATCAATCACGATCCTAGATGCTAACAGCACACAAGAGAACTTTTACTAGAACTCAGCACAATAAGTGAACAGCCTACAAAATCTAGATATGCATATCACAACTGCAGCTAGCGGATGCTGAGAGAGCTCAGTAGCTGGACTGAGGCTTCAGCAGAAGCTCCTATCTTCAGAAAATGTGGCCCAAAGGTGACAGTCTCCTTTGTATCACTGATTTATCCCAATTTCCCAGTAATCTAATTCCAATGAACTCTACAATAATAAAATGGAAGGGGAAAATAACGGAAAATGCCAGAAGAACAAAGAAAATAATACACAAAGGAGGAATAGGGCAGCTTTAACTCACGGGAAATAAGCTTTGTGCAGTCTCCTTCCTCAAAAAGAAACCCACTCAGAATTGCTACAATCTAAAAGACAGTGAATAAATTCTGAATTTGGACTCAGGTGCAAAATTTCCGCCAAGTCAGTAGCAGTAATAACAATAAAGATGAGAGAGAATTTTCTCTGTAACTGCTGCAATATTTTCCAAATACACTCAGCTGAATATAAAATGTAGGATTGTGCTTTTTTGGGGGAATAGCATATGGCAGTGAGAGCTTCAGACAAGTCACAGGGGGCTGAGTCTTGGAGGATTCAATGGGAAAGTTACTTGAGATGTGCTCAGAATAATTTCATAGTTTAGAAGCACATATTCTTAGTTT
Organism: Numida meleagris; assembly: GCF_002078875.1. Classification (NCBI taxonomy): domain Eukaryota; kingdom Metazoa; phylum Chordata; class Aves; order Galliformes; family Numididae; genus Numida; species Numida meleagris. The sequence goes on from NC_034412.1 coordinate 15,607,187, forward strand.
CCTAGCACAATTTCATAAGAGCCACTTAACTTCTGCTTTGTTTGTTTATTAGCCTCTGGATTCTGGAATTTGTTCTTTATGCTGAAACCAAATTACACTGAAGTGACAAATATAAAAACACGACAGTCCTTGTAAGTCTCATGCTATGCATTTGCTCTCCCATAGCTTAAAAAACTAATCCAAAACTGAATTACTTTAAGCTTTCAGCATGATTTACAGGAGCAAGATTTCTTCAACACATCTTGTTATTAGTCCAGTCTACGCACACTATCACTACATATGATCACAGTGTATAAATGTGACAGTTCGGTAGATTCCACTTTCAAATCCCACAATTTAGGTTTTTTTACGGTAGATCATTTCAATGCAAAATTGCAGGACATGAAATGTTAGTGCTGTGTGTGTTTTCAATGCATTTTAAAAGGACTTCTACCTCTCCAATATTTGAACACAAACCTGATCCCTCCTCAATGCAGTAATCCCATGAGATTAAGTCATACTGTAAATACCAGATGAATTACAATCGGATTAGATGGGCAGTCTGTTCGTTTACTCAACACAGCTGCGCTCCAGAGTCTTTTCACCACTAGTCTCCATTTATAAAAGGAATGCTTTGTCCCTAAAATAAATGAACATTGTTTCTATTTCACGACTCTTTTGTATTACCATTGCCAATTACATTACTATTACCAGTGACAAGGACATTTCTACTTCCTAAGGAGGAAGCAAAATGCTCCTTGAGAGACCAATAAGAAAGCTGTTCTTGATACAGATCCACAGGGCAAGATTTATTTTAAATATATCACTGAAATATCCTTTGGTAGCCCGCATTCTATTTTAGCCAAGTGGAATATAGAGAAGATCTTTTTGGAGTTAGGTATGAGAAAGACACACATTGATCTCCTGAAATTTCCTAGGACTTGGCAGATCCATCACAAGTATTTCCATAGGTTCCAAACCTAGTACTTCTGCCTACATCAGTAAGCACGAAATCATCACATTTATGAGACTCAACGGTAGTTCTGGCACAGCTTGTGGTTTAGAGAGAATTTCTACTAATTTATCAGTAAGAATCATGTTTTAAAATGTTCAGACTTGTCTGCACTTTGCCAAAATCTCTCTACCTTTTCACTACAATTATTTATAAATGTCAAAACACATCCCTCATAATTGTTCCCAATTACAGAAATCACCTTGCCATTTAAGCTTAAATTTGCTTCCATCCAGCACACAAATCTGGTGTTATTGTCTTTTAATAAAAATCACTTCATAAACCCTACTGAATAATGGAGCTAAGGCTTTCATATAACAATCTCTGATTGCAGGCCACAAAAGTATTAAAGCAAGATAAAACCAATATCTTCCCTGACTCATATTCTCAGTATTCTGCCAACTCCACTCTCACCTCTACCTTCTGATTTCAGAGCCATTATTCCTGGTTTTCAGAGAGCTGCAAGAATAAAACTGGTGAGGGTGGGGCAGTGGAACCAACCCAGCTCAAGCCCTCTCACCAAGCTCCTCCATACTTCTTGTCTGCACATGCTCAGCAGCTTGGAACAGTGCTGTCAGCAGGCCCACTTGAGCTGGTGGTGATCACAGGCACACAGGACCCAAGCGAGCTGCTTACCAAGGAGATGTATTAGAAGGACACCGCTGCACTTGCCGGTACTGCAGGTACCCTGTGATCAACCACTGCTCACCTGAGCTTTTGCACCACCAGCATTAGGCAGACCTGGCCACACCAGCCTGGAACGTCTATGATCAAAAAGCAGAGGTGAAAGGCAGGTGACCACTGTCCATGAATATCCAGACCAGTGTTCTTGTGAGTCCCCTAAGTATGCCCCAAAATGATGAGACTAAGAAGTTCATCCCTGACCACGCTGCTATCAGTAATGCAACAGAGCAGCGTAAACCCAGTGAGTGGAAAATTCACCTCCCATTTCTATTAATTTATTAGCCTGGAAACAAGAAAACCTCCTTTTAACAGACAGAAGCCACAGTGATCTGTCACGTTACAGCTGCCAAATAGGTAAAATGTAGCACTTGCACAAACATAAAATTGGTTGCTCTCTGAAAAGAGCTTTTCTGTTAGGCAGGCATTAGGATTTCAAAGTCATGAAGTGATTTTATGGAAGTCACAGGAGAAAGTATACTGAGCACACTTTGCTCTCAGACAAAAGGTGTTATGGCTGAGTCCCAAGCCGAGACACTGTCTTTGTGACCACTGAACACGAACTCTTATTTTCAAGAGAAACACTGGTGCCAGGATCTGCTTTCACTCACACCTGTGACTCCTGCTGATTTCAGTAGGAGTTTCCATATTTCACTAACTCAGAAGAAGTGCTTTGTGTAAATCTGAATGCACATGGGACAATGGTTTTATGATACAGTGTATTCAAAGTCAATATTGGCTTAAGGTTTTTCTACACAATTTCCTCCCATCCTTTCCTCTCTGTGTGAGTGATGTGCTTTAGGTCATGTTGGTTTTCATATTGATTCACAGTATGGCCTCACAACCAGTCTCACTGTTACAGCTGAAAGAGATACTCTGGCATGGTACAGGAGGAGGCAGTGGGAAGGAGAGGAATGCTTTAAGCTGGTACCTCTGGCTTCCACCATACATGTAGTGATTTCTGGCAAAGTTAAGGGTGATGAGTATAGGCCAAAAGAAACTAATGCCTGGATATTTCACTACAAGTTGCTCAGACAATCATCTTAGCACCCATCACAAAACTAAGAAGGTGAGATACTGAGAAGATCCTAACTCACATCGGACCACTACGACTGTGGAAAAGTTAATGAAAACTGACTCCTATTGCAAGACCAAGCCATGAACTGTACTCCTGTCTGACAAGATTCTGTAGTGTGGTACATATTCTTAAAAATATTTAAGATATAACAATACAAAAGCTAACTTTAACAACATTCACAGTTTTAATAATAATCATTTTTCTTCCAGTTACAAGACAATTACATATGGAATTCAGTATTTGCTTTTTGCCAAGTGTTAGATTTAATAAAATACAGTGGAAGTTGTTATTCTATGAGTAAGAATGAGAAAAATTGTATTAAGAACTTACTTTCTGCAGGTTCCTTAGATCTTCTGCCACTGGAGGATTTCCTCAGGAGACTTCGTCCTGAGGTAAAGAGGCTGGTTAGTTCTTCCAAAGGACTGGTAGGTGTCCGAGAACGGGAACTGCTCTGAGATGATGATCCATAGGTACTGACTGAGACATTTACCATCTTCCCTCCTTCTTGCAATGTATTTCTGGCTGTAGAATGAGGCACTGATGGAGAGCTTCTTGAGAGACTTCCTGAATGTACAGAGTCATAAGGTGGAGGTCTTTTGAGGCTTAAAGGGGTAAGAGACCTACCCATACTGACAGGAGAGGGTGAGGCAGAGTGACTTTTAGGATAACCATGTGGAGACTGTGTTCTGTATAAGGTAGAAGGATGAGGAGGCGAGGAGGTGTGCCCAGGGGTGCTAGTTCCATGAGATACCATCTGCTCTTTCTCCAGTTTTTGATGGCCTGGTGTATGAGGCGGCAATGAAGATGGAGAAGCTCCAGCTTGTTGTTTTATGTAAGACACATTTTCTAGGACGGGAAGCTTTGTGACCTCTAGCGGAGTTAGAGGAGACTCATCAGAATTTGGGGAACACTGCACTGGTGCTGGTGGGAACACCAGCAGCGGAGGTCTGTGAGAAAGCAGATTTGGAAATGGTGGGGGTATATCACAAAGCAAGCCCTTGGGAGTAGATGGCACTGAAGTCTTGGTGAAATCGAGGTCAGGCACTGTGGGAGTAGCACACTGAGAAGAACAAGTGTGATGGTCATATTCACATTGACATTTTGAATCTTGGCCTACATCATCAAATATAGGGTATTTCATCTCCTCATAGACTGCTTCACTTTGGTCATCTTCATCTTTTTTGAAGTCTCTGAGTATATTCCCAACCATTTCAATATAAACAGGCTCTTCCTCCTCTGTGTCTGGGGCAGGACTGCTGACTTGTGACAAGGACGCATCCCTAGTGAGTGGTGTCTTCATAGGGCCATGCTTTTTGATGTAAGTTTCATCAAAAGATGTGCTTAATTGAGTGTTTGGATTTCGTTTCGGCTTAGGAGGTGGAATCTTCTTTGTATATTCATCACTGTGAGGTCTTGGTTTGGCTGACACTGAAAACAGAACAAAATACAAATTCATCAGAAATATTTAACAATCTTTGTCAAACATAAGATCTCTGAAACAGCCTTATAATTCTGGAATGGATTTCATGGGACCAGCTTGTTGCTGGCTCTCTCTCGTATTGTATCTGTAGAACGCTACAAAAATAACATCCTATTCAAAACACTCCTAATCTTCCCCCAAGAGGGTGTGACTCTTCAATAGTCAGCAGCTAGTGAACATTTCCCTTCCTCTGAGACAACTGTTCCCTACCAAACTCTTTGGACAGGAGGACTTTCCATTTTTAATTATTATGCTTTTGAAATATCACAATGGAATTTTAAAAACTCAAAAAGTTGCCAAAGACATAAAATTAAGTATCCAAATGAACTTGTAGCTGTAGGAGAACACTTAAGATCCTGGACATTCACACTGGAATGACAGTGACGCAACTCTGCAGTAACACAGTGATGAATCAAGACTTTTTTGTTTACAGTAACATCTTGCATAAAGTACAATTGTCTCAGCACTGAAAGGGAAAGGAAATGCTAACATAAAAATGTCCTGTTGTGATAATCCTAATCATTTATCTGAATTCAGTCATATGAATACACAAGACTTCAGTGAAGTCAAGAGAAACAAAATACCTCGTAGAATCAGATCTTTCTCAAACAGGTTTATTATGAATCAGATCATTTTACCTATGAAATTAGAAATCAAAATATTATTATGAAATTCATTTGAAAAGGTTAAGGGTTTCTTAAAATTATCCTTGATGAATTAAAGACAAATGAAACTCATTTTGTTCTCTTTGCACAAATACTTTATAAAATATCTCATTAAATGTTGGGGTTAATAGAGTATCTCATTAAATATTTAGCAGAAGTCAGTTTTTATTCTACATGGATTCAACAAACTAATTCAGAAATGAAATTTACTACACATACTGAATCTATTTTGTATTCCTATAGGGTAAACAGTTCTTGCACTGAAGGCCTTGACACCTCATTGATAAGTTTCTCAGTTTTCAAAAACTCCTAAACTGCATGCCAGCTTAGAATGGCAGCCTTCTGTTCTTAGCAGATAGTATTGCTCTCTGCAATTTGCTGCTACAGATCGGTCGCTGCAAACTCAGCATTCAGAGAAATTTCCAGCTACCATTTGCTGACCCAACAATCAGACAGCAGCTAGTGAATATCTGATGTTAAACCAACCAGGCAGCACTCATGGAGTTAAAAAGACTCCTTTTGAAACAGCCTCCAATGTGTTCCCAAAGCCAGTGGCTCCGCCAGCTGCAAGGCAGTGTTTTCATAGCCTGCTAGGACGGCGGCTGCTGGGGGAAGGTGCCTGCACTGTTGCATTTTCCTGATGAGCTTTAGTCAATGTCAGAGGCAGATTCAAACCCAGCATTATGGCTTTGTTATTCTTCTGCTTTGATCTGTTAAATAATTCTTCGGTACTTCTTAAAAGGCATAGCATTAACGGCAGGTATTAAACAAGATCCTAGGTTTGCTTTGGACTACAGAGACTTGTATATATGTATGAGCATACAAATGAAATAACAGGAGCACTCTTCACCAATAACATGCACCTAACATACAACTAATGTGCAACAAAGCAAAAAAAAAAAAAAAAGAAACCTAGCCAGAAATAAAAAGAAAAAAAGAAAAAAAAACACAAAGAATGAAATTATACTTTCACAATGGTTCCAATTAATCTGCTCCACTTTGCAGCAGGCTAGGGACATGCAAAAGCTACCGCAGATAAGCACATTTGGTAGCTTGACAGTTTTCACTCTGTGGATATATCCTAATGTACTTTAAATTTGTCTTTTTAATTAACCCAAATTAATTTTCTTGAATGTCTTAAGATAGACTTTGGGGAGTGAGATATAGGCTATGTGAATCATTTGGGCTTTGCAGAAAATATTACTCCTGATGTATTTGACAATGTGATCAGATTTTTCTTGCTCTGCTTCCACCTAAATCACCATTTCCCTTCCATTTAGAATACTGTTTGTGTATCACATTCATACAAGTTCTACTGACATCAACTTGAGCTCAATCCTCTCTCCACACCCTCCTTAATCTGATTTACAACTCTGGCAAGTGCAATCTTCTTCAGATTGGTGTCATTAAAATGAAGAGACCCTCAATGAGACCAGCACAAAATGCCTGAGCGCTTCTGAGCATTTTGCCCAGGACCTGAACTCTGCATTGTAACAGCTAACAGGTTATAGACTTGGCTGCATTTGGAAATCACCTGTTTTGTAAGAAGAGGCTCTCTGCACATTTCAGCTCTCTATGCTCCATGCACATCTTTAGCGCATACCTGAGATATAAGTGCTTCCCATTCCTCTGCCATCCTTAGACCCTCGTTCCCTATTCTGTCTTCTACATCTCCTATGCCACAGGCATCACACACAGAGCTCTGCCTCACAGCTGTATCTGCACACTTCCATCTTTTATCTGGAGCGATGTTAATGACGGGAAAAGTAATAAAAAATGCCCTTGTACTGGTAGTCATTCAACTGATATGTTTACCTAAAAATAACTAAAAGTGCTTAAGAACACCAAGTTTTCCAAGAAATTGCTGGAAATAGCATCTTCCTCTTTTCTCCTTCCATTTCCACAATTTTTATGCAAGCTGATGAGGTTCTGCCATGCAGCCTATGTCCCTCCTGAAGTGCTGGGGTTTACACACACAATATTCAGACATTATTATATTATAGACAAGGAAATGAGAAATGTCATGGAAAAATGAGTGACATTCTGCCATCTTGTCTCATAAAGTATTTTTGCATGGGTTGAAATTAACTGCTGCACTGACACACACAGCATTCTCATCTGCCGTCACACAGTATGTAGCATTAGCCTAAAATATCTTGGTGACATTATCAACAAAAAGGTCAAATGATCTGGCCCTGCCATATGATCCACAGCATAAAACATGACAAGGTGAAAGGTTTGCTTTCTTCTTTCTATTCAAAACGTTCTTTTTCTGCCAGTCTCCTTGATTAAAGCATCTATTTCCAGGAGATGGTATGTTATGAAGATCCTTTTCTCTCCATGATAAAATGCACTATTAAAAATAAAATTTTAAACAAAATACCTTAAATACTTTTAAAAACTTACAGAGTTACCTCCTATATGCTTCTTAGTATTTACATTTAGTCCTGTAAGTCTTCCTACAGGATATACAGCTGCAAAGAAATCTTTTATTATGATTGGGAAGAAAGGAGCTGCTCAACACCGACTGGGAACTTCCTTCAGCTGCAGCGGGGCATTCAGGAGATGAACAGAATTATCTTTAAGAATGCTATGATGTGAGACACTATGTTTATTGAACAAAGGTTTTTACTCTGAAATGCAGCTCCATAGCAAGGGCTGAATTCTGCAGCACCTGTGGTTATGGAACCTCTGCACACAAACTCCTGCTCTACTCCCAAATATCAGAGGAAAAAATAGGAATCCTGAAACTGAACAGAGCTGTGCAAAGCTAGCAAAAGGAGCAGGGAGTATTTGTACAGCTCCTGTGTTACCAACATTTGGCAGGGATACATGTGCACAAATGCTGAAGCCCTGGCAAGAGCCCATAGCCAATGAAAGGAGATTATTTGGCAATCTCTTGAGAAGAACAGGCAAGATTGCTTTAAGTACTTGACATTTATCAGGCAGAAAAAGCATTCGGTGCCTGCTGGGAACATAAACTCCTATGAAAAGCAAACCATGCTGACATATTGGTGATACACATACTGCAGTGTCAACTGCTCTAAATATGGGGTAATTAAGTGCTTTTCAACGTGGATTACCATGTCCCCAGTTTGTTTGTCCCTGATAATCCACCCTGAGACCCTGCCACCAGTACTTCATTGCACATGGGGCCTGATCCAAAGGTAAATGGAAGAAATATGAAAGTTCCTGCGGACCTCTGTAGGCTCTGATCTGGGTCTTGCTTTCTCAGGATGCTGCTCTGACAGCCACTGCTGCCACTGAAGGATGCAGCTCTTCCACTACAGGGATTGTTTGTTCATCTACTCCAGCAAGCTGGGCACTCCTATGAGTTGAGGGATACCGAGGCACGAGTACTTCTCATACTGCAGTTGGTCTGTAAATTGAGTTTTTCTTTGTGGAGAATAGCAAAAATCTGCCACTGCTTTTTCTATTAGAAATAAACTTGTTCTTTGTAAATTCCCACAGGCAAGAAAACCCAATTAATCTTGACACTGTGTGTCAATTTCTTGTTCTACTTATAAACAGATAGTGAAGTGTTAGGATTGCTCACGGGGAGTTCCCAGGATGTGCAGACAGTGAGAAGCAGCTCGTGGCCATGGGTTCCCCAACTACCTGCAGTCCCTGTGCACTGCCTCAGCTGGGAAGGGAAACAGAGGGCACCAAGGTGATGTGCTCAGCTGAAGGCTGCAGAGCGTCATATATTCAATATTTGGAGAGTTTCTCCTGAATTGGGTGTTTTCAAGACCTTTCCTCCCAAAACAAAAGCTTGTGGATTTTTCTTTTAATCTCCAAGCAGGGCAATTCCCTTCCGTTCTCCCTCCGCTCTCTACAAATACCACATCTCCTCCAAAAACAGCCTCAGGGTTCTCCCAAGAGAGATTTTTGTCTTTCAGTCAACTATTTTTCTCACCGCTTATGAAGCCAGAGGGTAAGATGAAGGTGAGGACTATTTCTCTCTCTGTCAGGTGCCACTTCCCTAACTAGACATGCAAAACTGCCTCACGAAGCCCCTGCGGATGCTTTTACTGCAGAGCACAAAGGCAATTCGCTGCCAGGGTTGCAGGGACCAGCACAGAGGTGCTTGGAGAATGGCAGTTCAGCAGCCACCAGGGAGCTGCCACTGCTGCCCAGGGTGTGGGAGCTCAGGTGCCGTGCTAAGGGCTCTGTCCTCAGCATTCTGAATTGACAAACCCACCACAGCTAAAGAACTGGAAGCACTGCCATCCCTGCAAACAAAGCCCAGCTTCACTGCGTTCACACCTGTTGAGCAGCAACTGCCTGTATTTATTAGCAATCTAGTACCAAGCAATTATCTGCCTATACTAAACTGAAAGGAAAACCAAACACACAGGCAGTAATAACTTCAGTTCTGGTCTGGAAGCAAGCAGCACAGTGCTTAAAATAGCCTTATAGAACCCCAGTGAATAAGCAGAATATGACATTTCTGAAATGAGATATTTGTAGCACAAAGGTTACGCATAGATTTCAGATGTGCCCAGATGATCTATCTTTCATAGTTAATTTTGGAAATACAGAACGCTGCTTGCCATCCTATCCTCTTGCAGCATTTTTTTTCTTTTTAAGGAGAAAGTGAAATACGAAAATATGGTATCACATTGGTTTTTTACTCTTTGCTTACTGTATAAGGAATGAGTAAAAACATGTGAAAACTAAAATGGATTTAGTCATTTTCAATTGTCTTTTAGGTGTTTTACTAGCTTTTGTAGTTTGGAGAACAAGCTGATTTATTGCACTGTTCACTCAAACGGAATAAAAATACATGTAACAGTACAATTCCTCCCTTTCAATTTCTGCAAAAGGCCACAGCATTCAATTTCTTTCTAAATGAAGGAATGATTTGAGGCCTAACAAATTTTTTAATTCTTAAAAATATTATTTTAAATGCAGAAGAAATTAATCATGCTGCATTTTGAGGGATACCTCTATCAAAAAGAGCCTCCAGGACTGAAAGGAAATGGAATTTCTTTAATTAAACCCTGAACTTGCTGGGTACTGAACCAAAGATGCACAGATCCTGATTCACAGCACACAACTGAATGGAGAAAATCCAGCACTAGGGCAGCACAGAACCTATGTGTGTATGCGTGTGTGCAGTGTAAGCTCAAGACTGTAAGGAACCCCACTGGCTTTTATGAAATGAACTGCTTGTTCAAAGGTGCACCTGATCTGAAAGAGCATTTGTGCACCAGTGCTTATACTGGGTCTGATTTCATTATCTCTGAAGATGAATTTTAAATATTCTTAGTGAGTCTGAATTTAAAACGGCACAGTCCTCTGAACTGTGCAAAAGATTGGCACTCAGGAGACCTGAGTTTAATTTGTATCCCTGTCACAGGCCCCAGGGCCTCGGATATCATTTCAGTCCTGAATGCCACTTATTCACATCTGTCTTTTGCCAGTTTGAACTCTAAAATGTTTTAGGAAATGTTTTTTTTACTGTTGTTTATATCAACCTTTGCACAGTGGCTCCCATCATTGCAAAGCCACAGTAGAAAACAAAAGCAAACTTAAATGTATCTACTAGAAACATCTTTTCTTCTCCAAGGAATTTTCAGTGGCAAATATTCTTACACTGTGAAAAGCCATAAAGCACATGCACAGACACAAACATCTTAGCAAATGATCACAGAAACATTATCAGTGGGTTGGAGTAACATCAAAGAACGAATCTATCATGAAGAAAAACTGGCCTTCAAAACAGCACCATCCTTATGGATGTGAGTCTTTTCCCTGCAAGTTAACACTTTTCTTTTCTAAAACATGATAGTAGGGAAGAGCAAAGAGGGAAAGGACACGAAAGGAATAAAAGAACCATCTGATTCACTGAAACATCTTTGCAAGCAGTAAGTGCCTTCAGCACAATGATTTCACACAGGACATATTTCTTCCCCATCCTGGATCTATTTCCTCTTACTGGAAGTTATTTGGGCATTTAAAGAGGACAAAACTATACTCAAAATGAAAGGACTAAAAGGCAACATTCTAAAATGATACTAATACTAAAACAATAATCCATACTAATACTAAAGTAATCCTCAGATGTCTCGAGGCTGTGATTAAAAAGACTTCCTGAAAATTACTCAGGTCACTTTATTTTGGCTACAACTTCTTCCAGCTTTTAAACTGAATGATTTCTGCTCCAATCCAAGTGACTTCAGTAGCAATATTCCAGGACTTAACGCCTATACAACAGCAGAATTGGGCCCTGCAATTAAATTAAATTTTTCATTAATTCACCAATACAACTAAAGAAGCCAATAGTCACCACGGTCAGAAGACATGCTGCTGCCGTACTCAGCTTAAGTCTGTGTATCTGGGCCACAAAACCAAATTTGCAGCACCAATGCCATGCTCTTTACATGCGATAAATGCCAAGTGAGCCACATCTGCCAGAGAGCCACAAAAGCCATCCTGCTGCCAGAGCCTGCACCCAGCAATCCTTTGCTTTGTGTTATCAAGATGAGGGCAGATCCAGAGATGCCAGGACATTTCAAAAACTTAGGCACTCTGGAGTACCAGCATGCCGGAGGGAGTTTGTCCCCAAACTGCCGGGCTCCAGGGCAGAGTGACCTCCAGGCTTTCTCCTTCATAGCCCTCCAGTGCTCTGTACACTCAGCTGACACACTGCGCTTTGCTCATCAACCTTACCCACAGCAAGAAGGCCTCCAAAAATTATGCAAGTGACAAAGTATCCTTCTGAATGCCCAGTCTCATGCTTTCATATACTTTGAACTTCACTTCCAAATTCTTTCAAAGATTGAGTAATTGATGTCCACACTTTATCCAGCTAACATTTAATACGCAAAACAAAAAATAAAATAGTATTTGAAAAATAATTACAAAATGTTTGTGATCAAGCCTTTCTGTACTATTTTCTGAAGCTAGAAATTATTGTCAGTTGTCACAGCTGTGGAAATACAGAAACAACTAGATTTGGTTTAAAGAAAGTTTATTTGAATCATCTTTCTTTTAAAGGAAAACTGACAAACTGAGTGCAAATGGAGGCAAAGTCTCACAGTAACTATTTTCAGGTTGCAATGACTTCTGAGTATTCATTTAGAAAAATATCCTTGAACTAATTCACCCAGACACAAGAGGCCAGGATCTATTACACTGCATTTCATGGGTGTAACTTACAGCAGTTCTCATGGAAGCAGGTTCTGAGCGGAGAGGTGGAAGGATTACTGGCAAAATGGGAATCTAAGTAAAGGATCCTTACGTTACCCACACAGGCAGCCAATGTTGCTGCTAAAGCGTTGGTTTGTTGCATTTCAGATGGCCTGTAGTCTGCATATGAAACAGCTTGTGCAGCCTGGGCAACAGTAGCACTAAGAAAAATAATGAGACTATATATAATCTCAAGGATTTCTACATGTAGAAAGGCAAATGGTATGGGAACTCATCAACAGCAAGCATTAGACAAATTACATTAAGAGTATGCAAATAAAACTATTGAATCACAACTGCAGATAAATTAATTTACAAAGCATATTTGCCTGTTCGTTGTGGGCTCTGGTGCTCTCCTGCAGAAGTCACAATGGAGAATAGAAAAGCATCTACAGACTGACGCCATGAGTAAAGCCCTTCAGTTTTAAAGCAACATTAATGGCATACTGACTGTCACCTTGGAGATGGAACCTGAACAGCTTTCACAGTTTTCCTGTAAACTAGTTGTTATCACTCTATTCTTACAGCTACCCCCAAACTCGCTGCACTTCACAGTGAGGACTTAGGCTGAAATCAGCCCTCATTACCCTCCACCCAGCATCTTCATTATGGTACAGCTATTGGAGCCCAGTTCTAATACAGCTGTCAGCTAGAGCTCTCTGCTGCCTCTCTCTCTCTCCCCCCGCAGCTATCCATCCTGCATCCTCCAAGTACCATGGAAAAGACGGTGAGGCTCTGTGTTTTGTCTTACAGGATGTGCTGTGTGACAAGCCAAGTTCCACTAACACATGCACCAGACACTAACGCCATGTCAGTCGGATATGTAGTGAGTACCACTCTGATTCTGGACAGTCCTCGGGGATGTAGGGGCTTATTCATGTTTTCTGCTGCCTGAAAGACACTGATGGCCTCTGCAGTGTCATTTGGCAACGTTCACCTGAACAAAGGCATATTTCAGCCTGAATGCAACTCCAAGGGAACAACGCTTGTACTGCTTGCTAGTTATCATAGCTGAGGGAGATAATGAGCGAAAGCATCCTTGGCTGAGCTTCATGAACTTCTCGGAGAAGGTACGGTGCAGCTGCTTTCCAACTCTGTGCTCACAGAAACACTGAATAAAACTGACCTCTGCAAGAGCTCCTGCCTCTGAGTGCTCGAATACACTACCTACACCCAAGCACTGGAGTCTGAAATGATTCGCAGAGAAAAGGAGAAAGAAGAAAATCAGGCTAGAGAAACACCAAATGCTTAATGAAACGTTAAGTTTAGCTCACCTACTTTATTTGTTCAGAACAATGTTCCGCATTTGCTCACTTAATTTAACTGTTGCTTTGGTCCATAAATATCCCACCCAGAATATTCTCAGTGACTACATGCAAATACTCGGATAGTTTGTGTCGAGGTATGTGACTCTTCATTTTTTAGATCCACAGCAACACCCATCTTCTACTTACAGACACAATAAGTAGGTCAAGCCTATTATTTGATTATGTAAGTAGCAAGCTGTTTGCCAAGCTTCTAAAATAATTGCAGCCCATTAAATCAAGATGGCAGACACACTGAGGTGATATTGTGTATAACACCGTGTCCTGGTTTCAGCTGGGACCAGAGTTGATTTTTCCTTCCTAGTGTCTGGTATGATGCTAAGTTTTGGCTTTAGGAGAAAAGTAATGCTGATAACATACCATTGTTACAGTGGTTGCTGAGCAGCGCCATACAGAGCCAAGGATATTTCAGTTTCTCAGCTTCTCATACTATCCTGCCAGTGAGGGGGACTGAAGGAGCACAGAACCAGGACAGCTACGTGAACTTCCCAAAGGGATACTCCATGCCATATGACATCATGGAAAAACTTGAAAAATGTTGGGGAGTTGGCTGGGGGAGCTGCCACAGCTTGGGGACTTGCTGGGCATCAGTCTGGCAGGTGATGTGCATGACTTGCTTTGTGTGTATGTATATAATTACCATGACTGCTATCTTCTTTTTTCCTCTTTCTTGTCTTAGTAAATAGTTTTTATCTCAACCCAATTGCTTTTTTCAATTCTCTCCCCCATCCTACCAGGAGAGAGGGGTGAGCCTCCCACCAGGACAAGAAACCAGCAGCTTTCCCTGAGTCTCTCTTCCCCTGAAGTCCTGTGGCTTTTGAGCCGTTCTTTTCCTTAAGGCTACTGCATGAAAAGCCTCTCGCTGCCGCTGAATGACACATCCGGCAGGCCTGTCTCTGATGAAGCTCACATTTCAAAACAAAGCACAGCGTTGATCGCAGAGGTCAGATGAGTCACCACAGAAAGAGCAGCAGGAAAGCAAATGACCCCTGCTGAAGCAGAGTTCATCTAGACAGGCACTCTTGCCTTCACTGAAAGGACACAAGGTGACCCTGCAGAAGCAGTTTCTGCAGGTTGTCATTGAGCATCTTTTGGGGTGAATATAATGATAGCTGAAGCGGGCAGAGCATTGTTAGAGCAGTTCCCAGCACACAGCAGTGCCTGGAGGCATCACACCTCTGCGGTCAGAGGCTGAGCAGTGCTGAAATGCTCTGTGTAATCAGCTTAGAAGAGCCTCACAGCTACCCATTTTACTTCCTTCTCTACAGGGGTGACTTCTCTCTCCTCCTCAACTTTAAATAAAGCATTGACAAAATTACAGACAAGGCACACGTTGTCAGCTGCCTCCCCGTCCGAGCTTTTCTGCGTGCCTGCTATCTACAGTTTCATCTTGCTTGTTTTTACAGAGTGGTCTCCTGAAACTAGTAGAGCCAAGTGTTGACCTGCAAGAATCATGCAGCCTGGCCTAACCACCACAAATTCACCTGGTATCATTGCACTGTACAGTACCATATTGGCAGTGTTGTATGAGACTACAGACAACCTTTAAGAGAATTTTCTCCTTTCAAAGACAAGACTTAACCTCACTGTGCCACCTGGAAATTCAGAAAGAGGATGAAAGAGAAACATGGAGCACAGAAAGGAACAGAGGAATTGCTGCCAGCGACTGTTCCAAAGCTGTACCAGAACCTCACCCATGACTGCTGAACCTGTTTAGCTCAGGCAGGACTACTAGAAACAAGGAGGAGACTTAATTAAAAACAAGAACCCTACAAAAGAGAGAAAAGATGCCAAGAAGCAAAAGAATATGAAACAATGAGCAAAAGATCAGCTCTATCAAAAGTATTTGGAAGGCTGAAGTAAATGAAAAGTAATTAAAGCAAGAATATTTCTACCAGTTAAATACACTGAGCCAATATCAAAGGGAAGAAGCAAGCATCAATTATCAGAATATGACTGGAGTGGCACAAGTGTAGCCAATATAATTTATTCCCATCCTATTCACCAAAATCCCAGTATTAAGAGACTTCCATTGACACAAGCAAAAATCTGTTTCATGAAAATTCTCCCATTTGAGGAAAGAAATAATCTGTAGACTTGTAGCATTATCAAACTTATCCCCTTTTCAAGATTTAGAGCAAAGTTACACTTTTGTATTCTACTAAGAACAGCTATCTTTGCGGCTATGCATCAAGGAGAAGATGCTAGGAATCTTCTTCATCCCACAAAGCCCTGGTAGGCTGGGTTGCCTCAGATTATACTGCTCCTAACATCATTTCCTGATGCGGTGATGTAAAGTGATGCCTCTTGAGGACATGAAATACATGCTCCAGCATTTTACTTCCTGCATTCCAAGCAGGATCTGAACCAGCAATGCATTGCCAATGGCACCATGCTGGATTTCAGAGGGTGGTGTTCTTGTTTGGGATGCCAGAATTTCAAAGCTTTGGCTACTAAAATTAGCACAAAAAATTGTTTGTGCTTGTTTTGCTTTTTAGTGCTGTTTTATTTTTTTCCCCTGTGCATCTATGAAAAGTCCAGGCTGGTACACTGTGACCTGCAGGCAAGTTGATGGCAGTGCAAAAAAGGAAGCTGTGCCCTGCTAAGCTGTCACTGCTGTGCACGTTATTCCTACGAAGCACTGTTTGCACACATACAAATTGAAAAGTATAAAGTGCCAAACGTAGCTGCAGCATGTCAGGCATATGTTGCTTGATGTCACCCAGTATTAAGCCAAATGGAAGAAATGAAAGCAACAATCCAGCACACCAATCAAGACAATTAGACTCAAACAGTCATTAGAAAGAAATTACCAATGAAACAGGATAGCTATGACTAGATCTCACCTGGAGCCAGACTCAAATCTCTTATGACATGATACCACTAAGCACTGTGTATTCCCAGCGAAGCCCACATGAGTGTAGTATGCTTGGCCCCCAGGATTAGCCTCTTGGAAGGAAATCTTTCACTGCTCGGTTAGATTTCACTCCATATGGACTTGTATGTGCAAGTGAGAGGGGAGTTAGGGCATCAGTGAAAAATGAAGATGAAGAGGTGGAAAACCAACGTATTTACTGTGGAATAAGGAGTGCAGTTGTTTTCTGTTCTTTAATTCCAAATGAGTTTTGCCGGATACCTCTATTACTACAGACCAGCTTTAAGAGTAAATAGGAACTTCAGGTTTCAGCCTGATCCCTCAAGCCCTTACTCATTTGTCCACAGTGTCTTTAACAGTCAATGCCAAAGACAGTATGGAAAACAGAAATGTAGTACAAGTAACCCAAAGTTATTTTTGTAGTTTCATAGGCATTTCATTTTACTTAACATATTCCGAAAGGCTGTCAAAACGAGGCAAGAGAATTACCTAGATCTCTCCTCCCCCTCTCTCCTGGCCCTGTTTTCAGGGCTGTTCAGTGATGCAAAATAATGCAAGAATCTAGTGTTTCATAGTATTTCAGCTCACAGGTGGATACGTTGAGAAGGCCCATTATTACGGTTCCCTGAGGTATAAATAAAATAAAAAATGTAATATGGTCACAAATACTATGACTTATAGGGTTATTGGTTTTTTGTTGGTGGTGGTTTTTTTGTTGTTTTTTTTTTTTTTTTTTTTTGCAATCTCACAGACTTGACTTACAGTGACTTGACAATAATGAATGGATGTATTGACTCCATAACCTTCCAGTTACATAGGGGCTGTCTATCCAGGCTGCAAACTAACCATGCAGTGGCCAAGAGCACCCATTTGATGGCTTTCTGCAGGGACTCTTTCTTCACTGTGGTCTTTCTGGTTAAGACTGTCGATTCATATCTCAAGAGCACAGTTGAAGTACTTCAGGGCTGAGCGGGCTCTAAAAGCAGCCTAGTGACTGCCATATGATGTGAAATATGTGCAAATACTCTAAGGCAGCTGTGTTAAACAGTCACGCACGTTTCCTTGTCTGTTGGCACGTCCAAAGACTACAGTGACCCTACATAGCCAGTGGAACTCAGAGTGAGAGTAACCTGGAATCTCCTACTCAGTATGTTTGTGTTATACCCAGCAGTGGTTTGCTAATTCTGGGGCAGAATTCAGAACTGTAGTTTGGACCAGGGGTTGCAGCCAAGCTTATTTACTCCCCTGAGCCCTGACACTTTGGGAAACACACTGCAGAAAAGCCGACATGCTCTACAGGAATCACCTGGGTTTGTCAGGGCTTCGTAGCCCCAGCTCAGGGTGTGCAGCCTCTCCCTGGACTGTCTGCATTTGCAGCCAACATGGTAAATAAGCACAGCACTCCCTGTACTCGCATTATTAAGGCTTTTCTATTACCAAGGACATTACAGATTCTGTCACCCTTGAGAGCAGAGAGATATCTGTACTACAGGGTGGTTGTACATTTAATTTTGTATTTGTTTTTTTAAAGGTGTAGTGCTTCTTTGAGCAAATGAGTGACATCCTAATGTAAAAAGAGACACATGAAATACATAAAGCAACTTTGCTAAATTAAAAAAAGACACTGAGTACACAGGACAGACTAGCACAACATAGCTAGAGTACCAACTGCCAACTCTTGGACACAAGGCAATTCCCAAGCCAGTAACTAGATCTTCATGTTTTTACCACTGCTTGGTCTATTTTCTGTTCAATGCTTGCAACTTCCATTAACATTAATGAGTATGCATATGTGCCTTGAGGGTAAGAACACACTCCCTCTGTGGCTTCAAAACTTGTTTATAAATCCCTCCAAAAATCACATTGTGTTCATTGTTCAGTGCAGAAAGCTATTACAACAGCTATTAGAACCACTGCTTCCATTCCTTTCTTCCCGTTGCCCTCCCTTATCTGAGGGACCAGAAAACAGGCCTGAAAAGATGAAGTGCTGTAGAGATGGTACACACAAGTAAGCTACTCAGCTTGGGGAACTGCAATATGAACATCATCAGCTCACAGAAGGGAGGGGCAAACTGAAGCCTCAGTAGAAACAAAGAAAACCAAATCCCAAAGAACCAAAAAGCTACCGGCACCACCCCTAAAGGCAAAGCCTTTGCAAACCTCAAAGCTATTAAATGGTAGAGATTAGATGGAAATCTTTGCTTGTGCACTTTTTACTAGAGAGCAGCTCATTGGCAGCAAGCTAGTGTAAAGACTGGAGGCACTGTACCATCCCCTTGTCATTTGGACACGAGGGCAGATCTCTGGAGTCACACACAGAAGCTAAGAACCAACTCCACTTCACTCCATCAACATCAGGGTATGTGCTCTGATTTTTCCCTCCATGACTGCCAGCAACTTTCTCTCACTGTGCACAGTTTAAGGTTAAGCCCTCTCAAACCTCACAGTTTGGAAGAGATACATTACAGTGCACAAAAAGTAACATGTAAAGCAGCTCTGAGATCAAGAATCAGAAGAGCATACAGGCAAGAAGACAGGCACCACTTTACATACAGCTGAATACTGGCTTGCACTATCCCTGCATAGCTCACACCTGCATGGTGCCGCACACCCTTGTCCCACACAGCAGTGCCGCCTTCCCTGGTGCTCATGCTCTGGCTCCAGCTGCACAACAGCACTCCCAGCTATGGTGATGCCCAGCCCTCACTGAGAGGGAGCCTGAATTCCTCCATTCCGCTGCCTGGGCATGGGTTGCCATGCCTAGCAGGAGGAGGGAGACAAGTAGGCAGTGCAAGAGCAGTGACATCTGAAACTGCCCATGGCTGCACTCACCAGAGCTGACTGGTCTGTCCCTTCAGACTTCTTAGTCCCTCAACAGGGCTCTGTAGTGATATTTCTTCCTTTAGCTAGCATGGATGAAAAGATGCAGAAGTAAGATCTGGCTGTAAGGAAGGATATAACATGGTCCTACAGATGACACAATTTCAAAATCCACATTAAATACATTATTAGCTAATGTAGGAAATAAAAGGAAACCAGCACCTTTTTAAGACAGCAAACACTGAAGCCCTTCCACTAAAGTTCTGTTTAATGAGAGTAGCAAAAGTTCAAGTTTACAAGGCAGAGTCACCAGTTTAGTTGACAGAAAACTAGATTTATGAGAGAGACCAGCTGGACTGCAACCCCAGTTACAGTTACTGTAATTGCTTTTCTCCAGAGGATAATTTTCCCTACAAGTTGCCCACTTTCAGAGATTGCTAAGCAACACACAGGCTTCCTCTGCATGGGCTCAGGAAGCAGGCTATCTCCTTCCACACCAGGCACTCAGCAGGAAAGCCCTGAACGAATTGAATGGGTTCCAGAGCTGGGATTCCTGCAGTATTTTCAGTTATCAGACCTAAACCTCCATGGGCTCTGACAGGAACAAAATCACAACAGCAAATAGCATTTTCCAAAATCCAGCTCTGAGTTTTAATGGACATTTATGTGCAGGTTTATGTGCACATGCAAGCACACACAACTGGCATTTACATTATACGTATAATAATATGCACACATAATGTATATGTATATTATGTATACATAAATTACATCATATTTTATGTGCATGTATTTTTATTTATATATTAGGTAGACACCATCCAGATTACTAAACAAGTTCAGAAAGTATTAACAAAAAACAGTTTTAGAATGCAATTCCCTTGTCACTTTTCGTTCATTTAGGTGCTGCAGTAGGTCTGGAAACCTTTCTTGTGGAGAGGCAAGGATCACATCAAAAGCCAGCACTTGAGGTTGGTTACATTCATCAATTACACTGTTTTATGATTTCCTTTTTCTATAAGCTTGAGCACTGAAAGTACATCAAGTAGTTAAACTGCATCTTCTCATTAAAAAGACTCTCAGGATCAAGATTAGATATGCCTTACTTGCTGAAATACGTTATTTAAAATTATGTTATTTAAAAATTCTGTTCAGTTCACTTCTCACTTCCAATGTGTGATGTAAGGGGCACAGTATATTTGTCTGCTGTTCCTACCAGGGTTTGAAAACCCTGGAGAAAGCCAGCCTACATTTCTAAAAACAACTTTCTAGAAATCTGTTTCAGAGACGAAAAGTATTTGGTGGAAGGCTTTCAGTGGGTGCATATGGGAGGCAGCCGGAAGAGTAAAAAAGGAACAGTGAAGTTTAAGAGAAGGCGCAAAAGCATGTGTGGCATCACACCAACTGAAAGGAAGTCAAGTGAAGGAGAATCAGGCCTTTACTTTGGAGACTGCTCTTGCAGACACAGCCAAGGTAGACTCGATGAAACTCAAACGGAAGCATTACCACACTACTGCATAATGAGACAGGGTTAATAGGTGTTCTCACAACTTAGAAGATTTTCAGACTTCCACAAAATTCGGAAGCGAGAGCACTTATAGAAAAGTTTACAGAGCCTCTGTGGCTGTTACTGATGTTACTTGTGTTTCAAGAGGAAAAGGTCTTCCAAGCTCATGACCAAATTTCTCCTGCAACTTTTTTCTGCAGTAAAGTCAGACTCATATTCAAAACATCATCTCCTGTTATGGTGGATACTATGATGCAATGAATTCAGAATTTTGACTTCGCTATAATCATGAAAAGAATAAAAGTAACCATCAGCAACTGCTTTTGTTGGTACGAACTTGGATCACTATCAAAAAACTGAATAAAAGTGAGTGTTGAGGCTGTCCCCAGTTGCCTAGGAAATGCAGCGAATTCTTTTTGAAAGTAGCCACTGAGTCAGACAGTACATGCTACAGTTTGAATTATACTGCATTGCCATAACAAATGAGTACGGAACAATTTTTTCACAACTTCTTTGTATATATTCTACAGCAGTTGATGGAGAAACAATGGGGTTTTTCATTATTGTTTTCCATAGTTTCTGGAAAGAGCTGCAGTTATTTAGCCTGAAAACGCTGCAAGCATATGCAAATGTGTGAGAGAAACATATGAATATACAAAATATGTATGTACAACATAGGCAAAAGTAACTAAAATTCAAATCTGTATGTTCTTGGACTTTAGCTCCCAAAAACCTCCCTAGGAGAGAATGAAAAGCATTTCAGAAGCCCAGCCTGTTCATCCAAACCCTATATTCTAACATCTCTGGCTGTATCTCAAAATTTAAAGTTGTATTGCTTTCTTCAAAATAATCCTACAACCTGATCTTACTTTCGATACACTTTGGGGAAAGCCCTCTAAGTCTGGCATGTATTAAACAAGACAAAAAGGGCAGATGTTCTGAACAGAGGAATATAACCGTATGATTGAAGGGTTCTGTTAGTTCAAAAATCTCCAAGAACTTCTTCATGATAGTCTAAAGGTGCCCATAGCTGTACTATATATAAACTAGCAGGATGAATAGAATTCAGGTAATATATTAAGCATCACAGAGGTTCTCAGTGCTCCATGAAGGCATTTAGTTACACTAAAAGGCAACATTTAGGTATTATCTTTCATGACAGAGATAAAGTATTATTCATTCACCAGTTCTTTCCAGAGATCTTACTATGAATATTCATCTCTTGATTACAATAACTGAGCTGCAATGGTGTCCAATACTCGCTGGAGCGTATGGCATTGTCACGGTCATACTGGTGAGGCCAAGTGAACGTTGCTATAATACCTCATCTATCACTGAAAATCATGACGCGATGGGATAGATCACACAACCTGCATAGTGTGGGAAGAGCAAAGTAGCCTTGGAAACAGAAATGTCAATCAATTCCAAACTTTCAAATCTATCAGCAGGAATGTGATCACATATTATGTTCTAGGTTTCAAACTTAAGATGGAAGGGAGAGATGAGGGAAAGGAAGGGAAATTTTCAGAATCTTGCATGATAACGATGAAGAAAACTGTTTCATGAGGATATAGACTGTTTAAGGAGCCTACCATAGCTTCTGTGAGATAGTAAAACACATGGGTATATTTCAATTACTATTATCACTATTATTACTACTTTAAAGGCCATCAAAGTTTCCTGCTTCTCAGTAAATGAGGAAAAGGGCTGGAGGGTAGATGTGAAACAGATCCTATCCCCATCCCCAGGCCAGTTATATCAAAGTGCTCAATGACACTGTGTGACTCAATACACACTCGTGGGAATATTCATTAAACAGGTTAGAAAATGTTAGAGCCCGTTTTATACTGCTTTCACTGCAAAACAAGCTTCCTCTGACCTCTGTGATTCTTGTTGTGCAGTTTCAGGGAGGAAAAGCGCTAGTAAATACTAAAGAACTGTAAACATATTTCAAAATGCAGTATTTTTTTTAAACTAGCTTTTGAGCAACTTTAGAGCTCCTACCTTTACTCTTCACAGCCTATTTAATCAAGAAGTTTGTGACTTGTATTCTGTTTTGTATTAAATGAAAGACTTTAAATACTATCTGATACGAGATATTAAATGTTTGTGGCACTAATCTGAATAGTTTCTACATAAGCTTTAGTCCTACACAGTTAAACTGTTTTTATCAAGGGCAGCTACTTAATGCTTAGATTTTTCTTGTTAGCCTGGTCAGTGGAGTTGGTGTAGAGGTACCGCAGAGAACAAGATATGGAAAGAAATGATAAATGTCATATGCAAAATAACTGCCAACAGCAGCTTAAATATGCCTGCAGTTTTGTTCAGCATCTGTTCATCCTTGTAAACATAGACATACGTGCTACCAGCAGAAATACACATTCCTTTGCATCTTTCTTATCACCAGTGACCTTACAAATTAGATTTACTTAGAAGGGGTTGTAGTGTGTGCATAACTAAGCAGTATTTCTGGCTACAGCAACAAATAAAAGGGGTGTTCAATATCTCAGTGAGAAAGATCAGAACCAGTCAAAAAAACTTGGCCAAGAGTTCCTCCTTACAGTTCACACCATGAAGTAGAGTCATCCTGATCTCTCCTAGCAGGGAGTACAGGTGGTCCTACTGCCACACAAAATACATTTCCAGCATGAAAGAACAGAATAAGATCCCTATCAGTTAGCTCATTTGTAGTAATTCAGAGCAAGGAAGGGATAGTCCTTAACCTCTTTCCTGAGGAAGAGTCTCTCCAAACCATTAGTTTGCACAGTGCTGGTAACCACAGTGGTAAGTCCTCAGCTGGTGTGCAAGTAACATTATTCTGTATACTATCTGACAGCAATATCTTCTTCCCTCCCTTCCCTTCCCCACATGGTTCTGTGAGAAATGTTACAGGTTGGCAATTACCTTCTGGTCCAAAACCCGGAGAACAGTGATGTAGGATATTTGTGCTGGCACAGGGGAAACATACAAATAACACTTAAACAAAAGATTATAAACTGCCTAATCTTAACACTAGGTCTATAAGAACTTTCATCAAAACAATTATAGTGTTTACCTTCGGTCCTGTCCGGTAGTTTCCCACTCTTACTTGTTGTTCCAGTGTTGACTGTTTCAGATGAGGTGCTCAATTTGGTGTTGGGATCTCGCTTAGGTTTTGGTGGTGGCTGCTTACGAGAGCTGCTACTTTCATCATCAGTTCCTCCAACAGAATGAAGAGACTGGGATCTCACGGCAAAGCCACTGGAACAAGGGTGTGGCAGTCTGTCCTGAGGAGCAGGCATTGTCATAAATCCCATGCGGAAATGCTTCCCCACGTAGCTTCCTTCATTTCCTCTCACTACTTCTCCACCTATGCTGTAAGAGAAAATACACGCACAAGTAAATGATGCAGCTTTGTCTCAGCCTTGCCTGAAACCAGGGCCTCAGCTCAGCCTGCATAGAGTAGACTCTACTTTTTGCCTTGTAAACAAGCTATGCACTTTCCTTAAACCAAGATGACTACTAGAATGCAGTAATCAGTTTTTCAATGTAAGTTGCCAACAAGTGAAACGTAGATAGACCGCTATGCATTCATTCCAGATTTTACAAGAAGAAATTGAGAAAGGCTTTTGTTCAGGTTTCATAGCACTGTGACTTGAAATTACCTATAGAGTTAAATTCAAACACTAGAACTCCTAACTCAAGGTTTTTAGGTTACAAGAGATATCCAGTAGGGCAAAGAATACTACTTTAGAAACGCAACACTGTGCACTGATTTGCACTCATCTTTGACTACAGACACACACAAATATCTTGGGAAAAAAAAGCTCTTGGGGCCCAATCAATCATTTCCCTTCAGACTAAAGAACGGTTAGAGAAAGAAATGCTGTAACACTTACTCTGGGATATAGGAAAGTGAAAATTAACACATAACGCTGCAACATGAGCCCCATCAGACTATTAAGGTACAAGTGTAGACGATGAAAAGGCAATGAGCTGTGGAACTGCAGGAAGAAAATAACCTCCAACTATTCAGAAACACAGGTAAAGGAGGAGGAAAGCTCAGCTGAAACAAGTGTTGTCATTTCAAGTACTACACTATTTCGGGGATGGCAGCACTGAGAACTTGGTATTATTTCTGCTACGCTCATACATGCTTATCAGTTCTGAAACACAGCTCTTACTGATGCTTATACCACTAACATACAGCGTATTTCAATTATGGCCATTCGGTGACCATGTAAAGAAACCCTGTAACACACACAGATCAACACAGCCTTGTTTGCAAGGAGGTTTGAAATGGTACCACTGCAGGTACACAGAGATGTCAGTATGAGAACTGTAAAGTCTCAGAAAGCCCTAATTACCTCCTGTTTCCCCTTCACACAGAATAAAGCTCTGAACAGGGTCAATCTGCTCCTCTGTAAGTTTCCTGCTTGATGTTGCCTAGGGCTGGTGTAATTTATTTTGGGCTGAAAACATCTCCTTCTCTAAAAGACAAGCACATTTCTCAACAGTTCATTTGAAGAGTGAGTAAGGTCACTTCATTCCCCAATACTGCCCCTAGCAGATGGTAAATCTTCAGCTTCTTTGTAGGTTACACAGACTGTTGTACCCAGTTGCCGTAAAGCATCAGATTGGCACTGTGCAATGCATAATTTTGTGTATGGTAAAGCAGAATCTTTATTATTTTACTAAAGTCTCTGCATTTTCATTTTAGTTTCCGTTAATGGAGAGGCCTGCTTTCTAAATTGGTAGCAACTGTACAGTTCTAAATAAAGATGCATCCAGAGGTACTGACATGTGTCCACATGCACACACACAAACCTCCTGCACACATACATGCTACATGTACACACACACACTAATCCATGTTCAAAACCAAGTTATTACCAAATCCTAATTGGCATCAGTTCCACGGGGATTTGCAGCCAGAAAGATCAAAAGGTAGAACTCATTAATTTGAAGATTAATAAAAAACCTGCAGCCAATTTTAGTGATTAACTATGCGTCTACTAATCTTTCATAAATGGCTCTGAAAATAATATAACCCTCTAATGCTAGACTACAAAAAGTGCCTGCCACATTGTTTAAAGATTACTATCCAAACATGCTGAAGAACTCAGGTGGGGAGTCCACTTCCTTCCTTAGGTCCACTGTATAAATCATATTTAGCAAACAAAATTTCAGTTCATCTTGTGCCTGACATTACAATTCTTACCAGGTTACTCTGTTTACTGAGTGCATTTACTGCACTTCTGCATGAAGGTGCTTAGACTTCACATTATAGAACAGATCCTGTCCTGGATGCACTTAGAGAAATCACACTGAAAAGGTTTGAGTCTTCTCCTAACAATGCACAGAACAGTACTTAATAAGTTCCTTTTTTTTTTTTTTGCCAAACTTGCATCTCATATTCCAGAAATAAAAATGCAACTCAAAAAACAATTAAATCACATCTTTTCTTGTTCCTTCCCTCCCCCATTTCTTTTTTTTTTTTTTAACCCTTTACCAAACTCCTTTTGATGTCATAGGTAAAATTCTGCCTCTCTTGCTCACTACACTTGAGAATAAACAGCCTGTAGCCAGAGAGAGGTGGCAGATGCAGATGGGAACAGATCTTGTTCTTCTGCTTAATGGCTGAGGTAGATCTCACCTTACTCTTCTGGACCATCTGCTCAGCAACTGGACAAAGATAGGAGAACACAATTTCCCTCTTTTCAGCCACATTTAAAGACAGTCTATTTCTCTTCAGCTAAAGGGGCATGGTAAACTCCAAGCTGAAGAATATAAGCCTCTGATTCTTGGTCTTGAGTCCTGCTCATTGACCAGGACCCCAAAGGCTTAGGTTTGTTACTTATGCTGGAGATGATGCCTGAATGTCAAGCAGTGGGTGTTTCCTAGCACAGTTTGACTAGTAAGCACAAGCATTATAACAGGTGGAGTGCCAAGTCCACTTATCGGTTATACCGACTGAATTCCACCGCACTGAAAAGAATGGAGTCCCTCCAGGCTCATGCCCAGAGTACAAGTACAAAAGCAGAATGGCACAAATCAAATGCTGCATCCCCTGCCTTCTGGCAGCAGCATGCTACAATTCAATTTGGACTTGTGCAGCGCAGCTTTGCAATGCACAGTGCTGCTGATGGTACAGCATGAAACCAGACAGTGCTAAAGGATTTGTATCTACACTCCTCCTGCCTGCAACCACAGGAGCTGGCTGGAGCTGGTGTATGCTCCACTACTCCACAACAGGCTGAAAAAGATTTATATGTACCTTGCTGCATAAATGACTATAGAGACAGCTAGGGAAAATAATTGCAGAGATGATCTCACTCCATTATTTCTGACAGGAAAGAGCCTGGGCTCCTCGTTGTACCGATAATGGGTTCTATCTCATTTCAAAACTGTATTATGTGAGTTGCTGCAAGTATTAAACAGTTTATTAATATATATGGAAATACAGATTCGGATTATTCCTCTGGGATGTTTCAATTTGAACTTGGCTAGGTTCAACTGCTTCTCTGACAAAGAATTATGTACAGCAGTCAAATAAGTTAAAAATGCAAGAGACGCTTGTCTACAAGAAAAGATGGCTTAAATAATAACAAAGTTAATCATGTGATCATTTATGTTACACAAGTAAAGTGGACTTTGTGCTGAAAATGCACCTTGGCATATACCTAGGTCTAGAGATTGCAGCTGCAGTGGATGAAAAAAAGGGCAGTATGGTGGAGCTGTCTCCAGTCAGCATTAAGAAAAGTGTTCTGAAGCGGTTTTTCTTTGAAGAACACATTACATGGCTTTCCCAGTGCCTCCATAACAAGATTCTTGCAAACCATGGAGTGCTACCAGATAACACAATTCCTCCTGGGTGCAATGGGAGCTAGGTGAGCTTTCCATCCCTCAAGATGGAAATGAATTATTGTAACAAATGCCAAAACAGTTGAACCCTCTTTAAATCATTACTAGTGTATTTTGTTTCCATTTCTAAAATACAAACAAGGTGCTCCAGTTGATGAATCTTATGAGTCTTTTTGCAGCTCTAAAATACGTTCTAACCATCACCTGAGACTTCTGAGCTCAGAAACAAGCTAGAATAAAACATACTGAAGTTGCTGTTCACACCTGTGCCATCAGCCTGCCTGCACGTAAGATGCAAATGTCGCAGTTCTAGATACACTACAGTTCAGCCTATTGTGCTCTGCTTTACTCTGCTGTATCAAGCAGAAACTGGAGCACTGAACAAGCCAAAATATGGAATAACTTGAACTATGCAGGTTTTTGAACAACTACAGAGAATTTTGCTTTATTCATTTTAGGACATAACACAAGGGGGTAAGTTATAGCGGATGGCTCAACATAAATGAAGAAAATAAATGGACAGAGCACTAAAAAAGTCATTGCTACCTTGCTTTGCCATGAGTCATAGTGGTCTTATCAACTTGGAATGTACTTTCAAATTAGTTAAAAACCTAAGAAAAACTTGTCATCACATTTCTGAAAAGTACATGGCAAGGAAAAAGCATGCAGAGACTGTCTGCCTTAGCCAGTGTGGTCTTTTTTAATTTGCATTGTTCCTACTTAGCATTGCAAATAATGGTTTTACTTTCCTGTGAAGTTTCTTTACTTGATCCAGGCAGAAATTGAATTAATTCCTGAAAAACAAATGAATAGTTATGTGAAAATTTGTTTTCCTAGGTTTTGCTTCTTTAACAGCAAAGAATGGAGAATATTCAATCCCTCAGTCTAGTAGGAGAATTCTTGGGAATATCTATGTCCTGAAAAATCAGAATACCCTAGAGCTACATTTTCTTCCCAGCCTCCTACTTTCCACTGTTCTTATTATTCATCCATAAATTCTCTTATCAGTTTGGACTTACAAAGGATTAGTTTCATGCCTCAGGCACCAAGAACCACTTGGTATTTTCTATTATCTTTCTGTAGTTTCCATTTTTCTTCCCGTGCTCCTTATGTGAGACTTTCTGACTTTGTATCCACAAGTTCAAAAATGGAACTACACCTGAGTATGACTACTGAATTCCTGAACAGAAGGAAGAGAAAAGTACTCTGGCATAGCATCTTTGAAGGAACTTTTGCTCTTTCTGCACTCTGATTCCCCAAAGCTGGGGACCACAGCAGGTCACCTTCCTTCTCCGTGCTGAAATTCCAGAGAACCAAACCAGCTGTTGCAACAACAGCTGCTTGCTCACTCCTCTTCCAAGCAAGAAGGAAGAATACTGGTTTGTTATTCAGGGGTAAGTAAGCTGGGGACTCTCTGCAGGCTCCTGTGCAGAAATGAGGAGGAATGTGAGTTACAAGGCAAACTGTGCAAGCGGGTGGCCAAGTCTCTTCCTGCCAAGGAGATGCCTGCCCATGAAGTACCACTCTGACATGGTGAACCACTAATTCACCAGGGATGCCATCTGACCAGAGAGGGAAGAAAAGTGAAATCACAAACAAACAAGCAAAAAAACCACCAACAACAAAAAACTATGATGCTGTAGGAAGATTTTTATGAATCTATCATGAAAATGACTGACAAACAGCAAAAATGCAAAAGGAACAAAAACACTTAACTCAAAGACTGTATATGAGCTGGCTTGACTGAGCAAACAGCAGTTCATCACTCATTGCCTCTAGCCTTTTTTGGGTTAAGAGAATATCTGCTGTTATTTTGGACTCTTTAACCACTTCCTTTCCCTTAGACCAGTGAACAGGCAGCTCCTCTGCTCATATCAAATGTTCTGTGTATAAAGGGCTGGAATGGCTTTGAAATGTCTATTCTCCATCAGAATAAATTATACACACATATAACAAGGATGACACATTTTACTTAGTATCTGAGAAGCACTTTCAAGATTAGCATAAATTATATTTGTAAATTAGAGGTTGGATGCCAAAAACCAGAAGATATACTATTTTTATCCCCCAAACATGATTTCAGCAGACCATGAAATGTAATACTAAAGAAAGAAGGGCAGGATCACAATCATGGATTCAGGAACTGCACTGCATGTACAGTTTTACACAAAGCTGCATCAATTTTTATGATAGAAATTAAACATAGAAACAAACCGCACATTTTTTTTTTTTAAGAAACAGATTTCAGAGGCTTCATTCCTTGTTCCCAAAGAACGTGCGTACATTATTTTTCCTGCATTACTCTGCTGAAAGACTCCAAATGACTCACAGTGATCTAACATCAAGATCCAGAGGATAATACATACCACCATCACTTTCAGATGCGGGCTACAGTGCAAATGAATCATGACAAAGGTTAGAGTTCTTTCATGCACCCAGAGGAATATCTGCAGCGAGCAACTGACATGCCTGTGCACATCAAACATCTTCGCTCCACCGCATGCCTTTGCTTTTCAGATAAGAGATCAGGTGCTGCTTAAGCAGTCAGGCCTCTCAGCACATGCATTACTGCTCTCAAATAAACTTTATTCTTCCATCATACCTGTCAAAGCCAAGGTCTGCAGTTTGATCCTGCAAACGTGCCATAAGCTGATACTCCGTCAGTGCACCTGCATTGCTGCACTGGAATATCTAGGAAGCCTTGTAGAAACTGCTCGCAGTCTGCCAATCTGCTCTAAGTACTGCTTGCAGAGTGAGCTCACCTAGGCTGCCCGATACCAGATTATTTCTAGAAAATCATTTCTCCAAGCATAAATCCCAGCAGGACCCCACAGTGCAGTGTGCAGGGCCCTCCCCCAAGGCCTTCCTGGCAGTCTACAGCTCTCCCCTATTTCCCCACCACATGCCCAGGCCACACTGGCAGGGGAACCAGGAGCTGGGGGAACCGCCAACAGACAGCTCCACGTCCTACACTCAGCACAAGGGCTGATAAAAGCCAAACTAACCAAGACTGTCCACAGCCCCCAGGCAGTCAAACAACCCCAAAAGCCAAGCAGCCTCATCTCAAGTGGTGGCCTGCTATCTTACAGATCATCTGTTTTTACAATACAGAAGGTTAGGAAATGGAACAACAGTTGGAATTTTGAGAAATGCTTCAGATGAAACACTGATAAATAAAACCCACACAGGGCATGCTACTTCTACAACAAATACATCATCATCCAGTGAGCGTGGAATAACTAAGCAACTGAGAAGTAGGGACCCCTCAGATACAGAGTGCTTAGTGGAACCATATATCATGAGTGAACAGAAGCGCCAGGACTACTTACGGCCTCCACTGGCCTTCCTTCTGTCCCTAACAGGCAGCCTCTCAAACAGGGACTGATGTTGGGCTGAGCAACTGGAGTGCCCTGCTGCTTCCCTCCCAGCACCAGCGCTCGCTGCAGTGCTGAGGGCAACAGGCCCCCAGGCTCCAGCCACATGTACAGCCAATAGTAAATGATGCATGTGGAAAGGGCTGCAAGCTGTGACACCAGGGGATGCTTTTCAGGCAGGAATAAAAAGCACTCTGCTTTTATACAACTACAGATATTTTTAATTTAGTTAATTTTACATGGGAGATGCACAGCTAAAAGCCAGTAAATGAAAGCTCATATGCTCAGAGTCACCTAGAATTAGACATGAACCATATGAAATGCTTAAACTAAGTGTAAACGCATGTTCTGTTAATGGAGTGGGGTTTTGCATCCTGTTGAAGATGGGTGGAGCTAGAATAAAGTTGTGTTTTTGTCACATTCAGTGGCAAACCACATGGAGTAGACTCCATAATGCCTGAGCAACTGTGGCAAAGAAATTATTTCAGTAAGATGAGAATAAATCAACATAGAAAAATGTTTCTTTGAATTTTTTTAATGTTTTATTTCTTTGGGCTCGGGTAAGATGTGATGGAAGTAAAAAAGATTAGATGAATGAATGAAATGTGCTGCTGCTCTACAAACAGTGATCTGTAAAGCAAGTGCACATAAGCCATGCTCTGCCTGCCAAGGTATTACACAGTGCTTAACCCTAACGCTGATTCAGACTCATTTCAAACAGTGAGGGTACATACATTATTCTGAGTCCCTCTGGGAAATACCACTCTAATTTCTTTTAAAAAATCCATGCTCAAATACAAGCAAATTAAAGTTTTAAGTGCTTCCTATAGCCTCCAGCCCCACAAAGAAAGGAGTCAAACCCTGACCTGGCAGGGAAGGAAGAATGGGTTCCTGGAGGAAAACCCTTCACAAATATCACTTCAGTGTGACTCTTAGCAAAATAGAGAAATGGTTTTGTTTTTTTTTTAGTCCACTAGTGACCTGAAACTTCAGTTATTCACATAACTCTTCGATAATACTGTTATTTGTAAATCATGGTTCCACATGTACTCCCTGGCCTGACTTCTGTCTCAGCTGTTTTATAAACACCAGATCAATGGGTAAGCAAGAGAGTATATACAGCTTGCAGAGCAGGGAGGAGTTCTCATTTGCACAGTCACAGCAGGCATGTCACAAGGATGCAGGCTTCACTGGGGGACACTTTTATGCTAATGCTTGTCTTCTGGCAGCTCACCACTCTAGATCTGTTATATTCATACAGGGCAATTTTGTTTCCAGATATTTCAGGACAAGGTAGAACTCAGGGATTTGCATTCTCTATAATCGGCATATGTCCAGTTTTTCAGGTACAATGTTACGTAGTGCTTTCATAGATATTCTGCATCAGTTTGCAGTTACTACAAAAGCATCAACACATTAGCAATTTAAATGAGACTAAATCCATTCTAATTTAGAAATTGTACCTTGAAATTTTTTATTTATAAGGTATGCATAGTTTAAGTTCCTACAAATGATAACAATGCTCATTTGTATACTTTACCCACATACAGCATTCATGCGCTAAATTGGTCAAGTACATGGAACACTGCAGCTTCTCCCACCCTTGCTACACAAACTTTCTGCTGGACACATCAGCTTACTGCCTCAGATGCTGATACAAAAAACACCCTTCTTTTGACCCTGAAACAGCTCTGTTGGAGCCTTTTAACTTGAATTTACAGCCAGCATTGTTAACCTTATAGTACCAAAGATACATACTATCACATCTTTGCTCTTCCTCACTTTTGAAGGGAAGGTTTCAGTACATTTGCCTATCATCTCTGCTATTTAAACAGACATTAGCTCATCATTAGTATCTGTCTGCACATTACCAAATGAAACAGACTTATTCAAAAGCTAAGCACATTTTTCAGAAATGTGATAAAATCAGGAAACAGGAAAAAGAACACTTCCACACAGACCTGTAGACAACTCTCTGTTCTTCTTCTTCCCTGAACAGCCTCAGCCTGGTTAATAAAACTACTTGAAATCTTGTACATCAGTATTGACAGTTCTCAGCAAAGCCTGGAGAGGCTTGTTTTCTAAGGAACAAAAAAATCCCACTGAAAGTATCTCTGCTTATGTCACTTTTTGTCTGTAATAAAGTGACCATTATTGTCACATCAAAATATTAATGTACTTCATACTTAGATTCAGAAATAATATCATGAAAAAATACATTTCAGTCTTGATGGACGTTAGTTACTTAGATAGGGGTTGTCAGAAACTGGTTATTAGTTCAGAGAAGTAAATTAAAAAGGACAATACAACGTCAGAAACACAGTTTCTTTAATATTACACATCAGAGTGTGTGAAAAGCAAGTTTAATGAGCATATTGGTGGCTAATACCCAGTGATTTCAGTTAGCTCACTGGAAAAGCAGTGTAAAAGTATTGCTTATCCTGCGCACACACACCCCCAATCTGTCCCTGAACCACATCCATCCAGACTTGGGTCTTCAAATACATTAGCTGCAGGTACTTGCACTTCCCTTTGGAATCATGGAGAACAGTCCAAAAGCAAAGTGCAGAAGCTGTTTCTTCCTCTACCCTCAGAGAGCTAATGGGACAGGCCCAGGGTATTCTAGTAGACTACTTAAAGGTCTCTATGTATACGGAACGTAAGTGACAACCAGCTACAATAAACACTACCAATAACCTGTCACAGCTGCCAAAAATCACAACATACTGATTTTCATCACTCACGTAATTACTTCTGCAAATGGGGATGTTCAGCTAATTACTTTTTATTGGCTACTGCCACCTTTTTTTTTTTTCCCCCTTGCAGGAGCAGCTTTGTGCCAAATAGTAGAGCAAGCACTGATACAGAAGGAATATCTAAGTGGTCCTTTAAGGGCAAAATTTACATTGCTCAAGGGATCATCAGGACAGCTTATGAAGCTGCAGCCAAATTAAAGTTCGTTGTCAATAGCAAAAATACTTTCCAAGCTGTAAAAATCTGTAGTTATTTTTAAGGAGTTAAAATATTAAAAAACTTAAGTAACCTGCAGGAAAGTGGCATTAATAAATAAATGGAAAATCTAGTAGTGTAGCTCACTGCATGAGGGGTGATCAGCTCCCTTTATTTCTCCACTGTTCACTCTCCGAAATATTTGAGCTTGCAAGAAACAGCTCTTTCCATGCACTGAGGTGGTGAGCCATGGCAGCTGGGGTTACAGAAAATGGCTCACCAGAATAATGGGTTGCTACTTTTCTTAGCTGTACTAATTACTGTTAAAATCTGCAAATCAGCTAGTAGCAAATTTTAGTGGAGGTACATTTCTAGGTCACACAAGCCCCTTTGAAAAGTCTTCTATCTACATATTTTAATCCTGACATAGTAGGAACTGTTTTTTATTTCTCATTCCTGCACTGCAGGCAGGAGCCTACTTTAAAACAAGTGAAGTCAGGAAAGGGCTCAGAGACATCAAGCACTGTAGCCCAAATCAGTCTGCAGACTAGACAGCGTTAAAGGACATCCCTGTGTGTCTATTAGCAGCAATTCAGCTCTGTTTTGTATTTATTTTCTTTTAAAACAAACAAAGCCATTCTTCTGCACAGAATATGTCATGCCCCTCTCCAGGTCCTGCCGCCCAGTGCAAAGACAGCAACTGTGATGCTGAAGATTGCTGCTCTCACTGGCCCCCCCAAGATTTCAAGTTTTGTAAAGCTGAGCCAAAAGCCAATTCCTTCAACATGATCTTGCAATAAAAAACCTTAAACCAGAGCAGCCTGAACTCAAATATCTTGAGCCATTATGTATGTTTTTGGATCAAACAGACTTTCAAGTCCTACAGAAAGCTCACAGTAATGCATCTTTTAATATGCACTGCCACCCACCTCCTGAACACAGTAAGTAAAGAGGTGCTGATTCCTAGAAAGGATCAGCTGGAGCAGACATCATGTGTACTCATGTGCACCTGCCCTGGGAACTGCTCTCTAGGTTTCCTGGAACAGCATACAGAAGACATAATGCTTCTGGTGAGGACCAGCTTATTATTCTGGTATCTAGAAACTCTTTGGACTTAATTTTTATTCAGTAAGTGAAAGATAACCTTTGTTGAAAAACACTTATTGGTACCTAGATATGTAGCCATGGATTCATTGCTTTACAACAAAAGCAGATGGATAAAGAGTTAGGAAAAGAGAAGCACAGTTACAGTATTGTACCTCTGTGAAGTGCCCTTGCACATAAACGTGAAGACAGACAGCATATTTCACACTGGCATTTCTGAGTATATGGCGATTTGTGGTCATGCTTTCAAGCTTTCCTTTACATCCGTAAGTAACAAACGCTCTTAAAATCAGAGCCAGAGCTCTTTTGTATCCTGCTGAAGGATTCTAAGAGGGCAAATGAAACCCAGTCTCAGCACTGTGAGGTATTACACAAAGAACTTGGGAAATCAAAACTGTGGAGCTTGGTAGATGTGATACAAGCTAAAGTTTTTAATCTATCTTCGGATATTAAAAGGCAGTTCATACTTCACAGGTGTATCCAGTAAAATCTTTAGGACAGCTTTGGTTCAAGACCAAGTTTAACTTCAGGAGGGCTCATAAAAGAGTTGTATCAAGCAAAGAAATACATCCCAGGGAGAGAACATTTCCTGCTGTGCAAGTGACAAAACTGGGTCGTCTAATGGAGTTCCTCCAAAGCTAGTGTCTGTAATTCTTGAACTACAGATAAAAAATGCAAATGATAATCTTTTATCATACATATGAGTTATTTAAGCATACGCTTATTAATCTATGTTTATTGCCTTTCAAGCTGAATAGAGAAACAATTAGATCTCTTTTTAGCAGTCGTATTACAGGGCATGCAGATATGTAACTGATTTACCGAGTATGACAGGCAATCAATGTGCGTCAGAGAAAGCCTACATCAGCTAAGAGACATGTTAGAGCTGCATTTGAATTTTCTTTTTCAGCACTGAACAGATGACGGTTTCCTTCATATTCTGAACACAATGGGAGGGGGAAATAACCTGAATTTCAGGCTTGGAGAAAGTGTTTTGCTTCAAATTAGAGGAAAATGAACAGTACTAATTTCAGCCCTCTCTTTCAATAGAATATAGTAGTGCATACCAGATAAAGGAAAGCCAGACATATTCCAAAGTCTGTCATTAGACCTTCCCACTTGCACACACCACAACCAGTATGTAGGAATGACAGCCAGAAATCAACAACTTTCCTACATTTTCTTCTCACATGACATATACATTAATTGCAGCTGATGAATTGAAAAAGAAATTCCATTTATTTATTTATCTATTGTTTTCAGTGACAAAACAAAACAGGAATACAGCTAGGAAATGAAAGACTGAATTCTTGCATTAATGTTGAGGATCAGTGAGAGCAGATAAAGATCCTGCTTAAAAGACATCAATATTACTTCCACAAAAGGTTTACATCAGTTGTCAGAATAAGAACTGACTGCCTGCTTCAGCTAGGAAGCATCTGAATGCAAAGTCATGAAGCTACCAAAGAGGCAAGCTTGTAGGAGGCAAACGTCTAAGCTGATCAAATCAGCAGCATCTTGCTTTTGAAACCAGAGGGCTGAATTCAGCATAATGCCTCAAGCTTGAAAAAAAAAATCACAAAACTAGTAACCTGAGCAGGCTATGTTCCCAGTTCTTTCTGTCCCCACATCACAGACAGTCACATCACATTTTTCATCAAAGCCAGGCTGGGACCCTTCTCACTGCTACTTTAAATGCTTTGCCAGGACTACAAGTTTAGAAGTCAGTCAATACAACTACAGCATGTACTGATGCAAATGACTGGAGAGACAACTTCACCTGTGCCAGAGAGGAGCACTCTGCACCTGTGCCTCCTGCACAGTGAGGAGTGACTCAGATGGGTCCCCTGCATCACTCAGCCACCCCAGGGCTGTCCTTCTGTCCTGTCTTCAACTGCCAAGTGCAGGGCAGTTCTGAGAGAAAAAACAGGACCAAAACAAACACAAGGGGCTTGAAACAAAGCCCTTGCTATTTAAGTTTCCCGATGTATATACGTATATCCTCCTACATACAATTTACACACCTCACACAGAAAGCTTCAGACTCAACAAGCATTGTTTTCCAATGAAAATGCTCTAATTCACAATCTAAATGTTGCACAACTATGCTTCGGAAATCATGGCCATTGTTGATCCTCCTCATTTTGTTGCATTTTCTGTTTTCCATGCCAGCTTCTGTTCCCAGTGTGTTTTATTCTTATTCTGGTCCTTGCCAAGCCTTTCTGTTACCTGCTCATTATCTCTTCTGTGGCAGAAAATGTTCCTACAAGAAACTAATTCTAGTAACTTTCAATTTATTTTCAGGCTGAGTGACTCTATAAGCTCAGATTATTTAGGTTAGCTTGCAGATGTGTTCGATAGACTCTGAACCTTGTTGTATTAAGGCAAGTAGAACTATATAGATGAATTTTATAACTTTGTGTTTGGAAATCTGAACAAAACTTACACAAAAAAAATCCACATAATTCCTAACCCCCAAGAAAACTTGCTTTACTGGGTTTTTGTCTATACATAATAGAGCCATATATGAGCAGCAACAATACGTATTTGTTCTAATGGCTCTTACACAAAGGAAACCCTCTCTGGTATTCTCCAAAGCAACTTTCAAATTTCCAAGAGCAAGCATGCTGGAAACATATGTGCTTTTAGTTAATACTTCTAATAAAACCATTGAATAACACAGTGAGTCGAACTTACAGTAAGCTCCACCAACACAGGTTTTTATATAAAACTCAAAGGCTGAGTTCCCTGCTGAATAATTGCAGAGTTCTCATTCCACTGCAGTTATGACTACAAAATATTAGCAACCTTAAGGAAATCACAAGAGCTTACATGAGAAAGGTCTTCCATCAGTTAACAGCTGTGCCTCAAAGCTACCCAAAACAGACTTCATTACTTGTCTCTGCATGTTTTTAAATCAAAGAAATTATTTACTACCATTTAAACTAAAAAAGAACAAAATCCAACCCCCAAAAGTTTACATAACTGTGGCTAAATGGTTTACAGAATGCGCATTTTCCCCAATTTATTATTAAAAAATCAGTGAAAACTGACTGTGATTTTGAAGGGCCGGAGAAAAATAAGCAGCTCATCTACAACTTCCAACTACACTGAAAGCACTTCGAGGCTTTTAATATACATGATGATTTTACTGTAGGCATTAGAGGTGTAGCCATTCCGATCTTCAAGGGTCTTAAGAAAGTATGACCTGCCACTTTCTGGGCAATTCAGTGAAATATGTAAATACACAGCACCACCACAGAAGTAGCCAGTAGTATGCTTGTTCTGATATTTTACAACTCTTGATCTTAATTGAAGGATGAGGGGAAAGGAGCAATGGGGAAAGCAGAGGCCACCCTCAAGCCTGCAGAGATAGATGGATGCAGTTTGGTTTGATGAAGAGGAGCTGCATGGCTGAATGACAGCAAGGACTTCAGAAGACCTCATTCACTGAGAAACTCAGACTATACAGCTGTCTTGTATAGTTAGATAGCCTTGTCCATAGTTATGTAGTATGTCTACAGTACCTGAGCATCTCCTCACCATTTACCTATCTCTGCTGGATGCAGCATTGCTATAGCTCCATTTCAGAGGTTGGCAGATGGTGCAGAATATATAGTCGAGAAAAACATGAGTCCATGCCTCAATTTCCAGGCTTCTGTCTCAAACCCAGAACCACTCTTCCCCTGTCAAGCTTCTCTTATTCACTGTGTGGTTAGAATTTCATCTCCAAAATACACATAAGTATTGGTCTGAGTTCACTGCAGCACACCAGAGAGCAGCCCTGGAGCCTTCTGAGCAGGGTGCATCACAAATGATCACAAAACACTTGAATTCAAGAGGAAGCTGCTGACTCTACAAAGAGCCCCGCCACTTACTCTTGACACAGTATCTCTGGGTAAGAGCATGCCTTTGTCTTAAGAGCTCAGAAGTGTAAAGCAAGGGCACAATATGCTTTTGGCATATCTACAGCTGTCACTCATTCTTTTCCACTTTGCTTTGCAAAGCTCCCCAGCATACTGGTAGGAGAAACACAAGTCTGATGATATAAAACACAAGACAGATACAAAAAGGATAAAATAAAGCACTTCATGCTACCGACATGATACAGCCCTTAATCAGTGACCTGCAAACAGATCTGAGTTTGGGAGGAATATCTGGGCATGATAGACAGAAATGCAGTGTGCAGGTGTGTCCAGTGAGCACAGTGAAGCACCGAGGTTGAGGGAACCAGCAATGGTGGAGAAACATACTGTTATATTGCCTTTCAGAAAGCAGATACACAAGAGGACGAGGAAAATGAAAAAGAAAGGGAAAGCCCTGTCCTTAGCACACTAAGATGCTTCATGGATGAATGCATATTTGCTGCACTGCAGATATACTTACACATAATAAACCTGAATTCATTAATACTAAATATTTATGCTCAGCTTGTAACTGGTCCAAAAAAGCAATTATGATACATCATGTTGACGGCAAGTATAAAACCATTAAAACTTGGATCAGTCACACAATACAGTGTGTCTCTGCACTGTTAATAACATTCCTAGTATAGTACATTCAACATGGGGAAAATCCCGAGCTTTCTATTAAAACAGTGCAAAACCCATGTTTTGCTGTTACACAGATCCTACAGTGAGATCCCTGTAACTGACAATATGCTACATTCAGAGCTGTGAATACAGTTTCATCTGTCCATTAAATTTAGCACTGTTTATCTGGTAAACTCAGAGGGTGCTCATGGACTACACTTTGGTTGTAACATGTTGCTTGTAGCGTAACACGTTACAGATGCCATTCATGGAGGACTGGGAGATAAGCAATGAGCTGGCAGCAGCAGTACCTCCAGCCTCATGTCAGCGGTGAAGAGTGCCTGTCAGCAGTCCATCTGAAACTCTTTAAAAAAGGAATAAACAATAGTAATTCCTTTGGCTGGAAATGAAGAGCAGAGTTGTCAAAAGTTAGGCTTCAAGAAGTGACACATTCAGTTCTCCTCTTTCATGAACAACAGTCTTAAGAGGTTAACCATGCGGCATTTTAAAAAGCAACACGCTCACTGCATATCCTCTGCAGAAGACATTGTTCATAGAAGTGCCAGTGGATACGGCTTTCAGCTCTTACAACACTGTCCTTGGAATCAAAGCCTTGTAAGCACACAATAAAAGGTTCTGAAATTATCAATAGCTACTTAAAAAAAAAATGTGGTTTAAAATGCAGCCCAAATACTCTGCAGGGAAACAAAAGCTGACGACAGGAAGCAGTTTTAGAGGAAGTAGCTGTGCAGTTCAGCACTGGGAATACATTACTACAAAAACATAACTTAGACAAGTCATGGCTGTCCTTTCATTCCATCTACTCTTCTCTTTAGGTAACACTCTACGTAAATACATGGTGTCACTTAGTAAAATGCTTGCTGCCAGGATAAACGGTAAAAGACATGGTACTAAATCAGCCTTTTGTACGGACCTCATCCAAAGATACTAATCCTTTCATCGAGACTCAAAGT
This sequence comes from Numida meleagris, assembly GCF_002078875.1. NCBI lineage: Eukaryota > Metazoa > Chordata > Aves > Galliformes > Numididae > Numida > Numida meleagris. The sequence goes on from NC_034412.1 coordinate 15,647,579, forward strand.
AGCAATATTCCATAAAGGAGGACATTTCCTCTCTCTCTGGACCGGATATAAACCTCACCTGTTGAAGACACCAAATTTTTCCTATTCTCAGCTCCATTACTCATTAAAGGAGTACAACAGCAACTGCCTTCTGTGCGTCACCAGAATAACCAAGATGATGATTAGTACTACAATACAATGACACTATCTGGTTACATGTTATAATGCTCAGATGAGCACAGGTATAAGACTTTGTACTGACTTTTGTAAAGCTCATCAGTGATACAGGAGCATATGACATTTGATCTACATCAAACACCCCTACCTGCTGTCTTTTGACACAGACTCACCTCTGCACAAACAAACCCAAAGTTTGAATTTAGATCTGCTAACATGGCTCTCGTTGGCACAGCAATGGTATACTTCAAAATTTGTCTTTCTTGCAGTTGGGAAATCATGCTAGTGTTTTAGATAGTGCATCACATAACTGCTGATTTTTTGCAGTAGCACTCATTCCCTCACAATAATCTCACCTACAGCAAGCAGCCTTCAGAAACAAAAATTGCCATTCTGATACAGGATGATTTGGTGATTCAATGAGATAAAATGAGAGTCAAGACTACTTCAGAAGATTCAATCTATGATCATTTCCCTGAATTCCAGCTTTGCCATTTAATTTATTCTTGAGGGTAAGCCTGAGAACTCATGTCCATGCTCAGATCAAAATGTATGTTGCTACTCTGGGCAACCACACACTGTAAATGTCACTGTACATATAAGTCAATAAAGATGCCCAATGTACTTCTCTGCCTAATTCCTCTGCACCATGATGGCTAAAGACAAATCATTATTTTCTGTGGTAGCAATAAAAATCTAATCATTAACTTGGAAATTCTATTTCACATTAAAAACATGAGACAGGGATTTGATACTACCACTGAGAATAAAGGAGTAGAGCTCTTTCAGTGATTCAAGAAGAAATCCTTGTGCCAGTTTACTTAGATACATAAGGCCCAAGGAGGTCGTAGATGAAATGTTAAAATTAACCTCTACATTTTAACCCAGGTAATTTCTTCAACTACTTTAAATACATCTTCCAATTCTAATGTTGGCCATCTTATAACGTAATAAACAAAAGATCTCATACTGCAGATTGAGTATTTGCAATGTTGAGTCTATTCTATTAGTATGTGCTTATGAATCTTATAATGTTACACCTGGTTCAGGCAGTTCAGTCTGAAAAATAACTGATTTTTGCTATACATAATTGCAACACTGAGTAGGAAAACACTTAGATAACAACCATGCTTTAAATGTAGTTTTCTGTAATACAAAAATAAAACACAGATCAGTAAGCTGTGTTTTAGTAACTGCATAAGGAGAAAACTGAATTATAAAATTATTGTGCTTCTGTAAGCATAAAAAAACACTGCTTAGCAGAAACAGACAACTGTCCATTTCCCCCAAAAATGGTTTCAGAGCACTTTTTTGTACAATACGTACAAAGAAACACCTATGAATAACATCATCCATTGATAGAAATCTTAAGATATGGTGTAAAAAGGCATTAAAAGCCACAACCCGTAAAATTTCCAATTTAATTCTAGCCCAGAGAACAGTTGTGGAAATATGGTAACAGAACGTTCTTTACTCTTTTTTACCAAGTCAATCTCCATCTCTTCAGTTGTTCCTCACATTGCTGTCTAGACAGTTACCTTGTCAACAAAATGTCATAATATTTCTTCAAATTACTTAAAAATACTTTCTAAATGCTTTCTTTTAGGACAGATTAAAGCACAATAAACCACACTAGTGTCTTGGATGAATTATAAGTAGCTTAAACCCACCTAAATATTGATTTAACTGCTAGAACAGAATAACTCTTTTGGGTAGCCTTAATAAAGGATTTAAAATACTTACTAAGCATGTTTGATCTACTGGGTAAACACAACTGTGAAGAATCCATTTCAGTCTCTCAAGTAACACTCTGCATATTTTATAACTTTCCAGGGAAAACTTTCAGAAGTTCAGTAGTTTATTACATATGTATTATTGAACTATACCTAGGGACCTAATTTAAACTCACATCATGTGAGAAGAAATTAAGACTGCTCTTCTTTCCCAAGCCTGTACTGTTTGTCCTCGATCTGAGCACCATGGATCTAAGCACCTTGCACCAATAGCGTAGTAAGGACTGCTACCTCCAAGTAAAACAGCACTAGGATTTTACTCTCTGAATTAAGACTCCCGGTATGTGCTTCCTTTGCTGCTGTTGGTTAGGATTTTAAGTTACCAATGAAATATTCCCTGAGCAGAAAAAAAACTGGGGAATAATAACGTTCCTGGAAATGTTGGCTTAACAGGCAGAAGCACAGCGTGCCTTTACATCAGCAATGCCAGCACTAGCAGATCAACCAGTAAGCCACAAACTACATCCAGTCTGCTGGATTTTAAAGGCTTTCTAGCACTCCTGCACATTACAGCACCTTTAGTACCTCCACGTCAGGGTGATTCTGAAGAGCAGATTCATCTGGCACTGTGAAGTGACCAACCCCTCACATTTGCTCCCACAGAACAGAGATTAAGGTGCAGTCTATCTGCCATGTAAAGCCCCATACAAACAGCAGGTAAGATTGCATACCAAGGTGATTAGGGAGGAGCTGCATCTCTTATTCAGTCAACTCTAGAAGGGATGCAGGGAGAATAGCCAGGAGAGCTGACTCCCTCAGCCTGCAAGGACAGCCCACAGCCTTCACTTTGTTTTTGCACAAAAGAGCCCACTACCAGTCTACACAAAACAAGACCCAGGAAAACTAGTCAGAGAGCAACATCAATGAGATAAGACAAACAAAGATAGAACAGACTTCCAAGAAGCATCAAAGGTACTTGCTCTGTACAAGCAACAACTCTGCAAGTGAAAATGCTCTGCAGCAAGTGGGAGCTGGTGATGGAGAACAGCTCTGTGCAGCCCAGGAAAGTCAGGGTGAGTGAGAACACAGAAAGGGTTGCAGAGCTGCTGCAGGGCACACACAACTGCTTGGGTGAGGTTGAGGGTGGATGGCATCCTTATACTTTTTAGTCACTACACCAGAAAGTTAATTTTGCTTTAGAACAAGAGGAAGTACCTTTGGATCTATAAACCATCACTAAATTTCCTGCTCTTGGCAACGTATTCTTCTAGACCAGCCTTCTGCCTCGCTCAAAACCCTCATGTAGCCCAGCTGCTTTCTGGCAAAGTCTCTGGAGTGGCAAGATGAGCCACTCGGAGACATCTCTCCCGATACAAAACAGGAGTTCCATGTTAGGAAGTCAGGACTTTCCTCACTCCTCCTCAAACCGATCTCCAGGGGAATTATGTGCCCCATTACTGATTTCCCAAACACCAGAACAATTCCACTGTTCTTCATAAATCAACTCCCATTGACCTGTGTATCACCTCAGGTAATTAGGTAGATTCCCAGATTGGCAAATACCCAAGATTAGTCTTAAATCTCAAGGCAAAGAATAGTGACAGACCTTTTAAAAGATTTTCAGGAATCTCACAGTGATATTACACCACTCATTACAGTCAACTTAAATGTAGTAGAGTTGACTGAGTCAGAGTTTCTGGAAATGAAATGAGACACAGCCTAAAGCATCCTTAACAGCCCTCTCCGCGGCATCCCCCCATTTACTACTCACACTTCTCAGGTGATAAAATGTAATCCCTCCATTTATTGGGCCATCTTTTATCAAACACAAATGTATGTGTCACTACATATCTGTGCACTCCCTAGATGACCTCTCTAGGTTGTGCTAATGAGGCTGCAGCATGACAGAACTAGGCTCAAGTCCCCACAGAGCAGAGCTCAGGACAAGGAAGGCTGACACTGAGAATCAGTTTCATACGGATATTTATTCAGGAACTGTGGAAAAGAAATTACCTATTTCTTCTGAAGAGCTTTCTAGTTCAAGTCTTAACTAAACAGCATAGCTGTTTCTATGCTTACTTGGTCAAAGAAACATTGGGGTAAGCAAACCCCAAGTAAATGGCTGAGGTAACAGCTGCTGATGGCCATGGCTCCTGGGTGGGAAGAGGACTTTTGCTGTGCATCCATTCACCCTGCTTTGGACTGGCTCAGATGTGGCTCAGCTTAGGACTATGCATTACAGAATCCTCTGAGATAGCAAGATTCAAATTGGGGTGTTCACACCACACACCCAACAAGCAGCTCTTCTACATCCTCCCTGTTAAAGTCACTGTTACTGCTTTTCAACTGCATGCACTCTTACAGGCCCCACAGGGGACCCAACCCATCCTATAGACCATTAGTCTGAGAACCCAGAGCTAGCCCAAATTTCCAGTGAGCTCCTGATAGCCGCTGAATTCTGAATTCAAATCCCTCAAAATAAATTGTTTATGAACTATTTTGTAGCTCAAGAATTAACTACAGAACTATCCAAACATTTATAAGAAAATTATAAATATATGGATAAAATTATAAGCCCCCTTGAGCAATTTAAAAAAAGGAGAAAAATAGTATGCCAATTACTCACTTGAAATAGTTTTCTTCTTTAGCTTCTACTTGTGTGGCTGCAAAAATAAACAGTATGCAACTATGCCGTATACTGCATTTGAAGTTAACTGTTAACAATAAGCAGTTGTGATTTTTGAAGTTCACTTTCATTTCAGTAAAACAAAATACATTCAAGGGCCACTCCAAAAGCAACACCTCCTATTTTATGATGTTGGCCCATGGTGTCAAAGGCAGATGTTGGTGGTATGGCAGTAGAGGTTGAACCTTCCCACCAATATCACATGCCATTTTGTTGCTGTGTGTCAGATGGCAGCAGTGGGTCAGTCTGACAAAATGGCATCCATGTTGAATAATGGCATTTCGTAGCTGACAATTTGTTCTATCAAATAGTGTTATTGTATTTGTTGTAGTTTCCATATATATATATTCACACACATTAATCTTCATACTTATTAGATACATGGCATGAGAATAGCCTACAGGGAAGAAAATCCAGACTGGAAGAATCGCAGAAGTGCCTCTGGAGATCCTAGAGAGATCGCCAATAGTCACTGAGAGATAACTCAGGATTCAGAAATTCACATTTACAAAGGATGGAAGGCTGCAAGCTCACTAAACGTGTCCTATTTAAAACTCAATAGGGATTAGATACGAAGCTGAACTTTGTTTCTGTTGTGACAACACCGAGTGAAATACTAAATCCAAACCCATCTGATGTTTGGTTAAACAGGTTTGGGGTCTAATCATAGAGAGGTTATTTTATACACTCTTGGGACAGAAATACAAAGCTGAAGCAGTATTACAGGATTGAATGTTTTGATGAATCTTGAATTTGGGAAAATGGATGGGGAACAGCTGAGACATTACATCAAGAAGTAGCTGAGCATCATTTAAGAAAGACAGAATTTATTCAAAAGGAAGGGAGAATGGTAAAAGGAACCACGCAGAGAAGCCCTTGAGGATCTGGATACCTTTCAGCACATATGACTCAGTATCACTCACTGAGTCCATTAACTGTAATATTTTAGCCCTATAAACTCCAGCTAATAAAAATTATTTTGCATATTCACACGTAAAATAGATAACAGCATGCCATTCTTTTCAGAGTACAGTCAGACCTACTTCTTGAATTCTGTTTTGTCTACAATTGATGTGCTACAGATACGCAGCAAGAAATAGGTGAATTGCTTTTAATAACAAAACAATTTAAAGTTTAAAACGTCTTCCTACTTATTAAGCTAATAGCATATAATAACCATAAGAACAAACCATAATGTTATCATCTTATTTGCATGGCTATCATACTAGAGTCAATGAAATTATTCCAGATCTACATAGTCATTGGAAGAAAGATCAAGACCACAGTGTATAAACATTTAAAAAATCCTAATTAGAATCAGGTATTTTTGACAATTTTATTTCCAGGTAATTAGCACTGATGTCTTAGTGCTAGGATCTAACTGTACTGTATTCTGCAATAAAGAATGATTCATACCTACTTTCAAATAAATAATTCAGTAAAGAAAGATGCGTAAAAGTGCTTTTACTTATAGTGCTGTCAAAATGAAAAACTTGGAAAAAGAACATTAGTAGTCATACACTTTTAACAGGTTGAGACTAGACTAAGTGCTATTCCCAGGGAATCAGAGAGCCACCCCACAGACTCAGTCAACAGGGCAAGCTTCTTGCGATGTGACATGTAGGGGACAATTTCTCAGGCACACAAAGCCGCTTATGTCTGTAACAGGAGCAGTGTTTCTCCATGTACAGTGGGGAGACTGTAGCTATGGCAGTACTGTAAGTGACACCCTGAGTGACTTCCTTACTCTGGACCTTAAGGGCTTAATGGAGGCTGCTGACAGTGAAGGGAGGAATCATACCCTAAGTCCTGCAGAGGAGCACAGTTATACGTTTGCATAACCTGGTGCACAAAGCCAGATTCAAGAGGACCATCCTCCATATCCTGGAGCTTCTGCACACTCCTGTGCAGGGCACAGAGCTGCCAGAGAATCACACACCTGCATTATTTCCAGGGTACACCAAAGCAGCAGGTACAAACCAGAGGAAATGGGACCACTGTACTTGGAAATGTGTATTGCCATGTTTAATGCCTTCTGTACACACGTGAAACTGTAAGGCTACATGTACAAGTATTTAATGTAGAACCTGTAGATGAAGTTACCTGGAAATACACTAAGAGAAGCATCACATCTAAAACTCAGAACTACATTGACAGTAGTAAGCCAAAGTGTTCTTGCGCACAAAAGCTTTATCCAGAGTGATTTTAACAAATAAATGATCTCTAGGCAACAGTGGAATCAGAAATGATAGACAGTAAAAATACAACATCAGAATAATCTCTATGAAATTGCTGTGAAGGAAAGGACATTCCTAAACTTGCATGACATTCAGAATTTGGAAGCTCTCCATATTTCTCTCTGTTCTGTCACATCCTCCTTGAGCACGGAGCTCCATGACCCTTAAGGTCCTATCCAACCTAAGCTATTCAGTGACTCTAAATATGCCTCAGCTGTGACTCATCCTTTGGAAGCTCCTTCCTCAGCAGGTGCCCAGGAAGTTCCAACAAGCAGCTCTGGTGATTTAAAGCATGAGACTGAAATGTGACGAATCCAGGTTTCTGCCCCATTTCAGAAATGAGGATCAGCTATGGATTGGAAGGTGTAGAGGTACTGCAACAAGCAATATGGAGATATTTAAGACACACTGAGGAGAAGAGGTGCACTGCAACCGTCACCTCTTTAGTATATTAATAAAATCACTTCAATGTGAAACTAGCAGCAAGTGAGAAAACAGAACTGTATTTTAATCCAAGTTTCAATCACAGTGTATAAAACATCCAAATAAGGATAAATAGAGCTTATTTTGCTGTTCCGGCAGTGGAAAGCACTGACTTCAGCCAGAATAACTATCCTATACACTAATACCTTGCGAGAGACGGTTCTCTTCCCTTGTCTCAGTTCTGTGTGGTGCCCAGCTACTGTAAGCCAGAAAAACTTCACAGCACCAAAGGAACGATGCCAACTTACAGCAGCTAAGGATCTCTTATTCTCAAGCATGAGGAGGAGGGAAAGGGGGAATTTATTAGTGTAGTTACTTTAAAAGGCCAATTACAATTTTATAAGAGGAAAAGCTTCAGTAGTTTCAGTTATTTACAATGTAACAACCATGCTATGAATTAAATTTATACGGATAATTTTTTCAAAAAATAATTAACTTTAAAGCCAATAAAAATGAACTGATTGTTGTTCAAGACAGTTTGGAGTAGACGGGTGATATTTTCTATTTGGTGAAGCCTTTATTATTACCACCTTAATGCCCTGAGCATAGACATTCTGCTTCCTTTTACCATGTCACTTGTATTCTGCTCTTCTGAACACATCTGTGGGAAGGAGCAGGGCTGATGTATATTGGAAAAGTTAACTCCGTCAATTAATTAAAGCCGTTATTTTTACATAGCTAGCATTCATGAAGTGGGAAATAAATTAATTCTAAACCAATCATAAAGAATCAACAGCATTAATTAGTCCTTTAACAATGAGTGACAGTAACAACCCAGGAGAAAAAAAATCCATTTTATCTCTGTAAATAAAAGCTGATGCAATTGCTTATGGTTCAGGTTCTCTCACAGAAACAGTACTGAGGACAATGACATCCTTGTCTCAGCCACGGTACTGGATTTGCACACAGTGACTTTCTCTGCTGGATGGCAGCATTCAGCTCATTCTTACTCCCAAGGAGCTGACACAAGCATCATAGAATGGCTTGAGGTGGAAGGGACCTCAAAGAGTTCCCACCCCCCTGCTGTAGACAGAGCTGCCAACCACGACATCAGGCACCAGCTCAGGCTGCCCAGGGCCCCATCCAACCTGGCCTTGAAGACATCCAGGACGCACTGCCTCTCTGGGCATGTAGCTTGACTGATTTCATGCAAGTTCAACATACACCAGTAAAATTTCAGCACAATTCACTTTGTGAAACTATGCCTTGACTTACATTGATAGCTGGGCAAGCAGAAAAATCAGGCCACAAGAACACTCCAGAAGCAAGGCAGCTACTGCCTGGAGACAGAAACGTACACACCTCCCACATACCCATTCTCCACAGACTCATTTCAGTCCCTTCATCCAGAACAAGAAAACACACTAATAGAAGAAATGAAGCGTTCTCCTTTGTGCTTGGAACCACAGTGTAATGAGCTGAGACCCATCTCGTGTGCCACAAGCACATTAGCTAGCAGCTCCTACTACCTCAAGGGAGCAAGGGAAAGGGGAACAAGGCAATGCCATCATTCCCCTTCATGCTGCCCCAGGACCGGGGCACAGCAGGACACTGCCAGGGGGCACTGGAGCCAGGGAACTGGCCCTCCCCTACCCAGCCAGCTTCAGTACTTCTCCCTCCCTCATTCCTGCCCCCACCCTGTGCTCCCACCTGCTCCACACAGACCCCAGGGCAATGTCATTGCTTGGTTCCTCCCTCAAGCCCTTCCCAGGGTTCTCCAGGAATGCAGCTCCTTCCCTGGCAGTGTTGCACAAAGAAGTTTGAATCCCTGAAGGGAAGAAGAGTTCATAATTCCCAGTTTTGAAAATAAGACATATTTAATTGAATCAGGCTGCAAATCAGGAGCTGCATCCATTTTTCACAATGAGTCAGTCAGTCATTAAAGCTGGGCCTGGATGCCAGACTTTGCTTGCTTGCATTTTACAAGGCAGACATGGCAGCTCCTCATCTGCTTCTCTGTGCAAACAGTGGCAATTACTGCTCACATGGACATGAAATGTGGGTACTTTGGACCTAATTAAAGCTGAAAAGATTTAAAGACAAATATTTTCCTTAGAGAAAAGCCATCTGAAACCACACGTCAGACACTTGCTTGGACAGGTTCTTAGTACTAGAGTTACACACATTACGCTGCGCTGGAAATCTTTAAGGAGAGCAAAGGAATCAAGAGCTCAGAGCAAGCTTTAATTCCAAGTGCGCTGCTGATGTCTATATTGCTGTGATCCCGTGACACAGTTCTTCAACCAGCCAGCTGGGACTGCAGCCAGGCCAGTAGCACTGCTTTGCTGTCAGACTATAGGGAATGCTATTTGCACATTCAGCCCTTTAATTATTAGTGCTGCTGATCTGTGTTATCACTGCATTATATGTAACAATGAATTAGAGCTCAGACATAAACTAGCTTTTGAAAAGAAGATGCTATCATTAAACCATAATACAGTGAGTTTGAAATGAAGTAAAATGCTGTCACCTGTCTCATCTGAGCTGACTTTCACTGTTCTATATAGTCAGCCTACTGTCTTTTGCAGTAACGGGTGGTGATATTTTTAAACACCTTTGATCAGGCTTTTTCTTTTTTTGTGGAAACAGCTGGAAATAAGGAGTGCTTGGTGCCATATCATCCTGTCTCCTCTCACACCACTGACTGATTCCAGAGCAGTGAGCTCCTTGGCTGATGGCAGAAATCTCATAACTTCATCAAAATCAGTGACACAATGGGAGTTTGCACGCTTGAATATTTGGCTCAGTGAGGATTCATCTACCACACCAAAATGTGGTCCTGGATAGCAATTTGCTCCCTCCAGCTAAATTAAAAATCCAAAGTTAAATTTGTTTAGAACATTAAAACAGAAAATCTATTTTCTTCTTGAACAGACCCCATGTGGAAACTTCAGAAGTCTGAATCTTCATAAGCAGATTAACTTTGGCATCTCTCACCATGAAGCTGGAATATTTAAATCTAAAAATAGCATGCTAAAGCTGTTTTAAGTTGGATAATTCAGCCGGAGGTGGCTCTCATTTCATCTAGCTCTACCTAATTTGCTACAGCTAAAACCTTTTTGAGACATGCTGAGCAAAAGGGACAAGCAAAGTGTCCCCTTGTCTGTAGCTTAAAACTCCGCACTAAATTTTGCAAGACATTGCACATACCCTGTCCTGTATTTAAAAGGTCACTTTTTACCAAGCTGTCATTAATCACACACCCACACAACTTAATTGGTGAAAGATTATTTTAGTAGCTTCCTGTGGCAGCACGCAAATCTTTTTGCCTTAGTTCAGCTTCTTTCCAACTAAACTAAGCTGGTTTACAGCAGAAAGGTGAGAAGCTAATGCTCATCTGTCAGATGAGACAAACACAGGAGATGTCTCTTGTTTTTGTTTTCATACTCAAAGATCAAGGATAATGTACATCGGCACGGGGAGATTGTTGTTTAATTATACAATAGTTATGGAAAGATAACTATCTCTTTGAAGTGCTTTAACTTCTGTGCCACTTTCTCGAGTGAAAAAGGAAGAAAGATCCTCATCACTTTGAATGCTACCAGCTTAGATCTGGGGGAGGAGACAAGGGGGAAGAAAGTCACATTGAGGAAAATATATATTCAAATTGATTAATAAATGTAAACACACTATTAAATAGTGGGTTAGTTTTCTGACAGCCTGGCTGTCAGCAATAAAGAAAAAACACAGAAAAACAAACAGCAGCTAAAAAGCTAGAATTATTTGGAGCTTGATGCTGTTTTTATTTGAGTGGGTAAGAATCCTTCCATCAACTTAATGCAGCAGGAGCTAGCCCTGGGCTGTTTTCTGCAAGCCTTTTTATTAGTGGAAATTAACCATTTCCTACTTCATTCAGCTTATGCATAATTAGAGTCAGATTTTTAGCCACACAGCGATTCTTGTTTCCCTCTCCAAGATTGGAACCTGATGTTCTTTTGTGAAGGATTTCTTGTTCTAAGGAGGATATTCTGGACTGGGGTAGGTAGCTATACCCCCTGCTAGCCACAAAAATTTAATTTTCTGCTATGGAAATATTTAGGAATAGCTGAGAAGAAGGAAAGTTACGCAAATGCCTTGAACTGATCATATGTGGCAAAACAAAACAAAAATACATTTCAGATGAGTCAATTTCTTGAATGAGGGAAGGCAGAGCACACTGACCATTCTTTACTTCCACTGAAATCCTTTGCAAATGGGTACTCTCAATGCGCAAGCTATAAACTTTAAAACAAATCTTTAGAAAAAGATGGAAAATCCTAAGCAAGAATATGAACAAGAAATAGAATGAATTCCGCTGTCCGTTATTTACGGAGGGATCCTAAATCTCCAGCTGTGAATTTTTCTGTTCAAGAAATCCTATTTTTCAGATGTAAGGATGGCTGAATCCACTGAAAAATATGGACTGATAACATAAGCAGTGAAACTGTTGCCAATTCAATTACACAGCTGATTAGTACCCAGTAAAGCAGAGGGAAAAGGGAAAGATTATAATGTAAGCTCAATATGTGAGAGGACATAAAAACTGATACCTTTTCTTGAGGTCTCCAGATTTAATCAAATAATCTTCAGCTACTGCACACAGAATTTTGGCCCTTTCCACAGCAAATACTTCTGTTATATACAAGATAAATACCTATTCTTTAATGAAATGAAGCTTAATTAAAGGCAGAATGCTTTTTATTAAATACTATATCATTTGTATGTACCATAAGACATATGGTTAGATGATCATAGCAATAACTGACAGTTATCTGTGTACTTGCAAATACTCCCTGGAGACAACTAAAAGGGCATATGGCATCTCTTCAACTGTAATCATTACCAGTGGTACATATTAAACTTCTGAAGGTGAACTGAGTGCTCGTAACAGAGTTATGAGCCCTTTAATACCAATGATTTTTATTGTTTCATAGTACTACAAAAAGGGGTTATGTTATTCATCATTTTACAGAGCAAAGCTTTAGAAAATGCTACCTTAAGGAAGTTCTACCTACTCTTGACTTCTCTCACGGTCCACAGCCAGGCTCATTTTACTATTTGGGTTAAAACCAGCCCTTCTATTTGCAGACACTACTGAAATTTCTTCCCAATAAACACACAGCTCCAAATGTGCTCCATTTCTATCTTGCAAGGCTTGCTTCTAGACATGAGACAATATTTCTGGTAACTATCCAATCTCACTCCAGCAGAACAACAGGTTGCATCACACAGCTTCATTTTTGTGTCTCAGAGATTGGCAAAGCTTACAAAAGCATCCATTAGGCAGTGAACCTCGAGCCTAGAATTAGATCTTCAGTTAGATTTTTTTTTTCAAATTTTTGACACTTGTCTGGGCATAATTCTGGGAATTATGACTGAAGCTCAGCGCCCAAACTCATACATGGGATATGCTTCTAACTCAGAAACTAGGCTAACATCTAGCAATGGCAATGGGGATGCTCATTTCTTCTTCCCTTCCCAGTAAAGAACAGAGTGTAAATACAGTAGCTACTTCTAAATAGACCTGCAAAAATTGCTTTCTGATGCAATGATAGCAGCTCAGCACATCACGTCTGACACAAGGTAGGTACTGAAATCACAAAGTTACACCTTCATCCTGTAGCAGAAAAACTCCAGCTTTCACCACAGCAGGTCAGACGCATCCAGACCTTCTGAGTAAATTGACTGAACTCTCCTCTCAACATCATGAAGGATACACAGAAACAGAGATGCTGTATGAGAAATGCACCTTCAATGACAGCACACATCTCATAGGAATTCTGCGCTGTTTCTCTCTTCTGATTCTAATATCCAAATACAACATCAAATAGTGTCAGATTTTCTCATGAACTATACTTAATGACCAGGCTTTCAGAAATGCAAAGTATGAAGTTGTTTTAATCTTCCTTAGAGCTTCTGGATAGTGCAGTTGTACAAACAGACAACCTTAACATTTATTGTTTTCCAAACAGAGATAATTAGGATGCATATCATTGTTTTTCTCAGCAAGAAGATGCATATTAGTATTTTCAGGGCTCTACCATGTGTACCTCTGTGAGTATACACAAGAGATGGGGTCTGCTTATCACTCCAAATGTCTGCTGCACATTATGTCCGATGCCAACAAGAAACAACAAGCTGAGATAATAAATGAACAGCTACAACAAGCAGTTTTACTGTAGTCTGCTTCCCCTCACAGTAAAGCAATTCAGTACCACTCTGAAACATGCCATATTTCTTAACACGAATGACTGAAAATGATCTGTTGCCTCAAAATTTACACCACAACAACTATTTAAGGAGTACCATATCAATTTGTTTTGATAACTCATCTATTCCCTGTAATGAAAACTGAAAACTTGTTTCCAGTTGCTTTCCTACAGGTCAGTGGAATTAAATGGTGCCTGAACTCCAATATCTCTCAGAACCTCCAGGAGGAATACCTCTCTTCCCTGTCCCAATACCCTACCTCACCCAATTTCCTAGCATGGAAATCAAGCGAATAATAGTTTTCATGAAGATACAAGCATCAAGGAAACATATGTAAAAATTCTGTTGAAGGATTAAAAAAAAGAAAAGAAAAATGAGGGCCAATTAGTCCTGAGAAGACCTTGGGAAGAAACTGTGTGGAACTGAAAGACACTAGGAGTTCAGACATGCAGTTCATACAGCAGACTAGGCAGGGGTGGACACTACTGAACAGTGCCTTTGTGGACTTCTGCTGGAAGATCTAAGCAGCTACACTCAACAATGCTGTTGTGTTTACAGCAGCAGTCGCAAAGCATGACTTAAATATTCTTTGTCCCATAAAGGAACGGTATTCCATTTGCTCAGGGAACTGTTCACTGTTATCTCCTATTCTCCTATTTAAAAGCTGTATACAATAAGAAAACAGAGCCAAACACCATGATCACAATAAGAATAGCAAATACAAAACTCATGGGTACTCTATAGGCTGAAATTTGTTTGCGCAAATTATTCAGCGAGCACTTATGAATAATGAATACATTGTGGAAATCAGGATCAGTATATGAATGATTTATGAACTGAAATATGGGCTGAATTTGTCAGATAACCTTATTTTCCATGAATCACTCAACCATCTCTTGCATTAATGGTACCAACTGGTTTCCAAATAGCTTTTTAAACCAAACTTTTCAAGACCTTCCATGTTATTATCTGTGAAAGCTTTGCTTAAAAAACAAGTAATTATTCAGAACTAATACTAATGCCCCATTCATAGGTTAATTACCGAAGGTTATAATGTGACAGTTTGGCACCTACCCTATCAATCCCATGTCTGCAAAGAGAATACGGGTAGAAATTATCTATCACACTTTATAGACTTGGAATAGTCCTGTCAATCACAGTGCCTTTAAAGCAAATCATTATTTTTGAGTGATCTTGCTAAGAGTCTGGGAGAGAAAGAGTAACTAAAACAACCATTGTGAGTGCATGAATATGACCAGAAATGCAAAATGTTTGATTCTGAAATATTTTAAAATGCTTAAGAAATTAGCTCAAGCTTGGCAGTTTATAATATGGCTCATTCACTGCAGATTTTGTTCCGTATTTGATTTAGCCAAAGAATCTGAAAGTAATGCATACAAAAGGCTTTCTCATGGTACATATCGGGGGTATACAGGAACTGTTCCACCTGATCAGACCCAAAGCCTAGCTTTCCCACTCTCTTTGATGGCATCCCATGTTTAGAGAAAGCTGTAAGAAGTCTGCAGTAAGAAGCAAGGGCCCTGTCATGCTCATTAACATCAGAAGTGCAAGCTGCTCCTTTTGGTCCAGTTTCTTCCTGGTGCCAGTGGCATAAGGAAGGTGTTATCATTGCATCCCTCTAGACCACCGGCACTGCTCACCTCTGGGCTTTCCACAGCAGTCACAAGGCAGAACAAGGCTCCTCTTAGCACCTGGCTTTCCTCAGCTTCCCCACAGAGCCACAAAAAGTTTGGCTGAAGGTGAATCAGGGAACATCCTTTCAAAAAGTATTGTGATTTTACAAGTAATCCCTCTAATGTACAGACAGCAGTGGGTTTAACACACCATTACTGTCAAATGGTACGCGGGGTCTGCTGCCTTAATTTAATGCTCATGATTTGCTGAGTGAACACCAGGATGCCGGGAGCCTGCTAGCCATCGCACGCAATGTCAGCAGCCACTCAGCTTGTTCCTTTACAGCCTGTCACACCTTCAAAGAAAGGAGATGTGGAACAGCTGGCAAATGAATCAGCTGTAGAAGGAACAACTTCTCAGATGGGATTTCATCTCCCTTGGGGTGGAACAACTCCACATGCTGGGAAGCCACTAATGATCATGCAGTGTAGAGGTGAGAAAGGAAGCTTGATAGTACTGTATTTGTTGCTTGCTTGTGCAATTATAAGGAAGGATTGCTGCAGCATGGCTAAAAGACCTGGAGCGCTCATGACCTTTTGTTTTGCTTACTGCAGTCCCTGACAGGTTCAGCAACATGACGGTTTACAGCAAAGAGCAAGCACTGAACTATTTACTTGGAGCACAAATGAATAATGAATAGGAGCTGAATCAGGACCCATGCATAAGCATTCTTACTCTAACAGTGCCAAAATGCAACAGGCTACACAAAAATAAACCATACCAGATGAAAAATATCCCCTTATATTTAAATTCCCACCTTAAACTGACATTACTTTTCCCCCCTTTGGTCACCTACTGTTGTTGGGTTTTTTGTTTGTTTTGTAGTTCTGTTTTGTGAGAGTTTGTTTGTTTCCAGTATGGGTGTAGTATGTCTTAACCCCAGACTCCTCATACACATACTAAAAAGCAACTGACCATTCCAGCAATTTCAATATGGAAGACATGCAACTCCCTAATTAGGGTTAATCTGTATTATTTCCATAATGCAAGAATTAGGGCAAAGATTTGGTAATTATGGAGAGCAAATTGGAAATCCTGTAGGATAGGCTGTGTGCCAAAGAAGCAGCAGGGCACACATTCCATCAGCTCATTCAGTGTCAACGACATCAGTGGAGTGTTTATCGCAATGTTTTACAAAGCACTTTATAATATGAGGTCCACAGTAAATATACAGTTCTCATGACCTTGCCATTAAATAAAGAGTGAAAAAAAGCTTTTCCTGTCCCTCATTTGAATGAAGGGAACAAAGAAGGTCAAAAATTACCAACCTCCCTTTATGCATTTTGTCATTCCATTTTATTTGTTCTCAAAGAACACCCTGAAGTGATTCTACATACAAAAAGAAGAGTTAGAAGAGTCAAACTGCTATTCAAACATACGGAAAAAGTTTCACATTTCTTTTTCCTCTTGACAGCTGTACATCTAAAATTTGAAATAGGTAAGGGAATACTAGTTAAATAATGCTCTTTTTTCCCCTGACTACATGTTTATCACAGAAAAAATCAGTCTATTAAAAAAATAATAAAGTAGCAGCAAATCCCTTCATTGAATCCTTACTCTTAAGGCTTTCTGCATCCAAACACAGTATGTGAGTGGTGGTGTTGCAGTCAGAACATCATTCAGAGACAAGGCTTTATCTTTCTAGATTCCAGCAGCCAGGTCTCAGCTACTTCTCTTATGGCAGCATGCCATTTTGTCTATCCATCAGCTACATACTGGAGGTAACAGCAGATCTCTGGGTCCCAAAAGAAAGAAGCAGCAACCATCAGGAAGTCCCTCCTGAGCACGTGTGGTCTAGGAGAGCTTTCCAGAGCAGCAAGCAGGTGCTGTTTTTAATAGGCCAACTGGGACTTAATCCTTTGGTTTATTGAACAATAGCTTCCACTGCTGGATTGCCACCAGAGGAAGTTAAAAAGATGACTGTAAGTGAAACAGGCCAATGTGCCTGCAGCTTTGTTGTTTCTGACACAGCCTTTGAAAGATGAGCTTAGTCAAAACTTATTCAAGACTCCTTTGGCAGCCACAAGGATGAAAGAATGAGCAAGAGGGATGCTGATGGTTTTCATTCTCTCTCTCTAAAACTTTGGTATGCTTCCCTGAAAAGGTAGCTACAATTCAAGAGGTTACCTGCATCTACTAAAAAAGTTGTTTGGGGACTGTTTTTCTGGTGAAGTGACCTTTATTTTGGCCATGCTAGAGCTCGGTGAAAAGACGTTCTTTCTTCTATTCTGATGAACTTCAGTGAATGGATGGATTCAGAGCCTCTATTAGGCCAGATGCACAGGACCAAAGATAATGAAACTCCTGAACAAGGCTCTCTCCCCAGCTTCCCAGAACAACGCCCACAACACCGTAATGTGCGTGAAAAGACATGTTTTTAGCACTACAACATCACAGCTACTGACTGAATACAAATTTAGGTTTCAGAATACTGTTAGGCTGGTCAGAAGTGCTTTAGTATCATAGTGAGTCCTCCAGTTTTACAGCCAGTGTTTCACATTAGCTAAAAATGATTTTTTTTTTATTTTCAGTGAAGAAAAAACAATGGCGGATATTACAATTCTGAAAACAGAGGGAGAAACCTCTGCTTCTCTTTTTACTGTCAGTGCCTCATTTACCAGTTGCATGCCCTTTAAACCAAGTAAATGCATAGCTTAGGATGGCATAAATCTTGTACTGTCTACATAACAGCCACAGTGACACAGAGAAATGTAAACGTCCTTGCAGAACAAACTTACGTTGCATGCAAAATAAATAGCAACACTTTGCACGTGCAACACAATGTTTTAGAAAAAAGCAAAATGAGTCAATGACTCATGCCGGTCAACCTTAACATCAGAATCCATCAATAATGTTATCACAACACAGGAACACTGAACTGCCATTAAAGTCAGACTATCATTTTCAAGAAAGTGTAGCTGAAAGTCTTTTACTAGAAAAATTGTGCAGTTCTATACATTTCATATGTTCATATTTTCTGTATCATCAGTAAAAATACATGCAATGAGAATATGTAGATTTGGGGAACGAGAGGGAAATGAAAATAACTGATATGCATTTAGAAAAAGAATCACAGGTCACAGTTAAAGCTCGTGTCATTTTAAAATGCTCTTTAAAAAAAGCTGCACTTGGTAAGAAAATGCATTTCAGATTATTTCACAATTAGCTTAGTATTTGGGCAGTCTGTAGCTCTCACTCTTCTAAGTGTTTGGGAATGGTAAACATGTTGGCAGATAATTACATGCTGTCTCTTAGCAACCAGAACTGTCTTGCAATGAAGTTATCGGGCTTTTTTTCCTGATATATCCTGGTAATGGCACAATTTCCACAAATTTTACACCCAGCCTGCCAAAGCCCTTGGTAAAGGATCTCACGGATGAGCCCATCATTACACGACAGGAAAGACCTGCTAGTGAAAGCTGCTACTTTCTTCAAAATCCCTTGGGAAGACAATTTACAATGAGCATATACTGAGCACAAACAAATGAGTAACTAGGAAGAGGCTAGTCAAAACATGTTGTCACAAGCCTAAATAGCCTTTTCCACTGCCCTAACTGCAAGCAAACACAATATAGAAACCTATGGTGGTTTAAATAATCCTTTAGATAGCAAAACCTCCCAGTTGTTTAGCTTTAACAAAAGAGCATTGAAATTCTGATATAGAATAGGCCAGTTTTTCATAAAAGATCCAATTTTGGCAACCTCTTCTGAAAGTGCAGCCCCATTTGTAGGCACAAAGCAATTTTGGAACTCCTGTTCTTTGACTGCATACAAAGGGGAAATATTACTGTCACTGCTTCATTCTGCAGACCTAGGACATTTCAGCGGAGCAGACAGAGCTTTTGTTTAGTGCCTTCCTGCAAAATCCATGATCTTTAAGTTCTTTCCCTCTTAATAATATTAGAGTAGCTATTAATAACAAAGTAGTTCTTGCACATCTTGAAAAAGATCAATACTATCATAAATCGCAATTCAAACTATAACCTAAAATACCTTATCCTGCCAAAAGACGTTAAAATGTGGTGTCATAAAGTAGTATCTCCTTACTCAAAGGTGGATTTCGCACTGGAAACCGTCTACGCTCACTGGCAGAGATGCACACACGATTCAGAAGACAGCACCTGCCTCATCTGTACTCCTTAACACACATAACACTGCTTCTCTGCTTAATGGTCAATTTGTGTACAAGTACCTCCAAATTAATTCTCAGACTACATTACTGTTCCCCTGTTGTGGGTCATCTCCAAAGCGGTAACCAAACAATAGACTCATGAAACAGAAAGCAAGAAGACAATAGTCACTCGAGTAGCATTATATGCACTTGCACCTTGACTGACTACTTGGAAAATGAAGATGAAACTTCAACTGACTGGAACTGGAAATTGAAAATAGATTTTCCTTAAGTCCCAAAGCAACACCATGAATCACTAAAATTATTAATTTCAGCACACAAACCTGAGAGGTTGTCTCACTAACTCTTGTGACATTGCAGCTGCAAACAGACGTGGCCAGTAATCTTTGCACAACACTGTGTTGCTGTGCAGAGTGGTTCTCCATTTTAGTCAGGTGCCTGGAGAAGCACCTGGGTTCAAACAAGTTTTTGCTACAAAAGCTCAGGTTCCAACTAAACAAGAAAGAGAAACCGTGCCATTTCAGTCAGAGATCTAACAGAGAAAAGGAAAACAGAATGAGAAAGGAATTCCCTTCCTCAGTACACCGTTTCAGTAAATCATTACTTTTCCAGCAGCAGCTCTGCTCATGAAACCGGCCAATGGGCGGCAGAGAAGTCAATGACACCAGCTCAGTGTGCACAGCACCTGTCCTGCAGCAGCAGAACTGGGGAAAGTTTGCATTTCCGCCACTCTCCTTTCCTTCAAGGGCATTTAGGTGCCGACAGAGAGCCCACCTCTAGGTTCTCCTCACCCACAACAAATGCTGTTCCCTCTGATTTGCTCAAGCACCCTGTGCTATTTAAACCAGCCAAGTTCTATCTGGCTGCATTTTGCTGGAGAGGAGTTAGAGCTCATTGCCCTCACATCACTGAGAGAAGGTGGGAAGGTGCAAGGAGGAAAGGTTTTCTGATAAACATTTTGGTTACAAAGGCTGCATAGTCAGCACTAAGATTTGTTATTTTTATTCTGTCCTCCTCACTCTTTAAATACAGTAAAAGTCCATAGGAAATGACAGCAGATGTTTCCAGAAAAGCAGTATATTTTCCCAACTTGTAAGAGACCCTTGATTTCTGAATAACATAACTAAATCAAAATCCACTGTTTTATTTTCTTACACAAAATTTTCCAAATGAAAAAAATAGTCTTAGTGAGTTTTTTTTTTTTTTTAACTCAACAGAATCCAAGAGGATAGGAAGGAACTCTGGCAAAGCAATGCTGATGAAGTCACTACAATGTTCTAATACAGTTTCCTTTTAGAAAGCTGCCAGGGCTAGAGCAGTCACATGGCAGAATGGTGCATGCATGGGTCTGTGCATGCCTGTTTAATAAGCCATGAAGCTCTTTGGCTGATCTAGCATGTATGTCATGTGATGCAGGGGTTGCCATGGCAAGTACACATGCAGTTTTTTAACTTCTTCATCACAGACTTAGCAGAATTTAGATTAACAATGCAGGAGTATGATTTCCCAGAAGCCATTTTTTAACTTAGCCTAACAGTTTAGATGTGAAGCTGAAGCAATCTAAAATACCTGCTAAATGGTATTTGTGATATATGCTGATCAAAACTTTTTACCACAATAGTCATTCAGCATGAATGCTCTTAGTTCTGTCTTTAAAAGCAGCTGTATACTTGTCACATGTAGGGCATGAGTTTCTATATGCTTCTCCGTTTAAATAGACAGATGGCTTCAGCCATCAAAACACAGGCATTAACTGGTAGAGAGAGAAAGTGGGGATAACTATTCCAGCAAAAAAAAGTCCATCCAGCTCTAAAATTCAGTCCTTGATTTTCTACTGGGGTAAACCACAGCCTGGTAGACAAAGAGAAAGATGTTCCCGAGACTGAGATAAAAACTGTCTCTAAGTTTTAATATCTGGTACCAAGATTAAGAAGTTTGCTAATACAACAGGCTGATGAAAACTCGCATCATACAGGCTTCCGTTCCTAATTCAGTGAGGGAATACAGTTGAAGCTACTAGCAGCTCAAAGCCAGATTTTGGGAAGGCAACTGTTTCTGTAGGAGCAGTCAGGGAGCAGTTCTGAGGTTGGTTCCAGCCAGGCACGCCATTCCTGTACTTCTGGGAACCTCACCATGGTGCCAGAAGACCTTTGGCACACCGAAACCTGAAGATGCTAGTGTTTAATACATGTTCAACTGATTTTCACATGTGCTACTGCTCTAGAACAAAAGATCGCCAGATTCTGAAATAATTTTGGATAGTACTCAACAAGCTTTCAGGAAAAACCACTTCAAGGAGTCTAAGCATACCGATGAAGCACTTCAGCCTCGAAGCCATCAATCAAGTAAAGGCAGACAGACCTCAATACAACCGAATTTTTAAATAAAAGTTAGCCCTTTGTTTCCTTGAATTTCAGAGAAGTCCTTGAAAAGGGCTAACCTATATTGAAAATTGCCCTGAGTTTTTCCTGCCAGCAGGAAAAACAAAATCTAAATCTGAGGTAAAGCCAAAAGGATCCCTCCTCTCCTCCCACACTGACTTCCAAACTCTTCAGGCACTTAACTAACAGAGGGCTGCTCACAATACTGACAGCACCATTCGTGCCTTTACCTCCTGGCACCGGAAAGCACAGAATCTTCCCACCATGCAGAACACAAGATATTGTTTTGTTCTTTCCCTTTCTTAGGAGATACGCTGTTTGGGCTTCACAGGTTAATTTCAGATCCTTCTTTAACCTCATGCTACTCACTCCTTCCATTCTTCACATCCCCACACGCAGTGGAAATGAGAAGTGTATCATATCCTTCTCTCCAACAGCAATAAAAGGGAAAATCTCCATTGCAAATCACTCACTGATTTAAAGGAATCTGAACACTAGACCACAAAGTGATGCTCCAGGATTACATGCAACCCACTGTAATGGAGAGGAAATGTTGATTGTTAATCCGAAATCCATGAAATTGGACACCTGCATCACTACTGTTACAATCAAGACATTTCCCTCATATCAAAACTGCATAACATAGTACATAGGTTTTTAGTGAAGCTATTTTGAATCTCTTTTTATGGAAGACAAATATCAAAATATAGTCACTGAAGTACTGGATGCAGATTCAAGATGCAAATAACCAATTTTGTCATGCAACTGTTTTTCGTTTATTACAAAATTGCTGACATATCTCTCAAGTTCATCTCATTACCAGAAATTAGAGAAATGAGATCACTAGGCAGAGCTCCTACTAATGTGATTTTGGTGTTAGCAGTCTAATTTTTTTAATTAGCCTCTCTTTGTTTCCTGATTCAGACTTGCACATTGTGGAAGGCTACAGGATTTTCTGTCAGATTTACAAGGCTGGGGCATTAAAAAAAACAACTATGTAACTTCTCATGCTCCCCAATACAGACAGCAGAAATTTGCTTCTCCATAGCTGCATGCAGAGAAGCAAAACAAACTTTACATTTAATTATAGAAGATTATTCTCTAGATGAGCTACATTTTTAAACAATCCTTTTTTTTTTTTGCAGTACTAAAGGACTCAGCAGTTTCCTTTTGTCTTTAAAGATTCAATTAAAAGTATGTTTCAGAAATTAAATTACAGCATGAAATTAGCTAAGGGTATGAAATACTGCATTTGCCCTAGCATTCAGGGAAAGGCTGTACAAAGCAATTCACTTAATGGCTCCTAACATGTGATCTCGACTTAATAACTAAAGTGCCCTCAGCTAGCAGAGGATCTACTGGTGAGATATGCCCTATATAACCCACTGAAAGGAGGAATGGATTAAATGCAGGTAAATTTTGTTAATTTATGGTAAACCCTGCAGTTACTCTCATTTTTGATCTTTTAAAACATTACAATTTTGTCATATAACACGCTTCTTGGCAGGATTATCTCTGTGTCAGTTCTGGCTGGCTGAGGCCCTTCAATCTTGACATGTTCCAGAAGCATCTGCTCATGTCTGTTGGAAGCATTTCTCTCTCTCCAGCTTTCAGAGTGTACTGCTGGATGTAATTCATCACAACCACCACAGATACACTTCAGTATAATCTGTGCTGTACTAATATAGGGAAAGAAGTGAGCCTAACTCTTAGGCTGCCCCCTTAGTCACTGGTTGGGTTCCATTTTGACTCATGCCCTGGTGCACACAGCGTTAGTTACAGAGGTATCTAATTTCCATTTGGGATCCTTGGGTGCTATGCAACAACAACAAAGGAATCAGTTCCACTTGAACTGCTCTCTGTGGGACCAGAACAGCTCACCTGGCTCACCTGCAGACTCCCAGCAGTGCCCCAGCCCAGTGGGCCTGTCCCTAGGGCTGAGCAGGTCCTGCCCCATGTCACTCACACTAGTGGGTGTTGCTGAGTACCACGTGCTGTGGACACTTAGCACACTTTAAAATTTTTTTAATTATATTTTTTAATTGATTTCACTTAGGATTACAGGAGACATTAGAATGGAAATCCAGAAGTAAATAGAGTATCAAATTAACTATAAAACCTAAAGCTAGTAATGTCTCTGCAATCTATTTCTTCTCTAAATCTTACCTTCTCCCATTTAAATCCAAACACATAGAAGTCTAACCAGTGCACATGCACATTCCTATTTTCATATGAATTTTAGCCATAGATCTAGCGCAGCTCAGCAACAAGATGTTCATCAGCCAATGCTTCAGTTGCAGAGGCAATCTGTACTGAAATCCTGGGCCTTACCCCAGAGAGGAGTCTCTTCTTCAGGCTAAAAAAAATAATAAATATTTGGATTAAATTGTCAAGCACCATAGCATGTTTGTGTTTTCATATGGAGGAGAATGAATAAATAAGAAGCATGTGTAGCCTGTCAGAAGGGTGCTGAGAAGAACAGGCAATGGCAAAAAATGCCTGCCAGGTGGGTGGGGTATGAAGTAATCTGTGTTACCATTAACAACAGCAAAATGCAGCTGTGATTTATGGCACTGTAAGAGCAGAGGACTGAGCTGTTTTGTTCAAAGCACATATTTTTCTTCAACTTCATGAACAACTATTGTTAAACAATAGGTTTTCCAAAAGGTACTGAAAGATTCAGTCATGTTACTCTAGCGCTAGCACAGATATTCAGTTCTTCTGTGTCGACTGACAGGTGTTCATTAGAGACAGTTTTGGCATAACATCCAACATGCATGTGGGTGAACATGCACTTCTGTGCATACCTAGGAGTGTGGCTAGCTGCAAAGTTGCTGCTTATGGGTCATGGGTACTTTCTGCATATCTTCTGTACAAGAATCAGTTCAAGAATCAGTGAATTCTTCATTCAGGTCACAGCTAACAATAACATACGTCAGGTATCACTGAACTTCAGCTTGGAGTACATTGTGGTTACTGGAAGCCTTGCAGGAACTAGAACAGATCAATGCTTCAATTTTGCCAACAGTCCTGTGCTCGGCTTTGCTGATGTTACATGACATCAGTTGTGCTGTTGTGCTAAATGCGTTTCTTCATTAATGAAGTCCAACCTAGATTAATTATAAAGTCTACCTGGGAATGCTTCAAAATGGTCTTCTTTTAAAATCCAGTCTTCACAACAGCAGGTGTGTTTTTTTTTCCTGCTCTTACTTACTCTATGCAATTTCATATTGTATTTGAAGGCACTTTCTGAGCAAGTGCTTAACCCTGATGAGACACAGCTGCACCATCAGAACAGCAAAAACTTGCACAAAACATCTACTGAACAGCTCTACGCGCATTTCTGTCTTGCTAAGGAGGGCTTAGTATGAGGCAATGCTGGACAATTTTAACTTCCAAGTTAAAATTACAATCATATTGTATCACTGAAGTGTAATAAATAAGGAGATAGCGAGGAAACTAAAAACAGGTTAGGAACAACAGCCTAAACTGGTCATTATGATCCACACACCCCACAGCATCTTCCAGAAATAGCACCTAAAGAGCCATCTCCCAGGGGTACACCAGATCTTCTCCCTAGTGACTCAGGCTGCTGAGAGCACGCAGGCTGCATCTGAACACCCACCCCAATGGAACTCAACCGCAACCAGCTCGCTCCTGTACACCAGAGGCCAGTTAGCCTGTGAACAGCAATAGCATGCAGCCACTAACACCGGATTCTAACAAGAAAAGGGCTCTATAACCTATTTCTAAATCCTCTGGTCCCCCTGCAACCCCATGCTTCCAATTATTCTTTTAAAAACTGCAAATGAATCAGGAGCCACAACACACCCACTTACACAATAAACCAGTATATGCTTCCACAATTTATAAAGTGTGGAAGCATATACGGGTTTTAGGGTGTCTATATATATAGACACCCTAAAATCATGATTCATTGAAAATAATACCAAGATTTAGATTCAAAACTGATTTTATATATTTTTTTTTGCATTTGGGAATGCCAAGCAGGCTATCAGCTGCTAAGTTAAATTTTAAATGACATTTGTTGCATGACTGTCCTAAAATCAAACTACCCAGAACAACAGCAACAGTAATAAAACGTAGTTTGCATTGCTGTTGTTTATTTTCTGTGGCAATAATACAGGCAGCCATATGGATACGAGCATTTGGAAGGGAGGATTTGTTGGCTAGAACTTCACATCTGTTTACTTATAGATGCAACAAAAATACATTTGGAGGTCACTGACTGCACAACCGTTTTACTGACTCTTGATGAAAAAACCGTCAATGCTACTCCTTCTACATCAACTCAACTTCAAAAGAGACTACATTTAGAAAGGAAAAAGGTTTTGAAAACATACTAAAATTAGCCTCTATCACACCTCACCAGCCACTTCAGCCATAAAGGTGGTATCACAGCAAACCTTAATCCAGGATGAAATCAGCATACAACATGTCAAGGAGGAAAAAGAAGACAGAAGCACTGCTACATACGTAAACCCATATCCTTTGATTAAGAAAGCACACACACTACTGACCTCGTATCCAAAAGCTACATTCACTGAGGGAATTTGAATTAAAAACAAAGCAAACAAAATTTACCACACCCTCCCCCCAAAAACTCCACACCAACACATCAAACCAACAACAACAGGTTCATAAGCTAGTAACTTGTAACATCTCAGTGATGTGCTTGGAGGTATTTTAATCAAATCCCTCACCTCAATCAGAAAATACTTACTGACTACATACATATCTTTCTTGGGGTCTGACTGGAAACATAAATTCCCAACTTAGAAATGTCTAGTTCATTAAGCAAAATTTCAACTACAGGCAAACATTCAGAGAAAAAAAAAATCAGTACTTTAACCATCGCTTGCCTAAAGTATTTTTCTGATTTCAATACATTTTTTAAATTAACTTCATTGTAAACAGTAACTTCATAATGACATTATTTTCCTTATTTTTTATTCTGATAGTAACCCTTAGGTAGAAACACTTAGACATGACCACATACCCTAAGACTACATACTTTCTCAGTTGAACAGAGCTTTCGGCAGTGAATAATCCCATACGCAGAAATATATTTATTCTTGCTTGCTGTCAGCTACACTTAAAACTTAACTTTTAGCCAAAGGACACATATCCTATGTCTTGTTTATGAAGGAACCTAAGGACAGAAATTACTGAAAGCTACAGATGGAGAATACCTGAACTTAATTGCCTCCACAATCCTAAAAAGGAAAACAATAACAAACAAGAAAACAAGAAGAAAACAGCAAAAGAAAAATATTATCTTACTTTTGTTAATGGGTCAGTCTTCATTATTCAGTTTATCATAGGAAGGAGAGGTTAGGATGACAGCTGTTCATTACAATCCCATCTTCATTACAAGAGCTTAACTCTGCTACTGGCTGGCTGGCCCATTTCTGCAAGCTTTAGCACAAAATAGTGCTCCTAAAAGCTCCTCCTCTTGACAGCATCTGTCTGGATAGTTCCCACAACAAGCAGAAACAAGGCTTTCTGCAGAGCCATTTTAGTGCTAGGAATGAGCTAGAATAGGAGAAACTATTAGAAGCAGAAATAAATATTTTTGTGGCAAAGTCCAGGATTTGGCAGTTAGAAGTGTATGCCTACTGACACCATCAGCTTTACACTAGAGCAGTCACATCTTTATACTATTACAAATCAAAATGACAACATTCCTGACAAAAACAGTAGCTTAAAAGATGACTAAAAACTAGAAACCAAACTTTCGAAGCATATATCTCCTATGAAACTGTGCAGTCCCGGCCACTCCCTATAATTTATGCAATATGTCTCAGCAGTAAGAGAAAGAGGAGGAGGAAGAGGAGGAGCTAGGATTCATTATTTCCAAGCACTATTTTAAAAGCCACCAATGAAGCATCCACGCTTCATCAAGACATCAATATAACAGACGTAATGTACCTAAATATATGCAATTCCATTACGGATGAGCGTAGCAATCAGAAGGACCAACGTGATGGAAAAAGTATTACAAAAGAGGCGGAAGGACGAGCACGATAGCAAGGTGCTACAAGGGAAGGGAAATAGATCACTCACCCAGATCAGAAGATTCTGGGTTCACAGGGAAATGCTTCCACCAAGGATCTCTCCAGAAAGAAATCCATCCTCAGGGGCAGTCAGCCCTTAAATGAGGCCTAAGAGGGGTGGATCCTGGCTCCACCCCTTCTGGTCACACAGGTGAATTGCCTTCACCTGTGCTCCCAGGTCTGACTGGGTCTTTCCTCCAGGTGCTCAATCAGTGGTTCAGGCCATGACTCAGCAGTTCCCATACAATGAGTAAGAAAGCAACTGTTTACAATAACCTATATAAAGTCAAAATACTCACCTTTCCTCTGGCACTCAGAACAACAGAGGCAAATCTATCTTCTGTTCCCAGAAATGCTGCCTATGGCAGATATTGTATCATCACAACTGTACATCTCACATTACTGCAACTTGTTCTCAGTGAAAATAATGCCGCTTCATAATTTATTTGCAATTTATAAGCTCGTGGGCAATATACTAGTATGTTCTTTTGGTCTGGGCACAGGCTCTTGAACAGACAATGATGAAGTAGTGAGATTGGACAAATAAAAGAAGGACAAAAGAGGGTCTAAAAATTAGGCTTAAAATACATGTACTAACATTTACTATGGCTTGCTCTCAGCTACTGATCAGCACGTTAACCTTATTTTCTCTGCATGATCGCTAAGTACTCTACTAAAATTAGGTCAGAAATTCAGATCAGATCAGCTGACTCAGCCCAGCAAGATCAGACAAAGGCTAGTTGCTTTTTTTTCCCCCTCACAATCCAGTATGATGTGTGCTTTATCCCCTTCAATTTACACTAGATCCATACATTTTTCCCCACAATTAACCTATCAGAACCACACAGAATGAAATAGCAATCAAACTAAAGGTGCATCAATGCTACTGAAGAAGCACAGCACAATGTGTTCTTAGTGAGGCAAAATATAAAATAACATTTTTTTTAAGGTCATTTTTCAGCTCTTGTTTCTGGACTGCTGAAACTATTGCATTTCAGTGAACTTTTAAGTCATGCAGCATGGTTATCAGATGATTCATGTAAATAACAGCTTCTTCAAAATAGTGTTTGCATGAATATCTGCACTGTGTTAGATAATAAAGTACTCATTAATTTGTTAATATACATGAATATCCTCCTTCTCAAAGAGCATCTGAACACTGAAATTGAAAGCTTATCAAAAATTAAATAGTCAGACTAATACAATTTTCAGTAGGTGCCAGAGACTTTCAGCTGCTTTATTTTGATTCTTAGGGGCAAAAGGGATGATTTCTTTATTCCGTGTTTGCTGGACACCCTCCATCCCTGTTCAAAATCTACCTGCTGTTAGTCCCAGGGGATATCCCTGGTTGCTACGGAGATTGTTTTCAGCTGTTGATAGTCTCTGGACTGTTAGCACAGTTATCACTGCACATGTGCGCTATTTGCTATCTAGGCCACACTATCAGGACTTAGGGAGAATATAAATACCTACCAAGATAAGGTTAAAACATAAGGAAAATATTACAGAACAAAGAAGTAATCAATAATCCTACTTCACCTTTTTTGACTGCTGTTTTTCAATAGATATAGCCTTGGATGAACCTGTGGAGGTTACAGCAGGGAGCAGACTTGACTGCCATCAGCCTAAGTGACGTTATGACATCATTGTTCCTTTACTCAAATCAGATGTTTTTCCTGGATCTGTTTTTGCTTTTAGTTTTATTAATCAAGGGTTGATGATGAATATCTCCTTCTCATTCCCAAGTTTACACAGGGAAAAGACAGAAAAAGGATAAAGATAACATTTTCTGAGATTTCCTAGGGTGATTTTCCTACTTGTTTTCTTAGAAGGGTATTGCCCTATGACTCAGTGATACTGAGATAAGCCAAGAGGGAAGGGAGTGGAGGGTACCACCACAAACGTGGCTTCCCATAGAAGAGTGCTACAGCCAAGAAATGCTGGTGCTTCCAAATCTCACTCACATATGTGTACACATACGTGCTGTTACTCAGAGAAACCATGGTATTGTTGGGGATCCTCCTTGTTTTCCCGACACAGCATCTGGGGAGCAGAGCTTTGTTCTCAGCAATTTCAGTTCAACATGAGCAAGAAATTTCAAGATTTGGCCTAAGTCATCAACACTTATCCAGACCTCTTCTTTAAATAAATTTGCCGAGATCAATAAATAAAACCACATAGAATAACAACAATTTAGGAAATATTGCTACCACCATTCAAATTAGGTCTAGAGAAGCTTATCTACAGGGATAAAGAGAACCAGATAGGTCCAAACTAAATAAATCTATACACACTGATGGTTTTACCTTATCAAATGAAGTTGCCACCACAAGGACTGGGGAACTTATTCTTCCAGCAATTATAAATTAATTTAAAAGTGACATTTCAATAATATTCAAAATATTTGAAATTTTAATTTGAATTTATTTTCTTCAGTGGAGAAGAGCCAACTGTTTACAAGGAGAAGGTACTCTTCATTTCCCTGCTTTAAAACAGCAATTTATTGACAGCAGACAAGCACTTTTGTTTTGCAAGTAAGAAATTCCAATCTTTCCTCTGCTTCATGTAACTGCAACTTAAATTTCTCTTCCATCAGACCCTACTTTTTCCTCTTGGAAATTCTGAAATTTATGTAACTATGTTGTAGTCAAAAGAAAGAGAATGAAGTCAACATAAATTGCTTTTTGTTTTAACTACTAAAGGCACTCATATTTAACACGCATATTTAACCCAGTACTTGCTCCCAGGAACCCAAAACAAAAATAGCAAGAATTAAACAAAATACATAAAACCTACATAGATCAAAACAAAACAAACCTACATTAATTTGCTGCTAAGAAAAATGCTTTTCTTCATTAAGTCACGCTTAGCAGAGCTCCTGCTAAAAGCTACCTATGCCTTTGACTCTTTAATAGTTTGAATCCCTCTGAACATCTCCCAGAAGAAAGTGACGTGACAACTAATCTTGAAGACACCAAAATAAACATTGCGTTAGCTCTCATTATTCACTTTAATTATGCATTAGTCTTATGTCCTCTGCAGAAACCAAAACAGTGAAAATCCAGAAAATTCTACTTCCTGGAATGTAAAGTAGCCACAATTCTGCTTTATGATGCTTCTGCTTCCCCCATCAAACGGTATGTGCTGTTCTCTTCCCTTAAACATTCCATCAAAATTACCAGACTACTGAGGCATTGATAGAGTGTTCACAGCACAGCACGTCTGTTATACCTGCATGTACAGTACCCAAGATATGGCATGAAATTTAATCACTTAAACTGAAATATGGAAGATTCATGCTGGGGGAAAAAATTCAAAGGACCTCCTATCAGTTTGAGCCCAAATCATTCATTTGCATATAAAAGTTTAGTGTATATATGATTTATCTTTATTACACTATTTGTCTGTCTCCTCGAGACAACTCAGATTTTTATGCATATGTGCACTTATGTATATACATATGTCTTTATATACAGGTATCTCCATATATTCATCACACCAACCCCTTTTTTCATGTCTAAAAGGATGCAGATTTTGTTGCTATCCACTGGCACAAGACACCAGGTCATGTGAGTGCTCCTCTTATTAGCTGTCAATTAAAATCAATTGAATTATTCAAGAAGAGCCATTATAGGGCTATGCCCACCAGGTGCAATATCCATTTTCTTTTAAATGAATTGCAGTATTTTTTACTTACTTCAGAGAGTGCAGGACGGTGAGGAAATCATACATAACGTGACAATTTTTTTTGTAGATAGCAATTAAAGAGCTTTGAAAATTAACAAATTTGAAATATCAACCCAAGAAGAATCTATTTTCATCTGTGAGGCTGCCTTATCTTGCAGCAGTACACCTTTGAACAAAGTAGACATTGTCCATCTAAAAGCACCAAATAGATAATGACCTATTTTCTTTTGGATCTACACCTCCAGTTCCGAACACCTAAACTTTTTGTTACAAATCACACCTGCTGAAGATGCCATACGTGCTCAAACCTAATACATTTTGATGGGAATACTCTTCCACTGAGGAGGGGAGAACCATTCAGCACTGTTTCTACACAGTATAATAAATGTGCAATTAGCAGCCTGACACTGACCAATAGGCTGTACTGCTTTTACCAGGAAGTGGCTAGAAGTCAACTCATCTACACATTTTTACCATTACTGAGATTATGAACCTTTCACTGTTCATTCACTCTGCCAGACCACTCCTGTTTTTATCAAAATATTTACCGTTTTATTGCTTCTTCTTGTTTTCGGCGTTTTTCACTCTTTTCTTTCAAGTAAGCCAGGTTTGTTTCATTCCTCATGCGATCATTCTCTCGAGCAATGTCTGATGCATTCTGTATAACCAAACCATCATAGGCCTTCATCCCCATATCTTCAATATACTGGAGAAAAGCGCCCAAAGTGACCTCCTCCTTATTAGAACTCATCATCTTGCAGGAGATAATGAACAAAGGAAAGTAACGTTTCCTGTGGGTTGAAAAACACATAATACCTTCATCAGTAGGAAAATAGCTTATGGTTTACGACAGTGAGATTGTATCAATTGTAATTAATGTCTCTATAAGAGAACTTTTATACTTTCTTCTGTCTAAAGAATAATAAACAAAGCAAATCTGAACACAGAACTATACTACTAGAGAGACAAGAGAAGACAAAAACCAACAGACCTTTCTTTCAAGATGCTGATTCATCCAATTATGCATTGTTCCAATTCCACAGATTACAAGGATTATAAGGTTTTCTCTCACCCCTACTCTCTTCCTAAAAGCCTTCAGTTGCAACAACACTGGCTTTCCTCAATCTCAGTTTGAATTGGATTGAAAAGGCTTCCAAGGACAGCAGGTCCTTTTTACAATTTAGATAAAGCTGTGCCAAAGCAGATCACCAGACAACATTCCTAATCTGCAGGATATACCAAAAATTGAGGTGGAAAATACTTTTCCATGCATCAGAATAAAAATAATAGTAATAATAAATTTTTTATTTGGGTTCAAAATGTAGAAATAAATATCGTTAAATAGTTTCCTCTATTTCTTAATAGCATGGAAATGAGTCTACAAGCCCCTGATCATCTGCTGCCCAGCACCTTATTAGCTTAAAGTCCAAGAATGGACATGCAAACTCAGCTCAGTGGGACCTTCAGAACTGTGAAGTGTTTGAATTCTCTAGGCTTCCAAGGGTATCTTCTCGACAGGTATGACATACACTGATTCACAGCACCCCCAGTCAAGCAGCATGGAGCAGACTCACTTGGATCCCTAGCTCACTCCTGCCTCCACGGCAGGCAGCCTAAAAGCTCTCAAAGGCTTTCTACCCATCAGGAGACATCCTGGGAGTCATAAGAATCACCAGACTATAGACACTGGTAAATACTATAGGTGACTAAAGGCAAGGTATAATTACAAGAAACATATTGTCCAGCTGAATTCTATGTAACTGGATTAAAGACCTGTTAAGTGAGTAAAGCAGAATGTCAAAAAGCAGGAATGTACCATCTTGTTGTGCTTTTCTGCTTTAAAGTACTGAGACATTTGGATCTTGAATGGCACTGTCCCCGCATGCTGAGGTGCATGGGGGGGGGGGAGGGGGAGGGGCAGCATCATTTTACAGAAGCAGACTTGATGCAGTGTCTGAGTGACACAATGGCAGGCTGGGCAGCTGAATGCAGCTCTCCAAGGCATGCTTGAATCTTGCTACCAGAGCATCCCTCTCTTCTGCGAAAGGGATGGCGTGACTTCTCGGAATGTGCCTGAGAATTATGCCAGCACTGCAACTCTAAGTGATCTTACTCAATAGGCAATGAGTAACCTGTCTGCACACTGATTTTAGGGGCAGAGCCCCTGCATAATGAGCATCAATTTTTTTCCTTCATTTCTTAGAATACTGCCATATTCGTAACATTTATTATATTGATGGTTAGGCAGAATTCTGATCGGGATAGGCCCAGATTTAAAAATAAACTCTGATAGATTCTAGCAATCACTGTGGGCCTTCAGGAGCATCCCTGAATATGAGAACAAAATGTTCTTACATCCATGATGAAAACAATATGCAAGGGCATATGAATGGTAGGGAAATACTTCTAGTCTTTTCTCCTTGTTTTTAATTACTTGAAGTGGCAATGGCAACAAGCTAATTTTAGACAGTTAGTGATTAATGTAAATACAAGCAAACTACTTCTTCCTTTGTTCTCCACTTTTCTATATCCAAATTGTTTCTGTTCAATGCTAAACTGAGTGTTAAAACCATGAAGATTCAGATGAGAAGGGTCTGCTCCTATCATCTCCTCTGCCTCCCAAGACAACGTTTCTATCATCTGGGCCTGAACAATCCCAAGGCTGATGTTCAGGGTCACTGGATTGAACTTAATGTATTTCTAGGCAAGGGTACAGGTATCTTCAACTAATCCCTGCAGGGTAGAACCAGTGAAAAGGTCTTTGCAGAGTCCAAATGTGAACGCATGCAATTTCACACAGCTTTCACGCTGGAGGTAGCTAGAATTCCACTAGGCTGGAATACACACCAAGCATATGATCACTGTATGTTGCCCAGCGTCTACAAAGGAGTGAATTGGGAAGCTCACATTATAATAAGCTAAACAGATTCTATCAATGCTACTCATGCTTCAGTAGATGTCATTTCAGACCAATTCTTGAACTTTCTGATTTTGAAAAGAAGTCCAGGCACTAGAGTCTCAATCTGGGCAACGAGGCCTGCCTGATTAAAAACAATACCAGTGGCATAGAAGGCTCAAACTCCAGAGCCTCCATGCTTCCCAAATGGTACCTCATCTTGATGGTTAAAATCTAGGCCATTTCTTCAGTAGATGTTTATTTCTATTAATTTTTTACTTTTCACTACTAGTAAAGTATAGTTTCTGCATTGGTTTATCTGAATGTAATTCAGTGTATCACCCATAAAACAGAAATCCCATTGCAGTGACCTTAATGGTAATTTTGTCATTGGTTTCTCTAAAGACTAGATCTTACTCCTGAACTATAGCATGAAATCTTACCTGAAGACAACTTCAGCAGGCCTTCAGTAAATGCAAGTTGGATCCACTTTTCTAAGAGACCAAGAGCTTCATCTGCTTTCTACCCTCTTTGATAACATGACTACATTATTTTTTTTTCATGCTTCTTTTTTGAGAAGTCTAAAATGAATGACACTTAAGGATATACTGAATCTCCTTTTACTATAAGTTTATTTATATGCAAGAGAATTAATGCCAAGGTCATTCTAATCTGAAATTGTATAAAACAACCAAGTTTGTGGTCAGTAAAAACAGTATATAAAATATTTGTTCAACTGTGTAATCACTATTACAAAACTCATGCAGAGTGCCAAAAATCTGCACAGCATTTAATAAATGATGATGTATTCTTTGCCCTACAGGGGCAAATAGGGGGTCCAATCCTGCAACACTGCTGAGCATAACAATAGCTACTGAACTGCTCTTGTGACAGTTAGCGTCTGCACGCTTGTGATACCACATTCATCTCAAGGTACTCCAGAAGGAGCTGTCTGGGGATGCCGAGAGACTTCAGAAACTTCAATGAGCTCTTACAGATCAACTTGAAAAGCATCTATACCAATAGTAAGCATTTTTTGAACCAAAACCTGTGTATATCCTGCATGCAGAGTATTTTACAGCCTCACTGCATTTACTGTCTGAAGGTTGTGTATGTGATGTTTAAACAGAATAAAATTGCAAACAGCTGGGACAAAAAGCTTAACTAATAACTGTAAACATTTTAAAAGTATTAGTATTCCTTGCATAGCACACTCATCAATTTTTTTTTTTTTTACTGGTATAAATGCCACTTCAGAGATGCTATGTTACCCCATAAGTTTTCTTTCTGACTGCAATATACTAAAACCAGAACATGTGGCCTATCAAGTCACAAGCATCATTGGTTTGCCACTCTGTTCAGGAAGTGCTGATTGCAGGCAGCACTGATCAACTCCTGATCAAAGGTTCTGCTTGCTGCTGTACTCAGGCAGTGAGCAATTCCTAACCATCTGTCAGGGCAGATACAAGTACAAGCAAATGTTCTGAGTACATTTATATTTGATTAAAAATATGCAAATGCAAGTTGTTAAATATGTAATGTGAGCTGTAGGTGAGGCATCACCATTTTGGTAACCCTAATATGCACACTGCAGTCAGATATCTTAGTAACTAGTGACAAGGATCATCCAGGGTCACCTCTGTATTTGCAATCAAATTGGTTTTAGTCCATTTTGATTTTTGAAACCAGTATATGCTGGAAAATTGTAACTGGGAGTTGCTCTGCGTGGGAAACTCTTGTAATTCTCCTTTCTTTTCTCCTCTTCATTGTGAAGGAATAGGAGACACTGAGGAGGATGAAAAGCTGTGGATTTCAGATACTGAAGTCAAAATACTGAGAAGTCAACAAATCTACTGAAGGAAGTTTGTTGCAAGCGTTCAGTGAACACTGAACATTTTTCTGAAGTCCTCCTGAATGTAAGAACACGCGTAAGGAGTTCTCCAACACATCCACTTTGTCTCATAAAGGCTGCACTGACACTGTGAAACCTCAGTGAGAAAAAGCAGTCATACTCATTGTCACCTGACCCTCCAACTATCCACAAATTGAGTCTCACACACCTCTACCTGTAGCTTAATCTTTGTTTTCTAAGTTATTAAGTAGGGCTTTTACAATCATGAAAACTCTAGGCATGTTCTTACAAGTAAATGCCAGGTGACTTGATAATCCCACACCAAATAATCCTACATTTATTACATAATTGTGCATTGATTCTTTCAGTGCCATTGTGTTTATTAAAAATACACAGACAACTTAAAGCATCAAATGTTTTGGATTCAAGTTTTATAGCAAGTGTAGCCATTGTGGGAAAGATATTAGGACTTCACCATCCAGAAAATGTCTCTGACAATATAATCTTTTTTGTTATTCAGGAAGGTAGAAATCCTCAATGTCTATAAGTACTGCCACTTTCTTTCTTCCAAATCAGACATTTGCAAAGCAGCACAGAGCAGCTCACGCTGTCTTCCCTGTGCAATCAGCTGGAGAAAAGCAAGATTTCTGTGGGTTCCCCCCCTCCGCGAGTACATCTGGCTTTCTCGCAAGGGCAAAGAATCCCCTTACTGGTTTTGCCTAGAAATGTCCACATAAATAAATTCAAGATTTTTTTTTAATGATCCAGACACCAGTTCTATAGGAGAATGAAGACCAGTGCTTTACAAGACTGTTACATACCTTATTTCTAATTTAACTATGCGCTCTGATATCAAACATACAGTTTCTTGGTCAAAACCAAAAGCACCCCCTTTTCACGTGATCAGTGTGCAAAGATACTGAATTCATAATACAAGAAGCGATTGACCTAACATCACAATAACACAGCAGTGCTACATAGTAGCATTCAGATATGTGGTTTTCCCTCTGATTCACATGAAGATCTCCAAAATACCAGTTGCTTTTCAGCATGCTTGACAGCAGTAAGCTGCAGCTGTGCTGCATTGAAAATTGACAATGCTGACATTAAACTGAAGGAGCTTTTTGAAGTAATGACAAAGGCACTGATTGCCTTCTTCCTAAATCAGAATGATTTTTTGTGTTGTTATTCTAACATAAGAGAACAGAGCTCAGTAACACAAGAGTGGGGCTGCCTGAAGTCCTGAGCCCAACCTGTGATTTATAAGCAGTCTACACACCTCTCCAGTCCTGCCCATCTCCCTTCCAGTTACTGCCACCTCTCTTTGAGAACACAAATCTATTTTCACATTACCTGTCAATTTCCTCCACTAAATTTAATATTTCCAGGAGGATTCTGCACAAATCAAGGATGCTGATCGGCCATTCAGTCCTCAAGTTTGTGCTGTTGCGTTCTAGTTCCTTGCAAGGCATTAAAAGCAAAGTAGACAAGCCATATCCAATTTTCACAAACTGCTGACCACAGCAGTGCTAATAAGGACCTAATGGCACTGGGTATACAAAGAATATTTTCTCTGCAATTAAGAAAAAGTCAGTGATGGAAAAACATACTAGAGACTGTTTTCCAGAACTCTTAAACAGTCTGTTATAATAACTGTGCCTTACACTAACTGAGCTTTGAAATATCTAAATAGTTGGATGTCATGAGAGAAATTTCTAAAGGCATGCTTTTTAAGAGTTGCATTTCCTGCTTGTTTTTAATAATGATCCGGCATTACTATTTTCACTCAGTGATGCACTGAGCTCTCACATAAAATAGAGAGACCTTTGAAACAGGTTGCAAGTTTCCTGCTATATATCATTTGACAAGTTTTCAATGCATACATTTAAAGAAAAAATGCTGTATTCATTTGGAAGGACAAAATATACCCCTGAATTTTGACCGGGATTACAGATTATATACCTCATCCTCATTATACTGCACAGCATAAGTTCTAGCACCTGGGTGAAATCACCGAAGCTAAGTAGTGCTAAGCCCTTCACTTAAAGAGGTTAGAAGTGGCTCCTTCAGTAGAATGAGAATGCTATTGCATGGGTTTAAAGTTGTCCATTTCTACAGGCATCACACCTTTCACAGGGGAAAGTTAGTTATTCTCCCTACAGTTTTAAGAACCAAAAAATTAAAAAAAAAAATAATACCCTTGAGCCTTGAATTTTTTATCTTTTGCTAGTGCTTTCCAAAAAGGAAAAAGGTCTTCGCTAACAATGACTCCTCTATGAATCTAGAATGTAAAGAGCTGTTGTTTACTTTGCAGTAGGGCAACACTTCTATCACTTTTATCCCTTGAGGAAAATAAAGCTTCCTTCTAACCACATGGACACTGGACAATTACAAAACTAGATTCATAATGGCCAGCACTTAAGTGCAATTATGACATTTTATCATCCCAGTATTATGAGGAAGAATTATGAACAAGAAGAAAAAGCCACGCACAGGTACATATTCACACATATTCTGTATGCAAGCTGGAGAGCATTTGAACTCAGAAGACTGAGCTTCTTACTGATGGATTTTTTTTTTCCTCCTCCTTAGGAAAACGAAATGGAGATTTCACTACCACCAGCATCATGCTAAGATGCCATAAAATATTAATGGTGCAGTGGGTTTGATGAGTAACTAACAGAGATGTTAGGAATTATTTCGGTTAATTCATCAGAAAATAACAGAGAATGTTTTTGATAATTTAACAGCGCCTCTTACCAATAACAAAAAAAAAGTCCACATGCAAAACGTCTCTATTACAAGCACAATCAACATGTGAAGAACACAAAAACGGTCAAACAGACTTCAGCTTTTACTTTAGCAAAGGCTTGATTAATACTTCCCTAAAATGACATGCAAGTTCATCATTACGCATTGCAGGTACTCATTATGTTATTCTGTAAGTACAATTATTTTTTCATTCTTATTAGCATGCTCATTTTTAAAACAGAATTTTAAAAAACATGTACGTACCAAAATTTAAGTCCACGGGGACCGCTAAGTGCAATAATCAAAGGTGACTTTTGCCTGTAAAAGCCCTTTCCTGTGGTTATCTCAGTGCAGTTGGAAGGGATATTTCAGCACCATAAGAAACAGATTGCAGTTAGGCTGAGTTTTTTCTTCAGTTAAAGTGCATTAAATCTTGTTGGCAAAATTGCCTAGATTGTAGAATTCGGCATCACTGTAAGTCAGCATTACATTACAGATCTTCTTAACATACGACTAAAACCGAATGGAAAGTTTGGCTTTAAAAAGAATGCAAGAGAAGGACAGGTGCTTGCTTCTTTAAATCCACATTCAGAGAAGAGAGGGTACAGATAATAGGACGGTAGAAACAACACCCTGCTTTGAGGTCCAGCAGAGAAGAAACTGGATGATTTTTACCCACTTTACAACATAGAAGATTACAGCACCATCATATGCACTAACACAGAGATTGCTAAGGTGCCTCATTTGAATATGTTCTGTGGAGACAAAAAGAAAGGAACATAAGGAGTAGAAAACATCCTATCCAAATGGCTTCTTGCAGCAGGAAAGACGCTCTCTCTCTCATTGCCACTTAGATACAGAAGGTCTGAAGCAGTCTAGCTTGTAGCATCGTCTCTCTCTCTCTCTCTTTCTCTCTCTCTCTCCCCCCCGTGACTACAGGCAGGCTTGCTCGCTCCAGCTGCCTCAGTCTGTTGATGCTGCTGTTGATTAATCAGGGATTCTCAAACAAAGAGCAAGCCTACCTTCGGGAGCGCGCAGGACCGCGGAGCTCCGCGGCGGCTGCAATCCGGCTGCCGAGCCGCCCCGCGCAGCCGACATGCTAGCACCTCGGACAGCTCCGCCGCGCCGGGCCCATCGCGGGGCCGGGGCCGGGCGCTCGGCGCTCCTCTGGGCAGCGGCCTTATCTCCGCCGCACTGGAGGCTGATTAGCAAGTAATCCAGTGGGAAAAAGATCTGCGTGAACAGCACTGTAGCGTTTAGTCTATAGGGAGGAAAGAATACGAAGCAACACCCTTCCCCCCTCCTTCTCCCTTCCCAAAAAAAAGAAATTCTTCTTCCACGAAGAATGTGTAGGTTAACCTTTAGCCCATGATATGGCTCAAGGAAATGAGCGGCCACTTAAAAGGACCATCTAAGCTTCAGTTTGATACCTCATACTGATGTATCTTTTGCACTCACCCTCACTGAAAAGCAGTGCAAGGCGCACAATTACTGCTGACGCAGATTAGGCTGCTGCTTGGGGAAGGAGGGGAGGAGCTTCTTAACCTCACCAAAACAACCTCCCACCACCTGCTCCCATTACACGAGAACAAAACTACGCTCCTCAGACAGAATGAGCGTGACATTTATGCTGCTTTACTTATACTGATAAAAGATGTACACTCTGGAATGAAGCATTCTGCTTCAAAAGCATCCAGGATAAAACTACGCAGTTTTATGTTCATCAAGAATTTGTAAGCACAATGCTTTGGAGGAAAACATTTCCTTTTTTCTGGACTGGAAATCTGTGTTATAGCTCCTCCTTTCAGGATATGTGCAGTTTTGCTTTCTCTCCCCTAAACCTGCAGCATGCACACAAAGCAAAAGCATTCACTCCCTGCATAGAAGCCACGAAAAAGGGAGCTGTCTGGATGTGCACAGAACACGTTCCCTGTTTCATTTTGTTCTGCCTCTTTCTCAAGTTACAGCCATATTTCTCATGCATAAATCTTGATTCAAATGAATTAATTTCTAAAGTGAACAACTTTTAATCCAGTATTAGACATCAAACTCACAGAAGAAAGCCTTTTCAACTTAATGCATATTCATGTGAAAAGAAGTGCTAAAAAATACATAAGGCCTCACCTATAGCAAGAGCACTTCCTGCAGATTTACTAGCCCCAAACTGGAATATCAATATTACATCCCATCTAGGAGTACTCAAGTTAGCCACCTAAACATAGTACAAAACTCAGTCATCTCCTTCATGCAGCATTGGTCAACACTAATATTGAACAATACCCTGAGAAAAGCTTGCTCCAAGTGCTGTCTCTTTCTCAAGTAACTCCTACCACTTCCAGCACCCCTCTTCCAGCCCTGTGGAACAGGGTGGGCACTGTATGGCCATGTAACACATCCAAGAGAACATTTCAAAAGGATGCTTTAAGAAGAGTTAAAAAGACAAAAAAAAAAAAAAAAGGGGAGGGTCTGAAGTTACAGAATGCTATTCTTTTGGTCAGGAGAAAAAGATCTAGAAAGGAAGTACCTGCAATGTAGAAAAACTGAAGGCAGTCCTGGGAGAAGAGAAATCTTTCCTAGCCCAGGGGCTAGCCTACAGCTTTGCTTCTGATTTTTTCTCTGCAAAGGACACTCTGAGAGGAAGATCAGTGGCTGTGCTGTAATTGGGGGAATTCCTTCATTTTTGTCAATTGGAGATTCCTGTCACATAGCAGCCTTTTATTTCCCATGTTTCTCCAAACTTCAGACCTCCTCTATCTCTGCCCCTGGTCACGCACCAAAAAGAGAGAAACTGCAATTTCTTTCCATGTTACTTTAACAAAGATCTCTGTAAAATCATTACAATTTCATAAGTAATTTGAAGAACTACAAATTTTAATCCATAAGCATGAAACACGCAGGTAATGGGCATCTCCATGAGTAACTTCATGGGTAGCTCTAACTCAGCCATGAGGGGAACAGAAATCAAATGAAGGGTTTCTGACACTAACTTGGAAATACAGCTAGCAGCTTCTTTTCCAAAGTACCTCTGCTCTTGGCTATGTCTTCACTGCATGATTAATCCCAGTAATTGAACAACCCAGAAATAATCATCTTCCAGACGCATTACTGCACCTTTTGGCAGTTTCCATGTCTTACCATTCTTGCACCAATGTTCACAGGGACCATGGCTCCATCAGCTCTGGAAGAAAATGCCCAATTTTCCTTCCAGTAACACCGTGGGAAGCACACTGGAGGAATATAGTGATCAGCCCAGGAAAAAAAAAAAAGCATCTATAAAATCAATCACGGGATTTTCTGCATAGAGTGCTTCATTACATAGGAGACAGGTGAAAGGATTTTGTGTATGTACACAGACGCATATATACACATACATAAGTCAGGGGGAGATGTCTCTTGACCTCTGGTTGCATTTGCACACTGAGAAAAGAGGAAGAAAAGTCTCCTTAGACTTACAATAGTTGCAGGACACAACAGGGCCAGGCAGATGGCTGTGGCAAGTAGTCTGGAAGCAGAACTATGCAACAGGAAGGAGGCAGACCTCTGTGGGAGACTTCTTGGCCAAGAGGATGACAAGCCTTTCCAGGCCCAGAGCAGAGTAGATTTGCAAGGCCTAAAGATTGCAAGCAGAGGCAAAAGGCTTTCAAGAAAAAGAGAATATACAATTTAAGATGCTACCTGACTACTTTGTGACTGAAAAAAGCAGTCCATCTGTCCCTGAACTAAGGGAAACTTGTGGACAAATGTATTACAGAGTTCGGTGCTACTGACGGTGCTACGGTCTCCACTTGGCTGGTAAATGAAGGAAGGCTCTCTGCAAAAATACAAACCCATACTTCCCAGGTCTTCACCTGGCCATGCCTGACTTAGTTCAGGGATCCTCATGTAATTATTTAGATTACATTTATGTATTTATTAACAGATTTCTTCACCTTGAATGAACCACCTCCAAAGCCATTTGAAGCTTCTCCAGGGAGGGGCTGTCCCATGACAGATTTTTATATATGACTTCCAGGCCTCAGATGAAGAGTTCCATGAATTGAGACTCCTTAGCAGACTGGAAAAAAGAATAAAACTAGAAATAGAGACTTCATAAAATAGAGGACTTAAATCCCAACATTTCTGACATCTAGCTATAATATTTACTCAGATGTGGCATGGACTCTTGTCCCCAAACTCTGAGTCCCAGTGAATAGGAAAAGAGGATCAAGAACAAGACTTTTCAATACAGTGACCGAGTAAGCGAGTTATATCAGCCACATTTTGCCAAGAACAAAGTCTTACCAAACCAAACCCAGCATAGGTAGAGGTAAGGGTTGGCAGTTCACCTACACTTACAAATGAGGCCACAAAGATGCTGATTTTGACTGATTAGCATGTTCCTTGACCAAGCTAAGCTAACCTTGGCTTGCTTCTTTCTCCTTTACTCTGGCTCCTTGCCTTCTGTTACTTTTTCCTGTCTCTTGTGAGGTTAGTCCTGGTTCTCAGTTTCTCTTGCTGCCAGTCTGCAATTGCTGTAGCCTCACTATGCCCCTTGTAATATGGATTCCTTGTCTACCTAACCTCTGGGCACATCTCGTAACCTAAGCCTCATCTTGTTACTATCCTGGACCTTTGCAGGCCTCGTGTTCGGCATTTTTCAACTCCAACACCTAGTACTTGGTTTTAATCGGTCCCAACTGATAGGACTAAGTTAACAGTCTTAACTTAATGATGAGACAATTATTTCCTCACATATATCATCATAAATCTTGTGTATGAGAGGCAAGGGAAATCTTACATCTTGCATCCTAAATCTTGGTTTGGCAAGCCTTTCACTGAATGTGCATGTGTGCTCACAAGTACCTAACAGCTACTGCAATGGCAAGGCCACAGTTCAAGTGTCTGCAGTAAGACAGCTGAAGTTACAGTTTGATACTCCAGGCAGAAGGACACTTTTTAAATACAAAATGAAAATAGACACCTGCATAGATTGTGCAAAAAAGGAAATTATTGGTACAGGAGAAATAGCTGCTTAGTTTTTCATCTGGATTTAAATTTGAGTTAAATATTTTTAAATGGCAGTAGTTTAATTAGGGTAAAACATATAGAAAACAAAGAGTCCTGTCCATTACATCACCTTCTTCTTTATAATCATAGTAAGTCGAAGGTAACTCTGAATGCAACTATGGTGTCACATGAGGAATTGGAGCTTCCACTCAGGGAGCATAAAGATCAAGCAAAATCTGCACTTTTAGCAAGCTGCATAATTACCAGA
Source organism: Numida meleagris (assembly GCF_002078875.1). Lineage (NCBI taxonomy): Eukaryota > Metazoa > Chordata > Aves > Galliformes > Numididae > Numida > Numida meleagris. The sequence goes on from NC_034412.1 coordinate 15,691,788, forward strand.
GACCAAAGTCACACTGCCACCACCACAACCACCTGTAGAACTACATTCATAAATGAGCACAGTACTCACCTTAAATTTGACTTAAGGTGACTGAGATTTGGTTTGTTCATGCTCTTTCCATCTGTCTATGATCAGCCTAAAGAAAGTGAAAAGCTACTGATCTCCCTATTTGTAATTAATTTTCAGCATGATATGCTGAAAGACTAAGCAGAGTCTTCTAGACAGCTTTCCCAAATTATTTCAACCTATGTGCCAGGTCAGCTTGAAATCTGTTCCCCTCATTGTTAAACATATGAACTTCTGTGGTTGCTCTTTCTCCCAGCCATGTTTGGCTCCTCTCACTCTGTTCTCCCTTTCATGCATACAGTGCTACTACAAATGTCACAAAGAACACAGAGTAAAGGAAGCTCTCATTGCTCTATCTTGGCATTTGGCTCAGCTATTTCACATCCCTCGACAGCGTTCTTTTACTTCCAGAGAGCACAATGGCTATGTCCCTACCAGCAGTCCAGTTGTGGACTGACTATCCACAACCATGACATACATTTCTCTTAGTCTGATATTTCCCGAATACTGAGGAGGATTCATCTAAAGGTACAACAGCAGAGGGGTCCCCACTCATGTAAAAAACCAATTAAAGTTAAATGCTTAACTGCCATCTGTGCCTTTAAGAAAGACCTCTTCATTTTCCCCAGTGATCAATTTTTTTTCACATGGGACCAATTTTTGCTGTTATTGCTTAGGCAAAATTCCCATTGAAGTCCATAGGGAACTTTGCCTGAATACAAAATGGGGAGCAAAACCCTCTGCTTATTTGCATAGACCACAAATCACAGAAATCACTTCCCAATGCAAGTGATTTATCCTACATGACAGTTGGTGCAACTGGGCTATTTTTAACCATGATTTACTGTAAAATATTTCATTATATTTACCATTCAAGAAAAAAAAAAGTCAATTGATACTTTTTCCTTAAACTGGATTAGATTGAAAGATTCTGGCTGCTTTCCAAACCCATTAATTACTAAATGGTACATTTTCAACAGAAACGTTAAGCTATAAGTAGTTCTTCTAGAGCCAGTTTGCTCCTAGCTAAAATCAATTAAAGCTGGTAAAGATACGTTTCTATGGTCAGGTCTCAAGTACAGACAGCTGTATTTATAGCACAGTGGATGCTGGCAAATCCTCCAGCATGGATGGAGTTGTACTAGCTAAATTGTTTTTCTGTGCAGCTCATAGAGGGGCTAAGTAGGTGGTTTTATTATTCTGGGATAAATCCAGCTGCGTCAGTATGCTTGCACTCCCAATTTGCTCCGTTTCTGCTATCATAGCCTTGATTTCCCAGCCCCAAAGAAACATACACTATCCCATGGAGTGTAAAGGCAATGCAGCGTAAGCTTGCTTGTCACCACCACACCCTGCTGCTCATTCCCATTTTTGCGGCTTTGCAAGGAACTGGGTCATGGAAATGATCCAAACCAGAAATAATTTGGGGTGCGAATGAGGGGAAATCCAAAAACACAAAGACCAGCATGTTCTTTTCAACCAGATCACTTCCTTACACCACACAAAGCAGAGGGCACTGCACAGCGTGAGAATGAGAATCCCTGCCAAAGCGGTCGGTGACTTTTAAAGTGGTAAGTCCTTCCACCACAGACACCAGTGTGCTTCAGCTTCTAGCTGAATGACTCCACTGCCCACACAGCACACGTGCCAGAATTGTTGCACAGTGACTTGGCCTTCTGAAGCCTACAGGAGCAAAAAATTCTGAAGTCTGCAGGGGCACTGACAGGCACTCCTCACTGTTTAGAAACTCCAGAACAACTTCTCTGACAAGCACAAGCAACTCCCTCGGTTAGTTTAGAACTGGCAGAGAGAGGCAGGTACAGCATACAATGTGATTATAAATGTACGGTGCAAACTGCTTTCTCTACTAGAGCAGTTGACATCCTCCAGGCATTCAGATTTGTGTAAACCAGCACTGCAGCTACCAAAACAGAATCAAGAATGCTGTTCTGCTGCCCTCCTACCCCCAGCTATTCCTCTGGTCTTATGCTGGCACAATTCCTGCTTGGCCGTGTGGTGAAGCAGATTGGGAAACTGATCAAGCTGAGAACTAGCCTAGGATTTTGGCAGCACATGGATGTTATTACTTCTAAGAGGACCACCCTGCCTACGGAACCAGCGGGCAGCAGAGAGCCAGGGTGGCCCAGCAGATGGAAGGCAGGCCAGTGGGGTCTCATTCAGGAGCAGCCAACTTCTTGCTTTCATCCAAGCTACTCGGAGACTCAGTTGTGAATAAGGAGCTCCAGTGAGACTCATGGCATTTCTGAACTGTGCAAATAAAGTGCCTGGAAGTGCACAGAGCACAAAACTTGTAAAAGCAGCCCACAATGAAATGCAGTACAAGAGATCTGGGAATGAGAGCTGGGAGGCAACTTATTTATTTTCCTGAAGCATGAAGTCTCCCATCTGTATTCATTAATATCATCTGCAATTTGTTCCCCCCAGCACTGCAGGTAAGTCCTGTCTAGTTAGGAAATGGGCACAGATAGGGAAAGTCAGATTTGCTCACTTTGATAAAACAGAATTGGGGCCATTACATAAAGGCATGCTAGAAGCTGAAAGACTTGCTACGTACATGAAGATGGCATTTAAGAGTAAGCTGTTGCTATTGGCTAAATTCATTAAGCCACTCATTTTATAAAGAAATTAAGAGGCTATATTTTGTTCGGTAAAATAAGCATTATGAACCACAAACTGAATCATTTGTCAGATGTGTTCGCTTTTGGCATTTAATAAAAATCCACATGGAATATTCGTTGCTACGTGCATCAGGCCTGGACAGGAGGGCAAGTGAAGTTTGGAAGAAAAACTGTTAGCCCCTTGGAGAGAGCATGTACAACTTGGTGAAGGCTAAGGAAAAAAAGAAGTACAATACACAAAAAATAAAAAATATACAGGCTTGTGAAAATATAGATGGTGAAGCAAAGCCAAAGAAATGGCCACAGCAGAAGAGAAACCGAGGATATGGACATGCGAGCTTCTTTGTTTTTCTTAATGAGACAAAGATTGTCTCAATTTCTAGCGCTGAAGAAGCAGTGACCTTTGGTGGAGGAGGGCAACTTCATGTGGGGCATTTTGGGTGGAGAGGGAGGCTGGTTCCCAAACACCTCATTCACAGAGGCAGTCACTGCACGAGGAGGCCTAGGGCTGCCCAGCACCTCACGCATCTGCAGTAGCCAGCAGTAGGCAATCACCATGCCCTGGGGCTGCCTCCAAGCAGAGAGAGCAGTGGGCAGACAAAGGAGGGTGGCTGCCAGCCAGGAATCACCAGCAGCTGCCAGGCTGCCCTCACTGGTGCGTGCTCCTTGCTGCCATCCTATGCTGACTTCCAAAACCAGAAAGCATGACAGTCACTGAGAGAACAGGTTGTTGACAAGGGCAGGTGTAGCCTGGCAAGCTCAGTCAGCACCAGCGGACCCCTTCATCTGGTCATAGCCTAGCCAAGCTCCAAGGAGGGCAACAAGTAGCAGAAGCTCATTTTTTTGTTCATGTGGGTACAGGGAGACAGACCTTATTTTACATGTCTGTGTGTCTAGCTGTAGGCTATCTAAGCACTTACCTCAGACAGAAGGGGAGGAGTAGTAGCTCTCCCCCATTCCAAAAATCCTCATCTCCACAGAGAAACAGGCTGAAGTCTGTAATAACATGTAAGTCATGGTAAACAATTTGGTGGAAGTGAGCTATTTTTCCCATGTTCAGACAGAGCAATTTAAAAAAAGATCAAATTCTTCTAATTACTATGGAAACAATAATTTCCTGCAGGCACTGCGTACATACGCTGTTAGGAAAACCAGTTTTCACCACAGCTGGCTAATCATTTTATGTCAGTTAACTTACTTCTGTTCCCCCCCTCCCCATGCTTATTTTCTTGGAGAAAAATATTGTGATCCTTTATGTTCTCCCAGTATAATAGCCATTCCTATCAATGGAAGAGCTAAAATTGCTACCACTCAGGAAGAAAGGAATGTAAATGAGGAATACCAATTAACCTCTTTACAATTAAGAATATCTCTATCTATTATAGTGCCCATTAGTGATACTCTAGTTAATGGTCTGTCAACATTTCCATTAGACCTTTTCCCCCTGCTCCCACACAGAACTAAATCCTAGCTAATCACCTTGAATATACCTCTATGGATTTGCACAATAGACACACACAGCTCAAATTAAGCAAAATACAGATTCTCCGTTATCTTAAGCCATTACATTCTCTTAAGTACCTGTTTTCTAATGTATCATTCTAAATACTCTGTACTCCAAATACACTAAATAATTTTACACAATGATTCTCTTACACCACTCTCCAATGTTACAACTACATCACGTAGCTGAATAACACAACTGCAAAGATTTGTCCTAAATATACACTGTGAAAGTTGTAAGGTGAAGCTGTGTTCACAGCAGATTCCTTTTGTCTACTACAGTTAATATACTTTGCATTCCATATATATTTTTTTAAACCACTAGATGTGAGACAGTGAGTTACATTTGGTGCCATGTACTATAATACCTAGAAATGACAGGGTTAACTAAGGACAAAGCATCAGTCTCAGTAGCTTAAGATCCCCTGGCATCCTTATGGTCAAACCACATTCTCCACACTACTGTAGTTTTTTGTGTGTCAAATTCATTACAAATGTATCACATTCATATATATTTCATTTGATAGTCCTTTCAACTCTCAAAATATACTTACGCATTTTATAGTGTGCTCATCATCAACTGTCCTCAGTTAAAGTGCTGGCTTACCAGGGAGAGTAAGCGCCCTGCAACCAACACCCAGATGGAAAAGGAGAGGTGTCCAACATGAATCCTAGGCTACAGTTTAACCCTTATTTTCACCACCAGATTTCTCAGTAAATTTGCAATGGTACTGCTGGTTACCTACATGCAGCTTGGCACCATTTTGAGCACTGAGCTTCCACACAGCAGATTACATATGCTACATTTTCCTGGCTTATTTATGATCTTGAAATAGAGGATCAACAGCTCTTATGCAAGCTAATTAAATGCATGTACACAGACTACCCCTCAGAAACAAAAGCTGTAGTATGCTCAGGCTTTTGTTTGGGACTGCTGTTTGCAAACTCTAATTAAAGCAACTGAAAATGACTCATTTTATGTATTAGCTGACAAAATACTGGTCAGAGAAAAAGCTGGTTTTGTTTGTTTGTTTTTTTAAAAATAGTCTTTAGCCATACAAATCAATGCCACCATATGCATAAATGCTAGAAATACTGCTTTCTGGCAGCCCTGCAGGGATGTCCTTAGTTTTAAAGACTAGTTGAAATCACCCCTCCTTGAATTCCTGGGGCTACTCCAGTCAATATTTTAAGTCAGAAATATACAAGTATTTGCAATATCAGGCCAAATACCCACTTTACTCACTGTATTTAAGAATTTCCTTATTTGTGACGTATCTTCAACATTAGTGTTTCTATTACCTTAACTACTGAGTACATATTAAACTAATCTCATCCAAGGAAGAAAGAATGACAGTACAATGGAAGTTACTGCTCACATTCTCCAGTGAGTGAAAGTGTTACTTGCGACAGGACTCTCAATGGAAAATGTCTGGCACCTCTTCAGGCAAGCCACAGAACTACACCTTTCTGCAAAATAATCATCAGGCAGTACCTATTATTTTGTCCAGACATGCCAAGAAAACAAATTATGATTTTTCTCCTAAGTTTAGGAGAATACTCAGCATTAAACAATCTCAAACATTACACATAACATTGTTTATGAATCAGAACTCTAGATTTAATAATGAGTTTTATATTGCAATTCTTTTAAGAAAATGTAGTGAATGGGAGAAAAGGAAATAGAGCATCCTTTTCTGCCCTGAGTTTACACATTAAAGGCCAGTTTCTGTTTTATTTTCTGAAAATAATTCAAAGCAAAAAACATGACCAGCCAAAAAAGCATTTAATTAAAATCCCAAACAATTCCACTTAGGATGCACCAACTTAAGCGAGGCCCAAGAAGCCAGGATAACTTATTGAGAAGGACAAAATCGGGTCCAAGGGACATTTTTCACCTTAAAGATGGTGGCTGTAGATAAATGGGCAGAATTTACAGGCATTTCTGAGCTTTTATTTCAGGTACTTTTAGGTCTTTTGGACCACTAACGGATCAAAAATGATGATTAAATAATCAGCACAGCCCAAAAATTGAAGAGTGACTTGTAGACCTTTTATTATCTAGATTAAACATTCAAAATCTTTTCAAAGCAGACTTAATCGTATGTCTCTAACTACAAATCTACATAGATCAGTTCTGATTCAACACTCACAGTATGCTTTTCTGCTATGAAATTTCCCCCTAACTTACACATTTTGAGGGAACGTTAATGGCTATGTGTTTTTCCTTCATTATCAGGAGAATTTTACATTACTCCTATTTCAAGGCTTTCCGGTGACCAACAAGAAATTTAAACAAATTGATGTTTTCCTAGAATTTTCTTTTGGAAGAAAAAAGAACATAAGAATAATGAACAAAAATACCACAAGAAGAGACCAATGGCATAGCTCTCACAAAGGTTCCAGTATGTAGTCCTCCTGTATTTCAGTTAAACATGCAGCCAAAATTAAGAATGCCTTCCTGGGTGTGTAAAATTCAGAAGCCCTTACCATATTGAAAGCTATGCAAACAGGGTGGCAGCAGGCACACAATCTGTTATTTTCTTTTGCCTTTACATATATATATAAAGGTGAAAAATGTGTACTATAGAATTCCTCTTTCACAGTCTCCTTGAAACAACATAATTCTTTCCCACCCAGCATGCTTATTCCCAAATTATTTACTATTTGCTTTTCCCTTTAGAGTTATTTAGATAATTAGGTGGCTAGGGCAAGACAAAAACAGAACTTGGTTCAGGATGTACTGAATTCAAGGCACTGTCACTGAGATGGCCATGCTGGGAGTTGGAGTACACATTCTCATCTTGGTGCATGAGAAGAGCAGAACTGCAGTTCTGCACTTCACACTATACTACTGCAGGCAGTTACAGCTGTCAGGGGAATATATCTGTCAGCAAACGTCACTGCTTATGTTATCCATCCAAATGGATAGATCTCTCTGGGAAATCAACAGTACATGTTCTTCTATGATGGTGATGTCACTACAAGCCCATTTCCCAAGGTGCTACTAGAAGGAATTAAGGCTACTTCCATAAGTTCTGCTGCAGTGGGTTTTTAGATGCATCAAGTTTTTTTTTCTACAATCACTTGAATAATTACACTGTAGGTCTCCAACATAACACAGATGGAGCCTGTGAAGAGCTGGTATTGTTTAAAGGCTCAGTGGCACAGAATTCAGTTGATTCCATGCACACGTTAAGAAAAGGATATGCGTGATCAAAAGCAACTGCAGGTTCATTTTATTATTTAAGTTTCATCCCAACTTTGAGTCCCTTGGTTAACATTCGCTATAATTCCTTTGGCCTGATGTTGTGAATACTGCTGAAGAGTTGCTCAGAGATGTTCTAACAAAGCATTCTTACGTCAGAAAATACAAGTTCATTAAGCTGAAAGGTTTTTCAGGCAATATGAAACAGCAGCAGAAACCTGCCAGACTGGTGGCAAGCAACAGAGGAACTCAGATCCTTGAAACATCAGCTTTAGGGTTCATGACAAATTATCAGGCACTCTCCCACACAACGTAAGTGGCTCCATCAAAGCTTCCGTCTGTTCTATTACAAAGATCACCAGAAACCTCCTGGGCCACTACATAGCCATAGAGGGTAAACTTGGCAGTTGGACCAAAGCATACCCTCAATCTCTTTGCATGTTCTAAAGAATAAGGATGCAACACTAATCCAATTCCTTGCTAAAACTGGCAGCAAGAGGATGAAGTAGAGTTAGAATGCTCGTGCAGTATTCTGCACAACTGATCAGTGTTGTGTTAGATCCTTCAAACAGCTCAGGGAAACTTTCCAAGTGATTACATCCTCCTCTACATAAGACTACACTGTTGGATTTGGTCCTCTGCATCTGATCTTTAACTTGTTCTTTCCTGAGAATATCTCTGCTTTGCCTCGCTTGTCCATGTTGACAAGAATTCAAATCTAATGCCTCCATGTTCTTCTCTCACTGATAATTGGTCCACACAAACTTGAGCAAACTTGTTGCTTCAGCATAATATGAAAAGTTTCTAATAGGATTTTTACTTCCTGCTTGCTAAAAACAAGGCTATTTTGTGAGCCTTAGCTGCCAAACACCACAGGCATCAAACTCCTCACAGCAGTGTGCTCCACTGAAAGCAATGGAGAAACACCCCTGTAAAACAAGCATATACACAGGAAGAACATGTCCACTGAGTTTTATATCACTAATATGTTTCTATCACATAGGAAAAGAGCTAAGAAAGCTGCACAGAGAATCTCCAGATCTGTGTGATTGCCTGCTCACTGTTCACTGAGCTTTGTTTCTCTATTTATTACAAACTTACAGTACACATGAACTCAAGCCAACATCTAGGAAGAAATTAAAAGGAAGCCACTTGTGATGTTGTCACATCTGAATTCACACTGCTCAAAATTGGCACGTCCAAGAAAAATACATGAGTCTTCCCCTCTCCTTCCTTTATCCCCACAAGTCTGTAAGTTGAAGTGCACTGGAAATCTCAAATAGATAACTTCTTAATCCTCAGCAAAAAGAGGCCTTGAAGTTTCTCATTTCCATAATTTAAGCAGAAATCTAAGGACTGTTCTTTGGTGGGATTTTTTTTCTTAATCATTTGTGTGAGTCATAAATAGGATATGAAATAATAAAGGGTGACATGAACTCTATTCCAGAACAGCACTCCAGAATGAGAGTTGCGTTACTGCTTATCTTTTGCTTCTAATTATTCATCTATTTCATGCCTCTTCATTGCCAAGATAGTTTAACATTTCTGATGCTTCATACTTTACTGAGGTTTAATTGCAGATAGCTTCAAGAGTGGAGGAAAAAACAATAAAGACATGGGCTAAGGGATTTTTGTTTAAACAGTAGATGCTGTTGCTATACAATTTAAAACAAGGTAACTCAGGGGGTGGCACAGGACTGGAAACAGTCAAGGATGCTTCTTGATCTCAAGCTGATGAAGGTCAGGGTGACAAAGGTTAACAGAACTAGCACAGATTTTGTGTCCAGCTCCCAGTTACGTTATAGAGATCTCATTATAAAGAAAGCACACGTGCTTTGAAATAGACTTACTTGCACACTTAAATAAGACAGAGTCACAGAATACATTTCCTTCTGCTGAAGTGGAAGGGTTTTTATGAACAAACGCAAATAAGAGGATTCCTCAAAAATTGGTCTTAAGAAATGAAGATAGCAATTATGTCTCTATCTAGATTAAAGCTGAGAAATTGAAATTAACTGAAAATGAAATGACAGATTCATATAGAAATACTACCAACCAACTCAGGAAAGCCTCCTTCATTATAGAGTATGATGTAATAAAGTACTGGCCACTTACAAAGCAATATGTGCAATGATATTCTGATGCTGGTGTTTGACATGGAGTTACCACCACATTCTGTCATAGAATTAGAGTAAACAGATTATTGTTACTGGCCCAAATCAAAGGATACGGAGCAATGACTCACCTGAGGAGTACAAAAATCCTTCCCTGCTATGGACTTCCCATTAAGTTTGCTTCTCTCTCTCTGCATGTCTTCACACACATTTAGCAATTTTGCAAGAAACCTTAATACATTTTTCACTCCCCTATTCCTCCTTTAGCAAGGACCCAGAACAGCATCTGACATAGCTGTAATATATAACTGCTCTAAAAATATATTGTTGTAGGCAGCAACAATGACAGTGAAGACCTGATGGAAAGCCACCAGTCCAGCCCCCGCCACATCTCATTTCTGATCACGCCTTCCTCGCTCTCTCCATCAACAGGAGCAAGGTACAGAGAGCTGCACCCCCTCACAGACTTCCTTAAATAGACACAGTGACTTGCCAAAACAGTACTCTAACTGTCTCACATGTCACAAGAGTGCATAGCACTCTTGAGAAGATGGGCCAAAAACAAGGGTGGTAAGGAAACCCAAGAGAACGTGCAGAGGGCCATGCAGCAGTAATCTACACAGTTTTAATTTACACCGTATAATTTTCTCTCCACATTCTGTGCCACAAGTATTATCATTTTAGTCTTTTAAACTTACTTATTATTCTCAAGGCTGGAAGAAGTGAACGATTTCTCACAGTAGCAAAGTACATCTGCAAGCAGGTCCAGGTGGTATACAAAACCAAGAGCTCACGATTTCAGAGATCAGGAAAAACATAAGCAGATCTGACTGCAATGAACTGTAATCTCTTCAGCTTCCTGATCAACTCACAGAAAAACAGACCATGCACATATTTTTCCCTTCCATTTTCATTAAGGGTCTTTTGAACCAGAACGTGTGAAGGAAAAGGCAAGTTCTGTTTGGGCGCCATTCACAAAACAGGATCTCTCATATACCCACTTTCCAAAATTGCATTTTTTGCAGCAGTGATTGATGCTATCCTAGTCTTCAATCACTGCCTTCCAATGCCTATTGACTATTAAAACAAGGCGACACAGGAAAAATTAAAATGAATTTTTTTCCACCAAACCAAGAGTTTCACAATGCAGAAACAATACAACAGTTGCCTTTTATATGCCAGATGAAAAATGTTGGATACCTGCAGGGAATTATGTAGACTGCTCCAGGAGTTGGCTGACTCCTATGGAAGAACTGGGTTTTCACATGTCTTCACTATGCTCTGCAGTTGGTGGTGTTGTCTGCTTATTTACACACACGCTTTCCTGAGCTGTTGCTCACTTTGCACAACATGGTACCAAGCAACAAGGACTCCATACCTACAGATGAAGTTGAAGAATTTTCAGTATGAGCAGAACCATAGGCAACATCAGTGTTATTATTAGGAAACACTGCAACGCATTCAAAAGATTGCTGATATCCCTGTCCACATGCAAAGCTTAATCAAAAAATTAAATAGGAATTACCAGACTGAGGTACCAATACAGAAAACCTCATTTCTCCTCCTGTCCAAAGCAACCCCTATCACTTTAGGGTGTGATATGTGGCCAAAGCTCGACCTTGTGTCTTTGATTTGGGACTTGAATCAATATGCACAAATATTTACTTAAGCACATTTTCACTCAACTTTGATCTACTAAAACATGCAAAACAAGTTCAAAGTTACCAGTGCAAAAGCAATAGAGAAAAAAGTCTGGCTCATAAACAAAGGACTACAGCTAAGTGTATTTAAGGCACATATGTATAGCTGAATATTTTATTTTCATTTCAGATGCCAATATTGAGCCATCTGGCTTTCCTTGAGGCATTTCTTTTTTTCTTGTTGGGTTTTTTTTTTTTTTTTTGAGATTCTTCAATAGCTACGCATTAAAAAGAAAAAAGGAAAACCAAGTTCTTTAGTTTGAACCACTGCAGGCTACCAACCACCTCAGCATTGTTAAACCCACGTGAAACAGAGTATTAAGAAAGTTTCTATTTTCTAAAACAGTTCTTTATTGTCTAAAACATTCATCCCCTCTTTATCCCACTAAACACTAGTCCTAATGGCCATATGGCTGGACATTTATAATTAACAGCTTTATCAAAATAAATTCACTGCTTTGAATTTTTAATAGGTTTTTCCATTAAAAGTCCTCAATGAAGGGTAAAAAAAAAAAAAAAAAAAAAGAAAAGCTCTTTCTAAAATAATAACAGAGCAATATGAATTTTCAGAGGTGCCCGCAGGCAGGAAGCAGTAGGCTGCATGTGATCTTGGCCAATCACGCTGAACAAGTGCAGCGTACCTGCACAGAAACTTCAGCAGAAAGCAGAGAAAGTGCTGGATGAATGAAAAAAAGTCCCAGGTAATGAGCAAACCGTGGACATACTGCTTGTAAGGCACCAGGAATCTGCTAGTTTGAATCAGCCTTGGAGACATCTGCCCCCAAATATTAGTTTGCTCTCAAACAAACAACACGGCATTGAAAGCCTTCCGCTTTTATATGACTTTACAATCTAACCTTGCCTATTAAGGGTGCTTTTTATTTTTTATATAATGTGGAAGGCAGAGAACTGCAGCCATTTCTGCAGCCTTCCAACATCAGCACAGTACTAGAAGTTGCTAGTGAGGCACTGCACATTAGCACTGCCTCATCATGGCAGGGGCTCTGTTTTCTCCATCCATTCTGCCTCGTTCTGTGCTGTACTAACAACCAAATTCTTGTTAGATTTCCATATCCACTCATTACTTCCTTTCCTTGTTTATATAAATTACCAGGGCTTGTTATTTGTCAGGATCCATATCTGTGAATTTAATGGAACTGCACTTCTCAAAATCACCCACACTGTCAACAGCTCTAATTTGTTTATGTCAAATCAGTCTTTTTTTTCCCCATTTACCCTTCTGTTTCATACCATTTATATTAGCTTGTCAGCTGGGATTTTATTTATTTATTTGCTTTGGAAGGATTGCTTCTGTGAAACCCTGATGGCAGAAGAACTGCACAGCTCAAGGGACAAGAAATAAGATATAAATGCTTTCAACACTAAGCTGCTACATCCCATTTGGTCCTGGTCAGAAGCAACAGAAGCTGTGGACCATTTTTGCATTTACTATAAAAACAGACACGGGCTGCTTTTTTATTATTTTTTCCTCCTCTTTGCAGACTGCTCTTTCTTACTATTTTACTAGCCAGCACGCTATGACATGCTGAAGAAACATTAAGCTTGTTAGTGCAAATTCAGGCACATACAGATATTCCAAACATCAGCGCTGTAAGAATGGAGAAGTGTGCTAGGTCCCCCACCTCCACCAACCATCTAAGCACTAGGACTGCATCTCTGTTCTCAGAAAGGTATCAGGCTAGAAAATACAAATATTCTTCCTGTATTTCCATACAGAACTTGGCCAAGAGGTTACAAGTACTGAGATATAGGAGCAGGTATGAACATATACTCAGAAGGAATGAAGACCATTGCTCATACACACGCTTATTTGCTTTTCAGTGTCATGCAAGGTCATTGCTGACAGTGCCTTCCCTGTGCTTGATGCTGCAGATACCCAAAGCAAAGAGAGAGCCACAGCTTACACTGATCATTAAGGAATGACTGATATAATCAAGAGCAGTGCAGTAGAAGCCACCCCATGTCAAGTTTGGTGAACACGTAAAGGGTGAAATTTTGTCCAGACTCCATGTGGGGTTCAGCACATAGTGAAGGCAAACATTTAATTAAACAGTTTGGAAAGGATTGACGGGGAAGGGAAAACAACGGCTCCCTGACTCTTAAAGACAAAGTATTCACCAAGAAGGTGCTTCTCGTGATTGTGCAGCATTCAGTAAATCAGATAAAGCAGCCCAACTCAAGCCATGCTTGTGAAGGCAGCTTTGTCTGTAATGCTTCCCCTGCTCTGCAGAGAGGCAGAAACAAACGTGCTCCTCTCAACGCTTCCCACTCCTATGCTGCAGCCTTCCCGGCAGCACAGCCCCTGCAGCAGGGCTCTGCAGGCAGGCTCAGAGCAGCTCCTGCTGTTCTCCACCCAGTTTTGTGCTGCACCAATTTAATCAAGCAGCAAGCTCCTTCTGTCAGCGCTCTTCGGCTGCAGCCTGGCATACCAGCTCATTTACTGGCCAACTTGCTTTTCAGACTGTTGACAATAGCTCAGCATTTTGAATGCTTAACACATCATATATTCTATTGTGGCGCTTCTGCTTTCCAATTCACTCTGGGTACTGATTTTTCCCAGTCGTGGTGAGATTTACGTGCTGGCAAAGCCTTAACAAAGCAATTAATGGGAAATAGTTCTGGATATGATGGCAGGGCTGCATTTAGAAAGAGAACAAAAGTCCTATATTTCAGTTGTCATGCTGAAGTCGACAAACGCTTATTACTGTTAAAATACTTACTATAATTTGTGTATTTTTACTTTCTGTAACTTCTCTCCTAAAAAGTCTTAAATTTCACAGCAGCAATATTAGTGCAATTATTGTGTCATCAGTACCAAAACAAGTCGATATTTTAGGAGTTCATGGATCTTCCCTGCTGCTTAAATAATAGAAAAAAAAAAAGCCTTGTGCTAAATTTAGCTCACCCAGTTTTAGCATTTATGTGGGAAAGGAGCTGTGGTGCATCTAAAGTCAGTGTGAGCACTTTCCAAATTTCAACAGGCCAGGATTTATTCCATTCATATTCGCTGAGCTGAAGCAAAAAAAAAAGCCCCACGTAATAATAATAAATATGTAGGATCAAATCTTGTTGCTCATTTATACAACAGGCTTTCAGCTGCACATAAGCATAGCATGCACTAATTTTACAAACACTTACAAACTCTAATTTAAGCCCTGAATGAGAAATATTCTGAGTACTTCAACAGCGAGTTGCAATCATCATTATTCTTCTTGCAGCACACTGAGATGGGACTGATCCCAGCTGCTCAGTCAGTGAAGCCAGAAATCAAAGTTGAGATAATGTGAAATCTGGACTGGTTTCCTGCTTGTGTCAAAAAGATCTATTCTTTGGGACAAAACCCAGGATGCTTCTTGATCTTGAAGCCTACCTGAATAAGATTATAGCTGAGATTTGAAAGCCTGCACAAACAATTTAGCTAGACCATCAAGATCACCATGTTAAGAGACTCTGCATGCTACACATACAGTGAAAATAAGCCTAGAAACATTACATCAATTGCTCTGCTCCAGGTTGAGAGGGATCTACTATCTAGCCCACATGAGTGCTTTTAACCTATCATTAAAGGCTTCCAAAGACAGAGGACAGACCACCTACTTGTCTAAGCTGCTCCAAACTGAAAATACGCAGTCTGCTCTCAGTGGGTGACAGAGAATAGCAGGTCACCTCTGTGTTTACAACAAACTTTCACATACTGGACATTAATTGCCTCAGCTTCTCAAAGCTCATACTGTCTAAAAGGCACCAACAATAAAACGCATATACAATTTTTGTCGGCATCTTTCTAAGAGCATAGTTATCAAAAGAGAATTTCCCAAACTCTAACAGTAACGCGTAGGACCACCCTACTCATTTACACAAGAGCAATCAAGAAACAGCATGGTATCAAAGCTTTACGTTCAGTTTGTGGTCTACAAACAAGGTCTAGAAGTACTGCTGCCTAACCAGTTTTTCCTCATTTTCTGCTTGATCATTAAATCCGATTGTTTTATACTTAGACGCAGCATCACATGGCTGGTGCTGGATGAACCTGGCAGATGCACCCTCATTGCCCACTGGTTCCTTTTTAACATTGGGTGGGAAATTACCATTATTTTAAGTAGATCTTGTATACAAATAGGCCACTTTACATTAGAAATCAAATGGACCAGACAATAAATAGCAATAGCAGTTGTCACAGTAGCTTTCCTGCTCACTCATGTCAGCTTTAGGAATGCATTTTCTTTTGTTGTTACTATTAGATTGATATTAGGCACTAATTAGCATTGGTTCTCCACCAGCAGAACCCTGCGTAGACATAGAGGACAAGAGAAGTAATGAGGTCAGGACTGGCTGTTCCACAAGTAAGAGGCTATATTCTGGGCTAATCACAAAAAGGAAATACTGCATTTATTATTTTTTATTATTTCTACTCCTCAGAGAGGAGTTACACTGCTTAAATTGAGACAAGATGCCACTGCAGTTAAATTAATTTATCTGGTTATCTACACAAACATAGCAAAGTCAACAAACTGGCAGCTACTCAGAAACATCAAACAAAAGCTTTGATTTTCCCAGTACGCAAGAACCAGCAACACTCTAAGATTTATGAGAGAATAAGCTTAGCTCATTTATAGTGCTTAATCTCTTGACACCACTGAGGAGCCCTGAAGACCATGATCTGCATAGGGGTGAAAGCATCACTGCAGAATTGCAGGCTTGTAATGCTATAATGTGATAGAAAGTACAGCAATAATAGTGAGGTGTCAAAGTCTGTGGCTGCAGCAAATGAGGATGGCCCAAACACAGCAGCCATAGGCACAGAAACAAAGAAAGTTTGCTAGTTTGCTTGCCTTTGGAAGGCCTCAGGTACACAGGGATCTCCAGCAAGATCCCCTTGCCTCCACTGCCAACCCTTAAATGAGGTCTAGGAAGGGGGGGATCCTGGCCCCATCCCTTCCAGTCACTTAGGTGCAAGGCATGCACCTGAGCTCCCCTGGGTTGGCCCTGCCTTCCCACCAGGTGCTCAATCACTGCTTCAAGCCATGACTTAGCATTTCTGCTACACAAGCTTAAATCCTACACCGAAAAGCTTGCCCCTTCAATCTGGTTACAAGCAGTCTTTCAAGACAGAAAACCAGAAGTGACTGGATATTGTGTTAGCAACATCACCGTCATGGCTTCTGGCCATCACAGACCTTGACCTGCTTTAACCCAGCTATGGTGAAGTAGCTCTCCTACTGGAGGGTATCAGCCTGTTTGGACCAAAGTCATAGAGTAGTGTTCCCCCACTCTTCTCCTCATAAATGAAAAAATAACTGTTCTGGAGTCATATTTAGTTCTGAAGTAAATCAACCCTGATTGCTGATACAGGTGTTGAAATGTGAAAGTTTGATTAATTCCATTTAATAATAAATAATTTAAAAAACCAACAAATCTGCACTTGGATTCGCTTACTAGAGAGGAACAGTAGTCAAGGGCAGGAACTCAAATACATTCAAATCAGGAGATGTGATTTAGACCTATATGAAGGGAATAGGAAGATTAATTCCACGTTTCACTGTAGCTGCTGAGTTATACATCCCTGCTGCATCATTACAGACTTCGAGAAGGCCCAGTCTATTACATACTGTTAGCATCCATGGAGTCAAATAGAATCATAAAACAGGATGATCTGGCTCCCGACTGCAGCAGTGACACAGCAGAGGTCCAAATACTTGTTTGCTGCCTGTAATATGGCAGGTCAATAAACAGTTGAAGGTTTGCAGCACAGTCGGCAGTGAGCGTTTGTATCCAGTTGGTTATACTGGTTATTCACACATCTGTAGTAAAGGCTGCTACTGAATTTGGGGAGCAAGACTGATTGTTTTACAAGAATAGATGAATAGAGATGCTGTGAGAATAAAAGCCTGGTTACCTTGCTGCTTTGTGAACTTTTATATCTAGACCTATGTTCATGCTTTACATTCAAACTTCCCCCACGATTATCTCAGGACCTTTGCCAGTTTATGGGGGTAGGAGAACCAAGATGGGTGTATTTCTGATCATCCAGCAAAGAAATCAGGGCAGAACAGAATTCAATATTCCTCTTTTGAAAGTAAAGGAATTTGTAAACAATAACCAGTTGTATACTTCATAGCAGTATTTCTACAGGCTTCACCTAATAGACAAAGGACTCACTTGAAACATCCAAAATTTACATTTAGTAAAGTGAAAGCAATAATCCCAGTTGGGACCAAAATGTATGCAATGAATTCCATTAGGAGATTGCTTGTCAGTTGGTGTACAATCTGGACTAATACATGGTCCCTTGAAAACATTATATTTGATAACAATCATAAGGATTGATTAAATTGCCTCAGATAAGACTATCTGATTCTATCAGGTTAGCTAGTTATGCTAACACCGTGTGGCAGCAGTTACAAAGCAGATGAATGGGAAAATTTCTACAGAAGTTCTGAGGATATAATGGCAATCTCACTTTGATTCATGAGATTAACATGCTTTTTTCCCCCCAACATCTCAAAAACATAGATGTATAAATACATTAAAGCCAACAATTTCTAACTCCTCTTTTTATTTAAAACCTGCTTAATTAAGGCATTTATATTTTTGCAAATTACTGCAAAATGATTGGCCTAGAGGTTGCTCTGAACCTTACACATGAAAGAATCTACTTGAACTTCTTCTCAGCAGCTTTTGTCCAAATTCATTTGGCTTAAAATCTTTTCAAAGAGATTCTTTTGATCATTATCCCTAAATGAAACTTATTTACTTGGCCAGAACAGGAAAATATTTGATTATCTCAACATGTATTTGTTCCTTAAATCTGATTAACTCCTATTTCATAACAGCTCTAAGCATTCTGTTGTCAACAGTGACTCCTAAGTACACTAACAATTAATCAAAATTTATTTTAAAGCAAACAATTACAAATGCAGTATATGTCAGGCTTCGTAATATCATCTAAATTATTATTACCCATTAGGAACTGTAAGAGCACAGCTGAAGCAGTTAATAGAAACGAACACAAGTCACAGTTTTAATTGTAGCCTTAGAGCTGTATTCATAAGAGATGATCATAACCCCTTCACAGGTAAAAGGCCTATGTACCTGATTTTAAAAGTGATACGGATCTGCACAGAATATAACCTTGGTGCCCCAACTTTATCTGATGAGGACAATAACGCTTCTCTCCTGGACTTACCAGTTGTGTAAGAAACTGTCTATTTCCAGTTCCAGGTTTAAAAAAACTACACCTGCCAAGCAAAAACCTCCTCAAACCGTCAATACTATCCCTTGCAAACACAAAAAGATGTTACATTATGTTATTTCCCGTGCCGGTGGAGGTCAGCTATTGCACAGAGGTCATTTACATCTCTGGAGGAAAGCAGTGCTTGTACAGCTCATAACACCACCCTGTTCATGTCTGTTCACAGAGCCTTCAAGGATCCAACATTCTGTACACATCCTCAGAAGTCCCAATGCAGAGTTCTGTTACAACAGCTGGTCACAGAGAGGCACAGCAAAAACCCTGGGAATACTGTACAAGCTTGAGAAGAGGCCAGCAAAAAGGACCCAAGTGAACAAAGCGGGAAATATGTATTTCGCGGGCTGTTACGAATAGCATGTCAGTCCATTACATCTGTCTGAAAAGGAAAACGTTAAGCACACAAATCAAGTGGAGGAGAACATAGAATTGCTCAGGTTGGAAAGGACCTTCAAGATCATCAAGTCCAACCACAACCTAACCATACGGCTCTAACAACCCACCACTAAATCATGTCCCTGAGCACCAATTCCAAACGGTTTTTAAACACATTCAGGGAAGGTGACTCATCCACCTCCCTGGGGAGCCTGTTCCAGAGCTTAACAACCCTTTCTGTAAAGAAGTTTTTCCTGATATCCAACCTAAACCTCCCCTGGCGCAACTTGAGGCCATTTCCCCTTGTCCTGTCACCTGTCACCACTGAGAAGAGACCAGCCCCGCTCTCACTGCAATCACCTTTCAGGTATTTGAAGAGAGCAATGAGGTCTCCCCTTAGCCTCCTCTTCCCCAGACTAAACAGCCCCAGTTCCTTTAGTCGCTCCTCGTAGGGCATATTCTCCAAGCCTTTCCCCAGCCTTGTTGCCCTTCTTTGGACCTGCTCCAGCACCTCAATGTCCTTTCTGTACTGGGGCGCCCAAAACTGAACACAGTACCCGAGTACAGGGGCAGGATGACTTCCCTAGTCCTGCTCACCACACCATTCCTGATACAAGCCGGGATGCCACTGGCCTTCTTGGCCATCTGGGCACACTGCTGGCTCATATTCAGCCGACTGTCCATCAGGACACCAAGGTCCCTTTCCATCAGGCAGCTTTCCAGCCACTCCTCCCCAAGCCTGTAGGGTTTCTTGGGATTGTTGTGACCAAAGTGCAGGTCCTGACACTTGGCCCTATTGAAACTCATACGGTTTACCTTGGCCCATTGATGCAGTCTATCCAGGTCCCTCTGTAGTGCCTTTCTACCCTCCGGCAGATCAACACTCCCTCCCAACTTGGTGTCATCTGCAAACTTACTGAGGGTGCACTCAATCCCCTCATCAAGATCACTGATAGAGATGTTGGATAGAAGAGGCCCCAGGACCAAGCCCTGGGGGTCACCACTCGTGACTGGCCGCCAACTAGATTTAACTCCACTGACCACAACTCTCTGGGCCTGGCCATCCAGACAGCATTTCACCCAGCAGAGTGTATGCCCATCCAAACCATGGGCAGCCAGCTTCTCCACAAGGATGCTGTGGGGGACAGTGTCAAAGGCCTTACTGAAGTCCAGGTAGACCACATCAACAGCCTTGCCTTCATCCACTAAGCAGGCCACCTTGTCATAGAACGAAATCAGGTTTGTCAAACAGGATCTACCATTCATAAACCCATGTTGACTGGGCCTGATCCCCTGGTTGACCTTTAACTGATCCACAGTGTACCCTGAGATTATCCGTTCCATAACCTTCCCTGGCACCGAAGTGAGACTAATAGGTCTATAGCTACTAGGATCATCTTTCCAGCCCTTCTTGAAGATGGGAATCACATTTGCTAGCCTTCAGTCAACAAGGACATTCCCTGTTAGCCAGGACTGTCAAAAGATGATGGAGAGAAGCCTGGCAACCACATCCACCAACTCCCTCAGGACTCTAGGGTGCAATCCATTTGGCCCCATGGACTTGTGAGTGTCCAGCTTGCAGAGCAGCTCCAAAACCATCCCAGTGTGGACTGTGCATGGCCTATTCTGTTCCCCATCCCCATGTGCCAGCTCAAGGGGCTGTGTGCCCAGGGCACAACTAGTCTTACTATTCAAGACTGAGGCGAAAAAGGCATTAAGTACCTCAGCCTTATTCTGATCCTTGGTCACTGTGTTGCCTTCAGCATCCAACAAGGGATGGAGATTCTCCCAAGCCCTCCTTTTACTGTTGACGTATTTATAGAAACATTTATTGTTGTTCTTCACCTTAGTGTCCAAGTTCAGTTCTAGCTGGGCTTTGGCTTTTCTAATTTTCTCCCTGCACAGCTTCACTAGGTACTTGTAATCCTCCTAAGTTGCTTGCCCTCCTCTTCCAAAGACCATAAACTTTCCTTTTGTTCCTGAGTTCCAGTTTAAGGTTTCTGTTCAGCCAGACTGATCTTCTACCCCAACAGCTTGTCTTCCGTGACTTGGGTATGGTCAGCTCCTGCACGATTAAAATAACTTCCTTAAAGTATTCCCAGCCATCCTGGGCTCCCGTGCCCTCCATAACTACCTCCCAAGGGACTCTCTCAACCATGCTCCATAAGAGGCAAAGTCTGCCCTTCGGAAGTCCAAGGTCGCAGTTTTGCTGACTCCCCTCTGAGGTTCAACACAGATTGAGAAGTCTATTATTTCATGATCACTTTGCCCCAGACGGCCTCCAACCTTTACACCCCCCACAAGGCCTTCTCTGTTAACAAGCAGCAGGTCCAGGATTTTGCTTCCCCTTGTTGGCTCCTTCACCAGCTGTGTCAGGAAGTTGTCTCCCACACACTCTAGGAACCTCCAGGACTGTTCCCTTTCTGCCATATTGTAATTTCAGCAGATGTCTGAGAAGTTGAAGTCCCCCATGAGAACAAGGGGTAGAGACCTCGAGACCTCACCCAACTGCCCATAAAATATCCTATCCACCACTTCGTCCCGATTGGGTGGCCTGTAGCAGACTCCCACGACTATGTCAGTCTCATTGACCTTTGCTTTTATCCTAACCCATGAGCTCTCAACCCTATCATCACCATCATTAACTTCCATACATTCATATTCTTTCTTAACAGAGGGCTACACCACCACCTTTCCTGTCTTGCCTATCTCTTTTGAAAAGTCGGTAGCCATCAATCACAGTATTCCAGCTGTGTGTGTCATTCCACCATGTTTCCGTGATGGCAACTATATCATAGTTTTCCAACCGCACAATGGCATCTAGCTCCTCCTGTTTGCTACCCATACTGCATGCATTGGTGTAGATGCACCTGAGCTGGGCCACCTTATGAGTGGGAGAAGCCCTAATACCCTCTTGACCATGCTCACCTGTTTCCACAGCCACCAACCTCACATCATCCCTAGTGTTATTCCTACAGAAAAGTTGTGTCATCCTCCTCCTTCACCCTACAAGACTGTGGGATCTTACTAGCACAAGCTCCTCCCACAAGCACTAGCTCATTACATACAGGCTCCTTACTAGTGAACCTTGTTTCACCCCCACCCGCCTTCATACCTATTTTAAAGCCCTATCAACGAACCTTCCCAATTCCCATCGTAAAACCCCTTTCCACCAGTGGGACAAGGTACTTCTATCAGTTGCCAGCAGGCCCGGTCTCGTGTAAATCGAGCCAAGGTCGAAAAACCCAAACCCCTGCCGGGCACACAAGGCTCGGAGCCAGATACTAATCTGTTGACCCACCATGTTTAGTCGCTCATTATTCCCTATAATTGGAGGGATAGAGGAGAACACAACTTGTGCTCCCGAACCCTTGACCAGATGCCCTAAGGCTCTGAAGTCCTTTTTCATAGTTTTAAGGGAGGTTCTTCCTATTTCATCACTGCCTAGGAACATGATACCAGCACAGGGCAGAGATTCATTCTGTCCCTCTAACAGGTTCTTAAGTTTCACATCACCATTACATTAACACATGGAAAAGCATAAGCATGTTACTCTATGAAGGTCAAGTACGTCATATACACAGAAAGCTACAAATATGCAAGAGAAAACGTATAACCTTATTAACATATGGAATGTATATTTCTGAAACATGTTTAAGATGAAGCATTAAATAATCAATATGAAAAAGCAATCAGTGCCTTTTTTTCCCACCTTTTAAAATAATATGTATATATACACACATACACTCTGAAAAAGGGTTCCTGTTGCAAGATTTATTTTTAATTTTCTACTGATAGACATGACAAGACAGCTCGTAAGGGTCAGCATACTCTGGTGAATCCATATATTATCAATTACAGTACTCTGCATTAGCTTGTCATCCACAGAAAGTACACATTAAGGTTAATATTGTATGGTTAGTCATTTATTCATTAGAAGATAATGTTGAGTAATTTTGTTCCTTCATTCCAGAATGAACACTAGCTTTCCCATTTCAAAATCAGTACAAACATGAAAAGAAAATAAAGACTGCAAAAGAAGAAATATGCAACACTAAACTTGGCTACATTTAAGTAAACTACAATTTACTAGAGATTTCACCTAGTGAAAGAAATTCTCCTACTGTTACAAGTTCAGCTGACAGTTGCATTGGCTTCACCATTCCTCCTTAAGTCAACACTGCGGACCCAACCTCAATGGCCTTTAAAGGATAGTCTCTGAGGTAATTAAGGTATTTTCAACCTTAACTCTATCTCTTCATTTATCCACAACACATCTTGAAGCGTTGAACAGGCTCTAAAAAAGAAAATTATGGGAAAAGCACCACACTAAAATGGCATTAAAAACCTGCAGCCCAACAGCCAAAGGTTTGAATAGAAAGGCAAAGGCCATTGTGTTGCAGCTTAGCAAGGAACTACTGAAATAATACAAACAGACTCTGACTACCAAGAGAATCTTTGACAGCCTGACTTGAATTTCCAAGCCTATTCTAACTCACCATTCTCATCTTTAAACCTTCAGTTTAGGTGTGCACACTTTTTCTGCTTATGATTTATACAGCCAGCTCATATTTTGCACTTGAGACCTCACACGTGTCCCTGTTCTTCCTCATTTCCTGTCCACACTCCTTTCAAACCAGAAAAAAAAAAAAAAACACATACCTTAAACTACTCTGGATTATTTTCCTCCAGTGGCATGGGCTGTACCTAATTTAACTGGGTGTATGGATTAGTGTACTATTACTACTAGTATTGATAAACTACACTGTTTTCTGTATTGGATTAATATTTAGATTTTTTTTTCCCTGAGGCACGATTAAGATTGATTGAGCAGCAACAAGAACTGAGAAGGTCCTGCTGCATGGTTTCAGGAAGGATATCATAGACAGTAAACTTAAGCAGCAAAATATTGGACTCTGTCTCCTCTGCAAAGTCAGATTTCTTTTTCACTGAAAAATTTCAGTCCTGCTTGGTCTAAAGTGTCTACCTCCTGTTACACCTCCTGTTTAAAGAAACAATACAGATGTGTTCACAAACACAAACAAAACACATCTGAAAGCACCACTGATTTTCTCATCTTCTCCAGCCTCTTTCACAGTCTTTTCCCATCTATTTCCGATGGCAGCGTTTCAAGACCAAGCATTTGTCCTTGACATGAAGTATCAGACACCAAATCTATGACACAGCATGCAAAGCAATAACGGAAATTTCCAAACAGTGAAGTCAGAGAAAATGAAGAATAAAAGGATTTCATAGAATAACAATCTGCTCTCCAAGATGCTCCCCTGTCAGCTTCCAGAGGGAGCTCTGCATACAGAGGGATGAGAGGACTGGCCCCCTACTGCACTCTGAACAGCACATTTAGGCATTCCCCTCCTACTCCCATTGAAATGTAATGCACAAATGCATGCTCACCAGCACATCACCCTCCAGATGGTACACTTCTGCTGTATCTTTTTGTACTGGAAAGTCAATTTCCTCATTAAACTTGTGTGCCCTCGAGCTGATGGGTTCAGTTTCTTACACCAGTCTGGATTTCTGGTCTCTTTTCATCACAGTGTACCTGATATTCCAGTCAGCAATCACTACTGCAGTCTTTTATAAAATGCAGTCACACACAGCAGCACAACCTTTGAGAAAGGCTGTGAAGAAGAGGGGCATGGCGCCAAAGGCAGAAAAAGCAGACAGAAAAATGATGCTTACAGTGAGTAGGCAAGAGGCACACAACACAATGTTCAAAATTACTGAAAAATTGCTGTGCAGAAAACTGGCAGCAAGTCACAAAGCATCTCCATGAAGGCCTCAGGTCAGCGTGATAAATATCAGATTAGAAACAGTTTGTTTAAACACTTAGCTAGATTAGAGCATAGGAATAGCTCTCCTGGATCTTGCCAAGTGAGTTACTGCCAGGGATGTAGACAGCTTAGAAGCTCAGGCTCATAAGTCTTGAAAGATATGTTCTTTTTTGGAGGACTTTTTATAAGAAAATCACTTTAAACACAAGAAATGTGAGTGTTGTGATCTTCTTTTATGTTTTCTCAGAGAAATTTGAATTCATAACCCCAGTCCAAACTCACCTAAAAGCTTGCTACCTGGCTTCACCTTAGAGGAGGAAGCAAATTCCTTTTCTAGTCAATAGTCAGCCATGTTCTTGCCCATCAGAATCAGAGGTGATAATAAGAAAAACAAAACAAGCAAAAACAAAATAGGACAGAACTCACTTCCTTTGCAAATTATTTATTCCCTTATTGTTTATGATGTATTGCCTCCTTTCTGGCCAACACAGAAATGAGTGTGTCAAAGACAAGAAAGAGAAGAACAAGATGCAGAGACAACAACACTGCAGACTACCTACTGCTTCTTGACACACTGGGAAGAAAGTCACCAACAGTGAGGGAGTCTAGAGCCCTGGCACTCTGCAGCCTTACAAAGTAGGCTAACAAATTGCAAAACCCATGGTCAAAACCACTGCAGACACTCATTAACAAAAGCTGCTAATAAGTCCAGGTGCCCCCAGCTGTAAGAGGCTGGAGTGTCTTCCAACAAAAACAGAGTGCTAACATCTAGACTGAGTCTGTTGATCCTAAAACACAGTTGGTGCTTGGACAAGGAAAAGTACTTCTTGCAAGGTCATTATTGTTTGCCTTTCCATACAAGAATATAACCTCTGGAGGCCAGGCACCAGCACAATGCTGCTGCTCCAGGTGCACAGATATAGAGACTTTCAGTGGTAAGCCTCTCACATGACCCTCCCTCAGATGTACTAGTTTTCAAAATACAAAGCACATTTAACGGTAGAGATTACATTAGGAGGCACATACCAAGACATCCACACGCCACACAGACCTTCCTAAACCCTCATCTAAGGAAATGAACCACTCAGATGATAATCCCAGCACCTGACTGGGATCTTTCCCCCCCGCCCCCCCCTCCCCCAACTCTGTGCTGGGACACTAGTAAGTACTTTATAAGGTAGCCAAGGCCTCAGAGCACAAGGGAGGCCTACACTCAAGATTTTATTTTAAATCCTTCATCCCCGAGACACATCCAGCAGCTCTTCTCACCTGTGCCCCACAGGTGATCCCTCTCTCACCACACTTAAACAGATTTCAAGCAGTCCAAGCCCCTCTGCCAGAACTCCACCCACCCACCCACCCCAGTGCTATGCACCAGCCTACCTGAATGCTACTGGCAGTTCACTGCAGCCCACCACCACCTGTCTCTAGCCTCCATCTTTGCCACCAGAAGGGTTTAATGGCCTACAACAGCTGCACAGCTTGATCCCTGCTTGAGGGGTGCAGCTGTGTCAGGTGGTAGTGAGGCAGTAAGTGTGGCCTTGCCCATAACAGGCCCACATGTGGGAGTGGAGCCTGGGCTGCTGCTCCTTAGCAGAGGAATGCTTTGTAGGCAGGTAGCAGTGGTTTTCATCCAGGACATCTACCTCAGTGGATCCTGCCCAGGGAGACTCCAGGTAAGGAGCTGCTTCCTTTTGTGGGGGTGCCAGTGATGTGTGTGCTGAGCTGTGTTGTGGCCTAGGCTGCCTCTTTGTTGTTGTTTTTTTCCCCCCCCCCCTCAGCGTGGTCGGCCTGCTTAGGTGTCCCAGGAGGGAGTAACAGCTTGCTTGTGATGTCCCCTTATTCAGTGCTGGAAATGGAGCTGCTTAATGAGTGCTATGTTCCTATAAGGTTTTTCTGCTTCATTTCCTGGGACCGTTTGAGGATGATAATTGACAAATGAGTACAGGATGGGGCTGCACAATTGTTTTTGTGCGTCTCTCCTCCTGTGCTACAGTAAATGTTCTTTTGTGTGTCTGCTTTTTTTTTCTTGGTAGCATAATGGATGATTCTAAACCTCCTTTTGTTGAGAAGGTACTTGCTGCTGGTTTCTCCACACAGGTGGAGAAGATTAGCTTTGTTTTCTGCTTCAGATGTAATGCTTTTTTGTAAGCAGCTGTGGGCTGGACTGCAGAGTTGCTATTTCAACATGTTTAAAAATGTAGGAGCTGAAGTATATGCAATGGAAAGGTTTGGTAATCATGAATGAAAGGGAGCAAGCCTGTTGCTTTGCCCTGCTTCCTCAGAGAAATCCAAATGGGGGCATGAGTTTAATT
Organism: Numida meleagris; assembly: GCF_002078875.1. NCBI lineage: Eukaryota > Metazoa > Chordata > Aves > Galliformes > Numididae > Numida > Numida meleagris. The sequence goes on from NC_034412.1 coordinate 15,718,773, forward strand.
AAAAACATAAGGGCTTTTGGCTCTGTTTGTAGCATGTGTTTTTGAGTAGCTGTTACAAATATTTTGGCATAAATGACAAACATGGTACATCAGAAACCATAATTATTTTTTTTCATTGTGCAAATTAAAAAATAGGGCAGGCAACAGGTATTATTGCTGATCCAAAGGGGTTTGGGTAGTGTGAGGTGCAGTGCTCAGGACTCCCAGTCTGGGGTCTAACTCAGCAAGTCCACTTCCTTTCTGCTGGTATAGTGCCAGTGCTTGTGAAGAGTGCAAAATTGCTGTTTTTCTAATGGCAGGAACTGTATGCTTGTCAAAGTGTCTGATGTGTAAGTTACCTAAGGATTCTACATGTTCACGTAAGCAGTGGTCTTTTACAAGTGCCTGGTGAAGGGGTCTTGAGCGCAAGTCTTATGAGGAGCGGCTGAGGGAACTGTGATTGTTCAGTCTGAAGGAGGCTGAGGGGAGACCTCATATGTGTCTACAACTCCCTGACAGGAGGCTGTGGAGAGGTGGAGTTTGGGCTCTTGTCCCAGGTAATAGCAATAGGATGAGCGGTGATGGCCTTAACTTGTGCCAGGGGACATTTAGGTTTGGATGTTAGGAAAAGTTTTTTATCTGGAAGAGTGGTGATGTGCTGGCACAGGCTGCCCAGGGAGATGGTGGGGTCACCGTCTCTGGAGGTGTTCAAGAAAAGGGTACATGCGGTACTGAGGGACATGGTTAGTGGGCATCATGGCGATGGATTGGTGATTGGACTAGATGATCTTAATGGTTTTCTCCAACTTTTAATCATTCTGTGGGTTCTAAGTATATGAACAACTGGAAACACTCCCCTATGTGTTTTGTGTTATTTATACAACAGTACAAATTTACTTAGGACAAACATAATCAAAGAGAATCTCTTCATGCTTTATACAGCTGAAATATATTACTAGTTACTTTATTAGTCTTGGAATTCCTTTGTTAAATTAACTGTACCTTGGCAAAAAGGAAGGGGGGTGGGGAGGGGGAAGCGGCCGTGGATTCCACACTGTGCAAAATACCTTTGTCAGAATCTTATTCAGTGTTCTTGCTGTGAGGTAGGTTCTCAGAAAATCATTTTTGTGAAGGATCCTGAGGATGAGGAATTTATTTGAAATGCAGAACTGGAGGATTTTAATTGGGCATTTTGGCTCATGCCTCTCCATATTGCTTAAAAATTGGGCTGATCAGGTTTTGATGTAGGATAATGCTGCTTGTCTTGTGACAGTATTCTTTATACCTTTGTGTATTTGTGTGTTTAGGGCTTATGAAAGGTGACAGACCTATAGATGTAAACAGAGTGGGATTTTGAAAGCCACTTAAGAGGAAATCTTAGCACCTAAAACTCATCAAGCAGATCTAAAAAATTTTAGTCATACAGAGGACTGAAGATAACCATCCTGTTTCTCTTTGAGTACTTTTGATTTTTCAAAATCCATTTCTGTTTTTGAAATAAAAATAGAACATACTGAACATTATTTTGAATTGAGTAGTGGCGAGAAATCTGTTTAGCCAAGACTTTCTTTCATTTGGAGATATCTGGAAGATTGGGCTCTGTGATTCAAAGTAAGGCAGGCCAAAAAGAGGCTTAAGGCCGTACATCTAGTCTCCAAAAAGCTGTCATATGTGGAAAAAATTTCACAGCAGCCTTCTGAGTAGCATGGCTTGAAGAGAACAGCATAGTTTGACCTGCTCTAGGCTTCAGTAATTTTGCTGTACTTCCTTCTTTGCTTTCCTTACAACTAACAGTGATAATTTTCATTCTTCAGTCTTTGGCTTTTTTGTTTTAGTTAGCAGTAGAACAGCTTGTGTATAGTGCACTTTGCTTTACTGCAAGCCCAGTCAAATACTTTCAGAAAGTTATTTTAGATTTCTCATTCTTTACTTTCCTCTGCAGAAGGGTGAAAATGCTATTGCATTGTTGTTTGGTGCTGGTGCTTGTTTGTGTTTTCTTTTTTTAACCATACCACTTCACGCAGTCTACCCATGCTGGTGAACTTATTCTTGCAAGTTTCCACAATGTATAACTTTTTTCACAATACATTACAGTTATATCCTTATGAATAGTATTTATGAACACAGAGCTTTTAATTTCTTAAAAGAAATGGAACTGCTTTCTCTATCACAAAGGGTATGTTTAATAGCTTCAGCTGTTTGCTGTTGTGTCTTGATACTGTACTGGGAAAGAGCACTAAAAATGCTCTGTTGATAAGTGAGTGCCTGATAAATGATTGTTTTTTTCAGCTTCGTTTGTATCAGTTCTCATTCAGGCACAATGCAAGACATCAGCAAACAGATGTGTAGACTTTGGATTATCTTATTTATGCTACATACTTATGAAACAGCATTGCTAAAAGAAACATGAATTTATTTTTAGATCACTCAAACTTACATGCCAAGAATTCAAGCCTGATTTAAGAGCAATTCCTTGTCTTCTCTGTATCACTCTGTGTTCTGAGTTTGGTGTTTTCTGTAATTTTCTCCATGATTGTGAAGGGTTGCAGGCTGAAGCACGTTAAAGGTAGAAAAGATCTCCCACGATATCCAGTAAGGGAATTACTTTCTCTGTATATGTTTTCAAGAGTTTTTCAGTCTGCTTCTATAAGACTGAAGTGATCATTTTCCATTGCTTCCACAGGAACCATATTTCTTGTTCTCAAAAGCTTACCTTGTGTTTCACATATGTTTTTGTTCTCATACTACTTATATACAGATAATTTCTTTCCATTGTGGTGTTTTGTAGCTGCTTAGTATATTTATTGTACTTAGTTCATTCCTGATGTGAATCTCTATTCACATTCCACTACAAAAGAAATTAAGTCTTCAATCACATCTGTTGATAATTTTGGGAAACCTCATTCTATCTCGCTGTTGCGCTGGGGAAGCAGTGGCTGTTCTGTGATGTTGCTGGTCTTGTCAGATCTGGGTCATGTGGAAGAGGATTAATCTGCCTGCTTAGTAGCAGTGGGTTTGCATATGCCACCCAGTCACAGCTATCTCTGCTTGCGTGTGTATCGCTGCACGCTCTTGATCAGCTCATTGTCTGTGTTTGCCCGTAGGCTTTGTTCAGTTTTAAAATAGGTCTATGTCCTAAATCCCTGTCCCTTACTTCTTTTTGAAAAGGCAGTTTTAGAAGTGCAAGAGAAGGCTTTTGTCCCAGTGAGTCCCATTTCTCTGCCTGCTTGATGCTTACCTTATGCCCCCTGTAAAATCTTCTCTCTCTTTACTCCACAGAGGCGTGGTTTTCAGCTCTTTTGCATCCTCTACGTGCAGCTTGCAGTTATATTTTCCACGTGTCTCTGTGACTGACCAAAAAGCACTGAATTAGTTGCAGGTCTTCATTCCTGGCTGTTACTTGCTAAACAGTGCGTTCCAGATAAAGCAGTGTTGCAACACATAGGCTAGGATCTGCTGTTTTAGACATTGCTGTGTAAAGCAGAGAAGAGAGGGTAAAATGCACCACAAACCACTTTCTGTAACGTGCACCTTTGCTTGACCAGTGTTCAGCAAGGACCAAAACTCTTCCACTGTGAATACCAACTATTTTTTTTATTACCCTCTGTAGCAGAAATGCTAGGTCATGGCTTAAAGCAGTGATTGAGCACCTGGTGGGAAGGCAAGGCCAACCCAGAAGAGCTCAGGTGCATGCATTGCACCTGAGTGACCAGAAGGGGCGGAGCCAGGATCTGCTCCTTCCCAGACCTCATTTAAGGTGTGGAGGCAAAGGTATCTCACTGGAGATTTCTGCCTACCTGAGGCCTTCTGGGGGCTAAGCAGCTTTTTTCCTTTGTTTCTACATCCATGGCTGCTGCACTTGGGCTTATCCTTGCTGCAGTCTAGGACTTTGCCACTCTGCTACTATTGCTCTGCTTTCTATCACATTATAGTGTTACACTCTCTATAAATTCTTGGCTCCTGGATTTTGTGTCTACTTTGTTTCTGTGCATTAAACTCTTTGCTTAAGCACTATGAGTTTACCAGTTAAGCTATTTAAAAAGAGAAAAACAAAAAAACTTGTGTGCATAGCAGCATCACTGCAGATAAATAAGGCAGTCCTCTCTGAGTATCATCTTCTACTCATAGAATTACAGGAACTTGAAGCTAGTGACTTTTTTTTTTGGAAAAGCCGCCTGGGTTACAGAGCTAAAAGAGCTGTATATTTCATGGAATTTATTTGTTCAGTTATTTCCACTGCTTTGGCCTTTCCAGTAACTGGAGCATAAAGAATCATGCTCTACCTTAATGCATCTGAAGGAATACTTTTAATTTACCTTTAGTTTGTGAAGAGGCAACGATGAAAAATTGAAAGCTGAGAATAAATCCTCAAAAAATACTGTGAAGAATTTGTTAGTATTTTAACTGGTCAAAATATCCTTGCATGCAGAAACTTCTGGTTAAGAAATGCATAATTCCTTACCGTCATGTATTTTTTAGGTTCGTACCCAGCTTGGACTCAGAAGTCTTTGTGATCACAAAATCTGTTTTCATACAACTGTGAATAAAGTGTCATAGCTCCTCATGTTGTAGTAACAGCTAAATGTAATCAGCAGGTTGTTTTTTTTTTTTCCCCCTCTAGCTAGTGATGAGTAACACATACTTGAGTAATTTTTTTTTAAACTGTACTTTCTTCAGAAAGAAGAAAAAGAGCTGGGGGGGGGGGGAAAGAGCAACAATCATAGAATCAGTAAGTGATTTTTAGAGAGACTTAAATTTCAGGGCATAAATGCATTCTAATTAAACAAAATCTTGGGACTTTCAAATCATTTGATCTTTGTCCTGTGGTTGTAGTATATGTGTATTAGTCATAATTACTGCTGTCAAAGCATAGTTTCCTAGGAGCCATGGCGAAAAGACAATAGGAAATCCTCCATTTACAATATCATCACAGTAATGCCCAGCATGGAAAATATTCATGTTGTGAGGATTTGGGATGTACTCTTCCTTGAATTGCACTGCATCCTGCTGAATTTAGACTTTAGGACGCTTTTCAGATAATGTGTTCCTGGTGAATGGAGGCTCCTGTCCAACAGAAACTCTGCATCAAAAGCAAGCCACTGTGCAGTTTGCGCATGTAAAATGCAATGCTTTCGCCTTTGCCTTTCAGCCCTCTGAGGCTGAGATAGACAGATGAGAATCAGTTTTTGTGTACTACGGGGATAATCTTTATCACACTAACCTTTTTTTTTTCATGAAGTGAGGAAGGATGGTGTGTCATGGGCTTTAGTATATTGCAAGCAATAGAATCAGTGCAGAGAAGGGGAGCAGCTCAGCAAGGATTTTCATGAAGTTTTATGTTCTCCTTGAATCTAAGTAATATGGTGACTTTATTGAAACACCAATTGTCCAATGATGAAATTTTACAAGAATAGCAGACTGAAATTGCTCAATGAAGAATAATATTTAATTTAAAAACAATTTTATTGGATATCATTGAAGATAAGATGTGTGATTTACAGAAGTGGAAAACTGATTTTTTTTTTGTGGTTATCCTTCATCTTACAGTTCTTTAATTCTGTGTATTACAGTACGGACTGGATCTTACCTGCAGTGTTGCTGTAGCAGTAGAAGGCTGTGTTTGTCTTGGCCCTCTCTGTAGATTTGTTTGAGCAGTTCAAAGTCATGCAGTATTAACTGGTAAAATCTGTGATTCCTTTGCTCCCATTTTTTTAGCTGTTTGTAATTAATAAAGAAACCAGTAAGGTGCATGCAGCTGCTTTGCTTGCTCCATGGCTGCTTGTGGCATCCTACCTAGGACTCAAAGCAGCTGAGGAGGAACAGGGCTCACTCGCTTTGGCCCTGAGAGATAGAACCAGTTAATTTACTTAAGCTGGAGAAGTAAAAAGAATGAGGTCTTTCTCTACCAGACCAGGAAAGGTGATTTATTTCATTTCTCAGTGTGAAGGTGTCCAGATAAAAACATATGTTTCCTGACTTGCCCACCATCTGTTCTAACCTTCATAGTCTGCAGGGGATAAAAGTGCTAACGTCCAGTCTAGATACCTAGCAAATTTGCATATGGTGTCAAACTGACACCTTTTAACTTTGAACCCTGGTAAAAGGAAATAAGGAGCCTTGGTGACAAATGTTTTACTGTATTATAAGCAAAATGCTTTTGTTTTTATGGCTGGAAAATTTTCCAGGTCTTCATCATGAGATTTTGGCAGGACTGACCATTAGTAATTACTTACTGATTTCCTCCAGTAAACTGCTGAAAAAAATAACATGGTTTCTGAGGACTTGAAGGTATACAGCATTACAGTAGAACAGCTGGGACATCAGGCTGTGTTGTGTAACAGTGACTTGATCCTGAAGGACCTGAGGCAAGAGACCAAGCTTCTTGACTTAGCAAAACTGGCACAAATGTGGCAGTTATTTAAGGACGGAAAGAGAGAGCATTTTGAATCCTCTTCAAGTTGCTTCTAGATTCTGTGACTGCTGATGAAGCCCAGAGAGCTGATGGTGTGGGAATTGGAGGATAGGAGGGGACGGAGGGTGAGTTGTAAGTTACTAGAAATAACTTGGGGTCAGGGTGAAGTGTTTAGATAACTTAAGTGGTCCAAAGTCTAATCTAGTTCTGCTCTCTCAGGTAAAGCAAAGCAGTTTTCCAGCTGGCTGGTTCACTGACACTTGCAGGAGGTTATGAAGACTTTGTATTTTCTGGTAGAAGATGGAAAATTCCTTTTTTAATCACAGGGATTGATTGCATTGTGTGGAATATCAGACTTGATGGATAGTAGTTCCAATGTAATGTTGTGGTCTTTGCCTTCACACCCTTCAGTAATCTGATCATTTGATCTCTTTAAAATATGAGTGCCTAGACACAGTTGATCAATTGTGAAATGTGAGATTCTTCTCCGTTACTCCAAAATTATGTTCTTATTTCCATAACTGTGCCATTGGAAAACTGAACCAATATGGTCAAAATCATTTTCATGTACTTGATTTCATTTAGAAGTGATTTATTTCTATCATGACTATATCTCTCCTATGACAACTGAGACATTTGCAGCTATGCAAGATGAGCATCGACACTAAAAGCACAGGATGATTTAAGAGAAATGGCAGCTTCACTGACTTGCAATAGTAAGGAACTGTGTATTTTAAGAAAGAGGACAACCTAGACAAGCACATAGCTGCATGGTTCTAATTTATCATGAGGAACTTACAGGCATTTATAGGAAGTCATATGTGCATGACAGAACAGTACGTGAGAACAGTTTTTGTATCTTGAATGTGAACAACACTAATTATTGCTCTCTGTGGATATTTGATATTCATTCAAACCATCCACATGAACAGAGCTAACAAGAATGGAACTTGAGCTTGAGAGCATTGACTGTGCAGCAGTGGGAAGAAATTGATCTCTGTGGACTTGGAAATCTCAATGGATTCTTCTACTCAATGTGTTTAGTTTCAAGAAAACACCCCCTTAGTAATGAGCAGTAGGACACATAGCTGTTCAATAGTCAACCAATTAATTGAGATTGCTTAGCTTTGTAATTTTTGCGGATGGAGTTTACCACTTGGTTATTAGGTGAATTCAGGAATTCCTTTGGGTTTGTCACACTTTGCTCTTGTGTGTTATCTCATCAGTCTGACTACGCTTCCTCAGCTGTAGACTCAAGGTTCAAGTGGGAGTCTAGCCTCACTGTTAGGTTTTTTCCTCCTTTTCCATACAAATATTACCTTTGCAATCTTTATGTACTAAAAGCTGCATAGTCACGTTCCTCATCAGGTTGTTTGGATACTGTACATCTGATCACCTCATATTTTTGTTGAGGCTTGGCAGTGTTAAAGGATCCAACTCTTCATTGCACAATTTAAGTCTGGGGTAACTCTCCTGAAGACAGATGTGTTCCCTGCTGAGAAAATAGTGACGAAGATGCCCTGCTGCACTAATGACTCTCCTTTTGCTGCCCTGCCATCCACAGTCCAGCCAGCTTCTATGTAACTTGCTACTGCCTGTAACCTTAGGGCCTGACAATCTCAGAGAAGCTACTTTGAACTCACTTCTGACTTTTTTGCTTTATTCTCAAGTTGTCATTCATTTACGCACTGTTTGTTGACTAAGATCTGACCTTGAGAAAATAGAGAAGAGGGACAGAAATAGGGAATCAGTCAGAAAAGATGGGCAAGAGGAAGCCTGCCAATGTAATCACTACAGTAGGACTTGAGAAAAGAACATCAAGGAAAAATCTGGTTTCTTAGGAGGCTCCTCTGCAGCTCAAAAGAAGTTGTAGTTAAAATCCAGCCTTCAATTTTGAAAACAGGGAGGCTGAGGGTAGAGTGACTCTCGTTCCATATCACTGAGGATGAGAATGGCCCACAGGCTGCAGGTTAGGCAGAGTCGGCCATCAGCCCGATTCATCTAGCTGGACTTCTGACACCCTCTTTTCCACACGTGTTTTGGACACAAACATGGTGCAAATCAGGTGGAATGTTTCAGGAGCTTGATTCCCGCATCCTTCTTTCTTGAGGCTTTTAGGGCCCATTCTTTATCGTTTGTCCCCAAGAGCTCTTGAGATGTCTACCACTAATCTATAATTCTTGCAGATTTTTCCTGGCCTGGGCTGGTATATCTTTATGTATATGTGCTTCCCAAGACTAACTTTCCTTTTTCTTCTTTTGATGTAGGTCACAGCATTTTAACAAATGAATTGTATTCTTGCAATTGCTATTTCTTATGTAAAGTTTATACCTTTATGTGACATTCGTTTGAATTCTCATTTTGTTTCTAGTCATAATGTTCATGCTTGCCTAATTAACTGCTATTTTCCTGCTGGAACATAATATCATCTCAGCAAAGTAATTGGATTGGCTGATGATCTGTGACACATGATTTCTTGTTTTTGTTTTGTCATTTTTCTTTTGGAGGGTGTAACTTTGTTCCAGGTCTGACAGCAGACCAAAACTTGAGCATGGTTAGTAAGAAACACTGTGTCTGCAGAAGACGAGCATGGCATTGCAGGGGTCTGGAGCTCCCAGTGGGATGCGGCTTTGAAAAATGTTCAGCATCTATTGTGCGTTTGAGTTTACCTTTATGACAGCTGTGAAAACAGCTGGTGTTTTTCTTCCCATATTTTTTTTCTTTCCCCTTCAAAATGTGAATCGAGCCCTAAATGTTTTATTTAATGAAATCTAATTAGTCTGGCTGAATGCATATCCTTCATTTTATTGAAAATAAAAATAGAAAGCACATTTTCTCACATAATTACTATCTCATGAGTTGCTGTTTCTTTCATAACCTGGGTACGCTTTCTTCTATGTTTCTTTGCCCTAATTCTTCTTTATGTCTAAGCTGGACTTGAGACAGGGCTGAAGGTGACGGGAGAAGCTTGTGCAGATGCTGAAACTTGGTTCTCAAGGCACATTAGAACCAGCACAACTCAAAGCTTCCTATAAACCAGAGGAGGTAGCCTAAAGAGCTCAAGTGCACTGAACTCAAGTCATACTGTCTGCATACTCTAATGCAGGTGCTCTGGCCCTGCAAGGAAGGCAGTGCTGGCAGGAAGGAAGGTGGGAGATACCTGTGCCCTCCCAAAGATTTGCTCGGGCCAAGTGCTGGTATTTTGTTCTACCACCTTCTTTCTCCACTAGCTGGCACCCACATCTTGCTATCCTCTGGGCAAGGCACAGTTCTCACATCATGTATAAGCTCCAGAGGTGCTTGGCAGGGTTTGTGTATGGTGGGACTCATCTACTTCCTTTCTTTTTTCGATTTGTAAGAGGGTAGGCTGAAGGAAAGCAGGCTTATTCTCAATGGATGTGTCTGCTTAATGTGTTTCATTTTTATAATACCATACACACTAAGATAGTATCAACTCGTGTTTTTACAACTCAAATTATTTTTCAAACTGGGATAAAGCAGGAATTTTGCAGCAGCAAGACATGGTTATTGGGGTATGCTGTGTGATAGGAGATCTATTTTGAGAGCATTTGGGGTATCACTTTCAGTATGCAGGCTTTTATTATGCACTTCAATTTTTAAGTGAGGCTGTCTTTCATAAAAATGTCCCATAGGAGTTCTCTCATGCTGTTTTCAGTACCATTTTGAATTAAAGTTGTGTGACTTGATAGTTCATGTAGAAAACACTATTCAGGAAGGGAATCATTACTGTTTGTGTTTGGTGCTGGCACCAAAGTCCTAGTACATATCCTGGTGATGGGACTTCACCTGGCTTACAAAGTGTTCTCACCCCAGCAGAGATACCTGATGCTGCTCTGGAGTACTCCTGTCTTACAGTCATTAAAATTGATGTCTTTCACTGATTTTTAAGACGATTGAGATTAGATCCCAGCCTCATTGGCTGCAGGTGCAATACCTTAACAAAGGGGAAGGAGAAATCACTTTCCAGTCCATCAATTTATCTCTTAGAAGAGAGACGGGATCGAAGGACATGTCTAGGCTTAATGTATGATGAACAGCCTTATACAGCTACATAATTTAAGTCCCTTATATAATGTGATATAACTAAACAAGTCAGAAAAATGCAGGAAAAAATGTTCTAAGTATAGTTCATTTTTTTTTATTTCTATTTGACTTCATTACTAGTAAACAATATGCAGCTAAATTGGTAAGGGTGTAAAGATTTTTTTAGAGAACTTGGCAACACTGATTTGAATTCTCATTCTACCTGTATTTTTTAGACTCAAAATAAACTTCAGCAAAACTGTGCCCTGGATAAGTAAGTGGTCACTTCAGATGAAGCAAAGAAATGGGCTAGGAAATGGAAAATAAATTGATTTCTTTTTTAAATCTTTGTTCAAAATGGTATATTACAAACCACAAAACTTTCTGAGAATCATTAAATATTTAGAGTTAGTTTGGTAGTAGTAGTAATAATTTTTTTAAAATTAAGCTTTTAAATCTTTTCATGTGCTCTGATGTGAACTCCGGGGTTTAATCATAGCAATCCTTGGATACTTGCTGATGATGCACCTGTCAGCTTTCCTTACCAGGATAGGGAACACAGTAAATAAGACTAATTCTTCAAAATACAATCACTTTTCAAAGCAGCTTTTAGTGTATTGAAATGAATGCAAATATTTAAAAGAAAAAAAGAATGTTATTTAATGTTATCTATGAAAAAATGAAGCTGTTTTCTACTGAGTAATTTTGATTAGAAAAATTTATAATCTGATATTCTTGTTCTAGAAAAGGAAATAAAATAGAAGGACGGGATAGTGGTAGGGGTGGGAGACCTGGCTTTATAAGGAGTATCAGGTCTTGTGAAAGAGAGGGCTTGAAATTAGCAAGAAAAGGAATAACTTAGCGTTTGTTACGCACAGGCTAGGCATATGGGAATCAAACTGTGAATATTTAAATATGCCACTCCTAAGGAGCCCAAATCTTTGTTGTAGTAAAGCTGAAATCTGCTTAATGGGCTGTTGATCTGCATTCATATCCATCTCCTGCTGATCGCCAGGCAGGTACCTGGAGGACCCAGCTGTATGGCTGCAGGGTCTGGGTGTGCCTTGTGCTGCTTTGGTGTTGACTTGCTCTGAATTTGCCTTAAGCAAGCTGTGGTGGGTTGTAAATAGCAGCGGTGTTGTTCAACTTTCTGCTACATCCTGAAAAACTGAGAGATCACTCAGGTCTTTTAATATCTATATTGTATTCAGTGGGTCTGGTTAGATCCAATGGAAATTCACGTCATGCTTGTGCTAGCTTTCTGAATTCTTATTATAAGTAGCATGATCTGTTGTCAGCCTTAAAAAAAGTTCTGAAGAGTAAGCTTTGCATTTGCTTCCCCACAAATCAGCCCTGTCATAAATTTCAGTATCACACAAGAAACAGTTCTGGAGCCATATGGCTCTGATTACCTGCCTAAATCTATATTTTTAAAACTCCAGAATAATTTTAAATGTTTTTTTAAATAGTGGCTAGATAACCTCACACAGCACTTGAGAAGGCTCAACCTGCTTTGGTATTAAAAAAATAAATAAGCACATTTTCTTAGAAATATCTCTTCCACTTTTTGGTAACATTATGCAGAGATGTAGCTATAGGATGTGTAAAATAAAGTCAAATTATGACCATGAAGAAAAGCAGGTTCTTAGAGTTCTTTGCGACATACTGAGCCACAGGTAGGATAAAACCAAAGTGAATGAACCTCGAAGTGCAAGCTGACAGAGCAGGGAGGCAAGCACAGGAACAACAGTAAGAAAACTGGATATTTTGATTCAGAAAATTTTAATTGAGAAATTTTTCAAATAGTTGAGAAGACTGACATCCAAGTCATTGCAGACAACTGTAGGCCTGTAGCCAGAAATATATATTGTCTATAGAGAAGTCTATTTAATAATTCTGCCCGTCAGGCAAGCTGAATTCTGTAGGCATTTGAGTGCAGTGACCTCTCCTGCACAGTGAGCAGCAGACTCTTCTGAGCTGGCCCTTGGAGCACTGCCTGGGCCCAGTCTCTCCCTGCACCCTGCTGTAGGGTATGGGGTGGGGAAGGGCAACAAACAGCTGCAGGTGGTGGGAAAAGCAGGCGTGGGGGGGCCTTCCACTGCAGGGGGAGGCTGGCATGTGGAAATATTTCCCCATTACTGCTCACTGTAGTAAATGAGTGCGCTGGTGATAAACTATACAGGTTTGTGTTCTTTCCTCATTATCTGCTCCGATTTCTGCCTAGAACATCCCCAAACTGCATAGTAGGCAAAACCCCCGTGGTGTGCCAGGAACTTGGAGCTGCTAATGAATGCTGATACGGGAGAAGTGTTTCAGTAATTTTTTTCACGGAAATGAGATTGACGGTGGGTCAGTGACAAACATGAAAAGGAAGGCATATGTTTAAAGAGAATATCATACAAACTATCTCAGTAAATCATTATTTTCATACACTTGGGAAAGAAAAAATTATGAAAATGTAAATAAAAGGAAACCCCAGCAATCTGGGAAACCACAAGTCTGCACTGGAAGGTGGCACTGGAATCAATTAGATGGCCAGCGCATGAGGGCTACCCTGCCAGCTGAGTTTGTGCGCAAGAGCAATGATTTCCTTCCCCTTTCCTTGATCTACCCTGTCTAATATATGAAAGGAAAAATAAAGTTTGGGGCATGTCATACTCATTTGTCTGCAACAGTAAAGGAGTCCATACCATGAGCCCTGTCTGAAGTCTGTAACTGGTCACATCCTCAGCTGGTCCAGGTGGCTGAACCCTATGGAGGTCATACTAACAGGACGCTTACAGGATTGGGCAGCTTTGTCCGGTATTATGTCTGCTGATGGGTAGGACAGATATATTTAACCTTTGATTTGCCAATTGTTAGGTATTCAGTAGAAGGTTAGTTTCTCAGATTACTCTCTGTACTGTAGCCATGCTCCACAGTGTGCGGCAACTGCAGGTATTCAGTCTAAAGCAACCCAAGGGTGGACCACAGTATGAAAGGAAGAATGTACTTGGGAAAATCAGTTTCATAATTAAGATATTTATAAAAGGTCACCTCAAAAGGGGTATGTTTGAATGCTACCTTCATTTTCTAATATGATACTGAAAATGGCCATTCTTGAGAAATTACTTCCCTAGTTTTATAGGAAGGAAATGCCATTGCAATACTAGTTTCTTTTCCAGCACTTCTTACTCATATGTAAGCAGGCCATTTTTCCAAACAAAGCCTGTGTATTTTAAGCATTAAAGTAATTGAAGGTTAGTGCTTCAAAATATAATACAAGTCTCCTTGAAAATGTGAAGGTGAGTACTGTGATTATATGCATCTCTTGTATCTGCTGCATAATACAAAATCTGAAGTTCCTCTGATTAGAATTTTTAATTCTAAATCAGATCAGAATAATTGCTTTTAGGTATCTTAATGTCCATGCTCAGCATCAATATGCAGGTGAACTAGATACACATCACTTCAGAGGATGAGGGAGTTTGCACCCTTAGTGTAGCAGGGCCTGCTCCTGAGAGCTGTGGAGTGCCCTTGCTTCCATTGCTGGCCATGTGTTCAGGGAGCTGAGATCTTCTCAGGAGCTGCCCCTGAGTCTCTCTGGATCAGGACCTGAAAACGTTCAGAACAAGCCACAGAACAAAGCAATTTTAGAACACGGTTTGTGTGAGTTACAGATTCTATTAAATGGAATGCCCTCTTCAGTTGACAGAAAGCTGAAAGCAAATCAGCCTGTGAACATTTTATTTTAAATTATGTCTCAAAGAACTTCTCATTTCTCCTATGAGAAGCCTTCTTCCTCTCTTTGCAAGTTTCCTATCCCACAAAATATTTCCAGATTTCTGTTGCTTTCTCTTCTATCCTGCCTCAGTTTCTAGGGAGAAGGCCCCAGGGAGCAGATTGATCCCTTGTGACCACAGACAGCTGAGACCCTTGTTCATCCTATCTTGTGCTGACAGGTAGAGCCTGGGTGGAGGAGTCAAGGCAGAGCTGTGACTGGGGGCCTCCCAGCTGTGCCATGACTGTCCTGCAGCAGTTCCTAGGACCACCAGTGAGTGCTCACCCAGTGTGGAGTGGAGCCTCAGGGTCCCGTCTCCAGCTCTGTGCCTGGAGCTGTACAAGAGTTCTAACAGAAGGCAGAATAAAACATGGAAAAGTAGTTAATAGGCTGAGTGGGAACTTACAGAGATATGCAAGACAGGTCCATTTTCCCAGTCAAATTCAGAATGGAGCGTTAATCCTGTTCTCTCATCTTTATCTGGTTAAAAACAACAAAAACCCCTTCATTGTGCTGCTGTAAAGGTGTGCTGACTGAATAGTTGCACTGACCGCACAAGCATGGGCTACATCTATCTGAACTTGGTTTACTGAGTCTCAAAGTAATTGGGAGAACTCTTCTGGGAGTTATCCCCTATGTTTATATGTATGTATTTGTTGTTCATATAACATTCCCTTTTGGCCATTGACAAAGACAGGGCTTTGAACTAGGTGAACCATTATGGGCAGCTGTGAGTTCTTACAGTCTGAAGGGGACCATGTTGGTCAGTTATTGTAAGCACTCAGCGAAGTCTGCTGGGGGAAGGATATTTGAGATACTGATAAAAGAAACTCTGAGAGTTGTGTTTATGGGGGCGTAAATGTTGCATGCTCCCCTAGAGCCCCTGTATAGCTCTGTATATTCCCTGTATAGGAATTATCTAACCCTTCTTTTTTTTTAACTTCTCGGCACACAAATTAGAGAGGACCTAAAAGCAGCCATTATCATTACAGTAGGTCATATATATCCCACAGTATTGTCTCCCACAGTATTCTGGAGAAACTGGCAGCCTGTGGCTTGAACAGGTGCACTCTTTGCTGGGTAAGGAGCTGGCTGGAGGGCCGGGCCCAGAGAGTGGTGGTGAATGGAGTTAAATCCAGCTGGTGACCGGTCACGAGTGGTGTTTGCCAGGGGTCGGTGCTGGGGCCTGTCCTCTTCAATATCTTTATTGATGACCTGGATGAGGGCATTGAGAGCACCCTCAGTAAGTTTGCAGACGACACCAAGCTGGCAGGAAGTGTCGATCTGCCTGGGGGTAGAGAGGCCCTACAGAGAGATCTGGACAGGCTGGATCTCTGGGCTGAAGCCAACGGGATGAGGTTCAACAAGACCAAGTGCCGGGTCCTGCACTTTGGCCGCAACAACCCCAGGCAACGCTACAGGCTTGGGGCAGAGTGGCTGGAAGGTTGTGTGGAGGAAAGGGACCTGGGGGTATTGGTCGATGCTCAGCTGAGCATGAGCCAGCAGTGTGCCCAGGTGGCCAAGAAGGCCAATGGCATCCTGGCTTGTATCAGGAACAGTGTTGCCAGTAGGAGTAGGGAAGTCATTGTCCCTCTGTACTCAGCCCTGGTGAGGCCGCACCTTGAGTACTGTGTCCAGTTTTGGGCCCCTCACTGCAAGAAAGACATTGAGGCCCTGGAGCGTGTTCAGAGGAGGGCAACGAAGCTGGTGAGGGGTCTGGAGCACAGGCCTTATGAGGAGTGGCTGAGGGAGCTGGGATTGTTCAGTCTGGAGAAGAGGAGGCTCAGACGTGACCTTATCGCTCTCTATAACTACTTGAAGGAAGGTTGTAGTGAGCTGGAGGTCAGCCTGTTCTCTCTTGTAACTAGTGACAGGATGAGGGGGAATAGCTTCAAGTTGCGCCAGGGGAGATTTAGGCTGGACATTAGGTAGTACTACTTTTCTGAAAGAGTGGTCAGGCACTGGAATGGGCTGCCCAGGGAGGTGGTTGAGTCACCGTCCCTGGAGATGTTCAAGAAACGTTTAGATATAGCGTTGAGAGACATGGTTTAGTGGGGTTGTTGGTGGTAGGTGGATGGTTGGACTGAATGATCTTGTAGGTCTTTTCCAACCTAGCTAATTCGATGATTCTATATTTTGAGCATCTTTAAAGACTCTGTAGAGCCAGGCCATTGATTGTATACAAGGGCATGGCTTTGGTGATACCAAGAGTTCGCTGGTGATTTATGTGGACTGCAGATCTGGTGTTACCTTACACGAAAAAACATAACCACTGAAATAATGAGATACATGTGAGGTAACAGCTTGTTCAGTCCTCTAATGAGTTGCAGTATGTGAGAATAAGACAAGTAGGCAACAGAAATACTTTTGATCAGTTCTGACATTTCGACAGTATCAGTCCTAACAGAAGTTTAATGCTATCTAATCTTTTCTTTGTTTTGGAATATAGATGAAGAGCTAAAGCAGAAGAGAAACAAAACTGAAACCATAAATATCTTACAGTTATCCAAAGTAACCTTTTCAAATAGTATCAAAGTTTGTGAAAACAAATGTAAAATTACTTTGAAAAAATTAGTGGTTTTTTTTTTAAAAAAAAAAAAGAGGGAAAAAAAACAACAACCCTGGAGAGGCATGTGCCCTTGTGATGTGCCCAGCTTGTGATAAATAACGGAGTTCTATCCATTATAATGAATGAAGGCTGGAACTAGACTGTATCTGTCTTATGCAGATGGGCTGGCTTAGCCAGTTTTATTAAAAGTCAAAATGTGTGAATAACAAATATATGCAGAGACAATCTTGCAAAGGATATTAAAAATCCTTGTGAATGTTTCTGGCACAAAAAAAACCTTCAGAAACCAACAAAAAAGCTTTCAACCTAGGCAATAATAACAGTTTAAAGTAATGGATATCTGAGTGGAAGATCTGGTGTGGTATTCATAGAAAGTGAATAGGAGAATGAGGTGGATAGAAGGCAATTATCTATTACTTCTCAGAATACTAAGGACAAATTAACAATGATATGATTGGGTATCAGATTTAACTGCTTAAAAAATATACTTTCTATACAAACCAAGTAATTAAATCTTGCAACTCATTGCTATAGTAGAGACAAGATATAATGGTTTCCATAAATAAAGAAATCTTAAATTAGCCTTCGGTCCTTCCAAGGGAAGGATTGAGGTTCAGCAGCCCCGGATTTCTTAGACTGTTTTGGTGAGCTTCAAATACAGGAAACTTTCATTTTCTGAAAGCTGAATCCGTAACTACCTTTACTAATGAAATGTAACTAAACTGCTGATTTTATATTTTCAGAATGTGCAGCTGATAAAGAATTTCCTTCCAAGAGCTGTTTGTACACTGCACCGGTATGCGTGGCTGTGGGTCTCTAACAAAGTGTTACCCTACTCCAGCTGCCTTACTGAGCTAGGAAATCACTTCTGTGATGTGTAGTGTTCTGTACCCTAATATTAAGCCATACTTACAGTGATTGTGCATAACTGCTGCCTGCTATCATTGCCAGCACGCTAAAACTGCATCCACAAAGGATGATTGTGTATACAAGTATGAATATGTATATATGCATACATTCAGCTAGTGTGTTTATATATATATGCACGTAGAAACGGTGGGGTTTGTCAGAGTTTTAATACATTAAAGCAAAGTAAAACTGTATGTACTATTACTGTTTATTGCTAAAAATCTACATCTGTTATGTTCTTAATAGAAATCTTTTGAATCTTTTCAAGTGTTTGCATTGTCTATTTTAAGTGATAATAATGTAATCTTCACACTATATTAAACTTCCCTGGATGTTCCTTCAGAAGAAGCTCTTATCTAGGGACTTTCAAGTTTTTAATTCATTTTCAGCTTCAAGAAAAGTCTGACACTTCAAAACAGAAATCAGGAACTTCAAACTACAACTTATGAGTCATGTTCAAATCCTATTAGTTTCCCTAATATGACTCTGACTTACAGATAGAAAATCACACTATTTCTGGCATTCTCCATTTAAATGAGGATGATATGAAATGCCAGAACTTTTTTTGTGAAGAAACCAATAACTTCAAGCTACATCTGATGGATAATATAGTCTACTCTCATGCAAAATCTCATAGATTTGAGTTCATCCCTGCTACAGCAAATGAAATGTAGGAAGTCTGCTTAAATCATTTTTGAGTATTAACAATTAACACGTTTTATGTAAATTCTTTGAGATGATAAGGTTTTGGGTTAAGCCAATCTGGTAACAGTGAACAGCTAATGTGGATATACTGATTTAAGCTGTCCAGGGGGGATATCGTGTGGGATTCATCATGTACTTTTACAGGTGTCATCACAGTAAAACTTCTCTATTCTCAGGTATCCTCTGGAGCGATAATGCTATAGCACTACAAAAGAAGCTCTTGCCCCATGTCTCAATTTACTGCCTACTCAGTAGGTGTCTTGACGCTAAGTCAATCAAAGCAAACCTAAAAGGGGAACGCCTTTAAAATGTTTGCTTAACTTCCCTGTGGAAGGTTGAGTGGGAATGAGCAGGCAAAAGCAGGGAACTAGCAGAGGTGGCTTTTGGCTTTGGACCATATGCAGGTGGCACTCCAGCGGTCACACAAGCACTGCTATGGAGTTGAGGCCTATGCTAAAGTTTAGTGGCTACCTTCAGAGCAACGGGGAATGTTTTGTCTGTGAGTGTAGTTTAATGAACTTTGGGGTTTGGTCCTCTGTCCCTCAGTGCAGTTTTGTGCTTCAGGGCAATATGTGCCTTTGCACTTGAAAGCTTTACTGATGTTCAGTGAACTTGATCTCAGTTGCTTCTAGTTCTCAGATGGCATTAAAGAAAAATAATCCTGCATATGAAGTGACCGTAGCATTATGTAAACTATGTATTTACAATGTCATACATTTATGGTGACAGCTTAAAGACACAAAACACAAGGAGCAATATGTACACTGTGCAACTGCACCATTTGGAAAATGCTAGTGCTAGTATTTGCAGTTGTAATTACTTTAGATAATTGTGAACGCTGCCTCCATTCTTCTGGGTTTGGATATGTTTTGACATGGAGCAGTACATATTTTGTTTCTGGTTTCTGCATAATATTCCATTAGTATTTCTGCAGCACTTCATTATTTTAATGAAGTACAAACATGCACGTATTTAACTTCATTCTATACTTTGCCGCTAGAGAATGTCAAATTGATTTATGATGCCTTTTAGGAAGAAAAAGGGAGTATTGTGGCTATTATGATGTTCTTTAAACTGTTGTATAACTTATTGGCTTTGTAGGTATAGCATGACAGTTAGAAATACTTAGATTTCAGTTGATGGGAAATCCAGTCCATCGCTGGATAAGGGTATATTTGGGTTAGGTCAAATTACAAACATTACCTTTTTTCTTCCAATTTTGAGCCACTTTCATTTAAAAACATGTTCTGATTTCAAAAGTTTACAAATGTAAACAACAACAAAAAAAAAGAAACTCAGGCAACAAGTCTTCAACCATTTATTGAATGCTGGGAATTGTTTCAATTTAGAGTGAAATAACTCTCAATGCCAACATTTGTTTTTATTTCTGAATCATTTAATGGCAATATTCATGGTAAAATTTATGTTGTGTGGCTCAGTAAAAATGAGATTTTTCATGTTGATCTTGTGACAACTGATCTGTACTTGGAACTGCAGAGTATCCCTTATGAAGTTATGGATAGATCAGCCACGCAGCATTGGTGAAGAATCACAGCTAAGATTGCAAGTTTGAAGAAAACAGCTTTTTTTTCTTTCTGTGAAGCAAATAGAGAGTGGGGAAATCAAACAGCTGAATGAGGAACCATATGAAATCAGGCAAATCTCTATTTTGTGTTTCTGTTTTGCAGTGACGCCTCTGCCTGGAGTCTTTCCTGACTAGTCTTAGCTTGCTCCCTACTGCTAATACACCACGATGTGTATGCATTTCTTTCCATATTTGTAATGAAATTCTCAGGGCTAGACCCAAAGAAGTTATTGGAATTAGTATTGCAAAGTAAAAGTAAGAATTGGAATGCAAGTCATACTAGTTTACCAGAAGCAAACAAGAACTCACTTCTGGCCCTTACATAATCTTCATCCTTACATTAACTTGCTGTTCAGAGCCAGAACTGGTGTACTTGCAAATCTGATGGCTGAATGTAACAGTGGTAAGATTCCTCAATGGCAAAGCCATCGCCTTTAAGAACTAGGGTCACTTTTGAAAAATTTATCATCAACCATTTGGGGGGAAAAAAACCCCAGCAAAACAGCAAACACAGGAAGCTACTTGACTTGAAAAGTCTCAAAACAGAAAATGTCAAAACAGCATGGTTGAAGTGTGCTTTAATGAATGCGAATAATACAAACTCCATTTCTGTAGACAGTTTTCAGCTGAATAGTCTCCTCAGTCTACTGCATTTCATTTTGTTAGCTTATCGCTGACATTTTAACCAATCCTTCCCAGGGTCCATCTGGTGGTCCATCTGTCTTCAGCATCTAGAGTTCACTGTGTGATGAATGACGTAGAGACTATTAGAGAATAACAATTAGTTACAGCATTAAACATAAAGGTTACATAAATTACATATTTCTGTTAACGAAGTGTCATGCTAAGGCAGGAGGAATTTAGCAAGTCAGGCAGTAAAAGTGTATTTTATTATCACTGTGCAAAACATATTTAGGTCAAATTATTTCCTGTGATTTTTCCCACCCCTCAGGTCTTTTGCATAACAGATGTTGGCTGTACAGTACTTTGGTTATGTACAATCTTTTTCAGTACAGTAGTCTTCAACATAAAGGTCAGATTTACATGCAAAGGAAAACATTCATATGATTCATCAACCAAATATTTGTCATTTGCTATGCATTACTTTAGGACAGTCACCTCGAGGCAGGAAAAATCATAGGATCCTTTTCATTTAAAATAGCTTAACAGAATTCCTGTACAGCCACAGTGAGGGCATAACCACTTATGGTTCAAAGTAATCTCAGATCACACACAGCTTGCCTGTATGAGAGACAAGTCAAAGCTGCTTGATACCAAAACAGAAAGGAGTAAACAACTGAGCTCAAGGGTGATTCCTGAGTCTGCCTGCAAAGTATGAGTATGTATCTACACACAATGAAAACAAAATGTGGATGAAGGCCAGAGCACTCCATGTATCAGACACATGATGGAGAAACCGTATAGGGTAGGCTATCAGCAAAAGGTACGCTGGCTGCTCTGAAAGTAACACCTCCTATTTTATTATATTGGCCCTTAACGTCAGAGGCAGATGTTGTGGTGGTATGGCAGTAGAGGTTGAACCTTCCTGCCACTATCTCATTCCATTTTGTTGCTGTGTGACAGATGGCAGCAGAGGGGCAGTCTGACAGAATGGCATCTGACATGGAAGTGCGTATGAAGCAAAGGTGTGGAATCGAACTTCACCATGCAGAAAAAATGGTACCCATTGACATTAGTCACAGGATGTTTAGGGAGACCAAACAGTGGGTGTGAGCACAGTGAGGCATGGGCAACGTTTTTCTAACAATGGTGCTATCGTAGCAGCTGTGAAACAGTGGATCAACTCCCCTGGTGCAGATTTTTATGAGCACAGTGTGCCAGCTCTTATTCACTGCTGGTGAAAATGCATAGCTAATGGCAGTGACTGTATTGAAAAAGTGTTTTGTAGCTCAGGATATGCTATATCAAATTGCGTTATTGTACTCTTTTTATACTATTTGTTGTAGTTTCTGGGCAAAGAAATAGGTGGCATTACTTTCGAAGTGACCTATGAACTACAAGAATAGTGGTAACATAAGCTTGAAAAAGATGAAAAACAGGGAAAGTGATAGAAGGAAATTATTTTCACAAGGCAATTTTGCATAAGTAAGGTTTAGTAGCTCAGTGAGTCTCAGTTATTTTGTGCCAAAAAGTGGCATTCATCCAAATTCTTTGCATCCTATCCATACACTCTGGTAGGTGTAACCTGCCCACCTGTTGGCCCCTTTCAAGGGGATGAATGCTTAGTGACTGCTTCTGATCTGGTAAAATATCTGCCTTTTATTTTTCTCCATTCAGAACCACTAAAATAATGGGGAAGAAAAAAGAAATGTGGTCTTGATATGTGAGTTTCTGCTCTCTTCTGTCTCTGACATTCTGGCCCCTTCCTCCTTTTGCGGAGCCCTAGATTTAGCTGCTGCCCCTTCACTCCCACTTCCCCTCTTCTGTAGCTCACCTCATCACCACCTTTAAGCTTTGTCTTCTCACTGGATGACTTGATGATGTGTGGAGAATGCATGGGGCTACTTACATTTAAGTATTCTGTTCTTAAAATTCATCTTTCTTGATGGGAAAGAAGAATAAATATCTACAGTCCTACTCAGAAAAGAGATTTGCAACTGAGCTTTTAAAGGTGGAGCTATTGCTATTATTGCTTATGTTCTTATTACGGAGAAATATGTTTAAAAAATTCTTACTGTCTTTGATTTATCCTATGGGAAGTAATGGGCTTTTCCTCCTCTGTACTTTTTTTTTTCTGCTCTGGATAAAGTGAAAATAGTTGCACACAGTAACTCATTTGTTAGTGGTCAGTGGATTGTAGATTATTGGTGCTGTGCAGTTTCTGACCCCTTCCGTGTTTGGCAAACCACCCTAGATCATGTGGTTATTGTTTAACCCTGTTTGTTGTGGTGGATTAATATGCCCTAAGGGAACCACAGAAAAGACTAAGAGGGATGGAGCGTGTACGAGGTCTCAGTGTTGTGTTGAGTAGCGTAAAGGAGCAGTGACATGTGGAGACTGGGTTGTAGGTATCGGATGGGTATTGGGGTAAGACTGAGAGGGACAGAAATAAGGAAGAAAGTGAGGGTGTAGGAGTGGGGAGGGGGATTACAAGCTAATTATAGAGCAGTTGCGTTCCCTTTCCTTTAGCTCAGACCAGAAAGGAAACAGGGAGAAGCCACAAACATGCTTTATTTCTTAGAAGGAAAGAGGGGAGGTGGACACAGCACCTCCAGTGCTGGCTGGAGGTGGAATCCCAGAGGCAGGAAGCAATGGTGGTGGCACAGAGTGACAGCCAGAGCTGGCTGGGGAGTGCTTCTGTCACTGCCCTGCCTCTCTTCTACTTCATGAGGCTTCTGAGGCTTAACCCTTTTCCACCTCCTAGTAATGTGAGCATCATACTAGTGAGTAAGCCAGTAACTGTGTGGAAGCAGCCCTCTAAAGGCTGGAGGTGGAAGGCTCCAGGCATTTGACTGTCCTAAAAATCTGTCCCCTCCCAATTTTTCATCGGCAATGTCATGCTATCAAGCTTGGTTCACCTGGAGCTGGAATGTTTCAGTTCTGTTTCTGTTCAGGATGTGCAGAGCAACAAGGATTAAATGCATTAGCCTGAGCTCTCAAAGCTCAAAAATAAAGCAACACACCCCTTGCATACTGCTTGTTGGGATCAGCTTGAGTGTAGAAGGACTTTACATCATGTCCATGCATTTGGAGTAAAACACTGGGCATGCTGCAAGTATCACGCTCCTAATCCAATTGTGAACAATTCTGCTACCCCTATGACCTGTGGTGAAGTGACAGGAGAGGAATAGACTGCATTTGAAAGTGAATGTGCAATTAAACACTGTTTCAGCAGCCACCTGCACAAATATTTGGGCTGTATCTGCATGGTACTGAATTGGGAGTTGGGGGCCTTGAGTTGGGTCTTAGTTTTACTGCCCACTGTCTTCACTGCCAGACATTGTTTAGTTTAGCTCTCCATTATCAGATTATTGCGAGTCAGCAGGAGAAGAACAAACAGGAAAACAATGAAAGGGGGAATGAGTATGATAAGAAACTACAAAGGCATGCAAGATAGGAGAGCCTCTTCAACTGGGACAAAGGTTAAGACTTTTAAGACTCCTGACTTCATCCAAGAGCGACCACCGAGTGGGGAGGAAGACGTCGAGCCTTCATCCAACGACCACCAGAAGGGGCTACAACGCATGTGCAAAGGGGAGGGACAACATGCAAATGAATTCCCGGAAAAGTAATGAATATGTAACCGAGCCCAATGAGTACGTATAAGTTTGGCTTTTAAATGTCTAACACTTTTGTCTAGGGGTATGTGAGTTTGGTAGGGTGGTGACCCCCCTCGCATCCGGTGTGGGCGCAGCACCGTAATAAACATACCTGCTTTATAACCTAACCTGGGGTTACAGAGTTTGATTCCGCAAGTCAGTACCAACTCCAGCCATGTCAGCAGAAGGCATCTTGGTGGCTGCTCACTTGTGGACAGAGCAATGGCTGCTGCTTGCTTTGTGGGCAGAGCTGTGGCTGGGAGCTTGGGGGAGGAAGAGGCAGCAGGAGGAGGTCGAGGTCCTTCTCTGGTGGGAAATAACCAAGCAGTTCTCAGCAAGAGCAGGAATTAGCTGCAAGGGGGGAGCTGTGTGCGTGGAACAGCGCTTAATGCTTTATTAGTAGTCAGGTAGAGAGGATGAGTGGAAGGATGATGAAATTTTCTAATGATGAGAGTTAATTTCCTAATAATTAAGTTAAATCAGAGTATGTACTGAGGGGGGCTCAAAGAATGCAGATGACACTGGCAGTGAGATGGTGATTGAATAACAGTATGGATAGATAGGAAGCTATGTGAATAACTGGTAAAATGCATCATTCTCTTTCAAGGTAGAAGACTATCAAACACCACTCTATGCTACAGAATGTCCAGCAGTAACACCCGTTGTCCAAGGCATACAAGTGGGAAGAAAACTGTGCTTTTTAGTAAATGTTGATAAGACAAATATCCCAGTAGGGAACTTCACTATCTTAGTACTTTCCCTTCTGCTTTCCTGTCCTACAACATTAGAAGGAACTAAGACCAATACTCTTCATTGCAAATGTGGCCCCGTTCTATTGGTGTGTGAAACGATCCCTTCTTAATCTGCTTTGTGTTCATAAAGTGTGCACCCTCTTGAATCCTTCAGGATGCAAGACATTCTTAAAGTGCTTTAGTGCAGTCTACCAGACTGTAGCAAAGCCAGTAATTTCTAATAGTTTTCAGTGGTAATAAAATTGCTGTTGCCTTATTTTTAAGTTGCTGAACTGAAACATGAAAAGGGCAGGTGATGTTTTTGAAAATGTGGCCTTGGTAACTCCTATCTGCAACATGTGAAGTTAATTGCAGGTTCTGACAAAAACCATTAGAAGCACAGCGAATCCCATGGCTGCATAAGTACTGGAGTATTTTACTCATTCAGTTTCTGCAGTCTATAGTTGACATAATATTTGTTTTTCTTTTGTTGATTTTCTTAACAACCTAATGCAGAGTGCCTAAATGTTGCACTTAATTTATTTTTCTGCTTGAATGATGAATGCCAATTTGTCTTGAGGCAATAATTTCACTGCGCTATCAGCTAGTATTCTTCTCTGCAATAAATGCAGAACATTCTCGAAAGAAAATACGCAGTTGCGTTAAGAAAAAATTACCATTTGTACAAGAAAATTTTTAGAATAAATCTTGAAAGTGTCAAAATTGCTACATTAGTTTTTATATATATTTGAAAAAATCGTGCTCAAACCTTTCAATTTATGAATGAGATTCTTTTAGAAGACAGTACCTCCTCATGAGGTAATTCTGAGAACAGAGAATGAGCATTTATCCTCTGGAGTGGTTATCAGTCTTCAGTAGTAAAACAAAACAGGTCTGTTCTTTATCTGTATTCCCCGCAATGGTTCCTGTGCAGGCACGTGGCACAGCTGAACTCCAGGAGCTGAGGGACCGATGGCATTAAGGCCCTGAACTTGGTGGGGCTTGCAGGAGCCTGCCAAGCAGCGTGCAGGGTCTGTCCCTGCTGACCCAGGGTCCCAGCCCCTTGCGCTCGGTGAGTGCCTGTGTGCCTGCTCTAACAGGAGATGTGCCCTATCTGCATTGAGGTCCTTAAGTCAAGGTCTGAGTTACCTGTGCCTACTCCAAGCCCAGCCGTTGAATAAAATTGTCTTCCCCAGCACAAAGCAGGTCGCTGCCTGTGGGATGGAAGCACAACTCTCAACCTTAGCCTGCAAGGAGGTGGCGGAATACCAAAGGCTGTGATGTTTTCAGGCCGCAATCACTTAGACGAGAGGGCCACCCAAGGTGCTGAGTGCATGTGGCAGTGCTGTTACAGGCAGCCTGCCCACCCCAAGATGGGCTGAGATCCCTTTGCAGCTGACAGAGTACCCCTGGGATATTCTGGTTATTTTAAACGATCATTTGTTTCTGATGGAAACAAAATACTTGTTTTCCTTTGAGAAGACTAGTAATAGCCCTGTCTAAAAATTTGTTCAGGGAACAATGAAATGCTGTGTTTGTACTAACTTGAAAAATGTCATCTCTGTAAGGCCAATTACTTCAATAGTATTAGAGTATGAAGTAGTACAGCTTTCCCAAAACATGTATTACAGGAGGGAAACAAAGCACTCCTGGTTTGGGGGGTGAGGTGCTGCCAGCTCTTGACATAGAAAACCCCTCAGCATTGGTGGTGTGTTGTAGTAGGCGTTCAGCAGGGTCAGTGCTTTGATGCTGGTAGAGAGGGGAGTCAGGACTGATACTAGAGCAGCAACAACCGTTCCTGGCCGCTGCTGATGTGAGGTAGATTGGAACTGACAAAATAAAGATGAGATGCCGCAGGCTGTCATCGCTTGGCACTGCCCACTGCGAGGCAGGCTGGGTGTGGGAGAGCTTTGCCTCTCGGCTCCAGTTTGCTCCTCCTTCAGTGCTCTGCTCCTTCCTGGTGACGCTGCATCTGTCCCCCAGTTCAGGAGAACGCTGATCTCCTTTAATGGCTTAACGCAGAATTCTGCAGCAGCTGGGTTAGTCCAGCTATCAACACCACATGCCTAGTATTTCCCTGAGTTTTATGTCACCTTCTGGTTTGTAGCTTATTCAGAAACTCAGATATTTGCTGCAGACTCAGTGGTCCATCCTCACAGAGCTTGTTGTCACAGAACCTTCTTTCAGGCAGCTTTCATATGCTGGCATCAGATGGAAATACTGACCATCCGCATGGCCTCAGGTAGTGTACAGCGGTGGGCTGGCAAACGGAACAGATGTTCTCCTTTAAACAGACACAGCTCTCCCAGTGGAGAACCCTGTCTGTAGCAGAGGCGTTTCTGTCAGCCTACATACAAGTACTACTGCGTAAAACTGTCCTGAAGATAAAGTTAATTTATTTTATTACTAAATACTTCCCATTGTTGGAAAGCTTCTCCCTTGATGTCAGTTGATCTTGCCACTTAGCCGATTTCAGGAGTGCTTGAGACAGTTTTTCCTGGATCAGCACTGACAGTGTGTCTGAGCAATTGTTGAAAGCCGCAATACAAAATAAATGACGTGGGGTTTGGTCGTTCTTCCAGTCTCAGCTGTACCCACATCTCCTCTCTAATCACATCAGAAGGCTTCTAGGTGCCTCGCTTTATAACAATTGAAATGGAAAGCTCCAAATGCAGCACGTGAATGGGAACCTCACCGTAGGGACATACGTGCCGTCACGTTTGGTAGGGCTGATTGAACGCAGTGCACAGTCACTCGTGAACAGAGCCGCCAGGTCACATTATTTGCGTTCTTTAAGTATTCAGCATTATTCTGATGCTTGTGGAAGTGTCCAAAAATCCCTTACACTTCATAGACTAGAAATCCATCATTGTCTTTTCCCTATTTTCCTTCGTGCCTTCGACATCACTGTATTGGTTTGCTGAATTTTCTCAGCTATGGGATCTGACCTTGAATTCCCAGTGCTGTGTTGTTACCGGAAGTGCCTGTCAATATAAGAGGACAAACACGTGTTTGTCAGCTTGTTCCAAGCCTGGCAGCACAGCCGTGTTGCTACAAGGACCTGGCTCTTTGTGGTGTGTTTGTACACAGGTAGCAGTGGGTCCCCAGCGAGGGCTGGAGCTTCTGGGTGTTGTAGCAGATAGCGTGAGAAATAAGAGCTGTGCTAGCAGGAGCACCAATCTGGAGTCTGGTGGGGATTCTTTTCTCTCTTTAAAGGAGCTGGAAGGCTGGCTGTGCTAATTGGCTTGCCTGGCTGCTGGCACGCAGGGACGAAGCAGATTTAGCTGGGGTTTACCCACTGGTGTTTATGACAGAGGAGTCATTCCCTGTGCCCTTTGGAAATGCTGAATAAGGAACGTGCTACGTGCATGTGGTACCATTGCATTTGGAAGTGAATTCAGAATAACCTTACTTTGCGTGGGCTTCACAAATCTGCCCTCATGTTGTCAGGAGGACGCCCTGCTAGGTAAACTGTTTGCTGTATAACTTCAGAGAAGGAAAAAGATAGTGCACACTTGGCACAAAATAATAAATGGCAAAATATTCTGTTAGACTAATGTTTGATTCATGGCCTCTATTTAGATGTAGAGCAGATAGCACTGGTGAGGCCTGCGGGTTCTTTGAGACTTTCTGTCCTGGCAGAAAGGAAGAGTGCTTGAAGAACCCAGGGTGTGCCTGGGTGTGCTAGGGCTTCTCAGTGAAATTGTCTGTGACTGCTGCTTTCTTGCTTGTATGTAACCAGAAGGCAGTCTTTTCATGCCCCTGCATGATTATTTATATTCTTAAAGGGTTGAGATTTCCATGCACAAAGAGAAACAAAACATCTTTCTGCGTTGGAATGAAACTTACATTACTCAGTTTCCTGGAAGTGAAAGCTCGCATCTGAAGGCGCTAGGAGTGCTGAAGCCAGTTGTCTGACTTCCCTTTGCAGTACAGAGCTCTGGCTGCTTGCCCAGTGGGCTGGTAGGATGCTCAGAGCTCAGAAGGTGTTGATGAGAATGGTCCAGCCCATTTCTAAGGCCCTGGCACCTCTCAGCCTGTGAAAAACTGAGCTGATGAGATTGGGGGGGTCAGAGGGTCAACAGAACTGGCTCTGTTCCTCCAAACTTTAAAGTTTTGACGAATCTTCATTCTTTTCAAAATAAACGTTCCTTCAGGAAATGTACAAATGCCCTTGAGGGAAGGGGAAGGAAGGAGGGAGAAAAGATTTACGTATTTTTCCCCTTCTGCCTTTGAAGCAACAGGCCAGAGATGCTATAATGGTGCAAGCAGGGACTGTCATGGGGATTAAGAAAAATTATTAAAAAGAGCAGAGAGTGTTGCCAGTGCATCGCACTCTACAGATGTGATTCGCCTGTCGCAGTTTGGCTGCTGATGGCTGGGTTAGGACAGGAAGCTCCCTGAGGCAGGGGTTTCCTTTGCCCTGTGAGTACAGAGCCATGCACAGGAGCCCTGCACTGAGGCGGGCACAGCTGCAGCGGTGACCAGCTCTGCCCTATGCCCTGAGCCCTGTGGGAAACTTGGGAGCTGGGGCTGAGCATGCCAGTCCTGGCTGTGGCTGTAGTTTACCTGCTGAGTGCAAGGCTGAGCATTGTACTTGAGGCCAAAGATGATTTGAAACGGTTTAACTGAATGAAAACATTTCATTTCATGAACTAGCTGGTTGAGAGGAGCAGTGATTTAGTAGTTAGAAGAGTATCCCGTGCCAGGTCATACACGGGACTCTTACTGACTCCGGTAAGTTACTGCCGCTGCTGATAGATCCCTACAACCTGAAGGGACTTCTGATGCTCACCTGGTCCCATCTGGTGACCAAGGCAGGGAAACTCACACTGAACAGGACTAGCAATTGGAAACAGCTTCCTAAATAAGAACCTGTTCATAATCTTCAACAGCGAGGCTGAAAACAAGTGGTTTTGGTGAGGCCAGACTTCAGTTTGTGGCCATAGAACGAATGCCTGCAATATGTGCGTTTGATTTCCTACAGTATTAACCACAGGAACTATGGAATTGCAAAGGCAAGATTATCAATGAAGCCAGCAGTAATTAATTACTGTGATGGTCAGGGTATTGCTGCCACTGCAAAAGACGTGAAGTACAGGAGGTGTTTTGTGACACGCAATAAATGCTGTGTCTTTTTGATTAAAATACTTACAAATCTCTCTGTTCTGTTTGTTTTCTTTAAAACTAAATTTTTCAGGAACTTCAGGTTACTACAAATGCATTGTAACAAACGAGGTTATAAACTAAGTACTAATCTGCAAAAGCATACGGTTAATATGGGCTTCGGGAGCAGTAGGTGTGAAGAGAAGGGAATTTCAGCCAGCATGTGTTTTTCAAGCATTTCCATTGCCAGCCACTTGAAATTCATCTTTTGCCATTTGGAAATGTTAACATTATAATTCTTACACTTTTTTTCCAGGCACAAAGAGCAAATAGATACTTTCTATGTGAATTGCGTTTATTTGATTAAGAGAACAACAAACCAACCAAAAATAAGTCCCCTTGGCAGACTGCTCTGGTGTGTTTTTCTTCTGATGATCTGCAGAGAGGTTTTCTGTGCTCCTCAAATAAAGAAATAGGAAGGTGCAGTGCAGAAAAAGGAGTGTGCCCTGAGGAGCTAGGGGCAGAGAGCAGAGCGGGTGAGGCTCTGTGGCAGCTTCTCCCATTAGCGCTGAGGATTAAACCCAGGATGTGCTGCCTGCAGTTGGTCCTCTGTGTAAACGTGTGAGTGGCAGCACTGCTGAGCAGGGGGGCTGGGGGCCCTGTGTGGCTGGAGGGCTCTGGCAGCAACTGTCCCCACCAAGGCATGCTCGGGTCCCCCAACGAGCAGCTCTGTGGGGAGGTGTAAAACCAGAGTGGGGTTTGTAGTGCAGGGGGTTCCTGGCACAGTTCAGGGGTTCTGTGACAATTAAATCAGCTTTGCATATTTTCTCCATATCTTATTTTTATCATTAGTTGTTGCAAAAAAAAAAAAAGCCAAAAAAAGAGTGTAATGTGCCAGAAGTGGAGATCTGCATATTTGCATAACAAAATGCTGTTTTCATATTTCAGCTGAAGATATACCTTTAATTTCTCATATCACACCTCAAATTCACACCATTTCCTCTATTGCTTATATAGAAGCTTCCTCCGCAAAGAACATTCAAAAAACAGTAATTATTATGCATAATTATTTACAAAAAATTGCTGAGCTTTGTGCTTTGTTTTATAAATCACAGTTCCTTAAACTCAAAGATGCAGCCACTGGGGGTTTTCATTTCTTCAGGATGAGCCACGTGCTGTGCTTTCCAGGGCTGGCAGCATTCTCTGGCTATGGGTCAAGCCAAAGGCTGAGCTGAGCTGAGCTGAGTGGGAGGGCACAGAGCAGGTGCCTGGGAGCTGCAGCTGGGGCATGGAGCCGCTCGGCCCTTAAAAAGGCCAGCAGGAGGGAGCTGCTCCTCACTGAGCCACGTGCACTGGCATTGTGCACCTGGCTCAAATTAGGATCCACTTATCTTCACATATGGGAAAAAGAAGAAATTATTCAGTACCTGGTTGGAACTTTAGCTAAAAACAGAAATGAGGTGGAAGGGGATGTCTGACGTTAACGTATCCTTAGTGGAACTTGATGTATTCCTCCTCTCATTTATCAAATTTCCATTCATTTGCACTTGTGTGGCTTGTTGTTGTTGTTGTTTTTTAAAGACTCAAAACAGAAATGGCATTGAAAGCAGAGATGTGTGGAAAAAGCTCACTGACTTGCATCTATTTGAGTTTATTTTAGATCTGTAAACTACTTCTTGCCTTTCTGTCTTTTGTCAATGTCACCTGGGATGCATCAGCTCTGATCCCTGTTAGTTTACTAGCACTGAGGTCAGAGCATTTGGAAGAGTTTGGGCTGTGTTGCTTTGGTGTGCAGTGCTGTCATTTGGTAAGTCTGAGGGAGTCAGAGATGCTGCAAATAGGTCTCCTGTTGTGGTACTGCAAAGCAGTTTTCATGTGCCAGGCGGATTAATGCAGCACTAGAGCGATAAGAAAACTACAACAGAGACCACGCATGAAACTTCTAGTGTCTACAGGTTCTTACATCTTAGTAAAGCTAGCAGAGTGTGCTCCAGAATTAGCTTGCACTAAAGCACACTATGTTGCTTATTACAAGCATAGTCTGTAGACATTTTCTGAGCTGAAACAGTAATCACTTGAGCAGATAGGGGGAAAAAAAATACAGTAATTTCTCTGTTCTGGCAGAATCATATGCTGTGGGCCAACAACATCTGCAACTCCTATGTACTGCAGTGATGGGTTCTTTAGAAACCCAGAGAAACAGGGTGAGATCAAAGCACATGCTTTGCCTTAGCTCTAGTTCAAAACAGAAAACAGCACACCAAGCCCACAGCCTACAGCACTGGAGTCTCTGATCTGTTTATCAGCATCTACCTGACAAATGGATGCACTGAGAAACAAATCCAAGTCCTGCTGCAGGCACAGGGGAAGATAGAGAGCAGAACCTTTTCCTCAGGCGAGCAGGAGGGTGGGACATTGCCAATGTACTGAAGGAATTTTTTTTTAAAAAGGAATTGGTTTGAGGGCTGAAGGCTTCACCAGGTCTTGGCTTCTAAGCCCTCATTCCTGCAGTGTTGAGGATCCCGTGGGTGACCAGGTGGCAGCACAGGAACTCAGCTTTTTAGGACAGCAGACTTTGGGTCCCCAGTGCAATCAGTGAGGCTGTTCTTCATACAACATCATTCCTCTGGCTGAAAACCTCCTGTTGACATCCATTTTCAAGTTTATTCAGGAAAAACTCGCATGCCTTTATTCTTTTGCCAGCATCTTCTGTTTTCACATAGAGATCTTCTCCATTCCTGGCATTTATCCCTGTGATATATTTATAGATGGTAATGAGCTTCTATCCATTCTTGGCTCTTGTTTGTTAGCAGAAGCAAGTCAAGCTTCACCTGTACACTTCCTTTGAGTAAAATTATGGGTGGTGTTGTAGTCAAAGCTGTTCAGTGTCCTGTACACCCCCCAAGCATTACCTGCATGCTTTTAATGAAGTAAACCTTCCTTGGTTACTTCCACGAGTGTTACTGTGGCAGTTTGTTGCCTTACATTCAGATAGCATGCCCATGTGCTTCTGCAGTTATTTCTACCCTGATGAGCTTCCATTCTGTAGCATGGGTACTCTAGTAGTCTGTCAAGTCCTAACATTGTATAGTACTGAATTTTCTTCAGTTTCTATTACTCCAATTCTTTCTAACCTTCCAGTCTTCTTCTCTGTTCCTCATACAGGCGAAATCTGTGTCACTGGCAAATTTCATTAGTATGCTGTTTATGGTAAGGTCATTGATGAAAATATTAAATAAAATTGGTTGGCGTGGCTCATCATCATCTCCTATTTATCCATTTCCCTTGCTCTCTTACAATTCATTTACCAGCCTTCATCTTCTTTATCTGAGCTAATGAACTTCCATGTGGCACTCTACTGAGCTCCAGACAGATGAGATCTTTCTTTGGGTTAGAAGATCAGTTATGTTATCAAAGAAACGTAGATGTAGCCAAACTAATCTGATGTGGCTTGACATTTCCTGTCCAGTCTACTCAGAATCTGGAGCCAGAAACAACTTAATTCTGTTTTGTTTTCTCGAAACAGTATGTTCGTTTGAGCTTTATTTCCATGTAACTCCTGGTCACTTTTACATCCTAATTCCTAAGCCAATTTGATTTGGCTCCTATATTCTTTTCAGTTTGGGCCATGCTCTATTTTCTTTTTTCTCTACTGTGTAATGTGTTTTTGAATGAGCCAAATACCAAAATGTTCCTGTGGTAAGTGAGCTTAGTACTGCAGAATATACTTGACAATATTCTATAGTCATATATACATATATATATATAAGGCCTCCTCCCAGTCCCCATGCTATGTGGATAACAGGCAAAGCACTACAGACTCCCTGTCCCAGCTGTGTGAGAGCAGAAGCTGACAGCAGGTCACTGCAAAAGCAGTTGTGAACCATTAAAATGTATAGGGTTCTTAATTTTCACCAGAAGTTCAAAGGCTTAGCTGTAGCCAAATACCCTGTTAGAGGGCTGAAGACTTGAAGGTGTCGGGGTGCAGCAGCTCCCAGAATCCTCTGCCTCCCTGCTAACCAGAGTCCTACCAGCTGTGGCCTTGGGCCATGGTCGGAGTCTTCAGTTGCTGTACCCTCAGCATAAGCAGTGGGCAGTCTCAAAAAGCAGACGAGACAAGATTTGGAAACAGCATAAAGTAAAAAAAAAAAAAAAAAAGTCTAGACTTTTTCCTCTCCTTTCTCAAAAACTAGAGACTGTAATAGCAAAAAGGAAAGGCAGGGGAATAATGGAAATAGATGCAAAGTTAGCTATGAACAGCAGGAGTCCAGGGAGTTACAAAGGAATGGAGCATTCAGACTGTTAGAGGTAATGCAATGTGGAGTGCCTGCTCCATTTCTGAATGTGCTGCTAAAGAGATAAACACTGTCTCTGGGAAACCTGCATGAGCTCTGGAAGGAGCTGTGGGTACACCAGGGAGCACCAGTCCTGCAGCCCTGCAAAATCCAGCGGTTTGTTACACCTTCCAGAATTGCTCTCAGTTGTGCCAACAGCTTTTTTGAGTCAGTTTTCCCCACCTTTAATTTCTGTCTTTTAGAAGAAAGTGGATGCACTCAGTGCTGTGGTTGTGATGTGCCATGAGACCCTCCATAAACAGCAGCATAAAACCCTAGCTATTAAAGGGATTGGTGTCAGAGCCCTGAATTCCTCAACATCTACACAGCATAACTGCAGGGAGGATCTCAGTGAGTCTCTCCCAAACACAAATTTGTATGGAATAACTTTATCGGTACTGCTTTTGGAGAAGTCTCCTGTCTCACCTGGAATAAACTTGACCTAAAGACTCTGAATCTTTAAATTGTTAAATGCAATTTTCTCAATCTATTAAATCTTATCAGAAATGCTGATTTTAGATGGTTTCTGATACACTAGTGTTGGCTCAAAAATTAATAGTTCATAGTTGCTACGGAACAATCATTTACAATTGTACACTAACGGCCATCACAGTTCCAATTTAAAATTTCTCTTTTTGTGGATTTATCATTTGGCTGTAAAATGTTCCAGACCGAAGCTTGGCATACAGTTTAGCTAGAGATTACTTGTATTCAACTAATCTGGGAATTCTTCCTACTTCACAACTGCCAGATAATGCAAAAAATACTGTTTTAAGAAGCCTTTTTTTTCTTCTTCTGTAATATGAATTAATGCCACAGGGT
This sequence comes from Numida meleagris, assembly GCF_002078875.1. NCBI lineage: Eukaryota > Metazoa > Chordata > Aves > Galliformes > Numididae > Numida > Numida meleagris. The sequence continues at coordinate 15,754,009 of NC_034412.1, forward strand.
ATTTAAAATAAATGTCAGGTGCCTTTTCTTTATTAGCAGGTTTACCCCACAACATCAAAACCTATTACGTGCACTTCAGTCCCAGAGCATGGGACCCAAACATTCTGGGCCCAGGTGGGTAGTGTTAAAGCAGCTGTGTTTGGCTTCTGCAGTGGAAAGCTCTTGTGGACTGCCACGAGCAGATCATTCAAACTGCTCGAGAACCTTCAGATGGCCTGGACATCAGGGGAGCTTGCATGTTAACTTCAGAGCTTTACCACGTGGCTGGGCTTGGGTTCTGTGATGTCAACCTCACAGTTCCATAGAAACCTCTTGAGGCCACAAGTTGGTGTCAGCCACTCTGTGCTGTCTCTCTGCTGCTGAGAAGTGGCTTAAGCTGTCTGTGCAAAAATGTGTTAGAGTTGTCCTTCACCTTCTTCTTTCTTTCCGTTGTTTCCAGGTTTTTCATACGTAGTAACAGGAGCAGACGAGACAATAGCTGGATGCAGAAAAGTGTTTGAAAATCAATTAAAGCATGGAGGGCAGCAGGCAGGGCCCCAACCTGGCAGCTGGCACCTCTGCAGCAGCACTTGGTGCTCAGGCTCCTGGGGCAGGCAGTGAGCAGTGCTTGAACTGCCCCAGAACGCAGCACAGCCCCAGGAGTGCAGCTATCTGCTTCTCTTTTTGTCCTTGGGTTAGTGCAGTGTTACAGCAAAGATGTTGTATTCTGTCTGTATGTGTAAAGATAATTAGAAACCTAAACTATGTATGTTAATGCTACACATATTTAAGTAACTGTTTATGAATATGGATTAGCTCAGATGGTGAGTGTTAACAATGACAAATATCTTGTTTTTCAGTGTCATTTATCAACAAGTATTCCAAAATGCATTGCAGTTATAACCTTATGATTTATACAAACTCTTTGATGTGCACAGAAGTCACTCTCTAATTGCAGAAAAACAAAGCAGCAAATTAAGTGTAGCAATTAATGTATTCAAGCATAGTAACAAGGTCATCTGAAAGTAACAGACTTCAGGGAGAGCAGTTGCCCACATTAGAGTTCAGTATCTCTGTCCTAGCATCTTTTTTAACAAGTCAGCAGTAATAATAATAACACTGAAGTTTTAATGGTTAAAAACAGCCCAACACTGATTCCAGTCTCATGGAAGAATTACCTTCCAACTCCAGGATCCATCCACATGGCACTCAGGTACAAACTTGGCATCACCACTCTACAAGAATTTGGTTTGCTTTGTGCGACTCGTGGTCTTTTTAGTGTACTTGTCTGCTGACTTGCGTTTAACCTACTGAAGGCAACTGAGCTGCAACAGGTATGCAAGAAGGCATAATGCATCCCTCTGAAAATAAAGTCGCCCCTGCTTTACTTGTGTAACTTTCACTTCTACTTCTCTTGGATGCCTCTGCTGCTCAAGTACAGACCCACTTCTCTTATGGATTCTGGGAAGACCGCAGCTGGAGGTGGTATGGCTGTATTATGTATTTTCATGCACTCTACTGTTTCAGGATGAAAGCGGATGATTACAAATCACTTAAGAAAAAAAATGTGGAAGGCGCATTGTCTGCAATTAAAAAATACAAAATTATAATGAAAGTAATAGCAAGATGTAAAATAATTTTGTTCACCAGCACTGTGAGTCTTTGAAAAGGATTTATTAAATACAGTAATTATGGTTCTTTGAGAACAACCACAATTACTCTGCCTTTTTGACAAACTTCTCTATTAGAAATATAGAATTCCAGAACAAGAGACGTGCAAAGGTCAGGAGATGGACTTTGTTATATTTATAACAATGAACTCTATTCTTATTACTTTTAATTAATAGTTCTCAAGTACAAACATACTTAAACAGAAGATAAAGAAAGTCAGGATAAAGAGACAAGAAAAGAGGTATGAAACATAGGACCAGCAACAACAAAAAAGTCAAACCAATTAAATGGAGCTGAAGAATGCATTCCATAGTTTCAGGATCTTGTTTGTCTTATGTCTTGGTCAAAGGCCATGCTGGCTGTGCTTGTGGTGACCTCAAGAACAGAGACAGAAAGAAACATGGAGCAGAGATACGTAAAGGGAACAGCAACAAGTGAGGCTGGCTCTGAATGTGATTCATCTTACTGTGTAGACCTAATAAGCCCTGCCAAGAGCTTATCCACTTGGCACTGGACCACATAGATGTACTGGCTCTGGTCTCAGAACTTGGCTTTGGATTTTCTGAAGTACATTCTATTTTTCATTGTAGGTGTGCCTTAAAATAACTTCTTGGCTAGCTCTTCCATCAGCTGTAAACAGTGAAGGAGTGGAGGGAAGGAGACAGCCATGTTGTGTCATGTGGAGCATAGAGTGGTTACTGTGGTGTTATAGGAAACATGCAGCTGTGGGAGTGTGATGGTTATAACTGCGGAAGACAAATCATGTAGGTGGGGTTTTGGTTCTGGTTTTGTTTTGGTTTTTTTTTGTCTGATTTTGTTTTCTACATTCAGAAGAAAAAAAACATGATTTCTCAAGGTATATTGGTATTTTAAGAGTCAGATGGAAAACATGGGCACTGTGCATTAAATATAATGTCATCTGTAGAGCTGAGACTAGGAGACTATAAAGTTCTACATTTCAAGTCTGTGTGAGAACAAATGAGGTTGTAGATTAGAGGCAACTGGTAGAACTCGGCTAATTAGAATTTATGGTTGTATACAAGATGCTTTCTTCTACTAAGAAGCATTAAATTATCTTGTGTTAATTATAGACTGTTTATGTAATTGTGGTCTAGAATTTTGACCCAGTACTTCTTCCTCAGCGTGGGGCCACAAGTCTGATGTGCTGTTACACATTTCTTTATATTCCTATAGCTTCAGCTGATGATGTTCTACTATGTCACATGGGCAGCAGTACGATAAAGTCTCTAGTTTTTCCTATGCCTGTTCATTACACTGATAGTTTGATAATAGCATCACAGGGAGAGGTGGGCTTGCAAGCATTTGCACTCAGTTCTGAGCACAAACTCTGATGATATGAACAGAGACAGTCTGCTTCTGTTTCTGGTAAATGTTTGTGTGGAACTGCCTAAAAGAGGAGATTTATTTCCTAAGAGATGTTCAAGGCCTCCTGCCCTCTACTTTTCTTGTAAGGAAGCACTGAAGGTGAAACACATTCCTCCTGTGAAATGCTTTACAAAATCCTTCTGTATAGGAAATGGAAGGTTGTGCCAAATTGTATGGTTCCAAACATCTGGGTGTTCCTGCATCAAAGTCTGCTCCCTGGTGCCAGCTGTATGCATTAATGCTGTTCTGAGCAATTATTGCTTATTTTTCACATTATTTGCATTTAGGTCCTTTGTTTGGGTGATACTGATTTTACAGGCAGATAGAGCCTTCTTTGCTGCATTGAGGGCTGTTGACCAGTAAGGAAGAAATTTAGCAATGGGATTACTGTTTTGTTTTTTCAGAACTTTTTTTTAATACTGTCACAACTGTCTTTTCTTTGCTGTTGTTCTCAGGATGACATAACTGGTGATGAAAACCCAAGTACTGGAAAAAATAAGAGAAACGTTTTACCTGACACGAGAAATTTAGGAAGTGTCTTGCAATTAAGATCATTAGAGATCTGATGATTTTTGAGTAGAGCCAAGCTGATATATCTGGAGAACTAATCAGTTGCAATAATGTATGTGACCTTTCCAGCGAAAATAAATCTATAAATCTACAGCCAAGGACTGTAAGGTACTTCTGTGGAAAAATAATTTTCTAAAGGCTTGTTTTCTTCCCTCACTTATTACGTCCTTGAAGCTCTCCATGAATGTTTGAATTTGCCTACTCGTACCCAACAGATTACAATTGTCATGTTTTCCACTTGCTTTATAGAGTGATAGATATCCTTCATGAATTTTGAAAGATGCCATTTTTGGAAGTATTTTAGGGACCACAGATTAATGCAGCCAATATGGAATTTGATCTATTGGAATTTTACTCCTTTCCTTCCCTGCTTCTTTGCCAAGATGAATATGTTCCTGGCAAGTCCTGTCTGCTAGTTGATCCTCTTTGATTTGCTGAAGTCAGCCCGCAGACTACTTCTTTGACGAAGTCACTGTAAGTGGACATCTTTCCCTGTCTGGATAGAACGTTTGCTTTTGAAGCAATTTTGTTTTTCCTTGTGTTTGTCCAAAGGGAAAAGAAGATCACATCCGTGGTAGTCAAAATCTCTGAATTATAAAGACAAGGTTACATGTGATTTCCAACTGTGTAATGCCACCAAGACTGTGTGGTCCCGATGCATTTGTGTGGGGTATGGAGGTCTGAATACTGGATGGTGTTGCGTGAGGGCTGCTCCTACCCAGTCAGGACATACATTCGTTATTATTCCCCTAGCACTGGTTGATTAATTATTGAATCTTAAGTCAGAACTGACAAAAACACCAGCCGTCACTTAATTTTCTCAAATTAATCTCGTTAGGTCTCTTCCAGATCCTCTTTTAAGTGTCTTTAATGATGTCAGTAACTGAGCCAACCTTGTTAAAAGAATTTCCTGACTGCCCGGTGAATAAAACCTGGGATTTTTTTGTAGGGAGGTGTTTCACCTGAAACTGCTCTCTTTAGCATAAAAAAGTACTGTTTGCCTGTCAGAGGTTACTGGAAACCTCAAGCTGTTACTGGGTGAGGCCTGAAGTTTTCTGAAAACCGTCAGGTGTCAGCATGCTGGATTCCTATGCTCCAGGTGACATTTCACATCCGTCTCTTATCCTGTAAGGTTGGAGCATGAGTAGAGGAAATGCAGAATTATCTTTCCAAAATAATACACACCATCATAAAATATCAAACTTTGTGTTGTGCATCTTCCCTCAGTCACTTACTTTTGAAGATTAAATTAGAGAACTTAGTATCTCTGTAACTGACTTACCAGAATAATGCACTGTGTTTTTTTAAATTGGTGGTAGAAACGAATTCTACAGTCAGCAAATCTAAATAAATGGAAATTGTGAAATGTGATTTTCAGTTGAACTGGATGCTTTCCAGATTTACTTAATACATCTGAAGTGAAATTTGTTCTGGACACCACTAAGTCTCTCAGCAAGAGAATTCTAATGGAGCTTGAGATTGTGAGCTTTCTGTTCAGGCAGAACAGAATATCTTTTCAAAGGTTGTCAAGGATGAAACTCAGTTGGTGCTACAAGAGACCAGGAAATATTCATTCAAACTGCCTAATGTTTAACACTTAGAAATATAAAGGCATTAAAGGCCAGATGTCATGCATATAATCACAGAGCACTGAGAAATCTTGTACAAAGTCTAGACGAAGAAAATCTAGGTAACATCCAGGTATCACTTTCAACCTATATGTTGCTTCATGTCTTGGATGTGAATGACACTGCAATAAGAGCAACAACAGTGAAAACAAAAACTCATATCCATGAATTTCATAAGACAAGACTACACTAGGCATACGAAAACCTGCAAGTATTCAGAAAGCTAATATTTCCACCGTGACAGGTCAACATCAAATAAATTAATACTGACCTGCAAGAGGATTTACTGGCAGAAAAATAGAACACTGCTACAAATTCTGTAGAAGCAAAAAAGGTTTCTCGTCATTACAAACATATTCAAGAGTTTCTTACAAAGGAAAAGGAACTGAATGAAAAGAGCAGTACAGTCCAATTTCCCAACATCCAATGAAATTTTCTCATTGTGAAAAATGCAACCACCAAATCTTTCCTCACTGCTCCAGTTGCTTTCCTTTCACACGACATCAAATCCTTTTATAGATTTCATTAGCCCAGCATCTCCTTCTTTAACAATGTCAGACCCCTTTTCTGTGCTAAAGAAATACAAATGAATATATTAATACATGCTTTTATTGTTCTATTTTTCTAACTTAGAGCTATAGCTGATGTAAATTTTGGACGTCGTACATGTATTGAGTTAGAAAGCAAAAGACAACAGATTTTTCGTAGAATTCAATAAAAACAATTCAGAAGCACAGAATAGGTAGGATAAGTTTCTTAGTGTACATGTTGAGCAGCTCTGCAAACATAAGATGATCCTAAGGAAAAATTACTTCCAAAATATGAACAGAATTGTGATAATTTATACACAAGAAGTTAAATCTGCAAGGAATCTTCTTGATAGTTAACTGGATGGTATCTTAATCCTTTTCCCATACAGGAAACAAACAAAAAAATGCTTATATAGCACTATGTAATGCTATCCCTTCAGGTGTTTGTTTTGCATTTTGGTCCTAGCAATATGCAAAATAGGTCAATGCATCACAGACATAATTTTGCCTTAGTTAAGGTGGGAAAGGCCATCAGCAAGAGGTGAAGGGTCCCAGCAAGAGAAGCATCTTATTTTCCTTACGTTTGGATTCTGCGTTGCCCAGTTTTTGTTGTTATTTTTTCATTTTATTTACAGATGAAAGGACCTCTTTGTTTCTGTACTCATTTTGTTTCTGTTACTCTTTGTTTCTGTTACTCATTTTGGTATCAAAGAGCTTCAAATATACTATTTTTGTTTCAAATATGTTTTTTTTTGTTTTAGCAGCAGTAGTGGACTGAGGTATTATTTTAACCAGCCTTCTCAAGGGATCTGAAGAACGACAGCTAGTAGTTCTCTTCTGAAAGTGCTGAGGAAAAGCAATGGACACAGGGGAGATGAACATGCTGTCGTTTAGTTGAGTTAAGGAATACAGGATTAGCTAAACTCTGGTTCATTTTTTTCCATACTTTGATGAAAGAAGGCAATGTTACTGGGCTGAACTCATTCCACTCCCACCCCCTCAATCCTAGAGAACACATTTGCATGTTTTACTTCTATCAGATTAGTGCCATATTAATTTGGAGTTCCCTGCTTCTGCTCTATCCTTTCCATTTCTGCAAGAGAATTTTCTTTCCTGCATAGCATAAGTAGATACTCATTCCCTCACTTCAAATTTACCAGGCCTGTTCACAATCTGATTTATTCCTTTAATGCCTGCTCATCCAGAAGTAATGTATCTGTAGAAAATTAACTTGATAGTGCCCGCAAATGAAGAAAGCTTACGTTAAGATCGGTTCTCAATTACTATAAGTGATCTAAATCTAGTATGTTTATACTGAAGACCTTTCAGTTTAGGGCACTTTTAAATAACAAGTAGCATTTTTTGACTTGAGATGTAGCATAAATTTATGTCACAAGTCCGTAGTGCACTTTGTTGTTTAAATGAATTTCACTTTGATTAGGCTTAAATTAACTAGGGACAGCATTAAGCATCAAATTAATAGTACAGCTCCAGTAGATACTATTTCTTCATATGTGCTGCTGAATGTTCAGTCCGCAGCTCTGCCAGTGGATCATAGCATGTGAGCCCTAATCCACTTCTGCCTGAAGTGCAGAGGCTTAACTCAGGACCTGTGCCCATCTCCTACAGGTTTTTTATTTCACATTATGTCTGTCAATTACTCTATTTGCTCTCGAATCCAGCCTGAAGTTCACACAAGTGGGTAAAAAGCCAAAGCTTTTGTTCTGTCTTTTTTTGAACACATTCATGAGCACCACAGAGTGCCTATTGAGTCTCATCTTTGGCAGCTACGCGATCATTCTTATTTAGGAAAGCTCTATTTTACAGTGTTAGATTATTTAAAAAACATTCTGCCAAGGAAGCATGTCGCAAGAAGATCATTCAATTACCCTGACTAAAAGCGTATTTGCAGATGTCATTTGAAACTTGTATACAAAGCTATTTCTTTTGTTTGTTAGCATTTTCCTCTTTTCCATATATGTCTATGTTCTCAGAAAGTTGAAGATCTACAACCAGAACACGCTTTCCCAGTTGGGCTGAAGTCAGTAAAAGCCTTGCTGCCCATCTGATGGTGAGCAGCAAGCTGTGGATATTGACCACGTGTAAATTTTGCTTTGCATTTATGTAGCTTAACTGATGATTCCAGTATAGCAGGCAATCATACTGTGCACTCTTTTTTTTCTTGTTTCTACCTGCTCATTTGAAAGTGTCAAGTCCTGCCAGGAAAGGGTTAACAAAGATGCATCGCTGTATACCAGGGACCAGATGAACTTTTCTCTCGCATCATTGCACTAAGTGATGCTGTAAATCATTCATTTTGCTGGGAGAATTAATACTTGTTTCCTTTAGTTCTGATTAAAGACTCAGATGAGGGAAGAAATTTTGAGAACCCTAAAGTAAATACTACTTCAGCATTTTGGTTATTCAGGTGCTGGGATTTTGCCAAGACTCTGGTTTGCAGGAGACAGGAATCCTGGTCTTAGTGTTTGCCTTCTAAAAATAAAAAAAAGAGGATGGCCAAGGTCCCTCAAGCACACCTCATTTCTGGAAGTGTACAGCACTTCTAAAGCATCAGCTGAGAATTAGCAACCGTGGGTTTTAGTGGGATAACATATTTTCCTAATAGTGGGAGTCTATCTCTTCAAATAATGCAATTATTCACATACAGAATGCATTGTCAATTCAGTCACCAGTTTCTGAAAACTTAAGTTGTACTGTATCTAAATAATTTGTTGTGGTACCGCTGCTGTTCTGCTTTATGCTTTTACCTGTAGGGGCTGTTAATTATACCATCACATCTGGAAAAAAAAATCAGCGTAGAATAAAGCAGTCATCTTTTCTGTCTGAAATGTCTGTCAGAGTACACCTCTGTATTGTATTTTTACTCTAAAATGAATTTGTTGAAGAAGTGAGACAGCGCTGGATATACACCTTTCATTAAATGTCCAATTATATTCATAGCTGGAGCTGTAGTGATTACTCCCTGACCTTTAATAGAAAAGTTGTTCTCCCAATAATTATAATTGCTTATTAAACTAACCTAATAGTGCAGTACCAACCCATAAAGAGCTGTTTAAACTAGAGATTCAGGTAGCTCTTTCCTCTATTGACAAGGCTAATTGAATCAGACATTATTCTGCTTTCCTCTGCAAGTCAGTGTTCTTGCTTTGCCGCTCACACTAAATCTACAATTCTGCAGCAGCATCTTATTGCTGGACTGCCATCTTACTGATTTGCAACAAATGCCACTAAACCTAAGGACCGAGATCATATGTCAAATAGCAGAAAACATTTTTGAATAGTATTATATTAAAATCTAGGAATATCAGTTCTGTCATCCAGTTGGCTAAATGTGGAATTCCTGAGGGAGTGGGTTCAGATCATAAGGAAAAACAAAGTAGTTCAATGACAAGATTGCTACACTGGAATAACAATAAATTTAAAAAGGAACATGAAAATGTAATGCCAGGGAGAAGTACAAGCTGATTTTGCTTTTAAATTTCAAAATTTAAATAGCTCCTACTTTTTAGTTAAACAGTGGTCAAGAGGACTGTGTAGAGTTGTCCTAACTGATAAGCTTCCTGATAGCTGATTAAATTGGGAACAAAAATCTTATATACATTAAAAAAATAAAAACACTGAGTTGAATGAATTTAGGATCGTGTCTATGGTGTGTTTAAAGTGTAAAATTTTCTATTGAAATGAATACTTTTCCATTTTTTTCCGAAATTTTCTTATTTCTTCTTCCCTGCTTTTTATTTTTCATTTTCATTTCTCAACAGCTCAAAAAATTTTATATGTCCCATCATTTTGGCTGATCCAAATCTGTATCTTTCAGAAAGCTTTCTTTTAGAATTTCCTCCAACTTGAAGTGCAAGATAAAGCACAGCTTAAAGATTACAGCCATACTTGTACTGAACTGAAAGTTAACAGTAAGTCATTTCAAAAATGACTGAGTCTGCTTTGTGTTTGATGATGAGTAAACTGGGGTAAGTAATTTAACAGTTCAGAGTTTTTCAGCTGGCATGCTCTACAAAGCTCTTGTTTCTGTGTGTGACCACCTCACATACCTGTAAAATAAGGGGAGGAAAAAAAAAAAGGAATGTATCAGAAGTTGATGTTGCCTCAGGGCATGGTGAAATGAGCATCCCATTTGGGGGAGGATGTGGTTTGCAGGTGGCGAGGAGGAACTGGAACTTTGCCAGCATGAATACCAGTATGCCACTCAATTCAACTCCATTGACTTCCCAGCCAACTCCAAGTAACACATGCTGCATGCTAATAAACATCATATGGCTTTCAATCTGCACTGAGAAGGGCCAAAGCCACAATTTTCCAGATAGATCGAGCATTGCTTTGGTATGAGCAATAATTTAATTAACAAGATTCATTGTAAAGGCAGTGTATGGATCAACAAAGTTGTTTCAGAATCACTTCAAGGTATTAATCAGCAGTGTCAGAAGATAAAAGGTTTTTTATGGGTGGGGAAATGTGGCTAATAAGATGTTGTCAAGAGAAAATTCAAGCTAATGGGAAACAGAAGGGCCCTGAGCTGTCCACAGTCGGAAACAGCACAGTACTGAAATGCAGGAAAATGTTTAAAACATTTTGTCAGTAAGACGCTTTGTATAAAGGTTTACTGGGTGGGATTGTTTTGTCATTTGTTACTTCAGTGCGCAGCAGCCATCAAGCAATGTAAAGTTCCTTAAATAAGGTTATAGTTGATGTGATTGTATGCGCTGTCATGTTTGTCAGCCCCACTTGGTGATGTCAAAGAGGAGCCAGACAGGGAGACCTATCCCTGGAGGCTGCAACTTTTGGTGCTCTGCTCATCACTAGATCTTTTTCATCTTAATGGTCTGATTATAATGTCTTGTCAAGTACAAATATTAGCTAGGTGGTTGTAAGTTAAAAATGTTTGCCAGAAGTGTCAACAAAGGCAATGGGACCTAATTGCAGCTGAAAAAGAACCAAACAAATATTCAGCATGCAACTATCACAAGTCTTCATTAACAGTCTCATTCATTACCAGTTTTTTAGCTTCCATTCTCCAACTGCAAATAGTCTGGAACAATCAGGGAAAATTAAAGGGAAGTTAAAAGGATCTTACTATTGAAGGAAATATGTCAGTGTGGATTGTAAATGGCAGATACAAAATATGTGGGGAGAATGGTAGGGAATGTATCAGTCCTTCTGTAAGACTTCACCTGATAGCTCAGATGTGTTCTGATAACTCAGAAGAGTTTATAGCTGGCTGTCTCTTCAGGGGCACTCATTTAGAATACAGTGTAGTTACCTAGCGTCCAGCGATGGTCCACATCTGTGGAAGTAATCAGCTTTAGCAGAATTTAAGAAAAAGTATATGTGTTTTAGTTAGATGAGGGAAATGAGAATGAGAATTCCACTTCCAAAACCATACCATATATAGCACAGGAAGAGCACTCAAAGATTAAGAAAGGAGGAAATGAGAGAGTAATAGAAACTATAAGGTGATGAGATCATATAAGTTCTGCTCAGTATATAGCCAGATGATGGCTACATCAGTCCATATCCAAGTACCTTTGGTCAAGATGCTCAGGAATAACTCAGTATACATTCTTGAATAAAATATTCTTTCTTTCGTCTAATAGCTATTCTTGTACCCAACTTCCTAGCCCTTTGGTTTCAGTAATTATCCTGGAAGAGGGAAATTGTATGGAAGCTGAAGCTTTATGCTGTTTCAGTTTGGAAGAGTTTAGTATTAAAATCTTACAAAACCTTGTTTTCCACTAACTCTCCAAATGGCGGTGAAAAGAATCAAGCAACCCCTGCAGAGCCATACTGTTCCAGCACATATGCCTTCTGTTTTTCTAGTAACTCTAATACAGTCAGGCATGTCAGTCCAGATAGAAAACTCAGCTCTCTGAAACAAGCTCATTTAGGTCAATGTGTCAAAGAAATTAAATGATTTTAGGTTGCAATTATTTTTCCTGAAGACCTGTTGGCAGTGAGAAAACTTCCAGTTGTCAGAGTTGAGTAGTATGCTTATTTAAATATAGGGTTCTGCTGTCATGGAAATATACTGGGTTTTTCTCCAGTTTATTTAAAAACAAGACAACAATGTGAACGTGTTTAGTTGAGGATATAAACATAGCTGTGAACAAATTTAAAGTGATGGTTCCCACAGCAACTGTGGATAATATACTTGTATTTTCCTTTGAAACTGAACGTCTATTGTTGTCTGTAAAAGTCTGAGTGGTTACACATGCACAGGGAGAGTTATATGTTTCTGAAGGACCAGCATTACTGAATTTTGAGCTTCAAGAGTTTTTCATTTCTCGTCTATAATTTTCAACAAAGATGGGGTTTTGTGTCACTATTTCTATAGAACGTGACAACAATTCATTTTTCAGGCACTTATTTTTGTAGTATTTCAAATGTGAAGATCAAAGTGATTAATGGATTCCATTTCACTTCTGAAGTACTAAAGAGAACACTTCCTTAGTATGACTTCTGTAATCAGGTTTAATTAAAACAATTTTTTGTACTGCATAAAATGAGAGTCAGATATTTATTTGAATGTAACTATAGTCATTTGATTAAACCATTAGCAATCACAGAGATGACATTATTATTTCCAGCTCACTTAACATGCATTTTAGCTTGAGGCAAAGCCACGGGCTAAATCCAAGACAGGCTCCTTTTTTTTTTTTTTCTCCTATTGCACTAACTTAAAATCTTGCAAAAGTAGCGTATTATCATTGTTGTCTGAAGTGTATGGAGCTCTCACAAATTTTACCCAAGACTGGACATGAGCTTCCTGTAAAAAGAGTGTCTGCCATGCACAGTGAGCAGTTGAAGAAGGCAGCGCCAATGAAATGAAGAGTATGAAGGGCAGAGGTAGGCACTGCTCCCAGCCCTGCTCCTGGTCTCAGTACATGTTTGGGCCATCGATGTGAGGCAGGTGGCACGCCGTGCACCAGCCCTGTGGCAGCTGGGTGCCTGCCCTCTTGACTGAGCCTTAGCAGCATCAGGACTACAGGTTATTCACACGCCTTTATCTTGCTTCACTCAAACACTACTGAAGTGAAAAGTTTGAGCATCCATCACTGTAAATGTGTTGCTTTGACAGCTTCCTTTTTTCTGTGTATATGCAAGTTTTTTCCCCATGACTGTACTGACGCTTCCCTTGTTGTTTCTGGTGTAACAGAACTTAAAAATCTGGAGGTGAATTGGGCATAAGCAGTGCTTTTGATGAGCGGAAGAGAAAAGAAGAGAAAACTCTCAGGCAGAGCCACTCTGGAGGTACTGCTTACCAAACCTGTGTGCAGCAGAGCCTTCTGGGCATGCTGCCCAATGACCCTGGGCCGAGCCCCCAGCCAAGTACCGTGTTCCTAAAGTGCCACCAAAATCTGCACTTTGCAAACAGAACCAAACAAATAGTTACTGGGGGATAGAAGAGTTTCAAGAGAGGATGCAATTTTTGTATTGCCACAGTCCAACCCTAATTAGTGCTTTACAGTGAACTCTCTTTGAGGTGAGAGGGCAGCATAGACACTTAAGAGACGAGGATGGGAGCCAGAAGCCAAACTGCAAAGTCTTAGTGTGCTTGTGTGGAAATGATAATGAGAAGGTTCTCCTGAAAACTGGAAGGATCCATAGGGAGAAGCAGGACACTTGGCTGCGGAAAACTTAGGCATGAGTATAATATGCTGGCAGTTTGTTCCAATTTTCTCATTTGCAATTTATGAATAGATGAAAAGAGCAACTAAAAACAAAATACAAATGCAATTGCCTTTTTCAGTCTTCATTAGCATTCTCCTGTCAAACAGATGGGGCTTCACCACATATTCTTATGTTAGGTTTTTTTCTGTTTTGGACAATATTATATTGTTTTAATTATTTGATAGACTTAAATTTATTGACAAAATATCTGAATTGTCATGAGCAAAAAGGAAGATTTCATTTTTCTCTTTAGATCGGGGAGAAATGCATCTTTCTCTCAACTTAATTCACCTGAATTTTAACTAGCTTCTGATTTTTCTTGTCAACTTGAAGCCAAAGCCGTGTTCAGAAAAAGGTTCCCTGTGGTTTACAGACCATATCTACTCTGAAACCATCTTCCCTGTCACGTTTCATTACCAGTTTAAAATTTCTCATGTTTTCAAAAGTGGCTGCTGAGATTTACAGACATAAAATGTCTGCAGTCTCTGCACCAGCTTTACTGTCTTCAGGTGTATGTGCAGCTGTTCTTTGTATTTTGCTGCCTTATTGGTCTGGTGGCAGCAAAGCTCAAAGATTCAAATAGATCATCAGTAAATTTTCACTCCTTTTCCTGTTCTGTCTGCTTGCAGTTATTTGCCTTCACGTGGTATGATGTGGCTGGGGGACAGACTGTTTGTGTTGCCATAACTGGTCCAGAACTACGTAACTTTCAAATAAATACTTATTCTTGAAAAAAAAAAAAAAAAAAAAAAAAAGTCTGGGAATCCAAAACTGTATTAGTCAAACTTTGCAAATATTTTCTTGGAGAAAAGGAAGTGAAAATTCTGAGATTTTAGACACTCTTCTCTTGATGTTTCATTCTGCAGCTGACAAAACATTTGTTTTTAATATTTGAGGTGTCATCTGAAATGTGATTTAAGTATTATCAGCAGGTTAATGAGGCTCTACATTTAAAAGAACATAATTTTGAGTCAAATAAAGTGTTCTAGCTCTTCACTTTATTGAGAACATCTACAGTGTTTAATATTGAATAAGTTTTTTTTTCAGATCATTTTCTTTCAGCTATCTAACAAAAAAAATCGTTCTCTCATAGGGCAGTGTATGAGGTAGCTGTAGACTCTTTGCTTTTTGAAAGACAGAGTGAGAATGAGGCAGAAAGAAAAACGCATTTCCCTTTCTCATATTTCTTGTTACATTTGACCTTTGTACTTGCTGCAGCCCTGTCCTGTGGAGCAAATGGCTGTGCAGTCAGTTGCTCCTATCATTAGCTTCCTTCAGAAAAAGTCCTGGTGTGATGAGCATCCCTAATTCAAAATACATGCTAAAATAAAACAAACTGTTCCAATGATATAGCTTTACAAAGATGTTTAACTGAAACTGTCCAAAGCTGATGAAGGTGGTATCTGAAAGACAGGATTTGGGACAAGGTAATCTTTGGTTGATGTTTTACTAAGGGACATTTTCTGGAAAACACAGATCTTACAATTTAGTTAGTCCCTAGCAGGGAGAGGAGCTGGGAAGTGCTTTGGGAAGAAGACAAATCCTTTCTGGCTAGGGTCAGGCGGTGGGAAGGCAGCACAGGGTCCCCATCAGGTGGCATTACGTGCAGTGCCAATGTAGGTGTGCTCAGCAAGCCTCTCTCTATTGCTGACGCTTCCTCAGTTACAGTTGTAGAGGCTAGTTTCATTGCTATAGTAAAGCAAGAACCTTCAAAGGGATCAGAAATGTGTAATTCCATAGAAAATGCAGGTAGCAGCAACATCTCGGGCCCCACTGGCCAGGGCACGCGGGCAGAGCTGCTGGGAGGGTAAGAGCAGGAGGAGAGGCAGCTCCTGGGGTGGAGAAATGCTGCTGCACTTCGGCTCTTGCTGACCGAATGCCTTTCTCTCTTCAGTTTTCTTTCTTTACGATCTAACTTAACGTAGCATGAAGTAGGCTGTTTCTGTGATCTCCCTCTCTTCTTTTCTTTCCTTCTGCTCCGGGTTTAACATTGCCCTGTTCTGCCTTTGGCAACCTTTCACCATGCAGCTCATTTTTGTTGTTTTATTCTTTGCTCGCTTTTTTGAAACTAACACAGCACAGTCCCTCACTGCACTGCTCTCAAAAAGGAAATATTTGTTTTTTAACATTTATGAGGCTGGACAGGGAGGGAAGGTGAAGAACTAGAAAAAAATAGGACAGTGTAGCAAGCAGGTAGTTAAAAACAAAAATTGGAAAGTGGCAGACAGATCTTTTAGTCAGGAGGAAAACTTGGCTGAAAAGAATTACATGATCTTATCAATATTTATTAAAATGGGCAGAAGAATAGATACATGGGGCCAAAGCAAAATGAACCCATCCTGCTTCTCCTTAGATTCACACAGGCATTTAGCATCCGTAGCATCCTTCTCCTTTTGAACTGAATCAGGATCCTCGTGCCTTGCTTTTGCACCTCTTCCTTTCTCCACTCTTATCTCTAAAGTATTTAAGAGCCTGTTTCCCAGCCAGGTGGTAGGGCGATGACTTCAGTGGGAACTGGAGGAGCATTTGGAAAGCTCAGCTCCTGCAACTTCTTAAATCACATTTTTTTATCATTCAGCCTGTCTGCACGTATCCTTAGAGCACACAATGAAACAGCTCTCTAACAAGCATGCACTTACCCCCTGCTGTTCTGAATCAGGTACTCCAATGGATTTTGTATGAATTTTGTCCTATTTGGTTACAGTGTGAAGTTTGTTTTATCAATTTTTTTAGAAATATTTGCATGCCAGCTACTGATATATACCTGACATTCATGTAACTATTTAAAACAAGATCTGTGGCTTTCAATTCCCACATGTGTAATTTTGTAGACTTAAACTTTTAGACTGCAGATGTCACTTTATTTGAAATCTACAATTAGTAAGAGGGAATTCAACACTTCCTACAGTACCAAAAGTTTTAGTAATTCTGTTGTTTCTAGAGAAACACATTTCCCCATACATCTATTTTTATAGAGGTTTTTTTGATTACGTACAGAGCAGTATCTGACCTATTGGATGTTACTTATTTTGCTTCAATCTGAAGGTCACTTTGCAGTAAGGAGCCCATTGTGAGAAACTTTGTGCTGGTATAGGGGAGAAGCTGTCAGTAGCTAGAAGACTGTAGCATCTTCTTTGGATAACTTTTGCTTACAGGCATTTATGATTTATTTCAGTGTTCCACGGTCCAAACTGTAATGTAGTGCTGATTCTGGTATTGCTGTTGTTGGTAGTAAACTGCTAGGGTAGATTGCTGTCACCCCAAGTGGTTTCTGAAGCTCAAGGTAAGATGAGGTTCACTGGTTTTGCTGTTAATCCACTGTGTTGACTCTCTTTTTCTTGTCTGATATTTTAATGGCCACTATCTGTTTCATGTTTCTGAGGCCTCTCTTCTGAGCTGTGCTGTTCTGGATCTGACTCCCCATTTTCATTTCCTTGTCTGCCAGCGTGCAGTTTCCTCTTCACCTACCAGCTGTGTCTCTCTCCTGAGAGACTTGGGGCCAGCACAGGTCCCCAAACTTTGGTGGTTGTGTTCCTTGTTGCATTATTTGTTAAACGTCAATGAGCTCATGTTCCTGAAAGGTGTTTGTGGGTACCAAGGAGACTTTTAAGAATTGCTACTGCATTTATTGACCACTGATATGTTTTCAGTTTGAAGCTGTGGTAGAGTTGTTTTAATTCTGGATAGAAGATCTTTTCTGTTGGAAATCTAGTCTTGGCTGCCAACAAATAAGAGAGAAATTAGGAATTCCCAGACTGTTCCTACCATATTACGAATCTGGTCTCTCCAGCTACAGTCTTGGCATTCTTCCTCACCATACTAAGTGTGTGATCATCTTGTCATACTCACTAAACTAAGATTTTGAGAAACATACTGGAATATTCATCAAGGGAAACCATGCAACTTGAAAACACGCACATCTTGAATAAATCATTTATTTTTGAAAGAGACGGAATAAGACTCTTTCATCTCTTGTAGTCACTTTATTAATATTCCTATTTTTTGCACTTCATAATGAAAGGGAGTGCTTTTCAGCTTTACATTGCATTTAATTTACTCTATTGATTGGTGCTAATTTTACTCCAAGTTTAAAATATAGGTTAGACAACATTCAAAGTGAAATTATGTTAATAAGTGTAGCTTTATTAAGAATCTATAAAAATAAATTAAAAGGGGGGCAAGCTGATCTTTCTGTCTACTTTAAATCTAGAGAAATAACACAAATACTGCTATGTTAACAAGAAGCGAGTACTTTACCGACATTCAGATATATTGCTCCTCTACTTTCCCTACCTTGTTTGTGGCTGTTGAAGTTCAAGTATGCGACGATTTCAGATGAAGGCCTTACAGCAAACTGGGTTTTTAAAATGTTGCCATAATTTTGCATGAGAGTGAAACAGACTCCTTTAACGTGTTCTTTAAAAAGAGTTTTCCTTCCCTGGCTTTCCTCCTCTTCACAGTCTTTTTTTACAGCTCTTTGGCTCAGTGACCATTTTATTATCTACCCAAAATAAAACAGTTCCAGCAGGGGAGATAGACTCTATAAAGCTCGCTGTTAGCATTATAGCTTCCTTTTACAAAAACGCATTTTGGTTACATTCTGGTATCAAAATGTGCTTGACCACAACTGTGAATATTTGACAGTGTCAGTTCCCCATACCCTGTTCCCTGCCACCTTTCACCAGCTGCAGTCCTCTTGCAGAAGAGAGCAGGTTTTACTCCCATTTCTTATGGAAATGGACCATCTAATCTGCCCTTGATCTTAATCATGTTATGCTGTCATGTCACAGACACAAGAGCATCCACCTGGTAAGGGAAATTGTGCAAGTTGCAGAGCAAGTGCTGGGTTCTGCACTGCCCCAGGCCAGGCCGTGGCTCTGTGCCAGGCGGAGGCTGTGATGGGAGCAGTCCTTACGAGCAGTTGCAGCCGCCATGGGAGCAGCAGAGAGACAGCACCCTCCGCACCAGCTTCTGGGTGCCGCTGAGGCCTCTCGCATCCCTCGGTGTTGCTCTGCAGTGAGAGGAGAGGGCACCTCTGCTGCCCTCCGTCCCTCCTCTGCTTTCTGTGCCCAGCGCTGAGCAAAGGCTGTGCACGTAGCCTGCCATGTGCCCGGGCCCTTCCGCAGCCCTGATGCATGGGCTGGGCCTCATCCCATGGGGCAGTCGTTCCCACTGCGGAGAGCAGGAGGGGACACGGGAGTCCCCATGCAGACTCTAAAGTACCAAAAACGGAGAGGCACTTACTGGTTTTATATTATTGTTATTTTGTATTGTCCTTTTAAATTGTTTATTGTCCTATCTTGAAAAAAGTCCTAATGGAACAACTGGAATAGACCTTCATGCTGCACTTCAGCCCTTCTTCTTGTCCAAGCCAAAGTCTCCTGCTTCTTCAGAGGAGCAGCTGCCTCTCTGTACCTTCTCTGACACTGCCTGGAGGCCGCAGAATGGTCAGGGCTGTCTTCTGGACTCCTCCTGTTCTCCCAGTGCCAGCAGCTCAGAGGACAACAGTACCAGTCCTTCCCTTTTCCTCAGAGCTTGGGAAAGGCAACAAGGCCTGAGGGAATGGCATGGAGCTGTATCAGGGGAGGGCCAGGTGGGGGTCAGGGAGAGGTTCTGCACCACAGAGGGGTGGGCACAGCCCTGAGCTGCTGGAGTTCAAGGAGTGTTGGGACACTGCTCTCAGACATTGGATTTGGGTGGTCCTGTGTGGAGCAGGTGTTCGATTAGAGGATCCTTGTGGGTCCTTTCTCACTTGGTCTATTCTGTGATTCTGTGTGCAAGACATGATCCAAACAGAGAGGAGCCGGAACCTTTCTTTCTTGTGTGGTTGTTCTTTCCACCAGGCTGTTATTTAAGAGGAAAATTCTGGTTTTGGAGAGCTCGCATTTTCCAAATGTTCCATCAGATATTCCATATTAATTCTCTTAGCAGTTAGCACAGAAGGCCTAATGAAAGTATTCTCTGGGTTTAAAAGAGAGTAACTAGACATTTCCCTGAAGGTTTATTTGCCTGGTACATTATTTACATGAGTGGTTTTACATTTTTACTCATTCTTTCAAATCAACTGCTAATACAAGCCTCTTTGGACTGTGAGGGTTCACCTTTTTGCTATAGAAACTGTTGATCTGCCCAGGGAAGTATGTTACTAGTTTTTCATATTCTCTGTTTTGTCTGCTGAGGCCCTTTTCCAACTCCCATTATGTGCTATTGGAAAAACTCTTAGATGGAGGATAGCATATCGAACTCCTACAGTCTCAGCGTACTTAAGGAGTTTGTCATGTTCTCCACGTTGCCTCAGCCTTTAATAGGCCCAGGGCAGGCTCTTGGCCAGGAATGTCCTTTGCAAGAAGCGTTACTGATACAGGAAATGCACAAGTTTTACATCTTAACTTCTCCACTCAAAAATCCAGCTTGAGCAATTTATGTTAGTCTGGGCAAATGTTCCAAATATCTGAGCAAAAATCTGGCCCTCTTGTTCCACAAGATGGTCCGTATTCAGTATTCAGCCCCAGAAAATACAGAAAGAAAGTACGCAGCTCCCTGATGGTTTTAGTGGCCCTCCACAAAACTTGGTTCATTTTATCAATGTGTTTAACTGAATGCTGGTAGCCTTAACCAGCCAGCTGCAGGTAACCAGTCTAGCTAACTGTGAGATGTCTACTTTCCATGCTGCAAAGTAAACACACCCTAATATTGTCACACAGTTGTTAGCAACAGATGTTCTGTGTCTGACAGCTGCTCCCTGGAGCTGCTGGAGGAAGGAAGTTCAGCTATCAGTTCTGCCTTCATCCCTTTAGCACCTTCTGGTCCTGTGCTCTATCAGGAATAAAAATGTTGGTAATGGACAGTTGCAATTCATTTGTGCCTGATTTTCTCTGTTTGTCTGACTTCTAGGCAGGTGTCCGTGCTGTGACACTGTTGTATAAACTCTTGGATAGTGCAGCTGCTCCAGATAACACTTTTTATTGTGCCAGGGCATGAACCCGCTGTCTGCTGATCTAAATCTCTCCTCTTGTATTTTAAAACTGTCCCACCTTGTCCTATCACTATATACACACGTAAAAAGTGATTTCCCTCCTGTTTATAAGCTCCTTTTAAATACTGGAAAGCTGTAATGAGGTCTCTCCAAAGCCTTCTCTTCTCCAGGTTGAACAAGCCCAGCTCCCCCAGCCTGTCTTCATAGTAGATGTGCTCCAGCCCTCTTGTCATCCTTGTGGCCCTCCTCTGGACCTGCACCAACAGCTCCACATCTTTCTTGTTCTGGGGCCCCATGCCTGGATGCCGAACTCCAGATGGGGCCTCACAAGGACAGAGTAGATGGGGACAATTGGCTGTCACATCTCTTCTGATGCAGTCCAGCACGCAGTTGGCAACATGCTTATGTTTGTTTTTTTAGGTAATCTGCTGCTTGACTCAGTCTAGAAGGATCAGTAAAACTGTTATCAGCTGAAATTTCTTTGCATGGAGAAGCATCTGTCTTGGACCAGTTGCACTGCATCATTTCTTACAATGCCATTGCTTTCAGTTTGGAAGAAATCTGTGCTGCCCATTGAAGCATTAGACTTTGGAAGGGGAGTAATGTGATACCTTTAGAAGAAGGGTAACATTTTCCTCAGCACTGAGTATTCCCATTGTAGAATACAAATGAAGGTTTACAGCTGGACATTCAGCAAAGCTTATTAGAGTGAGCTTCATTAGCTCTTTTGTATGATTTTGCTAAAGGCTAAGCAGCATTCTTTGTTACTTCTTGCACATGCTTGTTTGCAATCTAAATATAGGAACCTATACAGACGCAATTGGTTACAGAAGACACAGCTGTGGAGTTATTATTTACAATCACATTAGGCAAGAAGAACAATTGAAGGAAACAGAGACCCCACTAATAACTGCTGGGAGCTTTCATTGAAAAACTGTTTCTTTTTTATATCCAAATGTATCATCAAGAGAGAAACAATTCCATGTGTTGGCTTTATTATAGGAGTATGAGATTATGTTGTTTCTCCATTGCCAAAATTTACTTTTATCTCTGTTGTTCACCATTTTACACAACTACTGTCTCAGATTAGTCTATTGCTTCCATGTTTCTTGTTTTCTTTCTCTTGTAAATTGTTGGATTCCACTGTGGCACTCTAAGGAAGAAAGAATCCCAGCCTGACATCCCCCTTCCTTAATCAAAACCAAACTGCAGAGCTGGTACCACAGAAATTAAAGGAAACATTTTCTCAAATTAGTGAGGACATTCCATTGTGATACTGGCTGAGGAAGAGACTCTTAGACTAGTGTTGGTGCCCTTTATCTCTTCCTAAGAAGTAACAGGCTCTAGGCGTCCGTTTATTTTGAGACCACATTCTTGTTCAAATCTGTTCAGTGAAATTCTCCCAGATACCTATGTATCGCCATGTTGACTTCTGGCGCATTGTGTCACAGCATTATCCTGTGGTGCTCATGTCCTTTAGCACCCGCAGTTCAGGTTGTATTTAACGCTCTGCTGCAACCTACTGATGCTCTGAAGAACTACAATCTCCTACCAAACTTCTTCCCTCTCCAGCCCCGCCCAAGCACGAGCTTTAAGAGAATTTAAACTCCCCCTTTTCAGCACTTCTGCAATCATTGTTTGGAGGGGAGTACTATACTATTTTGACGTTTCTATATTTGAAAGTTTCCTATAGTGTAAACTCAGAATGAGTTGCAGGCTCTGATAATGGCTGACAAGCTTGATGAGCACAGCAAGATGAACAGATTGCAGCCACTAACATGACCATTTTTTTCTTTCAATGTTATATTATTTTCAGATGTTCGTGAAGTCCTCAGGATTTATGCAGAATGATTAATGAAATCAGCTTTGATAACAGTTACTAGGCAGTCACAGTTCAGGCACATTTTGCTCTGTTAAGCTACTGAGAAAGACAGTATGTGCAGAAGGTAGCAGTTCTTCTGTACTAGGAGGCCTCAATACCGGTGCTGGGAATTTCACTTTTTCTGGAATGTCAGTTGCTATGTGCCCCTGTTAGCAGCATCTCTGCAAAAAGCTGTGCAAAGGTGAGGCCAGAATTCTCAAAGGCAAGGCACACAGCTCTTATGTTTTATTAATTTTAGTAGAGATTGGGGACCTAGTGCTGAGCTGGCTTGAGAGACAAGAAGACAAAAACCAGTATAGTGGCACATCTGAAAAAATGGGTGCTGAGAAGATAACCGGTAAATTTTGGGATAAGGCAAGATATCTGTGATCCATAAAAAGACTTGCCAACATCTATACAAATTGCCTGTACAAATAGGGTAGGTAAATGGGGAAGCAGCCAAATACAACTGTTGAAAGTATGCTAGCTGTGCTGATAGGTCTGTGTAATGATTGGAGCTTGAGTATGTGCTGTTTCCAGAAGGAAAATGCGTAGGATGATGACTGTATACATGGAAAGGAGAACTATGGGTTTGGCACTCTGGACCTGTGTCTGCAGGTAGTTGTACTTGATGGTGTACTTTTGAATGACCAGGTGAGTGGTCCTGTACACCTTCCTACATACTGTACGCACATGGCACCTGGTTGGAGTGCACCTTTGAGTCAAGGCTCTCTTTTGCTAATGGGGGCAGAAGCAGCTGATGAGAAGGTGAACTCTGAAGTGGTTGTTGTTCAACCGGACCCCACGGCAGGGGCAGGGCCTGGCAGTAACTCATGTCCTGTGTTTCTGAAAGTCTCTTTAGATGTCAGTCTGCAACTCACCAAGCTGGTCTTCGTCCTCACTGCTGTTAGGGGCAATCACACATTCCCAGGATCAGCCTAGAACATCAGTTAATATTCAAAATGAGATTGTTATTACTCAAAGGATATGAAGAGGCTCAGAGTCTCCCAGAAGTTGTCCTAGTGTACTCCTTTGGGATGTTTAGCTTTTAAAACAAACCAGATAGTCTCAGTTTCTATGGCAACTTAATAAATGGATTCCAGAGGGTGCTGTGCCTTCCAGTTCCATGTATCTGAGCAGGAGCTGAGGACCCTGAGCAGGTGTGTCGTGCTCCCATGGCAACACTCTGACTTCAGCAGCCTTCTAAGCCACCTCCAGGTTGAAGCTTACAGGAACAACCAATCCTCTGGAGGGAGCTCATAAGTACTTTAGTGATTTGTTTATTTTATCCTTTACATTTGAACTAAAAAAATCCCTCATTCCAGGACCACTTCAGTAACCTAAGCTATGGGAATTTGTCCCGTGTCTAAGTTTTACATGTCATATCCACCACAGCACTATTGGTAATGCCTTGCTTTTTGTGAAGACCTTTGAAATAGTAGAGCTATATCTGGAGCTGATTTATGTTCCTACACATTCAGCATTAGTTGGAGAATGAGAATATGCTTCCATACTTTTTATAATAGACATCAGAAAAGAAACAGTGAAGAAGCATTTTGAGGTTTAGCCTGAAGAGGCTTCAGCAGTCTGCCTTTGTGCTGGAGAGGATGGAGAGCTGCCACCCTCCCCTGCTCCTTATCTGCACTACTATTCCCTGGTGGAAGGTGTTCAGCACTTCATGCAGGCCCAACTCATCATCTCAAAACCCACTGCTCGCACCCTTAGACTGGTTTGCTATTAATTTGTGTTTGGCTCAGCCCATACACTGACCCCACTCAAGATGCATCACATAGCCTTACTGCTTCAAGTAACTGAAGCCAGCACCTGTACCTGGCTGAGAAGTTATGTTAAGAAGTTGCTTCTTTCTGGCAATAAGTTGCAGGGTAACATTAAGGAAATCATTTGTGGACCATGTGCTCCAAGGGAGACCTCATGTGATTGCAGAATTGCTGTGGCAGCCCAGGGCAGGACAGGCTTGGAAAGTCCACACCCTGCTGCCTGCTTCCATGTCCAACCCCAAGATGTTCTCTCTTTGTTTTGGTACCAATAATCAAACTAGAGTAAGGCAGTTATTTTCTTGTTAGAACTTCTAAGTATCCATTCTACCCAGAATAGTCTAGAGAATGAAAAGCTCCTGAAGAGCAATTATCTGGGATCAGAAGTTCATTAAGCTATGGATGGCTTGGGTAAGGACAGCTAGGAGACAAAAGTGTGAAATACTGTATTAGTTCTGGGACACGGGAACCCCTTCATGATACTCTCTAAAGGGAAGATGATGCTTTTATTTAATGCTGGCAGTGGAAGATGAATTATCTGAATACTTGGAGGAAATTGTATGAGGAGGTGAGTTAAGAGCTATTAATCAACAGGGACTGCTAAATTGAAACAAATGCAATCCAATATACTTCAGACTGTCCTCGGCACCAGAACACTTATACAGATTGGGATCACAGGAAAATAATTTATGCTGGAGAAGTTTCAACCCAGGAGGAAATTATAAGCATGTGTTTTGGGGCAGCTGTAACCTAGAGCATTCTGGAATATGATTCTTACTAATTAATATTGCAAAAGCAAAGACACCAGCATCTGCAGTGCTACCTCTAGTATATTAGCAAATTACTCTTAGTAATAGGAGCACTCCTAGATAACAGGGGACTTTGAGTTGGATGTTAACAAATTAGTTACTGGATCAGAGAATCCTGCTGATTAAACAAAATGACTGAATAGAAATGGGATAGACAATGTATTATGTAGATGGAAAATATATTAAAGGAATGTATAACATATGGAAAGCATTTTTAAGACTGTGAAGGAGGACAATCACTGGATCAAACCGTGGAATTTGAAGTAAGAAATGTACTCTATGAACCATGGAAATTTTGAAGCTAAAAAGAGCTTAAAATTAATGTTTTCTTCTTTACTTATTTTTTTCTTCCTTTCTACACTTCTGTATAAAATCACAGTGCCTCTGGGAATGCCCCAGTCACAACCAGGTATGGGACAGGGCCGGGTCATGGGTCATGGGGGGCTCTGAAGGCAGTAGGACTTCCCCTGCCCCCCTGTGGCAGCCCTGCACCCAGCCCAGATTGCTCAACCAGCACAATTTGCTGGCAAAATTATATGTTATTTTAACCTCTGCTGAAGAGCTGAGAGAATTTAAGTTTGGGAATGGGTAGAAATTTTAGTCTGTGTAAGAAAAGAATATCTGGAAATGGTATGTAGGAGGCAAAGCTTGTGGGTAAGCTGTTTGGTAATGGCTTACACTTTCTGTAGGGACGTGCAGCAAATCTGACATAGAAGATGGATGCATCTTCCTAGGCCACTGACTCTAGATAAATGCTTTAGTGCTTGCAGTTCTGAAAAGGGTAGTCATGGTACTACGGACCATTGCTTCCTTCCTCCCTTTTCTCTTGAAAACAGTGTGCAAAGGATTTGAAGTCTCTAACAGTTTGGGTGTTAATAAGAGATAACAGGATCTGGCACCTCCATAAAACCCAGGCCAGCTCTTCCTTGATTTGCTGATAGCCACCAGCCAGGTCTGATCACAGCAGGATTTTAAAGCTAGTTCCCAAAAAAGGATTTGCTACTCAGAATGCAAACTGATGGCCTTCAGGTGACTGAAGCGGAAAGCTGTGATCCTGAAAACCTTGCCAAACTGCTGGCATCTAACCCCTGCAGACACCCCTGTTTTACTTGATGATGCCTCTGTTTCTCATAGCACACACACTGCACGCTGAGAATTCCTTGTCCTAAAATGTCCTCCTTCAACCGTTCTGCCTTTTGGTATTTTGCAATTGGATTCCTTGTGTAGAAAGGAGTAGGTCAGGAGTTTTCCCCCATTCTGAGTGATTTCAGACCCACGTTTTCCATTCCTTGGGCTACGCTGTACACAGCAGGAGCTCCTCAGTCCCTCGGTGAAGCCATACCTCTGTTTGAAAATAACACATTGGGTGTAAACCTAAGAAAACAAGTTATTGAACAGGTCACGTTGCCATCAGCAAGATATTACCAACAGGGCTAATGTATCCAATGATATGCTGAATTTAATGCAAAATAAAGAATTGCAGCATGTTCCAAACTGTAACCAATCTGACTTTTTCTCTCATGGAAGTAGTGAAGTGAAATTTTAAATTATATGATATTTTTTATTTGCAAAACATTAAGTGGGAAGAGCACTTAAGCTTCTGTTTATCTCTGACTTACTATATGTTATTACTTAACTCTCCAATATTTATGTTGCTCGTAGGCAAGAGATGTACAACTCTTGAATGTTAACATCCTGTATATACATAATGACAGTGTCCATGGAAGGGGGTATACTTTTTGGCTCTGATTTAAAATTCCTTATTTTTCAGAACCCATATACAGGAATAGCTAAATTTTGCAGTACTGTAACACGTATAAGCTCTGGCATCTGCCATGCCTCTGCACACTGGATGGAGCTCTCCGGCAGGGTAACTGCACGGGTATATAAACATTATGGTGGAAAATTTTTGTCCAACAGAACACATGCTCATGGTGGTGCAGTACAGGATCTCACCCCTGCGTTTAAGCGTATGGGAGTTTTATATTTGGGATCTTTCCATCATAATTCAGAATTCTCCATTGTTAGTAGAAGTTGGCTCACTCCAGGTCTTTTGTTATCCTGCTGCCATCATCTCTTAACAGAACGCCTTTTTTTTCATTAGAGAAATCCTCGAGAGTGTGTTTCCACTTACAGAAACTTCCACGCATAGAAACCCAGTATCTCTGCCCCCCTGAGCCCCCTGATCGTTGGAAGTGCCATTAGGGTCAGTGCTGGCTGCGTGGCTGGGCTGTGTCAGGCTGCTGTCACCCCTCTGTGCATTCCCGCTCGCTGCATTGTGAGCTACCGACTGGCTGGAAGAAAGGGTACACAGTGCTCTCGGTAGGACACATGCTCAGATTTTCGCTGTGAAACAGAAAGACTTTGACCTTAACAAGAAAATAACAAACTTGTATTGTTTGTTCTTTGGTGCTACTCCTTAAAACAGTTCTACAAGATTGTTTTGTCTATTGCTGTACCTCCTTCATTTGCTACTTGGGATAGTAACATCACTGATTAGAGCCTGTACCTGACTCTCATTCCCCTCCAGACCTCCGCTTCCATTCTGAACCTTTACCTGCCCTGTGTTGGGAGGCATTTATATCTCATGTGGGGCTTTTTTAGCATCTTGTTTCTTCTCTTGACTCACTGTGTAGCCCAGATTGCATGAGCAAGCATAGATTTGTCAAATAATATTTGCATTCAGGCAAAGGAATTTTCTTCTGTGGCAGACTTTCTGTCCTCCCAGAGCAAGGTCTTGTGCATCTGATGTGAGCCGTGTTCTTAACATGCTCCCACGTGACATTCTCATGAACAGACCCTGGGGAGCATGGAGTGCAATGAAGTCACCACTAGCTCAGTCCACAACTGGTAGGAAAGGCTGGGTATGGATTGGTCTGCTGCAACAGGAAAAAATGTAAAGAGGGTTGTCCCCAGTCTAATTGTCATAAATATTTTCACTGGTGACACAGTCTTTGTTTTACTCCTATGCGTTAACATCTGTAGATGGCACTGTGATTTGAAGGCTTGCAAGTGCTTTGATGAGGAAGATAATATTCAGAAATTTTGGAAATTATCTGAAGTTCACCACTTGAAAGAGAAATGGAATAAAAATGACAACTGAATTGGATTTTTAGTATTAATGAATTATTAATATTCTTTCTCTTTTAATCATCTAATTGTAGCTTAACACTATGGGTGGGAGACCATTTATGGGAACGGAGATCATCTCCCACCTGTGAGTAATCAGCTGGAAAAAAATCAAGTGCCACCACCCCAAGTGAAATCTGGGTTGGGGTAGAGCTTTGAAGAGGGACTTTACAGAGTGAGCACACAGAGAAGGCAGAGACTGATAATATGCATGCTTTTGTTTATGGCAGCTGTTGTGCCTGATTTGCATGCATCATTTTACTTTTGTGTAAGTATAGCATGATGAGAAGTTGGGCCTAGAAGCTTTAAGCTGTTGGGGTCCACATACAAATAACGTTTAAGGGTATAGTCAAGGACTCCCTGCATCTTAGTCTAGGAATTCAGAGAACTGTAATTATTACTGTGCCATCAGTGATAAATAATTGTTCAGTCATAAGAGTAATCTTGATATTAGCCTCTAATGCTTTTGCTATTATATCTCAAAGAAGCTATTATGTGTCACAGATCTATGCTATCTTATAATTGAGTGGGTAGTAAATAGCTTACATTCCAAAGACTGAAGAAGTAGCCTTAAGAAAGACAGAGCAGCTGAAAAGCAGAGCTGCAGGCTCACTGTCATGGGCCCAGGGCACAGCTGGGGCCACA
Source organism: Numida meleagris (assembly GCF_002078875.1). Classification (NCBI taxonomy): domain Eukaryota; kingdom Metazoa; phylum Chordata; class Aves; order Galliformes; family Numididae; genus Numida; species Numida meleagris. Next base: position 15,782,672 of record NC_034412.1, read on the forward strand.
TGGGAGGCTTACTACGCAGGCAGGTGCTGATGCTAGAGAGGGTGTTTTTGAGAGCTTTGTGTCTGTTACCCAGCCCAGGGGTGCAGGAGAAACACATACAGTGTATCCTTGTGTGTTCCTGCAGTGTCCAATAGCGGAGAATACAGTATCACAGCCTGTAATGTGCATGCTTTTAGCTTTTAGTGTGTTCTTAGCGTTGCAACTTTAATGTACCTTTCTTCAGCTGTCATAACGTCCAACCTTTTATGAACAACTGTTTATGAAAATGGCACCTTCTCAGTATCTAGTCTGCTTTTACACTTACGTGAACTCCACCTGCTGACTGCATTTCCGAAGCATTTTTAGTTTCCTAGTCCCCACTAGCCCTCCAGATTTGGGTAGAAGGGAAGCATCTGATTTCTGTTTCCATGTCTACAGTCCCCACCCCTGACTCATTCCCAGCTGACTGCTGTCATATAAACCACTGAGAGAAAATGGTGCTGTAGTGGAAACTCCCTTGGATCTGGATGCCACAGGGATTTAATCTGCTGGGAGCATCCAACACAGCTCATCATAAATGTTGTATTAAGTATATGGAAAAAAAACAAGGCAGCTTATTATCATGGGTGCTCAGGGTAAAAGCTGGGCCAAAATCATTCTGCATGGCTGTTTTCACTGTAGGAAGTAACAGTGAAGGCTGCCTTTGTTTTTCTGCGCTTGGGGAAATGAGAGAGGGGCTGTACTCTCCACTGCACAGATGGTAATTTAAAAGGTAGCATATAGACTAAAGGAGTTGGTAATTACAGAAAAACACTTCTATAGACTAAAGGAGGTGGTAATTATTATAAAAAGCTTCTCTTAAATGCTACGGCCGCATCTTTCACACATATTAATTCAACTTCTGTAGGAGATGAATGAGAATACACGCCTATGTCTTGGGAAAGAGTTTGTCCCTCAGATTAGAAACATTTTCAATTTGAATCTTTTTGCTTATGCAGAGATTGCCGAAGCACAATGGAAATAGTGGATTTAGTCCCATTAACTTTAATAAGATTTGATCATTCTCAATAATGTGTTGTGTCATTATTATCAACTAAAATCAGCAGCTCCCTAGGAATCTGATGACTGCTTCAGAGTACCGTTGCAAGATAATTTTTTAGCACTCTTCTCTAGTTACACTAAACAGATAGAGTTACCCTAAGCACACTATTTCGTATTTCATCTTCTTGAATGTCTTTATTTATGAGTAGAGGAAAAGGAGCAAGATGCTGGCATCTTCCTTTATCACAGTCTGTGGGACAGAACTATTGTACATAGATTGACGTTTGCAGAAGTTAATTTTGGGGCTTTTAGTTGGTCTCTGTGGATTGCTTTCTCTTTTAGAAGGTATGCAGCTATTGTGGTTGTCCATGCTTTCTTTTTATAACAAATTGTTTCTTAGCATTATCAGTATTTTTCATACTCTGTTACTATATTGGTACTTCTATATGGAGATATTATCATGGCCCCCTCCCCCCCCCCCACCAAAGATTCAAGAAATCCATTGGAAAGGAGACATTTTATTCTCCCATTTGTATCATATGAGTTAATAACCTGTGTTTGACCTCAAATTGGCTCTGTTGCTGGATAGATGAAAAAGATTTTTGTTTAAAATACAGTAATTCCATTTCATTTTTGATGTATCTAAATTTATATAAAAAATTATCATATTGCTGTTCTAGTGTTGCTCCTTGTAAACAGCAAGTGCTTGCTCAAAAATGTACAAACTTAAAATATTTATATGATCCAAGCAAATCTGACACAGAGACGGGTTCTAAACTGACAAAAATTACACTAGACTCTAGATTTTACTTGCGTCAATTGGTAATAATCAGCTGCTAGGCAGAGTTATAGTTCCTTTGTGACCATTCAGTACGAGCAGTCTCGGTTCACTGCAGTTTCTCCCATACAGCAGGATTTCAAGGGAGAGATGCGTGCTTGCCGTAATGATGGCATGTCGATGTTTAGTGAGGATATTTTCCCCTCTTTCTCCTGCAAATGCATCCTTGAGAGTTGTTGAGGTTTCTTATGGGAAATGGGGTGGGCCCCGGAGTCGCTCAGTGAGATTTGATCAGCTGGGGAAAACCAGATCTCTGGATGCTTTATGGAGGGCCAGCTTACATCCATCTGTTCTCCTGAACTATTCCGAGGGTTTGCCACAAACCAGTCCTTTTAAGCAGTGGTGTTCTCACAGCACCCAGCTTGGATTCCCCGGGGCCTGAGGGAGGCATCTGAAACCCTTTGGTTTTGGTGGTGAACGGAGGGGAGCCTTGGTCGCCCAGCTGGTGGTTGATATTATGCACACAGCAAAAACAACAGCAGTTTCTGATACCTGGTGTGAGAAGCAGGAGGAGAAAGAGGGAACCAAGTTTACCCCCAAAACCATACTGTGTGGCCATATTTCCACTCTGAGGAGTGAGATTCACGGGCCAGCAGCTTGGCTTGGAGGTAGGGACTGGGCTGTGCATGGAATGCAGAGGTGCTTGCTGCAGCTCAGCCCCACGGCCAGCAGGGCCTGCGCTGGTGCAGTGTGCTGCAGCCGCAGCGGGGCACTATGAGGGAGTCCTGCTCTCAGGGGAGCAGAGGAAAGGCCTTTGCTTGTCCTGATGGCAGTTCCTCCAGCTGCATGGGATTTTCCAATGGGAAAGAGTGGGAGGGAAGCAGTGGTGAAGGGAGAGGCTGTTTGCTGCAGTTCTGCACTGTACTTAAGGCTGAGCAAGCTTGTGGGATGGGTTCCCCATTCACCTTCCTCTGCAAATGGAGATTTGGGGAGACGTAGAGAGAGCCTGGCTGGTTTTGCTGTTTATTTTTATACCATAGAACTTGTGGTCTGTGCTCTGCATTTTCATAAAGGAGAAGAGATTTGTGCAATACCTGCTTGTAAAAAGGAAAAAGTGGTAAAGCATCCAGGGTTCACGCAGGAGGATTACCCATTCACTTTTGGCGGTCTCAGTTCACTTCTTCTGCAGCTTCTGATTCTTGAGATTTTGTACCTGTGAGGTAGCAGGCTAAACGCGCTACAAAATAAAATTTAGAGGTCATGAGACACATCCTACAAATCATTTCAGGCAGTAGAAAAATCAAGCAGGCTGTGTTTAGAAAAGAAAAAGAAGAAGCCTCCTGGAATGCAGTCCTCAATGCCAAGTACGCTTTGTATAGAGTACCATGGAAAAATAGCATTTAAAAATGGAAAGGTCAGGATCTTGACCTGGTTGACTTCCACAAATGGTAAAATATGCCGACTGGGGAAGAAGAATGTATGCCACGGAGGTATGGGACATGCAAGTGAGAGTTAATAGGCGTGAAGACAATTAATCTTGCTTTTATTATTCTATGTCAGCATAGTGAAAAATATGCGGGTGGAGATCTTCTTATGATTCTCCAGGTGTTCTGAATATTCCTAAATGAAGACTGATCACATGGAATTACCTTAGGCTTCTGTTAGTTTAATTTTCCTGCCTGTTTTCAAAACTAGAGATAGCTGCAGTGATGAGCACTTCTAAAGTGCAGTGCGGAGGAGGTGTAACTCCTGCTTCCAATGGTAAACCTGTTTCAGCTATGGCATCATGTTTGTAAAGACATGCAATTTCAGTGCTAAATATGACATGGATATGCACTCATCATGACAACTGACAACTGCTGCAATTAAATCATTAATTAAATTTTATCATACCAACTGGAGTGTTTCAGCTGTGTGTATTTAGTAGAAGGGATGATAATGGAGAAATATTTTAAAATTGAGAACGTGTCCGTCATCTACCGAACAAGATAGACTTGAAATTGATTTCCCATGATGTTCCCTGCAGCTTCCATGTTAGAATTTTGAGTCTTTCTAAAATGGACTTCAGCACACAGCAGAGGAAGGACGTGAAGAATGAAACTCTGAAGGGCCATGCTCCCCAGCACTGCCATGCCAGAGAACTGGTAGGAGCCTCACAGAGTGAAATGTGTAACCACCAATCCTGTGTTTTCTGCACACTTATGAACAACACCCTATATTTGAAGATGCCTGTAGCCTTGTGGGTGCCAGAGCACTTGCAGAAGATGGGTAGTGCTTCTCACGTTTTACTTCTTGTACACCAGGCATAATTGGAAATAACATAAATAAGTAAATGGAAGGATTTCTTTACGCTTTCCTTGTTTGTCTCCTGCAGTAGTAAGTTTTATCTTTTAAAATAGTTCCACCTGCCCCATGAGGCACTTATAGATAGACTTGGGGTAGTTGATGTATTATGTCTGTAGCTTCAAGTAGCAAGTGATTTTGCTTGCTGTATTATTGCAAGTTTGTGCAGTCCTCAATAGAATAATTCCTTTTTGCTCCCAGGGGGGATTGCTACTCTTGATTCAGTGGAGAGATAAGGACGTTTCTCCTGATTTTTGCGTACAATTTGTGCCTCATTCCATTCACAATGCAAAGCCATCTTACCCAAAAACAACTGATTTGGATGAATTAATATTCCTTCTAGAATAAAATTGGGGGTTGGAGTTGAGGGTATTTGTATCTCTAGAGTTCAGAAGTGCGGATGAGGTCGGATCCCCATGACATCCTCATTTTCAGACCACTGATCTGACGGCACGTCCTTATCAGAGATGCCATAAACATGTAGGCATCTTTGTTCTCATTAAAGATATTCTGCACTTGATTACTGTGGCCTCCTTTTAATGAAACAGATTTTTTTTCTTTTCTCCTGAAACTCTTCTATTCAAGACTACAAAGGTACAATAACTACAACATGACAATGTAATTAAATAAGAGGACAGATCTGGTATTCCATAATCAAGGGAAAATGTTCTGACCTCAGCGAGCCTCTAAAACAAGAACACAACTTGTGTTCTACAAGCAATGTTATTGATAGTAGTAAGTCTTTACAAAAAGGATGCATGTTGGCCTGGGATTTGAGGGTTATTGCAATGCTGTCATTTGCAGTAAGTTGGATGGAGTGGCTATAACTAGATGGGAAGTGAACAGTGAGGTCTTAAAAGTTTCTGAATTGTTGGACCAATTTAAAAGGCACTTGAGTTGAAAATCACATTAAAAGCATTAACTCTCTTGTGCTAGCAATAGTAATGGCGATTGCAAAATGTGGAATTTAGCAAACAGCCCCATCAGCAGTCAGAGACTTCTTAGAATTAATGAATTAATGGCTCCAGGATGCCACTGAACAGGAGAATCCATTTCACCGCGCATAGACAGGATGAAATTGTAAGACCAGACGAAAGTCAGTGTGGATTATATACTGTGATTGCTTCTTTGCAGCTCAGATAGTAAAACCCAGAGCAGCCAGTTCCACTTTGCAGTCAGTGTGTGCTGATCACGGGGCAGCACTAAGGCTGTAAGCAGTAACGGGAGAGGGGGGAGCTGGAGGAAGGTGTTCTGTCAATGAAGAAAATGTCTGTATTGGCGCCTGGGTACATCAGGCAGGCATAAGGGGAGTTTTGCTGTGTTTTTTGTTTTGCTCTGTGCCCACGGGAAATGAGCACAGGGGGAGGCGATGGTTGTACTTGTGAGAAAGTGGAACTATTGTTCCATTTTAACTAAGACACAGCTGTGAGGGAAAATCGTTTTTGTGCTGTTGCTAAAAAAAGAGACAAAAGTTAAATAGTGTTACTGCTTAATGTGACTGTTCATTGAGGACTTTGTGTGGTATTAGTAATGGTTTTGAAATAAAATTGTTCCAAACATTCATCATCACTGAGGAAATGTTCAAGACCCAAAGTGGTTCTAAGTGGGAAACTCAATCCAAAAACATACTGCCAGCCATTACGTGTAATGCTGAAATTGTTCTCCATCAAGGATACAATTGCAGTCATTCAACTCCTAGGGTCGGTCATAAGCAGTTGTAGGAGTTGGCTCCAATTTGTATTTTAAGAACGTGTTCTTTCTGTAGCTCCAGATCTCCAGCACAAGACTTGCTGCACAGCCAGAGCTGTGACTCTGCCCTTGCTGCTACTTTACTAATGCTAATTACGTGTTTAGGGGCTGACAGGTTTTTCAGGGTGGACGACTAACAGATGTGCTATATATGCTGCTGTGGCTTTTTCTTAGCAGTTTGTTTGTACATTTTTGGTAGTTGCCTCATTCTTGTGATCCTGTGCATGTTCATCCTTAAGCAACCAGAGCCTGCTCTGCTGCTTGCGTGCTCTCCCGTCTGCTGATGGCCCTGTCAGCACCACACTAGGGGATGCCTGAAATCAAGTGGAAAGGCTTCTGTGTAACAACTGACTGAAACCTGAGAATTAAAAATATTCTGAATTGCAGAGGAACTCTGGGACAAAGCAGAAGAATTAATTTGGCATAATAAATAATTTGGTGAACAGTTAAATTCGTGCAAAATCCTGGGCACCTGTGCTTTGTGCTGTGCAGGACAGCTTCAGAGGCAGACTCAGCTCATCTTTGACAAAGCTTCAGACTATCACAGAATGTTTAAGGGGATGATAATCAAAGATATATGTTGTGTTTAATCCAGTTGCCTTTCTGCTCGTTATTTCAGTCTTTGGGGATATTTCTTGCTTTCCTGCAGGCTGGAAAATGTTTGCAGTGCAGGAGCAGCTCTCTCTTATTCCTTGATGTCCTTTCCTAGATGTGAGCAGCCAGCTGCTCGCTAAGTGTCTGCGTGCTCACTCTCCCCCAGCGTGCTGTGTACAGCCATGCAGGGAAGCAGCGGGGTGGGGGCTGGGGCTGCCTGACCATGGGGCTGACCACAGCTGAGCAGCAAAGCGCTCTGCACAAAGCCAGGACAGCTTCAGGCCCCTGGGCCTCGGTTCTCATTTTCTTAAAATCATTTTCCAAGTTTGCATGCACATACTGAATGAAAGCTGTGGTTAACTTTCATGACAATTCTTTTTCACACATGCAATGTGTGTTTCCTTTGCTGTCTGCATCAAATTGCAATGAAGCGTGTCGCAAAGTACAGCTTCATGTTGAGGCAGAATGCTTCCTTAGAGTCACTAGGGCTGCTCTTCCTTTTCTTCCTCTTTGCAACATCAAGCTGCAGCTTCCCGTACTGAGCCTGACCTGGATTGTTTGCAAAGTGAACGATTCTCCTTTCTCCATCTTTGTGTCACTTTTTCTGACAAACATTTCTCAGCTTTCAAACAAGGATTATCTCCAAAATATTTGAAGGCAACACCAGTGAATGATAGGAACATGTAGAACGGTATCTTTACTTGCTGTAAGCCATTACCGGCGCACTTACTGCACTTCAGACGATTCCCCTCGCTGGGGAAGCCCTGACCTCGGCTGTGAATGCCGTAGTGCCAGCCCTGCTGCACTGGGTGGCTTCAGGACACTGGGGGCAAGACGGGGTGGCCAGTGGGCGCTGCGCTGCTGCATTTCTCTTGGCTTCACGTCAGCTAGGTCACGGATATGGAAAGTGGGAAAAGGCAGTGCGGTTCTTGCTTGCTTTTGCATTGTTTTAAAGAGAGGATGAGTAAATTCTTAGTTTTTCAAAACTCAGTGTTGTAACAACGGGAGGAAAGGTTTGTCCCCAAGCCAAAACACAAGTCCCGTGCTCCAGGGCCACATCGTTTGGTGCTATGTACTGACGAGGGACCCCGTGCTAGCAGCGGTGTGCAGCAACAGCCCTGCTCCCACCTGAGCACCATCAGTGCCTATTCAGGGATTATAGCTGGGGTTGCCCAGAATCTGTGTCAGACCGGTCCAACGCGGACCGATGGACCCCAACTGTGAGGTCGCTCCCCAGCGCTTCCTTGCCCGCTCTATCCGACAGTTCTGCACCATGAGGAAAGTTGAAGCACCTCGTGCGAAGGAATTCCAGCGGGGCCCTCGGCAATCCCGCACCACAGCTGCGTGTCGAGGCGTCAGTCATCCCGGCTGCGGCTCCGGGAGCCGCCGCCGCCCCTCGCCGCTCCCGGGGACTGTGCGGGGCCGCTCCTCGCGGAGCGCATGGCCCGGGGAGGGCCGGGGGAGGCCGCCCCGCGGCGCTCGGGGGGAGCGCGCCTCGAGCGGGCGAGCGGGGAGGAGGGCTCGGGCGGGAGCGGGGCACCCCAGTTCCGCTTCCTGACGGCGCCTCGGCCCGGGCGGGGAGCGGCGGCAGCAGCGCGGGGTGCCGGCGCCCATGGCCGGCGAGCGGACGCGGCGCTTCACGCGGAGCCTGCTGCGGCCGGGACAGGCGGCGGAGCTGCGGCACAGCGCTGCCACGGCCGCCGCCACCGCCAGCGGCCGCCTCCATCAGCGGGTGAGCGCGGGCGGCGGGGAGGGGCGGCGGCCAGGTGCGGGGGGCGCGGCCGGGACGGGCAGGGCAGGGCAGGGCAGCCCCGGCGAGATGGGGATGGGGCCCGGAGGGGTCCGGGCACGGCCCCGCCGAAGCCCTCGCGGGCGGCGCTGCTCAGCCTGCGGCTCGCTTGCGTGCTCTCTTCTCTTCTCTTCTCTTCTGAAGGAGCTTTGCGCGGGTACTGGCCGCGAGACGCGAAAAGCTCGCTGCCAAAGCGAGCCTCGTGGGCAGCGGGGATAAGCGGACCGAGCGCACCCGGCAAGCTGCTGTCGCTCGCGCGGCTTCTGGGGACTCGCAGCCCGCGCCGCGGCGCAGCCGCCGAGGTGAGGAGCGTGGGGCTCCTGCTGGCACGCGGCGCTGCGCTGCGGAGCGCCCGTCCTCGTGCGGCCGCCCCGCGCTGCGCGAGGCTGCAGCTCCGCCGGCAGAGCGGCCCCGGCGGCCGCTGCGGTTCTCTGGTCGCGGCTCTCAGAGCCGAGCCGGATGGTAAAGCGCTCGGGTTCGCAGGCACGTGTGCTCAGCCTTTGGGAGTTATCGGCCGCTCGTTAGGAATTTATCAGCCGTTCTTATGTTAAGGTCCCTTTGGTGTTTCTTAAGGCGACGTGTTCTGAGAGATAAATGACCCCTTCCTAGATGATTAAGCACATCACCACGTCTGTGATTTGCGTAACTCAAATATTTTCATTTTCTAATTTTTCAGGCCAGACAGCTCATTAAGTTGCCTAAAAAGTGGAAAGAAAGTTGTAAGTGAAATGTCATCACTTATCAAGGTTCTTGGCACGCCAGTGCCTAAACACAAAGCTTTCTATCTCCCTCCGCAGAGAACGAGAGCTGATTCCCTGTTCCTGTAATGGATTTTATATATGGGTATTATATGGGTAATATAATGGGTATTGCCCGCTGCACATACAGAACGATGCCAAAATTGTGTTGCCTGCAGGTCTGTACACCAAGTCCAAGTTGTTTTCTTTGCCTTGCTGGGCCTGCAGTGCTTTAGCAGGCGTCTTCGAGGTTCTTTGTAAAGCATTTCCAAGCTTCAGACTTGTGAAAACTTGGTAGACGCTTACTTGTCTTTCCTGGCTCTCTGACGCGGTACAGTGTGCCGTTAGCTCATGTCAGAATCCCAAGGTGTCTGTGCAGCCATAGGGCTGCCAGCTGTGGTCGGTCAACCCTGTGGGCACCTCGGGATTAGGATTTGGCCCATGGTCAAGCAGAAAACCAGTGCTGATAAAGCTTTATGGAGGAACCATCCTGGTTGGACTGGATACTGCCCAGGCTCTGTGCTGAGTTGTCAACCTTGGTAGCATGTGTTTGAATCTGTGTTGCAGCTGAGCTGCTGGGTTGTCTGGTTGCAGCTTGAGGGATTTGGGATGAAGTTCTGTTAGAAGTACTTTTTGTTCTGCCACATCTCTGCTGCAAGAACACAAGAATTAGAAAGGATGAGATGGGTGAAGCAGATCTGAATGTGATGGTCTGAGTCCCTTGAGGAAAAAGTTGGTTTGGATTATTTGATTTGTTTGTTTGTTTTGTTTGCATTTTGGGAGGGCACTCAGTGCCACGTGTCATCCAGCAGCAGGCACAGCGGCTTTGAGGTCCGTCGCTTGCTGCACTGAATGTGCGTGTCTCTGGGAAACTTGTAAAAGTTACCACCTTCTTACATTGCTTTCTGGAGCTGTCGGTAACTTTTGTATAATTCCTCATGCTAACAACTCATACCAGGGTACAAAGCTGTTATCTTCAGGAATAAGTTCCTTCTAGGTATGTGAACTCAGGACCAGCAGAGTTGGCTGCTGCATCTCCCTGGCGGTGCTGGACTCCAGGACAGCCACCGCAGCAGCAGTGTCATGTGTCTGTTGGAGCAAAGCTCCGCAGGCCTTAGGTGTTCTGCCTGAACTTATACTGAATTTTTGCACCAGAAATACATCTTCTGCTAGCAGAGAAAAGCCTGGTGCATTGCACAAGGCTTGTTGGTGCTCCCCGCTTCTTGCTCGGGATGCATCAGCACCTCGTGTACACCGACCTCGGCTTGGAGCATCCTGACAGCTGGAGGCAGGCTCTGTGAATTCAAAGTGGCTGCTGGGAAGTGGGGGAGGTGGGAAGGTGAGGGCATGAGGCCTTCTGGCACAGCCCTTATGCCTGTCCTGTAAGGAATGGCAGCCAGGCCTCTGCCGGCATCGTTTGCAGCAGGAGCTGAGCAGGTCCTGGCAACCTGGTGTAAGCTCAAATGCCTGCTGCATACAGCATCTCAGGGGAAAGATGTGAGTCGTGTCTTGTAGCTCTTTACTGTCTTCGAAAGTATTGCTTTTTCTTCTGTGTGCTTTCCCTTCCTTTTGTTCATATTTATTTGATTGATGTGGAAAAAACAATTGCAGCTATTCAGCTCAGAATTCTGTTTGTAGATTGGAAGAAGTGTCTGAGCAATCAGGGGCAGGAGGTGGGAGGAGTGAAGATGCCTTAATCACTTGGTGTTGTAGTGTATAAGAGAGAAACTTCATTAGTGCTCTGAAAGACAGAATGTGAGGAGCAGAGGCTAAGGGTGCACCTGGCCACGTGTACTGTTGGGTCTGGTTGTGCAGCCTTTGCTCATTACGCAGCCTGGTTTGGTCAGGCTTCCACGCTCAGAATCAGGCCAATGCATGAAATAGCCCTCACAGGGAGATCTTGATTTGTTTAGAAGGTACAGTGTTAACTGAGCCGTTCCAGGGACAGAAGTACTTTGGAAACTGAGCTGTGAAAGGCCCCTTTCTTCTGAGGATAGTCTGATGTCTACTGTTTGTCCAGCACAAACTGAAGTAAGGCATTTATACAGGCAGTGAATGTACCGTGTTGTTACAAATAAAATAGGCCGTGTGTGTTCTTACATACATGTACATGCCCAGTCCTCACAGGCCATCTATTGATCTATTTCTCTGTAGACTTCTTAATGTATTGACTTGTTCCTATTTTCCCCTTTTCTTGGGTTAATGCTGAGATGGTAGCCTCGTGTAATAATCCTGGAAGCACATGCATAGAATGAGAGCCTCATGCCCATTTTGGTGCTTGAGGAGAGGACTTTTTCATTTCACAGGTGTAAGGAAATGTTATATGCAATCTCCCTCCAGTGAAGGTTTTGCTTTCACGTTTGTTTGCACTTGAGGTGTTGCAGGACAGACAGCTTGTCAGGTGTATTGAGTGTGTTTGCAGCCTTCCATGAATGCAGTGAAACACTGAAGATTTAAACAACTTGTTTATGTTTGTGTTTTACCTGTGAAACTTGCTTATGCATCTGTATTCCAAAATTTATCTTTAACATCCTTTGCAGCATCCCTTACTTCTTCAAAGACAAACCACAACATTATTTATAAGTAGTTTCCTTTACTAGTGTATTTTTTTTCTAGTTTTGGAGTGCCCGATGACTAATTTCATAGCTGCTCTCCAGCTGGGGTGTCCCAAGGACGCTCGGAGCCGTGTGGAGCTGACAGGGATCTGATCCTTTTCAGCCGGCTCTGGAGCCCAGATGTAAGAGCGAGCCGAGCAAAGGGCACAGACAAGAATGCGCTGTTTGCACATTCTGCAGCTGCTGGACTCCCTCCTCTGCAGGCAGACAAAGGGGCCTGATTCTTCTCCTGGGTAATTCTAGGAACTGCATCTGAGGCTTGCAGTGGGGATCGAGTTGATGCAGAAATGAGGAAAGGGAGATAAGGGAAGAAAGCCTTGGAGAGGGTGGAGAGAGAAGAAGGAAGAAAGTCATCTAGGAAGAGTTATCAAGTGTTCTTCTCACTGGAAAAATGGGAGAAAAGAGAAAAGACTTTGTAGGGAAGGAGAGGCTGAAGAAGACAATCAAATGGAGGAAAGAAATGAAGAGATCTGCGAGAAGGATTTGTCAGGTTGGTGAATAGCTTGTGCAAATAAACCCTGATCATGGGATCCCCGGGCAATCATCAGAAGATAGCAAGACCTGCAGTCTTGAAGCTGTCACTTGAGTAACACATTTTAGATTCATAGGAAGTGAGTCAGCTTGAGTAACTCTAAATGATCTCAGTGTATAGAAGCGGCATTAGCTTCTTTCCTCCACTTATGAGGTCTGATAAGGGGTCTGGAGGGGGATGGCAGTAGGAAGGAGGAGAACCTGGGGAACGAAGCCTGGTGCTGCCGTGGGGGAAAGCAGCTGTGTTCGGGGCTATGGCTTCCAGCCACCGTTCTGCAGCGCCTGTGTCACTCCCAGAAGTCAAAACATGTTTGTGACTTTCCTACCGCAAGGTCAGAAGGCTCTGAAGTAGTGACATGTGTGGTTATTACGCAAACAACAAAGGCTTACTAACTGTCTAATGCTTTCCACTTTAGCATTGCCAGTTTCACAAAGCTCAACATTATTTTTCTGAAGCAATATGATTTTTTTTTAATCCAGTTTGTTCCAACTGTGTATTCTTATGTTAGCAAGTGCTGACCTGTGCCTGTCTTGTTGATAAGGGAAGCAAAACACAGAGATAAGTGCCCGAGATTGCACGGTGAATGGGCAGTGAGCCTGAGAGCAGCTGTCCCCGCTCCTGTGGTGGGCTGCCTGGCCAAGGGCTGCTCTGCAGCCTGCCCTCCGCTCTCATTGCTGTAGGGGCAGCTTTCCCTCTCCTCTAACCAGTACGAAGCCAAGAGCTGCCTCCCTCCGTGTGCACATTGCTCTGGGAGCAAAGAGCGGTGCTGCGATAGAAGTGCTGAATGGTGACGAGTGCGGGTGAGGCCTCCCAGAGCCTGTCTCTTCCATTGGTTTGGGCTGTTTATTTTTACCCCTCCCCTCTCCTTTGTATTTCAGATTGGGCTCACTACACAGGGTTATTTTTCCCCTCTGTCACTGATACATAATTACAACCTAAACACATAGCTCAAGTGCAGTTTAGTAGGCTGCTTGTTAACTCTGGCACCTTTGTTTATTTGTTTATCTGCTGATGATACAAGCTGGCAACAGTCATATCTCTGCAAAAGGGCTCAGAAATTGGGAAGGAAAAAGAATGACACAGTTGCATGTTAAATTACCAATTCTTTCACCGTTAATGAGTGTTTTACTCTCCTTCCTTCCCACTGGGGCTGTTGTGCAGTTGGTTTATGTGTGGTACAGAAACTTAGCGAGCTGTCAACGTGACAGCGACTTTCTTAATTCTGAGCATAGCTCTCTGCTTCTGTGCTCATGTTGTGTGGAGGAAGAACAAGGCAATCCGTTGCTGACTCTGAAATTGGCTTGCTTGCTCTTTGGCTTTGAGAGTAACTTTGACCGACTGAAAGCAAACATGATTCTTGGTTACTTTGACGTGTTGACCTAAATTAAATGATGTAGATATAATGAAATTTAATGGGTGCAGTGAGGTTGTATACACCAGAGGAGAGAAGAAGCCCTTCCTTTTGTAAGTGTTACTATTTATGAACAAGAGTAGTACAGAAATGTCTGTCTCTGAAACTGGAATGACTAGGTATGTTTAGCGTAGGAAAAAACAGCATGTTATTTTCAGTTCCAGTTAATATAATTTGATTTTTTTTAAACTGACATTTAAATGCATTGTTTACCCATGTATGTCTTCCGCTGGATGAACCTGTGTTTGCTGCTGTGCGTAAGCTGATGTCTGTCCGCTGACTGGCAAATGCTTCTGATCTATAGGCAAGAGCAAAGCTCTGGCTGCTCAGGTGTTTCAGAAAGCACAGGCTCTGCTCTTACTAAGTCTGAGTTAAAGGCTCACTGTGTGGTAAGCACAGTGGCTCTGGAGAGGAGGGACACTTCTTTGTTTATTTTATCTAAGTGATAACCGAAGCCCTTTCACTATGCGTTAAATGTGTCTGTCTTTATGCAAGTTCCTCAGTGAGCTTTACTTCTGGGTTTTTTGTTTGCTAGAACATGGGCTGTCCCCTAATCTGGGTTAGTGGGCTGCTGTCCTTTGTGTGCTGGGCACAAGTCTTGCACTGCTGGTACCCAGCACTGTGTGGAGCATAGGAACAGGTTAAGGGAGGGCAGAGGGGCTGTCTTCTGTGTCCCACTTCTCTGCCCTTTCGAAGCAAATGCAGCACTCCTCTGTGTGCTCTGAGCAGGCACAGGAGGAAGTATTTCCAGCTTGAGTCTTTCAGGGTGAAAGGGATGGGCTGAACTCAGCCTGGGGCTATCAGTTGTACTGATGTATGTAACAGCTCATCCCTGGAGTCTGTCCTGGGGGAGAGCTTTCCACACTGCTGTCCAAGTGCCGCTGCACGTGCCTGCCTTAGTGTCTTTTGTTAGGAATGCCTCCGTTCTGTTTCACAGGCCATACATTAACACGTGGTGTTTGTAACAATGTCTGTGTGTTTGTACAGACTTTCTCCTGGCTTTGTGTCTCGTTGTGCACGAGTATCTTTTTTTATTCACAGAATTAAAAAAAATTTACAAGAACCTCAAAGTAGTCTCAGATCTCAAAAGTGGTTCAGGGGATGGAGTTTGGCCATACTTAGGAAGGAGCTGTTTCATGCCTTCAAAATTCCAAGCCATGCTGAGCGAGTACAGGAAGGTGCCACACACAGAGCAGTGGTTTGCTGACAGGCAGAGACCTTAGGAAAACAGTCCTGGGTCTCACCTCCAGCCTGGTGACTCCATGTGCAGGGAGAAAGGCAGTGATGAGTAAGTATTAAAACCACTAATGAGCAGACTTTGATATTTATTCCAGAATATCATGTGGTCCATATCTTTTGTATTCACATGCTTGCAATGCATACTAAAATGTGCTGAGCTATCGTGCCTCTATTGTCAATATATAGGCACACTTTTTTACTTCCATTCATATGCAGTAGTTGGACTTCCACTAGCATTTGCAGTGACAAAGCAAAGTGGAATATCAAACACAGTTGTTGTTTGAAAATAAGTTACTAAAACGCATCCACCTGTTTCAAAGTTAACAACTCATGTTAGGCATTGGTTGCCTTTTACAGTAGTGTAGTGGAAATGTTAAGTCACAGCTTGAAACAGTAATTGAGCACCTGGTGGGATGGCAGGGCCAACCCAGAGGAGCTCAGGTGCATTGCATGCACCTGAGTGACTGGAAGGGGTGGAGCCAGGATCCACCCCTTCCCAGACCTCATTTAAGGGTTGGCAGTGGAGGTAAGGTGATCTCATTGGAGATCCCTGCCTACCTGAGGCACTCCAAAGGTAGGTAAATTTTCTTCCTTTGTTTCTGTGTCTATGGCTACTGTGTTTGGGATTGTCCTCATTTGCTGGAGCTGAAGACTTTGCTGTCCCGTTATTACTGCTGTACTTTCTATCACATTATAGCGTTACACACGAGTAGCAGCTGTTTTTCTGTTTGAGCTATATCATCGTGTGATGGTTCTGTTCTGCTGATACCATGTCATTAGATGGCTGTGCTAGGATCAACGCTTGAAATTAAGTCATACGCAGAATTGCTGCATGGATTTATCCTCATAGCTCTCCCAGAATTAATGAGAACTGTATTTGAGGTTAGTTAGGAGAACTCACTTAACTGAAATTAAAGAAATATGTGAGTGGAAGTTTAGCTTATCCTCTTTCCTAGTCAAATAACAAACTGTGATTTAACAGTAATATTAGGAAGTCCCTAACATATACCAAAAGTTGTAGTCTATGTAGGCGGTAACTCTTCTACAGGTGTATCTCTCAGAAACTTCCTGCTACTTACTGTATTTCAAGTCTGTGCCCAATTGTTCAGGTGTTTCTGCAGGCTTTGAAAATTATTTATTGCATTTTACAAGCTCCAATTCTGTGTTTTGAGCCTGTTCACTTTGGAACAGGAAAAAGATGGGTTGGTTTTTACATAGGAGTGCTACCCTAGCCTAGTATATTGTACTCAGTCATCGCCTCTCTCTCCATTTCCCCATTCTTGCATCTTCCCACTCCCTGCTTTTCTGCCCTCACACTTTCCAGCCCTTGGTGCTCATTGCTCTTTGTGCCTTTCTCCCACTTGTCTCTGTGCCTGCATGTATGCCCCTCTGTATGCAGGGCACAGTGTGTCCTTGTCTGGCGGGCACCTATCTGTGCTCACCACCCGTGCCGTCTCAAAACCACTCTGCTTCCAGGAGCTCTGCTTGCCAGCTCCAGAGCAGTCATCTCCCTGTTCCTCTCAGCACAGCTCTGCTCTGTTACGTGTCAGCAATACTCTCTCACCTCCATACTGTCAACGTCAAGTCTTGGGGTTTGGAAACGCTCCCTCCTAGCTTTAGTATAAAGCTTTACATTAAACAAATGTTTTTGTGTAGGTAATTGCTATTTGAATTGCTGTTCATTAGATAAAAGATGATTCAAATAATAGGTAGTGACTCCTCTTTCAAGAAGAATACCTCTGCCGTGTCTGATCACTTAATGTGTTACTGTAGCAGTGGCTCCTAGTTCAGTGCACACGCAATCTATGCTGATGATTACATACATAGTGGCATACAGTGCAATGTCTCAATGCATCTGTATCAAGCCTGTTTAAAAGATATTTAAACCAATTAAGTAAATAAGTAGCTGCCATGGCTGCGTTCTGTTGCAGTGGAGTGATGTGACGTGCAAGGATTTTGGGGGTATGAGCAGGGAGATCTGTGCCATTGGATACCAAGGTGTGCTAGAACAGACAATACATGTACTTGGAGCTCTGACACTTCTGGGGTTTCTCTTTCCCAGTGTGCTTTTTAGAAGACCACAACTCCAGATCCTAAAGAACATGGCCAGGGATTCAGATTGAAACATGCAAGTTTCTGTAGCGTTTGGGAAGCCTGTGTAATAGGGGATGGGAGGCAGCAAAGGACTGTTACAGCTGGGGTTGGAAAAGCTGAGCAACAAAACCTCTGGGCCACTTTTGGATGTGGTGGCTCGCTGCTGTGGCTGCAGGAATGGGAAGTGGGCTGTGTGTGGGTGCATGGGGCCTGCTGTCCTCAGGAGCGTGCTGGTGGCGGTCAGCCCCTCTCCAGTCTCCTCCTGTTGGTGGCATGGCTTCTGATAAGCTGTGCTTGGGCTGCCTGCAGTGGGGGGGGGGGGGGGGGCTGCCCCAGGACTGGAGGGGACTGCAAGATTGTTTTCAAGGAACAGCGCTGCACTGGGACTGCCTGATCAAAAAGCTGCAGCTGCACAAAAGGTCATGTATCAACAGACTGTTGGTAGTTAAAAGAATGAAACTTTTAAAAACAAGAAGTTTTATGTGTGTGATACGAGAATTACAGGAATTAAAACTGAAGACATTAAAAAGAACTTCAAATCTCCCCGCTCACATATTTCCTTCCCTTTTTTTTTTTTTTTTTTCCCCCCCCTCCTCCCTCCCTTCTGTTTGCTTGGAGTCTTAATGGAAGTGGAAAAACAGTGGAGCTACAGACATTTTCATGTAATGCTACAGTATTTAGGTAGACTAAATATTTCCATTTAGTATAGGGTGAAGAAAATCATCTCTTCCCTTGTCTTTTATTTGTTGCTGTTCAGGGTGAGCCTTCTGCTCACCAGTATCTGGAGCTGCCTGAAAAGGTGCTTCCATGTCTGTGTTTTTCTTGCTGTTCTTGGGGAGAGGGTGAGAGTATATTTATTATGTTTTGGACTCTGTGCACCTCCTCCGAAGAGAGGACTATGCCAAGGGATTGTCACCAAACTCAGCTTTCTATATTTTTTCCACAGTTAGATGCTAGGTTTTGTTTAACAATGTAGTGTATTGCTCGGCTGTGCCTGTAGGGTCCCACGCAGAGATCGGTGCCTTTGCTGCTGAAAGCCTGACCTGTTTGTGCACTGTTGTCCTCTCATTCTTGGTGATGTGTTCCTTTCTTGAAGAAAAAAAATACATGGAAGCACCTGGCAGCTTACTGTTGTGTGTAACTAACTGCTGAAGGAAGGTAGCAAAGTGGCGATGGACTCGAGGTTTCTCCCTGTGGCTAGTGTGCTGAGCGTGTCCTGCTGCCTGTAACTACTGAGTACTTCTTGGAAATACTTTCCCATGTCTTGAGGATGCAAAAACAGCAAAGTGAACCATGACTGGAGAGGAATGATGCTTTCTAGTTGCTACTCTCATGGCCTTAGCTTAGCAGGTATTGTTCTTTCCTTTTGTCTGTAAGATAATTGTAATGAAAACTAGTGAAGGGTAAGTGCTGACAGTGCGACTATTTTTAGACGGCTTGACAGGAAGCGTTTTCTTGTTCCTGTTCTGTTTGATGTTCTGCTGACTTTCTCATAAATATTAACCCAGCTGGGGTATCAGTGTCTGTTGCTACAGGGGGATGGCGATAACAATAACAAAAGACAATGTCAGTAATAGCCAAATTTAAATGTCTTCTGTTGCTTTAAATAGATGAAGTAGATTCTGGTTGAAAATCAGTTTCTTATTAATTCTTTCAGTTGCACAGGAGTGTCTTCAGATTTCTGCCTGCATAGTTGGGTTGGAAAGTGGGATTAGCTTTACCCATAAAGTACGGGCTCACATTGCTGCTCTTCTGGATTGGGTTAGATCTTCCAGCACTCCTGTCCATAGGCGGATGTCTGGATTCTCTGCACTCCCCAGTCAAGTGATAGTTGTGTGGTTTGATGATGTTCTTCCCGCATCCCCAACTAAATTTACGTGTGGAATGGGATACTGGATCCATTTTCTCCGTTACTTTCTTGAGTGATTTATACTTTCATCTCCTGAAAGCCCCAGGAAGTGCTGCGCACAGCCCAGGGGCAGCAGCAATAGCAAGACAGAGGTGAAACTCTGTAAGCCTTCACTTCTCACCATGCCTGATTCCTGTGGCTTGCTGTTGTGTGAACATGGGCTCTGCAGGATGCTTAGGGCTTTCACCTTCAGTCAAGGTGTAGCACACTTCTAGTGATGATATCTGAGGTTTGCTTTTGCCCTTCAGATCAGATGCTGATGTGTGAGGTCTGAAAGGCAGGAGGTGCCTCTGTGCAGAGTGGGAGGGCTCATGTTAAGGGCTTCTCACGAGGTGCTGTGGCTTCCCTTTCCTGGTGCTTCTGAACGCTGCAGAAAGCCTGCCGCAGTGCTCTCCTCTGTGAATCTCATATTTTATGAAGAGTGATCTTTTTGCATTAAGCATTGCTATGTCCATAGTGAGACTAAGTAACTGTCACCAGCCCTGACCTTCTGCCTGGCAGCCTGTCTTCAGTTGTGCGTACGTTCCTTTATTTAGACATAACTGTTCCCAACTTACTCAGCTGCTTGACAGAAGCAGAAATGACAGCAAGGTGAGAGCTGTTGTGTTGGCTGCCACTCTGTGTTGCCTTCAAGTCATCATCATGTTACATACAGAGTGATAAATGATAATTAACGCCTGACTAGAATCTAAGTAGAGTCCTAATTGTATGTCAGGGTAAGTTTTGGCAGAAATGAACAATTGCTATCCCTGCATCTTAATTTTTGCCACGTTTTTTAAGAGAAAGTGGAGTCTGAAGTTTCCCAGAGTCTGCAAAAAGGGGTATGTTTGAAGGAAACCTGATTTTCCATACATTCACTTGGATGTCACCAGTTCTTGTTGGCTATGCTGCCAAAGCTTTCACTAGAGCATTTAGTTCCTTCAAAAATAACCAAAAAAATGTCAGGGTTAAAGCTCCAGCGTGTAGTCTGTAACATTTAAATTATTTACAAATGCAGTTGCGCTTTCCCAGCTGGAGGTACTTAGGAGCATAAGGCTCTATGGAATGCCTGGCTGCCAGCAGAAAGAGAGGCTGGTCCAGGAAGCTGGTCATGTATTTTAAAGCACAATTGCATGTTCAGCACAATTAGAGAACTGAACGCATCCCTACAATAAATCAATACATTTGCTAGCATAAATAATTAAGACTTCTTGAAAAGCAGCATCGGGCTGGTTTTGTTTTTTGCTTTCTATTTGCGTGGGGAAGTCTTGGAAGACTAAACAGAGAAGGAGTCAACATTTGGGTACTACCTAAAATAATTAAGGATCCCTTTGAAGTTAGAGTTGTGTCATTGTGTCATAATTAAATAGAGAATGACATCGCTTCTATGCTAAATCATTTTCTCTTTTGTAATGTTCTCAGAGGTTTCTGTGAGGACAGGGTTCTTTCTGTAAAGGTGAGTTAATAAAGAATGCGAACAACAGATATGATTAAAACTTTAATAATAACAGCAAATGAGTTGCAGCTAGACTTGATTCAGTAAGAAGGGAAACTGCTTTCACATATGTGCATTTAGCTTGTAATTTCTTCTCATATTTTAATCTCCTTTGGAGTTCAGTATTAATCTCTCAAAACACACGTTACTAATCAAAATATTATTCTTCTGAAGATTTTTGCTTGAAATAGCCACCAGAAGACATATGTTTTTAGACAATGTGTTACAGCTTAACAAATATAGACTTACATTTGGGTTGGTTTTGCTAATTTTTTATGTACTTGAATAAAGAGCCTTGTGGATGTGAATGTTAATTGATACCAGCAACACAGGTTCATTAGCTTTGGTTTTTGTGTGATTTTATTCTCTTCTGGAGTTGAAGCAAAAGAAAGGGAGTGAAACCCTGGCAGGAGACTTGAAATGAAAAACACATGTTGTGCAGAAAAGCTGTCCAGGGTATGGAGCGTCACAGTGCAACTCATTAGATGCTAGAGTAGCTGTTACTCCATTTGATATTGCAAGCACATTCTTGTGCCATGAAAAAGCAAAGCAAGATCACTTCTGAAAAGTGCAGGATATTTTCTGTTGGGGCTGTTTTTCTGGCTGGGGTAATGGGAGGGGAGTGCAAGCTTCCCTGAGGTTCCGGGTCTGCTAGCAGAGGCCCTGGGGCTGATTGGCGCATGCTGTAGCGAAAAGGATGACTCCTGTTGTATGGCAGTAGTGAGCACTACATATCTACAACTCCCATCACCGGAGACCGATGTTTCTGTGTAGAAATTCATCATTTGCCCAGTGTCTTGAGCCCTGGACATGTCATGGCTGGGACAAATGTGGCATGATGGAAAAGGGGAATGGCTGCTTGGTTTGCCCTGCCTGGACCCATCAGGTTTGGGGGTTTTGAGTAGCATTACATAAATAAATACATAACTCTTCCTTAATATTTACATCCTGCAGAAATTCCGGACTCTTATGATATGCAGTCTCTTTATTTTGGGAAGAACTACCATTGGGTTTTTGGATTTAAGATAAAAAGGATCTGATGCCTCTGCTAGTGGAGATAATTTGTATTCTTCTTGTGGGATCTTTGCTGTCGGAACAAATGACACATCTGTAGCTGCTCTGTTTGGGGGAGTGAGATGATGGGACATCAGCACCTGAGAAAACACAGGTTTTGCTGGGCCCTGCATGTACAAATTTTACTTTGCATTCCCCTTCTTCCTTTATCCGCATTTTGTGCCTCATTTACCAGCTGTAGAAGGTTATGCTCAGAAATTGAATGAGATTGTTCATTTTGGTTCCTTGCTTCTGTCTGAACTCTTTGCGTATGGAGACTGTCTCAAAGTGAAATTGCCTTGAAATAATAAGCAACGATTGTACAGCTGACTTTGAGCTGAAAGAAGCCTGATTGGGAGCTTTTGCTCCTTCTTATGTGAGGCTGGAAACAGCCCTCTGCAAAGTGAAATTGTGTGCTCTAAATGGTCAGTTTCCAGCCACTTGTTCCTGCCTTTGTGTTGGGCTTTGGCTTGAGCAGCTCTTCCGCTTTGCTGTCAGGTCACAGATCTGGGCTCAGTTTTGCTGGGCTGAATGAGCCACGTTCTGGCAGTCCTGGAATAATGCAGTTTGGAAAGAACTTCTGGAGACCATCCAGTCCAGCTCGCAGCCCGTCCAGCTGAACCAGGCCCTTGGCAGGCCAAGCACTGAGTCTGTGAGGATGGGGAGCCCGCTGCCTGTACCGGCACTTGGCTGCCTTGTGGGGAAGCATTCCTATTGTGCCCCACTGGGTCTCCCCTTGTCACAGCTTCTGTGTGGTGTAGCTCATCCCCTAGCCATTCTGCTATGGCTTCTTTGTACAACACTCGTGTCCTACGTGTGAGCACAGCTTTAGTTGTTACTTCTGATGGAGGTTCATTCCAGAGTTTCTCTTGATGCATCTATTTTTTTGTAGTGCTATGTCAGACAAAGGCTCCAAATAATAGTCCACCTGTTTTATATGACAATAAAAGTTCCTTTAAAAAAAATTACTTCATAAGTTAAATATGAAATTTTACTGGTATGTATTCAAGGAAGCCACAGCAGTGTTCTGTACCACTCTAAAATATTCAGTGTTAGCTCCAAACGCCACTGGAGTGCATTGAAATACAGAGATTTTAATCACTGCGTATGGAGTACGGTTCTCCTGTTTTACTTAATCTGGGAAAAGTGTCTAAGAGTAATCCTGCTGATCTCACTGAGGCTGTAATTGCAGAAAACTATCGATCAAAGTGAGAAGTGACTTCCAAATCCATCAGGGTGCTCCACTCAAGTTGGAAATAATTTGTATGCAAATAATTGCCATGTTCTTGTATCCGTAGATCAAGTTCTATTAAAAAATAATAATAACTTTCTGAGGGACTCTTTTGGTGTTGGAGCTCAGGAGCCTAGCCCAGTTTGTGTCATTGGTATGTTGCAAATCCTTACTCTACTCCTTTTTATCTCTTTGTCCCTAATTCCTTACCTGTTAAGTGGCTGTGGTACGTTTATGTCATTAGTGAGTGTGCTGGGGGACCTGTCAGCTGAAAACATCTGTGTTTTGGCCATGCACAGCAGTGATGAGGAGTACTCCGCAGAACATCTGTGTTACACTTTTCAGTGGACGTCAGTGTGAAAGAGGAGAATAGAAACCAGTACTGAGGCATAGCACATGCAGTGCCAGGCAGCATTCCTGTGGTCAGCGGGCCTCTGTCTCAGCTGTGATGAGAAATGCCTGATGCTCTTTGGTGGTCAACAAGGTTTTACAAACACGGTCATTTATTTCATCTGCCTTGCTCTCGTTATCTAGCTGGAGAGGAAAGGGTCTGGTGGTGAATCTGTCTTTCATGTGCTCTTCCCTAGAGGGTGCCATCGTCCCACGCTGTGTGGCTGACAGTGCGCAGCCAGGAAGCGTGCAGCCCTGCCAAGGTGCACTGCCAGCACCTGTGACACCAGGAGAAGCAGGGTGGCTGAGTGGGGTACGCCTCTCCTGTAGCCACAGCCGAATACTGTGCAATGGGATGCTGCGCCCACTCTGCACACCTCATTGAGAATTGCTCATGTCTGTCAGAGATAGCTTCAGCAGGAGGAAATGTGGTTTCAAGATGAAGTTGTATGTCGTTCAGAAACTGCACTGACTGTTTAGCAAAGTGAATGCTTCCTCCCCGGTTTGCTACGCAGTCACCGGGGGACGGAAACTAGAGAAATGCAGAACTCTTTGTATCCTTCTGGCCCTCCATTGCCTTGGGAAGGCCCCTTGACCAGGTTTGAGGTCGCAGCTCTTCTGGCATTTAGCTGTTTTGTAGCAACGCTTTGAAATAGTGTTTTTGAAATGCAATGTTTTTAAACAGCTGTAAGCCCTCAGGTAGAGAGCATGTGAGAAGGATAGGGCACTGAGGTTATTTGTGGCTTTAGCAATCAACAGTGCATATCCTTTCTCTGAAATGAAAGTGTGATCCCTGTGCTTGAAGCTTTTTTCCTCAAAACATGTGGTTGCAGGGGTTCAGGCCAGCACCATGCAGCATCCTGGCTGGGCTGTGGAAAGTGCTGGGATGTGGCGGTGTCAGAGGAGAGGATGGGGCAGCTCCTGAGAAGGGATCCACACAGGCCCCCGTCCTCCTCTTGAAGCCTGGCAGCAAATGGGGGCAGGGAAATGGTGTTGGAAATGGTGCCATGAGATTCTGCTGCAGCGTGGTGACTGTCTGCTGCGTCCTGCTGCTTGCGTTAGAGACCTGGTCACTGCAAAAAGCTCATTGAAAGCTTTCAGTTCATACTGTTCCTCAGGCATAAAACCTGATTGGAAAGGAGCCACGTTGATGATGGGTTTGTTTCATGGAGCAGGCTGCCATAAAGAGTGCATCTTAGTGTATTTTGTGTACCTGGATGCTGATTCCTTGGGAGCTGGTGAGGATTCCGTGGTTGTTTTGAAGCAGCCAAGCATGAAGAGAGCCTTTTAGAACCATCTACGTATTTTCTCTCTATTTTCCTTGCTAATGCCTTCCAAGCCTTTATGAAAACAAATCCTGACTGCAGACAAGGACCTTTGATGTGTCTGAGGAAAACTCCATTTGCTAAAAGACAGTGTCAGCTCTTTTGTTTTGGAAGCATGAGGTGGGTGATAAATCGTAAGGTGCTGAGAGGTGACAGTGGCTTGTCAAAATTTTTGTGACCTTCATCTGCATCAAGGTAAAGGTGGTACTTGTGCTGTTGTAACTTGCTTGAAAGGCTTGCCTGCTCCTGCTATGAACCGAGGCCTTTCCTGCAGTTTTGCTATAATTAGGTCTCTGCTGTCTTTAGTTCCTCTTAATGGCTTGGGATTTTTGGGAGCCAGCCTGAGCAGACTGCCATCAGCGTAACACAGGCGTTCACCTGCCACTCCTGCCTTGGGATCTTCAAGCTTCAAAGGCTTCTGTAGAACTTTTCAATGTGGGTCATGTAGGCATGCCAGAGAGGGGCTGTTGTTTTCCAGAGAACTTAACTAAAATTTGTATGCTGTCTTCATAGCTGATCAGCTACAGGCAAAGGGTTCTCTTTGCTGTGGGGAGACCAATGTTGTAGTGGGTTGGGAGGAAGGGTCGGTGTTTCCTTTGGGAAGGATCTCCTCCGTGAGCTGTCTTCTGATTAAAGCTCTTGGCTGACAGCCAACGTACTGACAGGCTATCTCCTTTTCATTCAAATGACAAATTCAAATTACACAAAAAGGGGGAAAAAATTTAAAAAGCTTGTGGGAAGGGAACAAATGTGGGGTGCTAAAGAGATATGTAACAGGACTGTAATATGTAATAGGACTGTAAGAAAGTCTCTCAGCCTGCAGGAGAGGAAGTGCAGGAGCGCTGCAGAAGAAAAAGAAGCCAGAGCTTGGAAGGCGAGGGGTTTACGCCTTGCTGCAGGATTCCTGCCAGAGTCGGTGTACCTCCTCGGGCCTTGGCTGCCCATTTGTAGAGCTGGCATCTCTTCCACGTGGAAGCTGAAGCTGGATGACGGATAGCTGCTAGTTCAAGAATCCAGATGCCTTTGGACTCTACTTTCTTATCACAGACTTTATAAGACATGGCAAGTGCGACCCACTTCTGCCATTGCACAGCTTCGCTGCTCCACAGACCCAACCCTAGGAGCTGCCAAGGACCGGGTCACCGAAATCATCTGGGTTAAAAAAAAAAAAAGAATCTTGCCTCTCCATGTTTCAGCTATTTCTTTTTTAAATGATGATACCTTTAGTGGTCTGCTTCCCAGCCTGTTCTGTGGGCTGTCATGCAGGGGTTATGCTGCTGCTTGAGCACTGCCAGAACAACTGGTGGTGAAGAGCGAAGGGAGAATGGGCAGTGGGTGGCTTTGAGGGTCAGCCTTGTTGCAGGAGTTTTCAGAATGGGGAATTGAGGCATTGCTTGCACAAAGGAGGATTTTGCTTCTGAAAGGGTTTCAGTGAGTTCAGCTTCTGGATTAAAGCGCTAATTAATTATCACAAAACAGTGCTTGATGTTTCATTGTAAGAGAAACTAACACCGTTAATGGTGTGTAAACATAACATGTGTTAATGAGACCCCTACATTTAAAAAATAAGTCTATGTGGGAGGTGGGCTCCAGGCATTTTTAATGGGCTGGGAAGTTTCCTTTCCAAAGGTAGCTCATGCTTCTATGAGATTTCCTTCAAAAGTGTTTGAGGAACCAAAGAAACAAAAAAACAGAGGCTGGTGGGGTTTTGGTGGTTGTTGTTTTCTTGTGTGCTGTAGCTGTTTTTTCAGCTTGTGAGTTTTGATCAGGCCTGGATGGCCAGTTTTAGCTGCCTTGGGCTCGTGCAGTTTACTTGGTTTTGGACTAAGCCTTGTTTTAATTTGGTAGGAGATGTCATGCCAAGATTACATCATTCCTACTTGTATCTAATAGTATCTTAATCCACAAATAATTCTAAGGAAGTCACTTAGACCACTGTCAGAGAAGAATTTCAACCAAAGACAACTGAAATGAATGGGATTCTTCACTGAGAGGAAAGCAAAGCTTTGGGTCAAGCCCCAGGGTGCTATCCTGTGTGCGTGTCGGTTTGTGCTATGGAAACCAAATGTCATAGAAATCCCTGCCAGCCCTCCCAGCTGAGCACTGGGGAGTAAAGATGTCATATAGGCAGACGTGCGATGTGCAACAGCCCCAAGGTAGCAGAGCAGTTGCCATAACAGCTGGCAGCAGACATTACTCAGGAAGTTATCCAAGCCCGTATTGATGCTGCTGGAATTAGGGTAGGAATTGAGCTCTTTCTGCTGCCAAGTGCATCTTCTGTGTGGTCAAGGTGTCAGGCTGAGTTCTGGTGTAGCAGGGGACTGATGACAGTGAAAACAGTAGCAGCAGGCGGGGCTGCTGGTTTGGTGCGGAACTTGTACAGCTGTGCCACTGTATAATCACATTAGAAGAGTCAAGCTCCCAAGTGTGCCACACGGCCTGCTCTGTGGGGTAGACCTGTACAGATGGGCACGTCACTGAGCATGCAAGGGCTGAGCCGGGGAGGTCTGAGGGGAGGCCAGCCTGATAGCTGCGTGGGTTGTGCTGCTAACTTTTCTCCTAATGCGCTCAAAGCCATTAGCTCTGAAGAAAGGCAAGGAATAATGGCAATGAGTGTGTTACTTTTAAAGGACGTATTTGGTTTTTCTGGCAAGTGCTTTAATTACAGTTATGTCTTTTGCTAAGCAATTAAACTCTAATCAAACCCAGAAGAAAATACTTCCACAGAGTGCTTTCAGTGCAGCTCCTGCCCGAGGTTGTAAGGGGGGGCATTATTTACAGAGAGCACAACAACAGCATTATAGCGCTATGTGGAAATTGATGACAAACCTCTCACGACCTTCATTAGGAATCAAAGCCTTTTGATGTAAGACAAATACATTTTTGGGATGCACGTATAATCAGGTTATACATATGAGCTTAAAAGCTGCTTCTCTGGAAGCCCTACTGGAAATTCTTAGTTTTCACAACGTGTAGGAGAGATCCATTTCTGTATATGTATTTAGCGTTAACTTCCTCTCAAATGCTGTTACCTTACACTGCACACCATTATAGCCTGTGCTGTTTCCAGGTTGGTCACATGGTTTCTAAGCATCCCTGGCTGCTTTCTGACCGACTTGTCGTGCAGGGGCTGCTCCCGCTGGCTGCCTGCGGCTGCCTGGAACCCCGTGGATGGGGCCGAACATGCTTTCCTCTTACTGCTCCTGGAAGGTCACCGGTGGCTCATTCACTGTGAGACCCTATTAGCAGAGACCCTCCTGAACACAATCCTCCTGTGTGGATGTAAAAATGTATTACTCTGCAGAACAAATGCATGTGTGGGAACACACAACAGCTATGCTATTGAAAGGCATTTCAGAGCCGAACACTGCTGGCTCTCATACAGCCTGGCTATTTTAACATGAGCTGGATGAGCCAGTCCAGATTTTTTTTTTTCCCTTGTTACATTTACGACTCAAAAGAGCTTGCTGTGCTTCAGAAAACTGCGAGAAGTGAAAAGATTAGTCCAAATCCTTCAATGAGCTTTAGTATTTTCAGCACAGTGTTTTACAGACAGCATGCTGATAATGAGAGCTAATAACTTTCCAGATGTTTGCTGTTATTGTGTTACACGTGACTTTTTTAAAGGTTTGCAAACAGATCCTACCAGTTGTTGTTGGTGTGTGTGTGTGCGGCAAACAGCTGGTTTGTTTGAACTTGGAATTTTAATACTTTCAGTTCCATGAAAGTGGGATGGGAGGAGGAGGCTCGTTGTACAAGAGAGAGAGTGCATTTTCTCGTGTGAATTCAGAAGCAGGGAGGGAGAGGGAGGAAAGGATCATAATACTGTGTGTGCTTCAGTTTCAGTGGATCAAATCTTTCCTCTATCTGCATCCAAGCTATTCGGTTGTGATCAGATGATCAGAACTCAAGGAAGCGATTGGAGAACGAGCTGGCTGCAGCTGCACTGTAGGCTGTTTTCAGGGACAAGGAGCCACTGTTTTTGAAACACAGCGTAAACATAGAAGTTATATTGTAGGCTTCAGGATGCAGATATGGGTTGTGCTGCCAGCATTGTTCTGCTTCAAGCCTTTCGTTCTGTGGTACAGAGGAACTGTCCACATATTTGTAGGCGACGACGGCGAGAGGAGTTGTCACATGAAATCCTGCCACTGGACAGCGATGAGGAAATGAGCAGACCCAGGACTCTCATCATCATGGTACAGTATACTTTAATGAGCAGAGAGAGTTTGCAGAATTTTTATTACAGATGCTATGCGATTTGTTTCCTTTAACTATGCAATTGGAGAGAGCATGACAGGCTATTTGCAGCTGTAGGTTATTCTGCTGTAGGTCTGCTGTCTGTTCACAAACACAGCTGAGTTGTTACTTTAATCTCGAACAACTGAAGCTGTGGGCTGCACAGAGGCTGTATGTAAAGGTTGTGTCTGGTTGATTTGCGGATGGGTTTTGTTGCTGTTTGTAACAAGAGCGGTGTTGGAGCCTATGATGTGGTTGTGTTTTATTTCAGACTTGGAGTTCCAAACAAGAGACAGCTTAGAAAATGTTTCTAAGTCTGCTCATGTTAAAAAACAGAAACAAACTCAGATAGGCAGAAAAAACTTTACTTTCCCTCAGGATGTGGCTGGCATTGATATCAAGTTGTGTGCAGATCAACTCCTGTATTTCTTTGCTGCAAACTGTTTGCAGCAGTAATGTGTTTGCAGGCTCACTCTTCCCACTGGGCAAGTTCCCTCGGCTCAGTAAGGTGCAGAGCTTGAAAGGTTTGCTGTCTTGGGGAATAGTTTTCTCTCATGATTGAATTGGTTCATCTTTATTTTGTGGTTGGAATATAATAAGCACTATAGCTTTATTAGGAATAAGTGAGATTGTTCTCATTACAAGGGAGAATGCACTGACCCCCAGTTACTGTTCCTTGCTAAATACAGGTGTAATGAGCATTGCCAGGCCCTGAAGTGGCTGGGGTCTGACATGGCTATGGTTTTGTACTGTGTGGCTCTCACTTGACGAAAATACTATAAAGATAACACAAGTGGTATTTGTCAGCTTATCAGAGCAAACGTGTATGCCATTTGAGGTTTTGCAATTGTGTGGATTTGTTGTTTTTTTTTTTTGTGTAAAGGATGTTATGATGAAGCCCAAAGTACATCCCCTGACACCACACTGTATTACACAAGACAGCAACTTGAGTGGGTGATGATAACATCAGAGAATTTAATAGCTGTCATGGGGTCTGGCAGTTTGGGTAGAGCCTTGCTGCCTGTAGAGGTGTGTGTTGCGGTCATGGCAACTATAGCAGCTAGGATCTGATCCAAGTGTACTTTAACTATCAGCTGAGGGTGTTGCCCAGTTCTCCAGTGCCCGGGTTTTAGCTACTGGTCACGTGGAGGGAGGCAGTGGGTTTCATCTTTGTGAAGCTGATGTTCAACTGGCTTTTATTTTATAATCTAGTACCTATAAAACAGACTTTCCCACTCCCCCATTTAGTAGTGAAATAAGCAACCTCAACCATATTTAAATGAATAGTTGCCACTCTCCCAGTGGTGATTTCAAGAATAGTGAGTTCAGAAAGGTCTGGAAGAAATTGCAGCATGTCAGAGCATGAATCATCTGTGCAACTTGCTTCAGCCCTTGCAAGAAAAGGGCGGGTTGGGGTTGTGGCAGAAAGCAGTGCCCCGGCACCTGAACATGAGCTGTCTGCAGCCTGAAGAGCTGTGTAAGTTCTGGGAGGAGAGCTCTGAGCAGCCAGCCCTCACCATGAGGGGAAGGGGCTCTAGCTACCTATGGGGCTGGGGATACCCAGGGGTCTGTCACTCATTGCCTTTGGTAATAGATACGCCTGTCTGTTGTAACAATGGCATGAGGAATTGGGGGCTTCTGCAGCAAATGCTAGTGCACTGGTGCTCCTCCTGCCCAAGTTCTGCCCTTTCCCAGGAGGTCTTTGTGGGCTCCTTTCCTCTCCCAGCTCCCTGGAGAAGGGGAAGACGAACAGCCTGGACTGGCTGTGGGGCTGGTGTTGTCTGGGGCAGATGTGTCAGGGGAAAGCTTCTGGCTTCAGAGCACTTCTGCAGCAGAAATAAATGGTCCCGTTTCCACTAAAATTCACGTGTGACTTGAAAGAGCAGCATGATAAAGAAGACTGGAGGCTGCTGCATCTTAGTAAAGTAGGTGTTACACTCCTAACTATTTTTTCCCCTTGGTCTGTTGTAGATCGTAGAAGTTTATGTCTGGATAATACAGTGAGACAATTATGTAGGCAAGCAGAAGAGTGTTTAGTTCAAGATGTCATTATTCTTGTTGTGCAGATGCCAGGAGCTAAGCTGATCCCAATGAGATTACTGAATTTGCAGGTCTGAGGGCAGTGAGTGCGCTGCCCAGAGAGAGAGGTGGAGGATCCTGGAGCGCAGTGCCTGAGGTGCCCTGAGGCACCCAGCTCCCTGCGGGCTCCTGGTGGCCCCATGGGGCCAGGAGTTTGACTTGATGGTCCTTGTGGGTCCCTTCCAACTTGGGATGTTCTCATTATACGTGGAGCTGGCACTTCTGCCTTTCCAGGCTTCAGATGAGATGGCCTGCCTCTTAGTAGCTGGTGTGCCGCTGAGTGTGTGCTTCCTACTGTGTGTTAGTGGGTAGTTTCGATTTTGGATGATTAATGGTGTCTTATTTAGGAATGGCATTTTTTGAGTCCCCGGCTCTGCTGCTTGTTCTCATAAGTTTGTGTGCCCTGTGAAACAAAAGAAAAATCCAAATGTTGTCTTGATACAGAAAGCACTCCCTAGGGTCAGAGAATAGCAGTCTACGCTAAAATAGTTGCAGTAAGGATATGGTGCCGGAGGTATGATGGGTGACAAAAGGAGAAAACCCCAATACACATTTCAGCCATTGCTGACCAACCACCCAGTGACCACTGCGTGAAAGCTGTAAGCATCGCAGCAGGCATTTCTAGCATACTAGTCCTTACTGAAAAGGAGAACTGATGTCTTTGCCCGCTGATATTTTTTCCTTTTGCAGTTTGTTAGTTCAGAAAACTGGTATTTCTCCTCGGGCAAGATGGGTTGATACTCTGTTTTAAGTCTTGACTGGATCCACAGAGCAGGGGAAAGACATTAAAAAAAAAAAAAGACAACTGGAAGTCCTATGTCATTGACTGGGGTGTGCCATCTTGGACGGAATCCTGGGAGCTACTGGAGACACGTAAAATAAACATCTAGTTAGCAGCTGTTTGGATACTTAAGTTGAATTGATGTGTTCTGCATTCAACAGACCATCTTGTTATTTTCTGTACTATTAAGAATATGTCTTTAAGAGCTAGTTTTCAAAATAAGTCTACGAGGTAGTGAGGCTTCAGATATTAAAAACCTATGCAGACTGAATGCAAATGACTGTATATACTGTTTCTGAGAGGGGAGAAAAAAGGGAGGAGGGAAGGGGAAGATGCCTGAGGAAATAAAATACAGTGCTTGGGGCTATGTGGAACTGTTTGGAAAGAGAGCACTAACACTTAGGATGACATTTTGCATTTGGAACTTGTGACTGGAAAAGAAGTTGAGCTTTATTTAGTAGGTCATTTATTGTTTTCTTTTCACATGATTTATTATGAACTTTGGCAGCTGAGATTTGTGTGGAAGATAAGAGCAAAGCATTTATTTCCCCCTCCTCCCTTGGTACCCAGCTACACAAACACATGGTAAAGAGTTTTGCATTTTGAACAAAATGTTGTAACTCGAAGTGACGTGCTAGCTTGAATTCAGCAACAGCAAGGTGACAATATTACTCTTTGTATTCAGTTTTTCATCTCTGAAGATAGACAACTTGCAGAGATTTTCTCTCTTTGTTCCAGTAGTGGAAGCCTAAGAACCTCTCCTGTTGCACAAATGCAGGTTAGCTTCTCTGCTGTCAGAGCTGCTTCTCATGTCACTTTCTAAATGGAAGGTTAGTCTTGCAGTCTAGCAGCAGGAAAGATAAAAAGTATGGCTTTGAGTTTTCTTTCCTGACAAACGTCTCACCTAATTGTGAAAGTTGTGCCATGTACCTACTGCCATATACCATCAATAAATGGCAACTCTATAAATAATCATTTTGAGATCTCCCATTCACAGCTTATTGATTTTATAGGAGTGGGCCAGTGTGCACCCAAATGGGGAAGTCAGTCTTAGGTTTACCTCTGTGAAGAGAAGGACCTTCTCTTACTCTGATGTCTTAGAGGAAGAGTATCATTGGAAAGCCAAATTATTCAGGGCTGGAAAGTTCAAAAGAAATACTTAAAATATTTGTCTTCCAACTCAAGTTAGATGCTTCAACATGAAATAATTTTATTGTCATTTAAAAATGTATTTGTCTTTGTTTAACCTTAATCAACTTCTGCTTCAGCACTTGCCCTCAGTAGGAGCAAATACAAGCCTGCACTTGAATAACATTAGAGTGTATAGAGGAATAACAAAGTAATGCACAAAATGCAATTCTACTTCAAAAATACATTTTTGCAGTGGTTCTTGTTATCTTTGTGACTTCATTCTTGTGTCTAGTGCTCTACAGGCCTGCTGGTAAGTCTGTAGCCATGAACTCTCCCATTCAGTGGTGTACTCCACTGGCAACCAGTGGGGCTCAATGCTATGATCAGCAGAGAAATACAGTGGGGATGGTGCCTACCTCACTTCTTCAGAGCAGTGTGTGTTTTTCTGGGCTAAAATGTTTGGTTCTGGCTTTTATCAGTTTAAGCAGCAGATATGGCTCAAAGTGGGGATTTATTTTCATTCTTAAGAGTATTGCAGTAACATTTAAGTATCTGTATATCTAAAAAAGTGATGGCATAATACCAGCATTTTTACACTGGGCAAGTCTTCTCTATCTGACTTCAATACTGATTAGATCTCTGATTTGAGGAACTGTATTTTATATTGCTTTCACCTCTTATTAATGTTGTAATGATACCTATAGCATGATAGTATGTGGAATGAAATATCAGTCTGTTAACTGTGTTCTTATGGCAGCTTATGAAGCGTGTGGATTCAAAAGAACAAAGCAGGTGATGAAAATATGCTTTTACAGAAGAGGATATTTTTTTTCCCTTTTTATGAAAGAAGCAATCTATTTCTTTGCAAGCAATGCATCCCAGGAAGAGTAGGGTAGGGTGTAACTTAAAGAAGTATGGAAAAGCCTCTGCCAGTAGCGCTCATTGGGAGTACTTCATGAAGGCTTTGTGGCTTTATGCAGTTAAGATGTGTGCTCAAAATGTTTTCTGGGAGAGAAGGAATGTATAGGAAGCTAACTTGATGAAGGCCAAGAGAATAAAGAGGAGAACAAAACAAAACTAAAAGAAACCTGCAGGCTTCAGCCATCAGAATCCACACTGCTTTGCACATTAAGTGCATTTATAAGCAAATCTGTGTGTGTGTGTGTGTGCTTGATCTGCTGCAGTTCTGTCTGTGAGGCTCTGTCTATCATTCTGCCTGGCTCTAGTTGTGATGGGCTGTACCAAATGCCAGCTTTATATGTTTCCTTTGATTCTTTTGCTCCTCCATTCTTTTTCTTTGGTTGAAGTATTCTCATTTTACAAAGCAAAACAGAAGAATTGAGAAGGAAATCCCAATGATCTTGACTGGTCTGGGATTCTGGAACCGAGCGGTCTCTGGTTGTAGAAACCTTAAACTGTTTGTAATGGTGTAAGAGAATATACCAAATCAGTACTGTGTGCAAATCTTGCCTTTATGTTTGTCCACTGGCTGGGCTCTACGTGTGGTTCAGGGTGACAGTGTATATAAAGGACTAGGAGCACTAAAGCTACCCACTGCCATGTCTGCTGAGAAGCACTGTCATCCCACACTGATCAAGCTCTTACAGGAGCACATCCCAGCTCACGTGTGGCAGGTTGGGGCAGCACAGCGACACATGTAAGCCAGCAGGACACAGCAATAGCACCGTGGTGCTTCATGTACACAGCCAGCATGGCTCAGGGGTTTGCTTGGTGGTACCTGCAAGCATGTGTCTGCGAGCATCTGCAGCTGAAGGGGCGAGGCCTGGAGGTGAGCGGCAGCATGGGGCAGGGGGACTTCTGTTTTCTGTGCTGTCCTGGGGCCAGGCTTTGGTGAGCTGGGTATGATGAGCTGCAGCTGATTCAAAAGCAGAGGAGCAATAGATTAAACTCTTGCTTCCAGAAGCTATATCAGTGTCCATCCTTACTCCATGCCTCTTGATGTTGTTAACCCACAGATGACTGTAGCACTGAGAGCTGGCCTGGGCTTTATTCCTGCACAATGTTGTAGACAGAATCTTGTGAGTACGGCTGATCTGGATCTAAATGCGTATAGCTGTCCAGCATGTTTCCAGGCCTTTGGCTACAAATGTGGAGATATCAATCCACCTGGGAGCAGCTGTGCTGGGACAGAGCTGTGCTGAGTGAGTGGGGCCAGTGTGGGGCAGCTCTGCTGAGGGACAGGTATGTAGCAGGGAGAGCTGCTGTGGCAAAGGGTGGGTGTGAGGGGGAATGACTCAAAGATGAGAAGCCAAGTGGAAAGTGCTGCTCCTCCCCACCTGAAATGAGTTAGGCATGCTGCTGTTAAGCTTGGGTAAGATTTGATTTTTTGAGGGCAAACCACTACTGCAACATGTTGACGTAGCAAGGTATTCCAACTGACAGTGCTTTTTCCTTCCTGCTTGTTGTTACCAAGAGTTTTGGTTTTGCTCTGCAGTGAGTGTTAATCCTAGCGATGTTCATTCTCCCCTCTCCTCCACCCCAACGGTACTTCCTTCCCAAAGTGAAAGAAGTCTTCTGCTTTGACTTCAAGATAAATACAATCCATTCACCTCCTGGTTAGATGGGAAATCTGAATAGCATGTGACAAAACAGTTCTTGATATTTTTCACTTTTGTGGATTTTCTTTTTTACAACATAATCTTAATGCCCTTGGTCTAAACCTAATTTAAATCAGAATTCCAGTTCAGGACATTCAGATGCTAACCTTAAGCAAAGTTGCATTGTTCATGAGAGGGCAGGGGATATCTCTGAGTCTTTATCTCTATGCTTCATACTCTTCTGTATGTAAGAACTGTTTGATTTTAATGCACATAGAAAGCTTCTGTTGCTCTGCAGACCTCCCCAGCAACCTCTGAGCAGCAAGGTGGGGGTGACATGGCGCAGTACTACAGGAGACATTGCACCTCCCTTTCCCGAATAACAGCTTGTGAACTATCTTGCTTCAAGCCTGTGTGGCTGCTGATAGTCCCGGGCTGCAAAAGAAGTAAACTGAGCAAGGTGCTGCAAGTACATCTGTGCTTTAAAACAAACTGTGGGTTACTGTGCATGCTGTAACACCTCGTGCAGCTAGCCTCTGTGATCTTCTTTTGCTTTGCATCCCAGGAGAGTTGCCACCTGATTTCTAAAAACTATCAAGAGATTCTGACTTCTAGATTCCATTTCCCGTACCACACAAGCTTTTGATGAAAGGCATGGCTGCTTTTTGACTGTTAGGCAACTACTGTCAGTCTGTGGGTACATCCCAATGAGTTACAGGTCACAATACCTCTGGTAGCTTGAATAAGTGCACAAACACAGGTGGTTTTAAGGTGTTCCCTTAACTACAGAAATGTCCATAAAGGCAGAACACAGGGTCTCATTCCTAAGGCTAAGCAGCTTTTAGCACATATGATCCTATCGGCTAGCGCTACCTGGCAACTCTGCTTTTGTCAGTGTGTGAAATGAGAAATGAACTCTGCCAAGGTGATCAAGGAACTGAATTCTTGCACACTGCAGTGCTGCTGTTTCAGGGACGCAGAAATGATTACAGTGACATTGCAGTGTCTGGAGCTAAGGAAAGCAGAGTGCCCAGGAAATGCAGGAACCATTCCTGCCCTGGCTTTTGAATCGCTTCCTAGAACAACCAAGTTTTATGGCCTGAAGTAGTGAGTGGAGTGAGGCATGCCATGGGAGAGAAAGGATTGGCATTCAGCATCGAAAGGCACGTCACTATTCTATATATCCTCAAATAGTAATTTGAGGATGTTCTGGGGGGCAAGAGTCTGGCACTGTGGGGCACTATTCCATGTCTGGTCCACCGTAAGCTGGCTCAGATGGTGGCCTAGCACCTGCTCCACTGTGCATGTGCGGGCACATCCTCAGTCAAGAAGGAATCTCAGCACACCAATTCCATCATTCTTCTGCAGGCCTCTTATTTTAGACTCAGGAAGCTATGTAAGTAAGTACGTATTATTAAAAAAAAAAGTACTTTTTTCTTCCTGTTAATTTGATGCCTCTTCAGAACAAAATGTTATGCTCTGTCTGAACAGAAAGAATTTGCATGCAATATTGTACTTTTACATTTGCAGTCTGTTAATAATTATTGCCAATTTGTGGTTAGCTTAGAACATAATAGTCTCTGTGTGTGGTTTTCAATGAAAAATAGCCCTTGTAATGTTTGTCAGACCCCTTTATGCCTGGGGCATCACTCCGAATGCAGTGTATGGAACCAATTGAATAGAACACCTCGTGTCTTTGGTGTTTGTTTTTCCTTCACATCTGTCAACTGCTGTGCTCATTTTCTTTTTATTACTACCAATACTTGCTTGACAATGAGACAGTCATATTCATTTCCTAGTTTTACATGTGTAAATCCAGCAGGACGCATTTCTGACTTAATGCAGTGAAACAGATGAGAGGCGTAACTGTGCTGCTTGCGTGTTCCTCTTATAAAGAAATCATGAAATGGAAAATGTGTGTGGCCTTGCTAGATTGATGGACAATTAGCTACGAAACCAGCATGTTGGGAGTTAAACTTCTTAGCATCACCACTGACAACTTTGGCACTTCAATGTGGTTTTGGTGCTACCTTGGTGTTTTCAACAGGTGGTGACTTATCTGGTAAAATTAGATCTTTCAGAGGGGAAACTAACATTAAAGAGATGAGTTGCTGAATGGTGAATTCCTGGAACCAGACTCCCCTCCTCCTTTTGAGAGGCTTCTTCCATCAGTAAACATTGTGCAAATCTGTACTACAGTTCTTTCTGTAGCAAATCTGATCTTAATGGGATTATGAAGGAAGACTGTTTCTTAAAAGAAATATTGCCTGAAATTGGGCCTCTGTTTTCTTGCTTTTGAGTGCTTGGGGTTTGGAAGCAAAGAACAGAAATGGGTGTTCATGCAGCCAATTGCCATTTCTTTGTTTCTAGTGCCCTAGCTCTACCCTGCCTGTAACCCATTCTCACAGGTGCCGACCGAGCCTTTTCACATCTTCTTTAGGGTGTGGCTGATTCTCCTGGGTGGCAGTTTGCCTCTTGTATACATGATTTTTTTCTGCTGATAATGCAGCAGAAACATCAGCTGGGGAAGGAGCTGCCACTGAGGTGTCTGTCTGTCTCCTGCTGCTTATCAGGTGCTGCTGACAGGCAGTGGTCTCCTTCCCCAACACCTGTGTCAATGTAAGATAGTGTGTTTGGAAGAGTAAGGAAAACTCATCTATACACTTAAAACTGAAGAACTATTTGTAAATAGAAATGTTTACAAGCATGTGCATAATTTTCTAAAAAGAAGTAGAACTGAATCCTGCCTAAGCCTGGTACCACTATGTTTGTCTTTTCTGAATCTGATGGAAATGGTAAGTACTGCTGAACAAAATGGACCTCTAAAATGTTTTCAGTGTTGGGGGGGGGGGCGGAAGCCATAGGACAAACATATATCTTCCCAGGTTGTACCAGTACTGAGAATTAGTACAATATTTTTAAGTGGCCACAAGCTTCTGCACGTGGATAATGCTTGAGAGCTTTCCTTTTTAAAACAAAATCTAGAACAATTTTAAGTTGCGTGAGCCTACAGAAAGAATCTGAATTGAGGGCAGAATATTGCTTTTTGTAAAACGCGTTCAAAAGACAACTGTATTTCTTCAAAATGTTTTCACAAAGGATTTGCTCCTACAGTCAGACCATGTCTGCAGTATTTCAAGCAGAACAAGGAACCAAGTGAGGAAGAGCTGCAGCAAACTCTGCTTTATTTCCCATCCACATCCTTTTCTGGCACTTGCTAATGCCTGACTGTACTGTGTAGTTGTAGGAAGTCAGAAGTTAACCTCTTAGCTTCTGATTTTCTGACTAAATCTTTTGTGTCTAGCTTGATAGAAATGAGTCAGGATTTTCCAGCTATTTTGATGGGAAGAGAGAGTTAGCAGGACTTTCCAGAATTTCCAAAATACAAAAAAGTCCCACAAACTTGGTGCAGAGTCAGGTTGTCAGTGGAGGTCCCTAGTGGTTAGGCAAGAGTGAAGGTCTAAGGACTTGCATGTTGGACACAAAGAGCTAGGCGTGGGAGTGGGGAGAAATGTAAGAGAAGAAATACTGGCAGACGTTCATCCTGTTACAGAAAACCATTCCGAGAAGGCAAAAGAAGAGGAATCGCTGTGATTCAGCTCTCTGCCTTGCAGCAGCTGGGATCTGAAAGCCTAGAGCAGCTTTGATGTGTTAAGAATGATATAGTTCTGGTCCTGCTTTTTTGCTCACTCAGGAAAAATTGTTAATTATTTTTTCTTTTTTATCTGTTCTTGGATAGTAGAGTTCTGTATCAGCTTCTTGGGAGGGCTTTAATACCATGCACAATTCAAAATACATGGACCAGAACTGTAAGATTACAGAGAAGAGAGGAGGGTCAGCAAAGGTAGACTGTGAGTGCATAGACAAAGTTTGGACCTGAACTGACCTGAAATTAAGTATGAGGGGATATGATGGAAGTTGGGAAACGCAAGAATGGTGTCAGACGAGTCAACTTTACTTGCAGTTCCTCCTGTCAAGAATTTGGTGTCATCAATTGAAACTAGTGGAAGGCAAGTTTGGGGTGGAAAAAGAGTGGAGAGCAAAGAAAAATTGCTTGACAGAATGAGTACTTGAGCTGCGTCTTTCCTTGCTACAAGACACTTAGCAGCCATCTGCATAGATTTAATGGATTATTTTGTGTTGTAGTTTGCCGCTATGTTTGTGGGCCTCCCCCTGTGAGCCAGGTGATACTGGCAGCTTGTCCATGCATCCGTACCTTGCAGTCTGTTGGCTGGTGCTTGCTGTGAAGGTGGGCTAAGTGGGGGAGCAGAATTTAATGGATTATATTTCTTTTTGCTGAAGTTGGGGCTATATTTAGTTTTGATTACACAGGCTTTCACAAACCACAAGGATTGTTCCGGGATCCCAACCACTGCCCCTTCTGTTTTCTTCCTAGAATTTTTGTTTTATTTTGGTAGGGCTGAAGGTTGCACATTTGTTATAAGTATATATTAGGATTTGCAGTTCTTAGCTTAGAAATTAGAAACAGAGACTGGAAAAGTGAAACATTGACACAACTTTCTGTACTTTTGGAGAAAAGTGAGAAATGTCTTCTTGGGTGTTGGCACTGTTAGAATTCACTGTTCTACTTTGTGTTGCAAGAGATCAGGTAAGAGAATGTCAAAAGGATGCAAGATGTTTCTTTCTCTTTCCCACTACCAAAATAAACCAGTGCAGATGTGACTTTTGGGATTTTGTTCCATTCTTTTTTATTTTTTCCTGAAATAAAATAATCTTGCTTACCTGTTCTTTGAAATGGTTTTTCTCTCTTCCAAAATGCCATTATTTACTTGTCAACTGCAGAATCCAAATGATGAAACACTATGTTTTCTTAGTTACTTAAGATACCCACTAAGATAGAAGAGTGTACAGGAGTTCGTAATATTAAATTTATTTAATTAAATAATAATAATTATTTAATTAAATATAAATATATATAATAAATATTAAATTTATGCTACAAGTATGTAATATCAAACACAATAATAGTTGTACTGTCAGCTTGCATACATACAGAAAGCAGAGTATTTTAGTACTTAGAGAAAACAATGAACAGAATCTAAGGATACTTTATTGTTTTATATACAGTATGTGTGTCTATGTATATATATATGTGCACGTGTTTATGCCATTGTAGATGGTGATTCTGACCTTGACTAAATGAGTTTCCTGACCTCCTTTTGCTTCAGCTATTTCCACTGGAAAATTGGGTGAAAATGTGGATTCTTTGTAAACCAGATGCTGTTGAAGCTGAGCTATTCTTTGTAAATAGATTGAAAAAGAATAATTATTTCTGCAATGTAGCATAGACAGAAATAGCAAATATTAGAATTACAATCAGAAAAGCATGCAATGGAAACCAAAAAACCAAGGCAGCAGCAACATGTCTGGAGATAGTAAATTTAGATGATTAAATTATTTAATGGCCTTTTATGGCCCTTCATCACTATGTGTTTTGTTATCAAGGGCTGATTGAAGTCCAAGTAGATGAAAACAAAAGGGTAATGCCTGTTTGGAATTTCCCAGTGCATCAAGCTGAAGAAGAAATTAAAGTAATTGCATATCTTGTTTTTGTACACATCAGCAGGACAACATTGCTAATGGAAGGTTTATTCTTCCAGCCTGATTACTGATGTAAAAAGAAGCATTTTGTTTGCTGAAGTAAGTATCGCCCGATTTCTGTTCAACCTGAGCAAAGATACCTGGAGCAGAGGCCCATGGTTACAGCTCTCAGCTGTGCTACAAACAAGTCTGTGGCTCACTGTGCTCCAGGGACTCAGATTTGCAACAAGAATAATTGACAGCACCATGGCACACGACTCTACTGGCTTTGCCAAGAACTGCTGTCTCAAGAGCGTGGAACGGGCATGGAAGGAATGGCAGCAGGAACAAGATTCGTGATCCTAGTTTTCTGCTAGGTGCAGGGGGTTTTCCAGCTTGGAAAGCTGCTGAAACCATTCTGCTGTTGAGATTGTCTTCTTGGGGGTTTGAATGGTAGAAACATCATCATAAAGTCAAAGTGGCAATGTGTATGTGTATTTGGTACAGAGTTTTTGGACTTTTTTCTAAACAGAGAAGCTCAAACTCAAAAGTTGTTCTGTGTGAGGAGCACTGATATCTGGGACATGGGGTAAAGGTAAGGGCCAAGGGGAATGGCTGAGATCAGAGTGTTGTCAGCTTGGAAGGACAGAAATGGATTGACAGAGGTGCAGCTGCTGACATCAGGGACTGTTTTCTGGGAAGCTTTGTTAGCAGAGCTCTGACAAATAGAAGAGGCTTCTTCTCATGTGTGCTCATGAAGGGACATTGCCACCCTGCCTTGGAGAGTTCACCTTATGTGCTGATGTCATTTTTTCCATGACAGATTCCCAGCCCTTTGCTAAGAGCTGGCGGTATGGATGTGTAGGCACAATGCAACTATCAGCTGCTTCAACAACTTCACAAAGCGTGTTTTATAAATGCAGAGGTTGATGTTTCAGCTTGTTATTATACTGTATGTGGAGTCAGATTTCTCAGAAAACAATGCAATTCTCTTCCACCTGATTCAATACCAAAGCGACTTGTAAAAAGTTTGCTTCATGTGTAGTTTTATCGTGTAGTTTCCCCATCATAAATTTTGGGGAGAAAAAGTCCACCACATGAAAACAACAGCAACAAAAACCTAACAAAAAAAAACCAAACAACCCTGTTTCTGATCCCACTGCAGTAATCTACTTTACCTGTGCAGTATGAAGCTTTTAGGAAGCGCAGTTTTTTTGCAGCACTCTGACGTGCTGGGATTTCCACAGCCATTCAGAGAAGGTGGGCAGGGTCCTTATATGCAGTCTGTTGAGCAACTGTTAACTTTGGGTCAGCCAAATATCTCATTAGGTCTATACGCTGGAGACTGCCTTGGATGGTAGTGTCACTGTCATTGCAGCAGCCTAAGTATATAAACAAAGCAAGTTTTGTTACAAGAGGCTTATCTTTCATTCAGAATGTAACTTCTGAGTAGGTATGTTATACACTGCTGTTTGAGTCTTGGTTGCAGCATGTTTCAACAAAAGGAGCATTCCTACATGTTAAACACTTTAACCCTGCTTCACCTGCAAATGCTTGCCTCCCAGTGCTACTGTGGAAAAATGGATGAGCAGGTTTTAGCAAAATAAGTGAAAAGCAAATGAGCAAGACAGATAATTCTTCAGACTGTTGTAGCAGATGTTGATAATTATTTGCAGTAAATATTGCTCATATTTCTGTAATGTTTTATATACACTGCAGAGTTAAGGCTGACACAGGCTTCTCTGCTATTTTGAAATTTAAATCAGAGTGCTTGCAGACTCAAGGCACAGAGTACCCATAGATAGCTGCTGTGGGGGTGGTGAAGTCTTTTCCCCTCCGTAATGGACCTTGATGCATGCTTGAGAGTGTCTGAGGCTGCTCAAGCATGACCTCTTGTTGGTTAGTACCCGCTCTTCTGTATTTGTTTTCTTCCTTTCTCATTCTGAGCTTTTCTGCGCTTCTTTCTTGGTGATTGTCCCATCTGATTCGATTCTCCGTGTGTGCCTGTTTTAGTGATGTAATTGTAGTACTGACAAAACTCTGAGTCTGCAATATGACCATGCAAATGACCATGGGTGTGCAGTTATTTATGTATACATGAGCATAAGTCAAGACTGTGCTTTTGACTTGCACTGTGTGCATGTCAGCGTTCCTCGCGGACAGAAACCGTGAGCCAAAAGGAGCTATTCATTCCCTGAAACTTGCTATAAATTTGATCCTTCCTGGTGGGAGAAGGTAGATTGTATTATTTAGGAGGGCAGTGTTGTGAATTCAGTATTTGCAAGTGGAATATTCAGCAAATCAAATATTTTGCCTTTTTAGAAGTGTCTTCTATGTTAGTTGAAGGTATGTACTCTTGGAACTGAGTTTTCATATGTTTATAGGGGTGCTTGATAAGCACTAGTGAAATTAGTTTTCCAGAGAGTGAACGGCATATTGTAGCACTGGATTAATTTGTCCAGCAGTACATTGTTACATATCACTGTGTATCGTAGATTCAAACCGAAGTCAATGAAGCATGCCAGTGCATAGATTAAAAAGAGAAATAAATTAAGGTGGACAGAAGAAATAGAAGAAATGTAGGAAAACAGAAGAAAAGAATTATTAAAGAATTTGTGACCTGCTGTCAAAAAAAAAAAAAAACCTGAATGCTAGTGGCTATGCTGTTAAGTTTGTTTTGCATTTCTATTACAGGATGGAGCATAAGATGGTTGGTGACCTATTCCCCATTACAAGTGCAGAGGGATATGCTTTCAAAACACATCTAAGGAAGTGGCACCTTTATTTGCAGTTGTTCACTATTAATTCTGCTTATATTGCTGTGTGAATGCTATAGCTTACTTGTTATTTCACTGCTTCAACCTTTAAATGCCATGGCGTTGAGAAATTACAGTGATCAGTGCCTTCAGCACAGAGTCTGAAAAACTAGCTGTCAGAGAAATGGTAGTAAATGAGTTTTAATAACATGAGGCCTGAAAATCTGCTGGGCAAACAATAGTGAAGTGAACTGGATAAGGACCAACCGGAAACTTGAACCCAGGTTCACCTTTTGTATTATTTGGGAGTAATGAAAGTTTTGGGAAGCAGTGGTGACTTACTGGGGGAAGGGTGCCCTAGAAGGTCTCCTCAGCAATGCTGGAGGCAGGAAGCATGGGAGAGAGCCTTTCACTGGCAGAGTGCGGAGTTAAGGTTTTTGTCCTGGGCTGAACTGAGCAGCAGTAGTTTGCAGGTCTTATACAGGCTGCAGGAGCTGGCTGAGCAGGGAATCAT
Source organism: Numida meleagris (assembly GCF_002078875.1). Classification (NCBI taxonomy): domain Eukaryota; kingdom Metazoa; phylum Chordata; class Aves; order Galliformes; family Numididae; genus Numida; species Numida meleagris. The sequence continues at coordinate 15,826,554 of NC_034412.1, forward strand.
CTTCCCCTTTGGGCAACCTGGCACTGTGCTGCATGGTTTGGGTTTGGAACAGTCTTTGCCAGGTTCCCTCGCCAAGTGGTGCCAGTTGTCCTACACGCAGGCAATGCTGCAGGAGGCTGAGGGAAGGAGAGCTGGAGACTGCTGTGCGTGCTCGAGTTACAGAAAGGAGTCAATACGCTATGGAGCCTCTGAGAGGAATTGATATCTGCTTAAAGTTAAGTCAGCAGGGCTGATGGATCCAGCATTAAATTTAACTTCTGGCAAAGACCTTTTGTCTTGGCAACTGTGTTCACTATTTTAGATGAGAGGCGCTTGGGACCCAGTGAAGATAGCATGGTGGTTGGAAAGAAAACAAGGGTGATTCCAACTTGGTTAGTGTTGTGGTTCTATATTAGTAGCCACTTGAAATGTCTGCATACCTTGGCAAAGGACTTCTGCTGTCTTTTCTGTTTTCTAGTGCCAGATGTGGATGCTTTTCACTGCTAAGTAGGAGTGCAGTGAAATCTGTCTTTACCAGCCTGCTGTGTGACTGGTGAAATTCAGTTTCAAGGAGTTGATGATCTCAAACACAAAGCTGAGAGATGAAGATACTGTTGGTATAGCTTTTTAATTCATGGAACTAGCACATTATACTTGAACTGTAGAAGACAAAAGCAATTATGGAATGGATATGTTTATGTAAAGCTCAGGTTATATATGCTGTGCTCAGTGTGACTGAGCCCCTGGCATCCTGCCTATGGAACAACCATGTGGAAATTTTGCAGAGGTTTGTTACTGTAGATCAAATGTTACTAATGCTGAAAAACGCCTGAAAGAGTTACTGGAATTCCCAATGATTTGCTCAAAGAGGGGAAAAATGAGTTATGAAAAGGTGCTTATAGTTTAATATGCAAAATATCCAGTATGAAAAAGGTTATGGTTTTGCAGACTAACTAAACACGAGACTAATGGATATCCCATGAAGATGGTTTGCAGAGGGAAATGCAGCTCTGCTACCCCAGCAGGCTGAGCCTTCCGCTGAACAAAGGAGAATAGAAGGGGCCGTGTGTGCGTGTGCACATGTGTGGGCACTGAGGAGATTTGTTTGGTTGTATAAGACATTTATGCCCTGTCAGCCTGCAGGCAGCTGACCTTAGGCATCCCCCCCCTCAGCAGCGGGTGGGCTGCCCTGTTCCATGCAGGGCGGGGGGGCACAGAGCTGCCCTGTGCCCTCAGGGGCCTGCACTGATGGCTTCTGGGCTGGCTCCACCAGGCAGAAACACGGCGAGCTGTCCTATCAGCAGGTATTGTGTGTTTCAAACTTTGCCCCATTTTTTCCATTTTGCAGCTGTCTGCAGATGCGTAAGTTTGCAAGGTGCTTCCTCTTACTGGTATTTTGCACTGCTTTGAAAGGGGAACTGTTACCTTAATACAAAGCAAGGCTGATCCTGGGCCTGAGCAGCACCTACGTGCTCTGCCAGGCCTGTGGCCAAGGCCTGCTTACCAGCACTGCAGCAGATCACCATTTAATGAGGAGCTTCTTTGGTTGGAGATGTACGTGCGCATGAAAGAAAAGTGCAGCCATTTCGACTTTCGAATCAGGGAGGAGAAAGGATGTAATGGTTTTTGAGGCAAAGACAGACATTCAGTTGCAAGCTTTTTTCCTACAACTTCCTATTTTGATTTGCATAAGAGCTGGGGGGGTGTGGGGAGGGTGTATTTATGGTTTAATGAGACACTGTTGCCTTAATAGAACATTATTCACTGGAAGAAATGAGTTATTGCAGGCTTTCTTCTTTCTGTTCAGTTTCTGTGGATACAGCGTGTAAGTTTTAGCCCTACTTCCCCATTGAGCAGTATTGGTAGCTTTCATTTGTTACATTGAAGCTGCTGAAGCAAAGAGGTCACAGGAGCTCAGTTTTTAGAGTGATTTGTTTGCTGCTTGAATTTCTACTGATACAATGAGCTTTCGAGGACGAGTTTTCAGAAGGGAGACCAGTGAGCTGCGGAAGAAGAGAAAGACCATTAAACGAGTGAATCGAGGAGAAATGCACAGGCTGAGCTCCGTGAGTATTCCTCCGTCCTTCCATCTCTTCTACGAAATTGTTAGGAAATTACAGGTCAAACACAAATAGGGGAGAGCAGGACTTACTCCTTGGTGTGTATCCTTGAGGATGATTGAATCTCATCAGGCTGTAGGATGAGGTATGTGGTAGAATGATTACTTATTTTTAAGACTGAAGCATGCAGAGTTCAGGGAGTTTACATCAGGGAAACTACGTAGTGTCATGTTTTTCTTCTTGGAAAGAGTGGTGGGGCAGTGGTACAGGCTGCCCAGGGAGATGGTGGAATCAGCATCCCTGGAGGTGCTCAGAAACCATGAAGATGCGGTACTGAGGGACATGGTTTAGTGAGCAATACTGGCTGTAGGTGGACTGTTGGACTAGGTGACCTTAGAGGTCTTTTCCAATGTAATGATTCTATGATTCTGAGTTGTCGATCAGACAGATGCTGACAGGATCGTAATGTGATGATGTCTCTGTGCCTGGTAACAAACGCTTGGCAGTTCTGTGAAAATCCATAATGGTGCCTCTGGAGTAGAAAGTTCTTCTGCATGATTACAGGTCATTTCACATTTTGCAATCTGCTATAAAGGCAATTTGTGCCTTTGGAGGCCAGGAACAGGAGAAAGCCACTGTCCTTCTGCAGCGAGCAAATGGGAAAAGCTGCAGTGCCCTTGGTGGAAAGCTGTAGCAAGGTTCTGCCCCATCAAGGCAAAGAGTGGCACTGAACTGGGACTGCACTTTCTGAAACTCACAGGGTGGCACTAGGCAGCTCACGTTAGCTATTTTGTGCCTAAACTTTCTCAACTAGAAGTGAAAGTATCGCAAAGTTTTAGGTAAAACACATAGAGCCTTGCTGTGAGAACACTTAAGCAAGTACTGTTTTTCAGAGTATTCTCTTAACTTGGGACATCACTTTAGATTTCAAATGTTTAATAGTTTCCCTGATAATGATTTGGAGACAATGGATCCTGTTTTTTGTAAGAGGTGTTCAGTTTTCTTCTGTAGTTTTGTGTAGCAAAATAGATTGTGTTCCTCTGTGCACACTGGGGGGGGATTTTTGGAGGCTGTTCTTTACACTAACGTAACAAAGTATCAGTGATAATACACCAAAGATGATTATTCTCATTAACTTTCTTAAGAAGGAAAGTATATATGCAGTTGTAGCATTTAGTAACAGATTAGGATGGCCTGTGGTTCATCGAGTAGTAAAGTACTTGTGTTTTGCTTGTGACCAGCTGCCATTTTGGATTTGTATTTTATGGAAGTGGATCTTTCAGATGCAGCTATTCTACAATGTAGTTCCTGCTGTCGTACAGTTGGAGACGCCAAGGGCTAGAGAGGTTTTGAAGTTAACTCTCAAACACTGCTAGATTTTCAGAAGTTCCCAGCTTTGAGAGTCCCCAAATAACTTGGGATTTTCCAAAGAGCTAAGTGTTTCAATCTTCTGGACTGAAAACATTGCAGCTCTGTGGTTACCACTGAAAACTTACCTTACAATTTTGAGGTGTCTGAGTCTACTCTTATTTCCTTGAAGCTGACTCTAGAGTTCAGTAGAATCAGGGTTATTCACCTGAAAAGCATAACATTCTTGAGAGTTAACAACAAAAAAAGCTATCTTTGTGAACACTGAAAGCATTTGATATTTTAGGAAGTTCCAGGACTAAGCTTTTAAGGGGGCCTGTTTTCCCTTGATAATGGTAATTGCTTGGTTTCATCATGATAGATTGTGTTAAATCATGAGCATTTTCATTCATGTTAGTCTCTACCAGTCTGCCTGTTTAGTGTAAAAAAAAAAAAAAAAAAAAAAAAGTGCTTGATAGTCTTGAGCCCTGAGAATGAAGGCTGATGCTGCTGGTGAGAGCATTGAAACCTGTGATTAGTACTCCCTGGAAGTGGTTGAATGCTTGCAGGAAAACATGGTTAGAAATAAAACAAAGCCCAAACAGCAGCGATAAATCAGTAGTCTGCCTGCAGGCAGTGCACTACACTTCTGCAGAGTGTCTGGCAGTTATAATACGTGGGATATAAGTTGGGTTTTCAGGGGAATCTGTTCATTTTTATTTCTTTTCAGACAAAAGATAAACTGAGATGGGGTCACTATGTCATGTTATTCTGTGGATGGGTTTCTCAATAGCATGTTTTGCCCCTGGGAAACATGAGCACACTTGGCTTTACTCTTGTGGATTGTGACCCGTGTCATTCTACCCAATATTTCATAATTGGAGCATGTTAAATTGTTGGCCTATGGGTACTTCTTGTTACCAAGCCATGAGCTTCTCTCTCCTGTATTCATCAGCAGTTGTACTGGCAGTGCTGCAGGTCTCACAGTGCTGTTAACATCCTTGGCCTCTGGATGGGGGTCCTTGTTCAAAGACAGCATTTCTTCCTACACCATAGCTAGACCTGTGTTTTCTGTAGATGGACTTGTACTATTTGCTGGAAATTTTCTTTTGTAAGACAAATTATAATCTGATTAGTGTTAATTGATTGTAGATTGCTGATGGAGCTCAGTGTGGTTGACCAGATTATGTTCTCATTTACACTGTGCATGTGAGTAACTTGATAACTAATTGATTGGGAGGGTGGTTGATGTCATTGGGAGAGCTGAGTTTATGGTGATTGTGCATGAATGATACTAGTTTTATGATGAATCCTCAGTGGAAATACAAACATGATTATTTGGGCAGATAGGTAGCATGAAAAATATCTGTAACTCCTGAAGAGAATAAATAACTGTAGTGTAGCTAGACAAAGGGAGATATTTACTAACTATAATGAAGCAGGACAGCATATATGAGGTCTGTCAAATAGGATGTTGTCTTATTGCAACGTTCACTCTAGAAATCAAATGTTATCTTTGAAAAGTTTATTTAAGAGCTAATTCAAACATTTTTAAGATTTGTTTTTTTGACTGAGAGATTTCTGAAGTCGTTGAGCCCATTTCAAAAATGTTGATTGCTCAATCTCCAAGTCTGGGACTTCACTGATCTAAATTTTAGTATTTAAGTGAAAATGGTCAATGTAGTTGACCACTGTGCACCAGCTTGCAATTTCATCATGCGTTTTACAGTAGTGACCAAAGCCTTTAGTGTCAGAGCATGGTCTAATGATCAGACATTAGAGCTTTCTTTTGGGTTCTAAATATTCGCTGCAAAACAAAGCAACAAAAAGTCTTATATACACTTAAGAAGTCAACTAAAAAGAAACCTTTGCTTTTGAAGTAAATTAAAATGGTTTTGAAAGGCAGATCAGTGCTGTGCACTGTGTTCTGCAGATTACACAGCTGCTCTAGCATCAGGATTGTGCCAGGTGCAGCTGGTGGATGGTAACCTTGCAGCATCATTGCTTGCATCTTCCTTTCTGAAATTCCCCTGAACCTGTACACAGACAACCTCATGTGGATCACTGCATCTCCCTTGCTTGTCCAGTTTGGGCTAAAGGAAGGAACTGGTTTATTGTGACTTTGTTACTGTAACCAGTGCTCTTATCCCTGTGAATGTGCTGTGGCTGTCAGAGCTGGTTTTCCTCATTTACTATGAGGGTCATCTGATTGGCACTTAAGTGCAAAAATTGGGAGCATCTTTTTTCCATGTAGATTTTCTGTGGACTACAGTGTTTGAGAGTCTTTCTCAGCACATGTGCAGTATTGTTTACATAAACTGCACTGGAAGATTAGAAGCTTTGGTCAAACCCACTGTATACAGGCTGCCGGATGGTTTCATTCATGTTCCTTTTTGCAATCATGAGTCTGCTCAACTGAGATCATACTAGAAAAAGCAAACATGACTGGCAAATGCTGTTTACAGAGCAGCATCCCTTTTGTGCTGCCCAGGCAGGACAACTCACGTCTCTTTCCCCGTTCCATGCACTCTGGCTCCTGGAGGGTCCACCGCGCTCCCCCAGCTCCCGTCCCACCTTCCCAAGCTCCTTGTACAGCATCGAACCCACTTGGCACTTTTGACTTTCTTAAAGAGTAGGTCAGCTTTAAGGAAAACCATTTGCTGCTCTAGCTGTGCTGTTTTTCTGGCTAAGGTCAGGTAAGGGGAATGAAGTGGCTGAGTGGTGCCAAGTTAGAGGGCTGCATAAATTAAATTTAAAAACAACTTTAAGGTGTTTTATATGAGTTTCTTGTTTTTCCCCTGAAGTGACCTGCGGACAAATATTTGGTCTAGGCTTTAGAAGTACGTACTATTTAGAAATGGTTATTTTTGACATTTTTAAGAAATGAAGCAGTTAATTTAGAGGCTGTGTTGTTAGTGGTACGGTAGCAATACTCCCCTTCCTACAAAGGGTTTTCAGCTACTGTGCAAGGACAGGAGGCAAGTCGGCTTCCTTCTTGTGACCCTAAATATTTTACAGACTATACTGGTGGCTTTATTTAACCTTTACAATACTAATCATTGAAGATGCACATGCGTGTATTGCGTAGATTCAGAGATTACTGTAGCAAGCAAGCTCTCACGGCTGAAAAACAGAATTCAGGAAATGCTTATGAGTAAGTGGAACATGGCATGAAGCATCTCAGCCACCCCATGGATGCTTCACTGCACTAACAGTGCTGTGTGGCTTCCAGGTTTTAACCATTCGTGTGGTAGCTCTAGTAGGCCTGGTGCTCTCAGAGTTCATTATGAAAGCAGTGATGAATTGTAATTTGAGAAGTAACAGGCGTTGCAAGAAGTTGGTCACTGGCATGTCTGAGAGCGAGTCCCCGCGGTTTGGGTTGCCTCCGCTGCAGGGCTCGCCGGTCAGCCTGACAGAGCAGTTACATGTGTGTGCCACTGAGGCTGCAGCTGGCCACAGCAGTCAGAGCAGTCGTGGTCGGGGTTAGCTCTCGGTGGGGAAAATTTCCATTTTGCAAATGCACTCTGCTTTCTCTTACTGTAACTTTTATAGCTGGAAAATAGGCACAGTAAAACCTTATAAATTTTGGTCCATAAAGTGATGATAATTTCCAGGGTAAGCAATTATCCCATCCAAAGCTGTATTTGTACAGGATAAGTCAGACTGAGGCAAATCCCTGATTGATGTCAATCTGAATTTTCTTAGAATAAAGAGAAGTCAATGAAAGAGAACTACTTTTCACTTTCTTCTTATCAGGATCTTCTATAGGTTTCCCTGCTTTTGTGTTCCTTAAGCTAATGGATACGATAGCATTTTGGAAACTAACTTCTGAAATGCTAAGAATCTTGGGGGGGGGGGGGGGGATCTTTGTATTTCTTTGCAGTTTATTCTGTAGCAGAATTGTGTGGGAACTGGCAATCCCTTTTAATTAAATTTACTGGCTTGTCAGCCTCACCGCTGCCACTGAAGAGTATATCAGTTAGCTGGGCAGCTGTGAATGGTGACTGGATTCCTTCCAAGTACAGTTCTCCAAGTTTTAATGAAAGACATTACAAATCAAACATTTTGGACCTGACAAGTGAACTTCTTGGAGAGTAGAAGGGAGCAGTTGTCACTTAAATTTGTCTTTGTAGAACTGATGTTAACAAATTTGTTGACTGTGGATCACATACTGAGCCAGCTGTAGCCTTTGTAACATGACCAGAGAATTTGCTGACTGCAAGTAGTTGCATACTGGGCCAAGCAACCGTAAAAATTGTGAGATCTGCTATAAAAGGAGGGACCGTCCATCTCTTAGTTCTGTCTATGCTTCCCTGGCATCTCCCTGCTTACCTTTTGCATACCCTGAATTTCTTCTGCTGTGCTTGAAATGCAGTACTTGTTTTCTGCAAGGGTTTAACAACTCCATAGCAAGGTGTGGAGTGAGCTGGGAGCAGAGCGAGGGCAGGTCTGTGGGGTGAGAGCATGTGGAGCTGGTGGGACCTGCCTGTTCCTGCAGCTGAGCAGGCACTGAGACTCCTATCCAGTGGGGAATGCATGCACAGTGCATCACCTGTAAGTCACACTGTACTCCCAATGGCAAGTTGGCACATACATTGTTCCTACAAAAAGCAGTTTCTGGTGACTCCATAAAACATGGATGGTCATCTAGCCTCAGCTGCAGCTCTTTGAATATTCAGGCATTTGTGGCTCACATTCATCAGAGCTTCTGTGCAGCCTGCATTGTCAGCAAGTCTGATGACAGGGTTAAATCCAGCCCATAATCTGCACCTCCTCTGAAAGTCATGGAGTCCTGGCTCTTCTTTAGCTCTGGTTCTAACAGCTCGGCCAAGAAATATTTAATTTAAATTGGCTCACCCTGATGAAATAAAATTAACTGCATATATATCAGCTACATAAAAATTTAAAGTTGTGTTCAATGCCAGATATGGTATATAACTGGGGACAGAAAGGGAAGAACAAGAGCCTGAGAACCAGTTTACGTTGATGCCATTTCAGAAGTTAGTTTACTACTCTGGATTTTAGTAGGATTGGGCTTGGTTAACAATACCATTGAGAAGCCTATTAAAAAAAAATGGTGCTGTTATTTCAGTACATGTCCCTTCATCTTGTAAGCCTGTCCTTTTCAGTATCCCAAAGGTATAGTCAAATAATTGTGATTTTAGACAAGCCGTAACTTGGGTGAAATACAAAATCAGTCCTGCCTGACCTTCGCCAATCTTGCCATCACAATTCTTCTGAATTTTTTAAGAACACACAGTGGATCTTCCTGTCATGAAGGTATATTTGTTCAGGTAACCAGAGCCTATCAGCTCAAATTCTTTATTTTTTCTTTAGCTATGTCTTTCATTTGCTTATTTCTTTTGTGAGTACTTTAATAGAAGAAATTTATTTAAACATCTGTAATAAATTTAGAACCTCTAGATACACCCAGGATTTGGTGTCTGGGAAGCAGACACCAAATCTTAAAGCATTAGAAAAATCTTAGCATTTGGTGTGGTTTATTTTTAGAATGGGGAAGTGCTTGGGATGACTATCCATAGACTGCTAGTCTCAATTGCATCATTTCCTCCTTTAATGAGTGTTAACAGAAATATGACTTCAGGAGGATGTTATTTAAGTCATTTTATCCTATAATTATGATGAAAAAGTGTGTACTAGCATCTGCACATAACGTCTTTGCAGCTGGAAGCAAGCCATGTGCCAGATCTGTTTCTGTAAAAATAATATGTGCATATATTGGATCATTGAGAAAATAATTCAGTTGTATCTGGATCAGAAGATTATGGTGTGGGTCTCATTTGAGAAGGTGGATTTAAACAGTGCTGATCAAATGACACATCACTGGTGAAGTTCTGGGCTGCTCCACTCATACAAAGTGAAGTGGTGACTACTTGGTGCTTGTTAGAGTTGACCATTCCAAAGGATTAGAGAAGCTGGCTTAACAATGTGCAGAGGTATGCTCAACAGCACTGTTGGTGTGTAAAGGAAATGGTTCTGTTGTGGCTGTTGGAGCAGGTGAGGAGTTGGAGCGTGCCTTTTGCTACGTGTAGTTACTGCCATTTCAGTACAACAAAAAATAATTCATTACTCGCTTGAGATAGAGAATATAAAAAGCACTATAAAAATCCAAGCCAGCATAATTTGATCTTGGCACACAGATTGCTTGGTTGGTCTGTTTCCAAAAAGAGCAGACAAGTTAAATTGAGAATAGGCAGCACTCTGGTTATTAAAGCTTTAAATCAGCCCTACTCATTTACAAATCTCTGCTAGTACTTGCAGGGAGAAATCTGCTAATTCCAACATCACCACTTTAGTCTGCCTGTGACAAGCAAACTGAACAGTCATTCCATGTCTTCCAGAGCAACTGCTGACTGGAACAGCTGCTGCTTCCTGTCACAAGTGCAACATTGAGAGCTGTACTGCCCAGCTCTGCCAAAGCCAAAGGATGGGCACTGCAAAGGACAGGGGGTGTGCACGGTGCTTAGTGTTAGGATCTGTAGGAACATGTAGGATTCCTGATATTTCAATGAGTAGGAACTTCTAAGTAGAGGTCTCATGTTTATTATGTTATCGTGCTTGGTGTCAGTGGTGGATGGACTAAGTTATCCCCACAGTCAGTGTATTGAACAGATTGGGTTATTACTTGTATCTCTGATTTATGAGACTAGAAATAATACACTGTTGTCCTCTATGCAGGATTTTGCTATAAAGTCATAGAAGGAATAATGACATTTGTTGCTGCATCAGCATTGTCATAAATGCTGAAGTGCTTCGCTGAAAAGTTTTGAACTAATTTGGATAATGTCACATCTACTTACGTTTAGTTGCAGTCTGGATGTGTAATCTTTCTCATAGGACCTCTCTGTTAACTTCTGTTAAAATGTTTATAGCAGCTTGTGTGCTTTGCAGCACTGAGAGCAAGAGAACTAGTACTGTGGGAACAGTGATGCTTATACGCTCTGTTTCTCTGCTTCAGGGTTTTCTCGAGTTTCATTCTTGCCTCGCACAGATGACCCTGCAACTGTTGAGGAGACATTTTGCCCTGGAGAGTTTCAGACATCTATTGGGGTGGCTTTCTGAGTGCTGCGTGTTTCTGAGGAGAAAAGAGAGACCAAGGCAGCATGGCTTGCACTGCCTCCACCTGTGTCTCACTGGCTGCGTCACTGGGTCTGCAGGAGATGTAGCAGTACCCACCCCAGCCTTGCAGGGGTTTCCCGAGGGAAGAAGAAATACCTCTTCTTTCTCCCAGCCCAAGCAAATAAGGTAGTTCCCATCTGTGTAAAGAATCTGCAAGCTCTGTGCATTTTTATGGGAAACCCCACCATATTTGAAGAGAGTCCAAAAATTGGTGGGATTTCCCAGCTCTTTCTTAATCTATAACTTTAGCAGGAAGGTAGCTACTTATATCACTTACTTACTGTATGTGTTTTTAAAAGATTTTTGAAAGGTACTGTTGATGAAGTTTCTCAAGAGCACAAGACCCAGATTACTATTGTTTTATCGTATCTCTGCTTTTGGAGGGTGGACATTCATGGTTACAGTGGCATGCCTGGCTTACTAAAACGTGCAATTGCTACAAAACCATTAGTACTGTGGTATCTGGCTTTAGAATGGAGGGTTCTCAGCGTAGTTAATGTTGTGAACTTTCTGCAGGAAAATGTTTGTGTTTTAGTGAAACCACTACACAGTAAACATGCCTTCATGAAACACTTGTATCTCAAAAATGTTAGTACAGGAGTTTCTTCATTTTACTTTGGATTTCCTTGCAAGTGGTTGCTCTAAGGCTTCCTACTGAAGATAACAGTAACTACTACAAATTTGCTTTCTTCCAAATGTAAATAGAGTGAACTTTTTAGTTTTCAGACCTGGGCATCATTAGTGGTGCACTCAGCATTTGTCAGTGGTGTTTTCTCTTCATGTTTAACTCCTTGGGATTTTAGGTCTCTTTTGCAATATTTAACAGGTACAGATATAGTTAGATTTAATGGAGGAGAGTCTAAAACTTGTGGCTAAAGTGTACTGCGGTGACTTAACTTGAAAGGAAGCAAGAGAGACCCATGTGTGGTGCAATGATTGGATGAGCCTGTTGTGTTCCTGTGGGGAACTGCTCTAGGTAGATGGCACACTGGAACACCGTGCTAAAGAGTACTGCTTGTACTTCAATGTGAAAGTCTCTTGAGCAGGACTGAAAATTAACGTGTCAGCTCTTACTGCCCAGGGCCCACTTCTGTCTTGTGGCAGTCTGAGGTGACGTGGCTGGGGTGATGTGAAGTCTCAAGCATTCTGTTAGGTTGCTTCTTCTTACCTGAACATCAATCCCTGGTGTACAGTCCTGTCACAGAATGTAAATTAAATTTTCAAGTTGTTTTTTCTCTTTGGGGCCTTTTGTTTTATAGTGTCCTTTCTTTAGATAAGGTGTTTTTGGCTTTTTCCCTTTAAAACAGTCCCAAGTTTCATTTCTAATTCATTGTCCCTTTCATAAATCTGACAGAACCATCCTTCCTTGCCGCCAGGTTCATCTAGGAGGGAATCTAGCATTATATCAATGTGATGGAATCACTCTTTGCTTTTTCTCATATACCTGGCTCTTATAATGGCTTCCTGGGGTTGGTAGTTACACCATATTTAAGGCAGGCCAAATATTGTTTCTCTTTGCGCGCGCGCTCTCTCTCTCTCTCTCACACACACACACACACGCACGCATGCACACACGCGCACGCATCCTAAAGCAATGTTCGTGAGCCAGTTTCCTTGGGACAGAGCTCTCCAAAAAGTTCTATTTATTACTCTTGTGTGGATCTTTCATATCTTTTATAAGCCTTTAATGTCTCAACATCAGTAGATATTGCCTTTGGCCTACAAATGCTAAGTACTACTAACTATTAGAAGTTCATTAACTTTTAAGCTGACAAACGTGACTTAAGCAGTTAATAGACTGAAAAGAGAGTTAATAGACAGGAACAGTTGAAGGAACAGCTCCAGCTTTTTAAATTACATCTCTGTCCTTGGAGATTTTCAAGGCTCGTCCGGTCAAGTTCCTGAGCAGCCTGATTCCACTTGCCCTGCTCTGAGCAGGGACTGGCCTGGGCAGCCTGGTTGGAGGCCCTTGGTCATTCACAAGCTGGTCAGCAGTTGAACAGCTTCCTAGGAGCGTGAGTCCCACTGTTTCAATCTATTTTACGTGGCTATATTGATAACGCCTAATAAAACTTTTCATGGATCCGTTTGATACCGAAGGAGGATTTGAACTTAATGTACATAAACAGCGTACACATGGGTAGGGAGAAATCTTGAGATGACTATAATTACTGAAAAAACAGGAACTCAAGAACAAAGCTAAAAGAGGTAGCTGACTGATACCTTTGGACCATCACATGTATAATGGACCACATGTATACGATTTACATAACAGTATATGGTGTACAGTCATCAGATTGTCCATTGGAGAAATTGGCTTTATGGAGATGTGGAAGCTTTCTTTTCTGATATGCCATGGTTTTGGTCTAGGCTAAGAGGGAGGGGAAATTTTATTTTATTCTGAACAAAGCAGTGCAAGAACAGCAGGTAAAATACAGCTTATTTGATGACCATCGTTGTGTCAGGCAGAAAAAGTGTTCTGTAGAACTGTTTCTGCATTTGCTTTCCTCTGGGATCCTCTGTTCTCTCTCTTACCTATTTGCCATCCCTTTTACCACTTCTCTTGCTCTTTCTCATTTACTCTTTCTGATGCTGCAGAATCTTTGAATTAAGCAAATGTTGTTAACCCTAATACATCTGGTTAACGTATTTTTGCATGTCAGATTGGCTTCCCTTTTTCTGTTTCTGTGTTGTATTTCAAGACCATGTGAATTTACACTTGTTTTGCTGTTCCTGTGGGAACTGGAGCTGTCTTCGCCAATAATTGTACTATTGTAATTAAACTAAACTAGGTTCTGACAAGAGAAATCATGGGAATGAATGCCAGGCAGTTTAGTCCAAGAGAGTAACTTTGGATTATTACCAAGTAAAACAGTGTGGTGGCACAAGCTATCAACAGTTCAAGGGGTTGGTACTGTGCAGGAGGATGAAGAAATTAGCTCACAGTAATGGAATCAAGTGGTGGTAGAGTAGGTTATTTATTCTACAACATGTTAGCTCAAAATAGTATCTGTATTCAGTTCAAATTGTTCCCATCCCTCTATCTGTCTGTCATTCTCAGAAACTCTCTCATTCTCTGTAAATATACATAGACAAGTTAATGTAGTCAGTTTAGTCTACGTAATGAGCTGACAAATTGCCTTTGAATTAGCAGGTTGAGAATAACCATCACAGCTGGCCCAGATTCCTCCCTTCCACTTCTCTTAATCAGTTCTGTTGCAGCAAGCTAGGAAGTGGGCAGGAGGTGGGGGGAGAAGTCATTCATATTTACATGTAAAAAAGTAAAAATGAAGATCTTATTTTATGGAGGGGGGTGGGGAAGGAAAGCAGAATTTGAGTGTGAAGATATTACCTGATCTCTTTTTTTTTTTTTTTCCTACAGCAGGAAAAACCAAAACTCTTGGAGCCTTTGGATTACGAAGCTGTTATCACAGAGATTGAGAAGAATATTGGAGATAGCCTGTTTAAAGATCTGATATTGTTTCCCGATGATGACTTTTCAGTAAGTACAAAGCAAATGTGTGGTGTTTTCTCTCAAGTTTATTCATTTATTTTATCCTCGCTGCTACAGACAGAGACAGAAGTGTCCCCAGGGCTCTCTAAGACTTTTCTTAATTTCCTTACTCCTCTCCCACCAAATTCACTTCTTTTTTTCCTCTGACATTCATAAATGAATGAAGTTATAGTTCTGTAATAGGTACAGCACAAAGCCTTGGTTTTCCAGAATATATTTCAGGAACTCAGAACACAGGTTATTCCATAACACGTACTTGTTGGTTCACTCAACACAGTGGTAGTTTAGCTTGTATTGGAATTTCTCCCCGCTATTATAATCTAACATAATTACACTTCCCTAACTTACTTATAGTCTATCTGATCGTATTATATTTGATGTATTTGGCCAGCATGGCTCTTGGCTTTCTACTCTGTCAGACTTTTTAGATGGTAGCTGTAACGTATGTCCAAGCTGTGCCATTTACCAACATTAGTTTGCCCAAGAAGAGTACATCCAAACAGACTTGATTTTGTTTAGTTTTGGAGCTTTCTCAATTGTGGATGGAGACCTGGCAAGCTGTCCTTGAGTGCTGGGGATGTAGACTCTAGTGCCAAGGCAGCTCCTGTGGTGAGGTGCTGACAGGCTGTGGGTACTGGAGCCCACTGCCATGGGGCTGCCCAACCTCATCTGTGGTTTCCCAGTGTTGGGCCTGGTGAGCTGCAAAGAATTCAAGAATCTGAAAGTCTGGGGCAGCTTGGGAAGACAAGGGCTGCCTGCAAGGTGGTTTGGGAGGCATGCTGCCAGGCAAGTAAGCTGGCAGACTGCCTGCACCTTACAGCAACTTCTTCAAAATCAGCCAATCTCTGTGAAAGTTTTAGATTTTGATGAATAGGCATTCTCTAATGGAAATACATTTCAATCTGTGACCAACTGTAACTGCTGTGTGAGAGCCTTTCCCATCAGCTCACGGAACTGCCTCTGTCCTGTGGGGCTGGGTTAATCTAATAGACTGCTTTGTTTTACTAAATGGCTCTATTTCCTTGGTGGCATTAACTGAGTTAATGTGCTCGTGGGATTGAGGAGGAACTAAACAGAATACATTTTGCCATCACTGTTAATTCCTTTATCCATTTTACACATTTGTGAATTTATGAAATTGAAAATTAGCATTATAAAGCTGACTAGACTTACTGTGTGCTGCCACAAGGCCCTTGAGCCCCTGGGTTTAGAATAACTGAGCCCAAGTCAGTGGAGCAAAAGAAGCTGATTCTTCTCAACAAAAGGAGAATCGTGTCCTACTGCTCAAGACCTCTGCCTGTCAAACCATATTTTCGTATCCTTATTTTCATTTCATTTTTAGCTGTTGCAGCCTGACATTAGTAGCTGCTTCTATTTTGTTTTCCCTGTATTGTTTTGCAATTATACCTCATAGTGAAGTGCTTGCATATACAAGAGATGACCTGTACTCACAAAAGAGCAGAGGCAGTGACATGTGCAGTCTGTAGCCTTGCAATAAAACTGTCTCTTTTTTTTTTTGTTATCTTCTGTTGAAGTCAACAGCAGTAGCAAGAGCTTATGTCACCAGGCAGGGCTGCAGAGCATCTATTTATAGCCCTGCTTCTTCCTGCTGAAATATCACCTGTGCACAGCAGTCTGGGTCAGCCATTTGAGTAGAAAGAGATCCAGGTCTGACTGAATTAGGAGGTGCTCAGGCTGGCTCTGATTGTTATTTAATGTGATAATGCATCGGGAAATTGTGGGTGTTACTGTTAAACAATAACCATTAGAATTGCTTCAGACTTTGTGGCTCAGGGATGATGCAGCCCCACACTGGGCCTGTGTTAGCACACTATGGGCAAAACAGAGTGAAAGCTAACCAAATGTGCTAGGTAAGGAAGTAAGCATAAAAGAAAATCCTATTTTTAATGATGATTGGCCATTTCCAGCTCTGCAGTATCCGCTGCATGTATCATATATGGACCAACTATCTGCGTAGTTGCGGTACTGTCTGATCTTCTCTTTGATCTCCGAATTCCTTTCTCTCTTTGAAAGCAATTCTGAGAGAAGACACAATTTCTCACAAGACCTTTTTAGGTCATTTCTAGCATCTTGCCATAAGTCAGTAAAGAATTGTTGCTATTAATCTGAACCTGGTATTCTTTCATTTCCCTGCATTTCAACAGAGGAATGCAAGGCTTATGTGTTACAAAGATGCATTCTGTGATTTAACTCCAGCTAGGAAAAAGATGCCTCCTTTTTTGTGGTTGTGCCTAATAATTCTTTAAAAAAAAAAAAAAATTGATCCTCGCTTGCCAACTCTCCTCCTGCCTGCCTAAAGGTGAATTTGCCTTTGAAAAAAAGTACACAGGTTTACTTCACTATTATCTGCTCCTGAATCCCTTGAACACATGGTCCCTCTGTTGCTGTGCTGGGAAACAATGGCCAGTGGAAATTTCTACTTCAAAACTGTGCATTTCCAGCAATGCGGCAACTATGTGGGGGAAGGATCGGCACAGCTGCATAGGAGTTCCTTGTCACATGAATGTGAGCTTGGGTTGTACTTGGTAGTAAGTGGGAGTTTATGTCCTTGTGCTCATAAAAAGTGCATAGTTATGCTAGTAGATTTGCACTCTCCTCTTATCTGGGTTACACTGCTCATTTCACTGTCTGTTCTCCCAGACCTGGCTGCATTCTCCCTTTGCAACTGGACCATTGTCTGACATTCCAGTTTCTCACTTTCCTCTTATGTGTTTACTGGATAGGAGACCGTGAAAGAAGTGTGACAACTTCATTCAGATCTGTCTCCTTCTCACCTTTAACATTTTGTCTTTTTGTCCTGTATGGCTCTGTTAACATACATTTGTACTTGTGCTCCTAAGCGCCTTCATGTATCTGAGGAAAATGCTTGCTATTTCCTTTCCTAAGTACTTTTTCATTCCTTCTTCATGTCACCATCCTTCTGAAATTCACTGAACCTGCAGCAGTCTCTTCTTAGATCTCTCCAGGATCTCGCGTCTTATATGGAATCATTGGTGCCCTCCCTTAATGACAACAGGCTCGGCATCACACTAACACCATGATTGTGTTGAGGTTTAATGAATAAATACACACTAGCTTTATGTTGATTAATATATGTTAATTATAATGAAAAGGCAATTAAAGGTATTTAATAGGTACTTTGATTTAATATAGTAAAGAATCATGTTGAAGTCTGCCTCTTGGTGTGAAATGGTGAACGTGTGCTGTAGGAGTAGCTCTAAATGAGGGAGCGAGAGCCTCCTTGGAAATAGCCCTGTAAACCTTGGTATTGTTTCTGACATCAGAAGAGTTACTGTGGTGGATTACCAGGCTGTTTTCAATAGCACATGGCATTCAGCACTTTCCCATGTGGTAGGCAGTATCTCATCGTCAGAGAAAAACTGAAGTTTGGTCCATTACTCATGACTAACAAGATGTGAGATCTTTCACATGTGAGTTCACATCAGCTGGGAGTAGCAGAAAGGTGAGGGGCAGCTAGGCTGAGAAGGATGTACTTAAGCTATTCAAAAAGAGAGAGCTAAAGCAGCCAGCAAAGCAAACGCCATGGGAGCGTGGCCCCTCACACTGAGTGTGGTCCTATGAGCAATGGGACATGTTGAAGCCGTCCCTTAAATACACGTTGTGCTTGCTTTCCTGTCCCTGTGCCCCTGCACTCACCACTCCGTGGCAAGGTTAGGGCCAGCAGCAGCTCATAGAGTCCCACCTTGGCCTTGCTTTGTAATCTGATGGACTAACTGAATAGCGTTTTCACAAAAGTTAAGTAAACCTTTTTACCTAGATTCAATCTCTCAAGCTGCTTAGACTCACTTTCATCTCAGCATTAACACACATGAATGTTTCTGCCTGTGTGTGGTTAGCTCTCTTAGAAGGGCTGCCTTTTCCGGAAGTAAATGTAATCTTTTTTGACGCCGCTGTCTAAAAATTTAACCATTGGCCACATGCTTTCTGATTAAGAGTCAGAGTATAGAGTATAGAGTATATAGTATAGAGTCAGAGTGAGAATGTTTGAAATGGCGAATGGAGTTTAAACTCTGTTTTCAAGTCCTACGCTTGCCATGTCAGTGGGAAGTAGCCAATGTCTGAAAACATTATTCCGTATCAGTCATTGATAAGGGGGCAATATTAGCCTGTGGCTTTCACTGTAGAAATAGTCTTCAGTGAATGTAGTGAAGGGGCTGTTAATTAAATTGCACCTTATAACTAATCAGACACCCGGGGCCATCAGCTCATGCAAATGAGATGCTGGCTGAATGCCTGAAATCACTGTTGAATGTAGGGTATTTATATAAAATGGATATCCAGAAGTCTTTGTAGAATGTCAGGTTTTAGATTAATATCTGCGCTATTCAGTTCGCAGGGTCTCTGCATGCACAGTCCACAAGACACCCTTTTAGCCTTTGATTTGAACACACAGCTGCTACAAGTGCCTGAAGAGAAAACTAGCTTGCATCAAAACACAGTGACATGCTGAATTCTGTCAGTTGACAGCCTGCGATTTTTCACCATGTATTCTGATATTGGACTTCAGCTGTTTTTTGAAGTAAAAAAGTTCTGGTTGAACAAATGCTGTGGCAGATCTACCTTAAAGGCCATTCAGGTTTGGAAGTAATGAGCTCTGAACAGGAAGCGTTTTTGTGGCCAGACTTGCGCAGCGAAGTGGTTGATCATAACTAATTCTCAGAAGGGAAGTGCTTTGTAGTTTTTAAAGCAAGGTTAAATATAACAATACACAAGATTTGTCATGTCCCAGTTCTGTGTAAATAAACCTATGATATTCTTTGGCAAAGCCCACAAATGCCACCTGCTCTGTGTTACCCAGTTTCTCAGTTTTACATGGCTCTGTTTTTTTTTTTCTTTCAAGCGCAGTCTTGTTGAGGAGAAGAGCGGGGGTGAGCACTGCGTGTGCAGCAGTGGGTTGGAGTTCCGTTTCTTGTTCTGCCACAGACTTGTTGCTTCTCACATAAACTCTGTGAGGGAAGGGAGGCACAACAACCCCACTGGGAAAATGTTTAGCTGCCCTGGTCAGTATGTTGCTATCTGTTGACAAGAAGTGTTAAATTAGTTATAAAATGTATATATCAGCGTACATTTTAACGAAATACTCAAAAACATATTTTGCACAGTATGTAGGGCAAATAAATTTTATTGTAGTCAAGCAGGAGAGGCTGTTGGTCTCTGCAGCTAAGTCGCCATCTGGACAGGGTGAGTGCGAGGTGCAGAGTGCATCACCCCTGTCCTTCCTGTGCCCCCACTCTGTCTTGCATCTGGAAATTTGGTCTCTGGCAGCAGTGACCTCATGGAAGGGCAACCTACATGTTTTGTGGCTTCAGTTGCTGGCGGATGGGCCCCAGCCTGATGAAGAGCTACTGTGGTGCGATGTCTGGGGGTTTTCAGCTGTGCTCAGGGATGGCATCCTCTCAGGATTGCTTAAGAAAAGGGACTTAAAATGTCACGTATGTGTGAAATAATTAATGAAACATTTTCTAGAGACTGTGAGTATTGCTGGGAAGTCCCTAAGCAACCAAGGATTCAGTCATTTTCACTATTACTAAATGTGGACTGAAAATCCATATTTCTCTATCTGTTGTTTCTTTTATGTATAGACTAAATAATTGTGTAAATCTTCACTGCATGTAGGCTTTGGTAATATAAAAGAGGAGAGCCCTGGAACCTGTGTTTATGAGGGACCGCCATTATTTGTTGGAGCCAAAGTGTTTTAACCACACTGTATCCTGAACTATCCAGGTGAAATGGGAGAAAGTCAGCACTCCTATGAAGTTTGCATCTGCCTGTATGGTGCATGCCTTTCTTGTAGAATTGCTTGTATGAAAAGCCATAGGGGGAACCAGTGTGTTCTACATAGGCTTTAAAGAAAAATGCAGTCAGTAATAGCCAACTGATTGTCGCATACAGCCTGAGTGCTTTGATTTGTGGAGAAAAAAGGTCACTTTTTAGGCTGAGACTGAGGATATGAAACAGATCCTCTTGGTTTATCAGCCATGGATGCTGCAGGCTGTTTCATCGTTGTAGAAAATAGTGGTTTGTTGTACTGAGCCGGTGAGATGCTGTGGGCCTTCCTCTGGAAATCTTGTGCCATTCTGTAAGGAAACAGGCAATGAGGTGTGAGATTACGTTCGTCTTGGTATCAGTCCTTGGTTATCTTCAGTTGAGTTATTCCATTCTGACTGAGAGCAGTCTGGTCTGCTGGTATGTGGTGGTGGTTGTTTGCTTTCTGCAGAGAAAATGAGTGGGCCTGATCTCATAGAATCACAGAATGGCTTGGGTTGGAAGGGACCTCAAAGACTACCTAGTTCCCATCCCCTGCTGTGGGTAGGGTTGCCAACTGCTAAATCAGGCACCAGATCAGGCTGCCCAGGTCCCCATCCAACCTGGCCTTAAACACCTCCAGGGACAGAGGATTGAATTAACCTAAGGATTATCTCAAAGTACCCCCAGACCTCCTCTTGTGGGTTTTTTTGCTGACTTGCCAGAGCTCTGCACGGAGAGCCTTGGCCATGCGGTGAGCACTGCTGGTGAGTCTGGCCTCTTGCTGGCCTGGCGCAAACTGGGGATGATAGCCTGTTGTGGGGATCTTCTGGAGACCCACTTCTCTTTGTGGTTTCCTGTCAATCCTGACAAACCAGCTCAGCCAGGAGCTGTTCTTCCAGAAAAAAAAAAAAGCTTCATTGGTGCCATGTCCAGTAATCTGAAAGGGGACTGCTGGACGCACCACGTGGAACCTGCTCTGCTAAGTCCACCTTGCAGGTGGAAGTGCCCAACTGTGAAAGGCTGTTTCAGGGTTCCACTCACTTTCCCACCAGCCTGTCCTGCAGCAGTCCTTTTGTAACTTGTTGTGAGGACATTCCTCTTTTCTCCTACCAGAAGAATCAAAGCTTTTAGTTCTGTTTCCACATCTCTTTGCTGAAAATGCAAGAGGTGCAGAAGGGAAGTGGAGGATGCACATAATGCAGTGACAGCTGGAGTATAGTCTTGGGGAAGGGATGTAAGGAAGAATTAGGATGTTATCCATTTATGACCTTTTCTATAAGAAATTTCAGAGACTGAAGCAAGTTTGCTTAGAACAAGCTCATTCCCAGAAATCTGGTTGAATGGTACTTTTGCTCATACTTAATGCTTTAGCTGATAGTATTAGAAGCATATGATGGAGGGAGTTGAGTTGCAGTTGTTCCTGTGCATGTGTATTGGCTGCATGAAAAACTGAGAAATACTAGCAGTAATAATCCTGTTTTTTTTGCCTTGAGACAAAACTGTTGTTTCATTATTCTGGCTAATTTGTTTTTCTTTTTTTTTTTATTGTCAGACAGACACAATTTCACTGGAAATCAGGACGCTGTATCCTTCTGTACCTGAAGATGCAGAACGAAAAGCAGAAAATCTGTTTGTTAAAGAGGTAAATATCTAAAGTGTGTATTCTCTTTGTTTTGGTATTGTTGAGGTGCTTTGAAGCAGGTTTGAATTCTGGAAACCAGAAGATGAGGAGAGGTTAACAGCATGGCTGTAGGTGCTAGTTCTGAGATAGCTGTATCTAGAAAAATTGCAAAGGCACTGAATTTACTCCTCATTCTGCTGTTCTCCAACTTCATTTCCTGTTGCTACCAGTCCATTGGTATTGGTATTTTCACATAAATGTTATCACTGGTGCCCTGAATGGCTAGAGCTTAGAGCTTAGAAAATACTGATACCTGTTCAGAAAATACAAATATTTGACATAATTTTAGACTGCTAGAGTTATTACAATATGTGTATCTTATTTGAGGTGTATATTGTCACTATCTGAGGAAGTGCAGTGTGAAGGGTGTCTAGAAGCTTATATTTACTGTCAGTATGCAGAAGCAGTTCTACCTTTATAGTAGAAAGTCAAGCGAACTTCTTCCACAGTAGTTAGAACCCCTTGATGTGTAGTTACTTGCTGTCTCTTTTTAAAAAATGTTGTAATATTGATTCCATACCTTGGCTTAGATCAAAAGAAAATTTTCTGCTTGCTCTCTTGCCACCTCAGGGATATTTTGGATTGTCACTGATTTTATTACTTTGATGGATATGGAAGATATCGGTTGCACTGTTCAAAGGAATTTTCTTCAGCCACCCCTCAGAACCCTCTCTATCTTTGACTATAAATGTGAAGTATAGCCCATCCCTTGCATTAACAGGACAGATTTATAGAGTCAGATTTTCAGCCCTGCTTCTATAAAGATTTAATTGCAAGCACTTAATAATTAGTCAGTAATGTATGCGTTCTCTGCCTTTTTTTCACAGATGGGTTTTTGCACACCTGGCTTTCTACTTGGAATAAGTATGGGCTATTTCATACGCAGTATAGCTTGCAAGATAATTTGCAGAAGAAAAGTCAGTTGGAGGAAAGCACAGGGAGTTAGAAAAAAGAATATTAGAAATATAGCTGTTGAATTCTATTCAACATGACATTTTATAGGTTCTATTTCTCCCCAGCAGCAGGTCTAGAAAGAGCAGTAACAACTTACTGCTAGTTCAAATAGCCTGAACCTCACCATCCTTTGTAATGACAGGAGGGTTAAAAGATAACACAGCTTATGGAATTATCTATCTTTCCAGAATTGTCACTGCCCTTTCAGCACTTTGGGGTCTGCTTTTTATTTTAAGGTTCTTCAAGTAGCAAGTCCAGCTGTCCTCGTTGCTTTACGGGGAAAGTGGTGCATCTAAAAATGGAACGTTAGTGCACAGAATCTGGGAATCATTACAGCTGAGTACTCCGAGGGCATGCTAATGACAACCTGGTAAAATACACATTGAGCAGCTCTGCTAGCTTTCTTTATAATGTCAGTAAGCCAAACTTGGGGGCAAAGAGTGGGGGGGGAACAGTACTAAAGGACTAAGACTGTGCATGGAAAAATGGTCGGATAAGACATTATTATATAGTAATCTGTATGTTCCTTATTGCCACAAAGCCAAAAGCAATACATAAAACAAATTAAGCTCCAGGCTTCTAGTTCAAAATTATGTAAAACTGAGCATGGTATGCCATGAAGATCTATGATTGTAGACTGCTGCAGTGATTGCTGCAGTCTGTACTGACCCAGCAGCACAGCCTGTGTTCTACCTGGTGCTCAGCAGCTCTGGGTAGCTGCATAGAACTGGAGTTTGTGACCTTCACTTCTCTTTTTAGAGATGTGAAAAAGCCAATGCTTGGCTTAGTGAAGGAAGCATCTCCTTCAGATATACTGTGGTCTTGTGAACCTAGAATTAAGTGGCTATCCATCTGTAGCAAAAAGTTTTGCAACTCTTTGGCTAGTTCATTGCTCTTAATACCGGGTTTAAATCCCTCACTAAGAAAAACTCTTGCACAGTAAATCATTCTGAGTGATAATGACTGTTTTGATATTCACAGCTGTATCACCTCTTAGTTGATCTACAGCAATTTGAGTTTATTTGGACTTTAAGTGCTTTTAAAATTCCTGTTACTCACAATAGTACTGTCACATCTCATCTGGGAAGAGGCATTACTTCAGGCCTCCGTAGGGCTTCCTTTTAGGGGCAGCGGATACTCGGGCATCTGACACCCTGGAGATGTTGCAGGTCTGTGCTGGATTGAGAAGATCCTTGGGAGCTGCCCCATGCGGTGCCTTGGAGCTGAGACCGCTGGCACGCGCTGCCATCTGCCAGGCACAAATCTCCCATTGCTAATGCAGTGTTAGCTGATAGTGGTGCATGTTAACATATATAAGGATGTGGGTGTTTGCATAAAATACTAAAACAGTTCACCTCTCCCAGCCTTTTACTAAGCTCCAAGGAAGTCCATGCCAAAGCAAGATATTCTACTATGCACAGTTCTCATTGGGGAGAGAAAAAACTTGTAACAGATTTCAGAAATGTTCAGGTATTGTGGTAATGAGTGAGACATAAAGATGTGCTGTAAACAAGTTGTGTAACATTCTCCTTTTTGCTGAAACTGTAAAATGAAGATTTTTAAAAAACCTAATATGTAAACAGACTTCTGAGAACTAAATATTTTCTGTAGAATGCAAAGAGAATATTTTACATTTTGATCAATGAACATCTGGGTACCTTTATTTATTTACACTTTTTAGGTATATTCTAACTAAAATACTTTGTGAATCTATCATTCCTATAGCTGAAATGCTCTTAAGATATTTTCCTTATGGTTTTTTCCACCTTTTGTAGGCAGGAGGAACTTGTTTAAGTAAGGTTCCAGGAAAACTTAAGTTTCCAGAGTTCTTAAAGCCAGAATAAAATTGTCTTCAGTACTTGTTTTCGAAGTATTCCTATCTTCCCTGAATGCTTTACTGGTACCATTCTGTTTCTTCCTGAATTTGGCATTTTCTCACTCCTCGCAGAATCTGCTGCATGCATTCATGCCAGCCATCTTTACCTGCATGGTCTGTAACTTCATTCACTCCATGGGAAAGGATATAATTATTTTTCTTTTAGATGATGAGAATATGCCTAATATAGTCTTTCCAAACTCATGTGTTCCTGAATATGCAGATCAAATGGCAATCAGTTGTTATTTTTCTTCATATTTCATTTAGAAATGTAAGGTGGCAATGAGTTTTGCAATTCAAAGTTATACTTCGTTTGAGCATCGTAAGCTATCTAATTGCAACATGTTTAATCCCATGCTGTTCTGCAGCAGGTCAGCATGTGCGGAGAGTATCCATGTGTATACGCGAGTGCACACACAAAAACTGTGTACATATCTGTGTGAATAAAATTATAGACATTATCTAGAATGTAAATACTAGTTGTCATCTGCCCTTTCGTAAACCAGCTTGAGCCAGATGCTACCTCCATAAGTGGTAGTTGTGGGGGGGATTGTGTTTGCAGAGGTGGATGAGGAGGGGTGTGCTGGGAGCTCTGCATGGCAGGGGGGGAATGGAGCATCTTGCTGAAGGAGCTTCTCCTCCTTGTGCAGTGTAATTACGGAAAATAAATACAGAGGGGCCTTTGAGAAAGCTGTCAATCCCTCCCTCCCAAGCAGGTCAGGTACTGCCTGACCCATCCTTTTTGCTTTGTCAGTCTGCTCTGGTGGCAGTGGCTTCTGGGGAGGGCTCCTTTGGTGACGTGCTGGGCAGACAACTGTCTGCTCTTCCACCTGCAGGTGGCTACTGACTTTACATTTGATGCCAACTTGTGGTTTTGGCTTATGGAAGTAACTCCTAATGATGAGGACGGAGGTAACAAGCTTCCATGATGAGCTGCTGCGTGTCAGAAGAGCTTTCCTGCACCCCAGCACTGGCTGCTTCTCAGTTGTGAGTGTAATTGTAGTCCTTGCGCTTCATCCTTGGAGCAGGGGGACAGTGCTGGCTGAAAATCACAATGAAATAATAGTGTAATAATACTGAAATTTCATTTCTTGTGTAGATTTTCTACATATGAAAGTTGGAGTTGTCAGTTGTGTGAAGGTTTTAGAGCCCTTGTCATTCACCTGGTAGCTCCTTCTATTTCACAGTTTGTGGTTTTTCTCCACAGGATTTGTAAGTCATTATTAAACATGAGGTTTATTAATCATAGCATTAAAAGAGCTACAGCCTTCTGTATACCTACTGGAAGTGGCGTGTGTCAGTGCAGTTGTTTTCTCAGGTTTCTAATTCAGTCCCGTGCCCATTGCACTTCCCATTTTAATTTTTGAAATGTGTAGCTCCTGTCACAGTTTATTGTCACTGGACTTTACTATGTATGTGAGCCTCTTTAGTTCAGAAATAGCTTCCAGAGCCCTAAGGTGAAGGCCCCTGTTGCTGACAGCGGGCCATGAGGCTGCCGTGCTTGTTGCAGGCAGGAGGGAGCAGGACTTCAGCCAGGGCTGTCCCAGCACCTTCCACTTTCCCACTGTCCCTTGGGTCACTGCAGCAAGGGCCACAGGAGGGGCAGTGGGGACAGCACTGGGAGCAGCACTGCATGTCACCGGTCACGGGGTAGGGTGCGGAGCATGCCCTGCAGCTTCCCTTTCCCTTTCAGCCCTGTGACTGCTTCCAGCTCTGGAGACTTTCTGCTTTCAGTTTCCAAGCCCTTCCTCTTCAACATCTCCTGCTTCTCGCTTTGCTTTGCAGAGCATGCGAGGAGGCAGAATGGCACTTGGCATGCAGTTTCTCTGCAGTTGTTCTCCAAACGGCTGTTGTCATACATGTGGCTGCTCACAGAGAGCTCAGAGAAAATGTAAGCTGGGGAGGAAAGGAACTCCAGTTGTTTTCAAAAGTATCAAGGTGCTTGTTTCAGTCATATTTCTCTCTCTTCCCTTTTTTTTTTTTCCCTCCAAAATGTTCACTGGCATTGCAGGGCAAGTCTTTATTAAGTGGCTCTTTCACTGTGGTAGCCATCTTGTTGTTATCACTAGAATCAGAGCTAAGAAGATGCAGATGAAAAAAGTTTGCAGGGTGGTCTGTCTCTGCAAGGAAAAATCAGGCTAGCTGGGAAAGGAGAAAACCAAAACAACAGAAAAGAAGAAATTAATTGGATCGGTCCCCTGGGAATGGGCTGCACAGCCTGCCTGGTCAACAGCAGAACAGGAAAATTCATGCAGACATGTGCCAGCCCTCCCACGTCCCAAAGCTTCCATTTCTCTGCCTGTATTTTTTCTCCCCCACGGTCCCCTTGAGCTGAACAGCTGTGCAGTGCTCCCTCTGCCTTTTGCCAAGAGCAGTAGGATCCAGCTCTGCCAAGAGCAGTGGGATCCTCAGTGAAATCTCTGCCTCCAGAAGGGTTTTTCTTGCTCCTCACAGGTATTTTTCCTCACTACTAAAATTAGATTTCCAGTAAAAAAACCTCCAGAGGTCAATGCAGTCAGCAGAAGTACTTGATTTTTCAGTTAGGATATTCTGAACAGAAAATGCTGTAATATTGTATTAATTTGTTTCTTTTTTTAAAAACCTAGATGTAGTTTATAATGGCTAGCCACAGTGTGCTAGTTACAGAATCATGGTATGCTGCTGCACTGGATTCACTTGCCTTTTGTGAATCTTCTGAATGATATTTGAGTGTGTTTCTTGTCCCCTGTGATTTTTATTTTGATTAGCTTTTTCTTGGAGAAGCACAATAAAGCTTTATGGTTATAAGGTAAAACAGTGCAATGTGCTCTATATGGAA
Organism: Numida meleagris; assembly: GCF_002078875.1. Taxonomy (NCBI): domain Eukaryota; kingdom Metazoa; phylum Chordata; class Aves; order Galliformes; family Numididae; genus Numida; species Numida meleagris. The sequence continues at coordinate 15,853,713 of NC_034412.1, forward strand.
TTCCCAACTATGTTTTGAGCACATCAGCCTATAATGTTTGCGATAAAAGACTGTTGAGAATGCTCTGTGGGCTCTAATTGCATCTGCTCAGTAGAATACTTAGTGATTAAAGTACCACAGGGAAAAAAGACACCCTTTCTGTAGAAGGCTTGATTATTTCACATTTACCAAGCAGAAAGAGAGTGAAGTGTGAATTGGAGAATCTGAACTCCTGCTCACAAGGCTCAATGAATGAATTTTTCATTGACACTTGTGAAGCAGAGTATGTGATGCTCCTGTAAGAGTATTCTTACAACCCAGGTGAATAGCAAATAGTTTTCATTTAAACTTTGGTCATGCAAACAGAAGAGTGACAAAGGCATTTATTGGAGAGTCATAAGAAAGTGTTGTGTTTTTTTAATATTTAAAGCCAGAGCTGTGTAGGAACATGGTTGTCATGTGAAGGCCACAAACTTCACTTTGTAAGGTGCGTGGTCAGTCAGTTACAATACCAGAATGGTATGTTCATTCTCAGATAATCTGTAATTGTTTTTTTATTTTATACTGTGTAGTGGTTGTGCTTTATTCTGCATCTCATGTCCGAAAGAGAATGAGGGATTATGTCAGTGCAGAAAGGAGATCTTAGTTTCAGATGGAATCCCTTTACTGCAGAATGCACGTGGCTGTGTTGAAATATTCTGTTCTATTTTAGTGCCGAGAGAACTGCCTACCACTGTGTATCCACTTCTTCACCTTCTTTTCCATACTCTAAAACAAATAAAGATGCTGCAGAAGATTGTGATCATACCTGAGATCATTTCCTAAATTCATCTGTGACTACGTATTTGTGTTTTACACGGCTCTTAAAAGGACATCTGGCAAGCCAGCACCAAGTAATTTAAAAAACACAACTTTTAGGCTTTTGGCTTATCTCAGACTGCAGCAGCAGTCTGACAATCCCATCTCCGTCCTTCTGGGGCAAAGACCACTGTACAAGCAATGACTCCCATGGGAACATCAGGAGAGACTGGTGAGAAAGAGAGGGAATACTCCCGGCTGGAGTGAGCTACCTTGTCCTTTTATTGCCTCTTCTCCCTTTTTCTGCTTAGCTTTTTATATTCTAGGCTCTTTGATCTATCCTTTATTCCGTTCTTTGCATCCTGCAGTCTCATTCTTCCCATGCCTTTTAGTGAGACTCTTTCCTGCTCTCACCTGAGATTAAATTACCTTTTATGCTGCTGTTTCTTTCTCTACTGTAGATCCCCGCATTTTCATTCTTGTCTCTTCCTTGTCTTGTCTCTTCCATGTCATCTTCAGCAGCGGTTTCTGCTGCTAGGTTTTAGGCCTCTTTTTTCCTCCCTGTCCATCTTACGTGTGCTAGTGCAAGCGTTCAAGTGAAGTGCAAGAAGAAAATAATATGATATTAGGAGATATTCTTCAGCATACTGTACGTTACCAATTTTCATTTTACATTCTGTAGTGAGGATTGCTGGAAATCCTGACATGGTGTTATTTTTCTTGTTATCAATGTGTACATTATCAATAAACATGTATTTCATATATCTTGTTTCATCTAACAGTGTCGTGTTTAATTGCATTGATAAAAGTTCTGTATTGAGTAAATCAGAGTTAATCTGATTTATTTGACAGCGTAGCAAAGCTCTTCACTACAGTCTTTGTGCAGGTCTGCTTTCCTTATTTAAGGGAGATTTGTATATTAAGAACAATTTCAGACAAGATGCAAAACCAGCTAAAAGATTTTCTTAGAAAATAAAAGCTGCAGGGAGATGATGAGATGACTGAGCAAATCCAGTGTTATGGGGAAAATGAGACCCTGGTGATAAATAATAATCCTGTTAATGTATTCCTGAATGTTAAGAGAATGCAGATCAGTCCCTGGGGGTTAGAACAAGAAGTAAAGGGCTTGTGCTGCACCAGCAGGGAATAAAAAGAGTGAGGCAAACGCATTTACAAATGGAAGACTTAGAGAGGGAAACGGGTACAGACAAATGTGTAATGTCCATGGAGCAAGTCAGGCGTAAACTGCTTAGTGTCTCTTGAGGATCTGGTAATATAAATTAATGATATCTACTGAGTAGGTGATGAGAACTAGGAAAGCATGTTAAGTTGTTTTCTGCCTCCCCGCTCCATCTTGTATGATTCAACGTGTTTGACTTAAAAGAGAAATTGTGCTTCAAAGTGTGGGAACATGACTCTCACTTTCTTTTGAGAACTCTGCACTCTTCTATAAAAGAGAGGAATAGGCTCTTTATCTCTTCTCTGGCCTTTTCTGAGCCTAAACAGTTGTAATAGAATTAGAGTCACAGAACAGCTCGAGTTGGAAAAGACCCATAAGAATAATCAAGTCCAACTCCTGGCTCCACACAATCATTAACTAATTATTAAGAATTTGACATTTTAAGGCAGTCTGGGGACAAGACAATTAAAAAAAGCCACATACCTGTCTGAATATTGACTCTATCTAGTTTAGATGTGAATTGATCATTTACTGTAAATATATGTCCATTTTCTATTTCTTTTGTTTTGGTCTCATTGGGAGAGTGCATTCTGTTGGCTTGCTGTGTGCAAGGGTCTGTAGGGCTCTGACCACTCCTCTTTCAGGGTTATAAGTTTTTTGTTAAATGTAGTAATTCTTGTTATTGTTGTTTTCCCTTTAGGCTTGTAAATATTACAGTTCCCAGTGGCATGTTGTGAACTACAAATATGAACAGTATTCAGAAGACTTTCGACATTTACCACAGTAAGATCTAGTATAAGTTCTTCTTTTCTTTGTTTCTTCTCTTAGGTTTGTATCATTTTACTGAGTTGTGTCCTTATTTGTGCTTTCCTTTGTCTCTTATTCTGTACTTGTTTTACTGTATTTATAGTGGCTTGCATTTTTTAAAAGGGGAAGAAAAGGTCTTTTAGCAAAAGTTCAAGGCTCTGCAGTATTCAGTAGTATCAACAAACCCTGTTAGTGCTGATTCAAACCTTAAGAGCATATTTGCGTATTCAAAGCACAGTTGATAGGGAAAGCAAGCTTTCTGTTTTCCTTAATAATGCATAAATGTCATTCACCTTTAACTGGGATTAATTCTCCTTTTAGTTACCCTCTGTGTCAGAGGAGTAGGATTTTGCTTAGGGGTTTATAGCTGCACAGCGCAGAAGGTCTGTGTGCAGTGAGTACACGCACTGGTACAACACATGGGACGCAGGGCTGCAGAAATGTGCAGCTGTCTTGGTAAGCAAACATCCCGTCCGTGCTTGGACGTCATACATTAAATCAGTGTAAAGGGAGTAGGAGGAACAAGTTCCTTGATGGGAGTGGAAAGAAATTAGGAATGTGGTGCTCATTCCTTCTTGCATGTGTTCCTACACATGCTCCCATTTATGGGAGGTTTGTATCCGGTACCGGAGGACTGTGCTACAGAGTAGTGAATGAACTCACTGAATGCCCAAGCAAGCAGTGTTACCATCTACTTTCTTGGAATTTGAGGCACAAAAATGATGATAGTGATGAAAAAAGGGGCTACACACATGTAACGCTAAGCACAGGAACAGGTGCTCTGGACTTGGCTTAGATGCAGACTAGTACTAACTAAGCCTATTGTGGCAGGAATCAATAAACTGGCTCTTGTGGTTCCGTTAGATGTGTTTTTCAGAGTTTCATGCTGTAAGCATTCCTACAGATCTGCCTTCTCCCTTGTATATTGGTGTTGTTACAAATAGTGAATATGGTAGTTTACAGAGCTAGTAGGAGCAGTTTTGCTAATCAGTGTTATAAACGTGCCTTATGTACCTAGTGTACTGATTGTTTTATAAAATTAACGGATTTAGTGCTAAAGAAAAATGTTTGCTGTGCAAAAGTTTTCCATTTAACCTTAAGTACTTTCATTCTTATGAAATATGCATTTGACAGACGTGGTTGCATTATTCTGCAAGGAAGTACATTTTAGCTCTTTATGGACATCCTCTTCTGTGAAGGATATACTAATGTGGTGATTAATGTTACTATCCTGAGTTCACGCTCTAGGGATGTTATGGTGTGTCAGATATTACTTCTCCCTCAATACTGCTGTCTCAATTATTTTTATAGGAGACCATTCTAATAGGGAAGGTTGGATGAGCAATAAGCATTGTAGTTGTGCATCATGAGATGTGACACCAGATTCAGCTGTGGCTAAAGGACTCCCATTCACTAGGAGTGCACTGGACCTTCTCGTGGGGTTTTGCATTTAGAAACACAAAATTGAGACCTTTTTTTTGATAGTCATACAAGATGTCAGTTAATAGCTTCATAGTCCAGCAGATTTTTATCAGATACCAAAGTTCTTTCCCGCCACTGATCCCTTCTGGTCAGGAAGTAGCAGCAGTGTAGTGCAGGCCACCTGGAGAAGGCACAGTGTGTCATGGTGCAGTTCCAGTAAATTAAAGCTGTGACACTGGGTTAGAGCTCAACAGCATGTGCGCAGCACAAACAAAATTTTAGGTATTACTTTAGTTTTTCTCTGAGTGTGTTCCTCCTCTGCGGTTTTTTTTTTCAGATCTCTATACCCGTTAAATTCCTCTCTGTGAGCTCTCACTACCTCTTTTTACACCATTTTTTATGCTTTGTGCTGTTTATTCTTGCTTCTTGAGCAAATAGAGGGGTGGAGGAAAACCAGGACTTGCTTAGTATGTGCACTGTGGTGGCAGCATGTCTGGGAAGAGAAATAGCCATTAGCGCAGTTTTTGCTTTATAAAGTGAAAAGCACCAACATTTGTTAGGTGTTTAAGTTCTGCTGCCCTAGAAGTCTGTATTTTATATGAATTTGAAGATGCAGTAAGTGGAGAGAGAGAGAGAGAGAAAATCCCAAGCATTTTTTATCTGCCTGCTCTAGAGAGGTGAGCAGTGTTTCTGAAAAGGGTCCTGCATAAGAAAAGGAGAAAAAATTGGAGAATGACAAAGGTCTGAGTGGATGAGTGTTTCCCATGCGGTCAGCAAGGGAGCACTTCTGCAAGGTGTGTGATCTCGCTGCAGACTAAAATGTCCCTACAGGTAGCTTTTGCTGGTAGCTGTAGGGGTACCATGCTATGGATTACTGGGCCTTTACCTGAGGGAGCCCACATGCATTCTTGGAAGTAACTTGTATAGACAGAGAGAAAAACATTAATAATGTTTTTATTTTTTTCAAAACCTGTTTCTACTGATGTAGCCTTCACGCTGCCTGTCCCAAACACTGTCTTTGCTTCCACGGCTTGCCTGCTCTGCCACCAGAAGCGTTGGCTGTCAGTCATTTTCTGTCTCTCACATAGCTCTTCTGGGAGGACAGCAGGATTTCCTTCTTTCTCAGAAGCAAACCATATGCTCAGGCGTGCAGGTCTGTGGTTCAGTGGGACGGGCTTGCTTTCTCATTAGGGTGGCAGGAGCCAGACAGAATTGCAGTGCTGCAGAGTCAGGGCAACTAACACCACAGCAATCCAGCTCCTTCCCTGCTCCTTCTTCCCTTCCTCTGTAGCAGCAGTTTTTCTTTTGCTTTACTTCGTTTTTTTTCCCAGTAGCTCAGTAGCTTGCCCCACTACAGGTACAGGTCCTGAAGCAAACGCTGTGGTGTTCCCCACCAGTGCGTGGCCTGGTGCCCACAAAGGGCTGCCCCACGAGCAGCACAGTGCATCCTTGGCTCTGAGTGATGAACACCCCAAAGGGATTCAGAGTATTAACACTTTTAAAGAAGTCAAAGATAGAAATAGATTGCAGAGGTTCCTTTTCTCCACGATATTAATCACTTGTTTACATTGAATGCTGAAAAAGGAACGAGCTAAAACAGAGAATAAAGCATCTAGTATTCTTTTGTATTCTGTGTGCATTTCATTATCCTGGCTTTTCTGAGTACAATGGGATGCTGAAGGCATGATATAAAACAGAGAAAGCAAAGAAGAGATAGGCATTGCTTTTTACGCTAATCTTCCTAATCTATTACTTGTATATGAATGAACAGAAAATGAAAAAGGGTCAGTTACCTTTCTGTTTTTTCTTTTTCCCTTTTTTTTAACTGTATCACTGTGTGCTTGTGTGGGCTTAAGTTTGCTAACGTCGCAGAGGAAATTAGCTTGTGAGCACGTGGTTCCTGAATTTCTGTTTGCTCCCGTCTATGACAGCATGGAATTTCTTTGTTCACATTATAAGTCTGGGTAGATGAAATTATGTTCTGTAAAGGTTGGTCTTCCTAACAAACAGTGGCTTTTACCATGACAGCTTCTGTAGTTTTCCACATCAATAGTAAAGACTTTCAAGATGAGATTTTAATCCTCGAGAATTCAAAAATGGTGTTGGTACACTTTAGGCCACAGAAAAATCTATTTTTAACTCAATTTAAAAATATCTTTTACCAAGTGCATTGGTCTGGCTGTTACTGAAAGTTTAATTCTGCAATGTGCAAAGTACTTTGGGACAGTACAATTACTTATGTGCTTAAAAATAAGCACGTGCTTAAGTGCTTTGCTCTTTCATTTTCAGTTTTGTTTCACAATCTTACGGTGTGGAGCTCTGAAGTGGCACCACATCTGAAGGACTGCCTTTTTAAAAATTACCTGAAGCCTGCGCTCATCATATTGAATAGTAAAATACTTATCTTGAAATATTAAAGAAATGTGGAAGCTTTTAGCAAATGTTTTAATGTTTTTATTGGTTAGAAAAAGCTACAGAAGAATTCATTCTGATTAATTTGACACCCTTTAATGGGACCTCTCTCTGGGAATTGTTTGGTTTTTGTTGTCTGTTATGGTGGAAGAGCAGGAAAGGGAATAAGCAATAGTACTTTATCTTTTACATGGAGGAGATGCAGCTTCATATTGCTGGAAAAAAAAGATAAAGGGAGCTTAAGGAAAAAAAAGCAGTATTTTGTAAGTGTAGTGATTTTCAAAGGAATACAGAATCAGAGAAAAAGGAAGGTGTTCTAATGATGGGTACCCAGCATACTTGCCTCTCTGAAGTAGCTGATACACGATAATTATTTATTTACTTAATACTATAAAATAATTTTATCCCCTTCTCCCAGAAATGACTGCAGACCAGAGAAACTACCATCACATTCCTTTGAAATCGATCATGAAGATGTAGATAAGGATGAAGTATGTATTCTGATTTTTTCTTTCTTTTTCTCTCCACCAATGAAGACTTATTTATTACTTTAATATCTTGAAAAAGGATAATGGAGACTCATCTCCTATAAAATATTTCATATTTTAAATAACTTTGAGGTTGGTGAAAAAACAAATACACACCAAGCTTATTAATAAAGTCTTATATTAAAAGAAATGTAAGAATGATTATTTGTTGTCAACTAGTATTCACACATTACAGTTTTCTTTTGTCAATGGACTATTAATTACATCTTCCATCTAGGATACAACGTCCCACTCATCTTCAAAAGGCGGTGGTGGTGGAGGAGGAGGATTAGCAGCAGGAGTTTTCAAGTCTGGATGGCTTTATAAAGGGAATTTCAACAGCACTGTAAACAATAGCATCACTGTTCGGGTAAGGGGACCACGTTATTCTTTCTTTATTCTATTTCGATTTATATCTCCCACAGAGGCACACTTTTTTGCTGTTGTCATTTATCTGTTTATATCTCAGATTAGTCATGGCTATGTTGCTTCAGCAGATCCTAAAGTAATGTTGCAATTGTCTGCAGAGTAGTGCAATTGAAATGTGGGTAGAAATTGCTTTTTATTTAAACCCTGTGAATCAAGTATCAGTGAAAACAATTTGCAGCACAACAACTGTCTTTCTTTTTTTCTTCAGTCATTCAAAAAGCGCTATTTCCAGCTGACACAGTTGTCAGATAACTCATATATTATGAATTTTTACAAAGATGAAAAAATATCTAAGGAGCCAAAAGGATGTATTTTCTTGGATTCCTGTACAGGCGTCATACAGGTAAGTATAATTTTATTTCATTGTATCATTTTGGTGTCAGATAAATAAGAATTACTGGACGCCCATAGAAGAACATACATGGATGGGTCTCATTATCAGTTGCATGGAAAGAAAACACCATTTGTTTTGCTCTTCAAATTGGTGCAAGCGCTCAGGCTGGCAGAATACAACAGACACAGCTGAATTACGATAGGAGATAAGTATGTACTTCTTGCTGATGACACCCATGAGAAAAATATCATTAAAAGTTTATTTTCACTGAAAAATTCTTAGCTGCCATGTTTTACTTCATGCTTACTAAAACTATGCTTGTGGGTTAAAGAGACTCATTATAGAACATTCATTGTTACAAGCAGTAAATTAATCCTATATCCTGAGTCTCAAATTGTTTAGATGATTCAGTAGGCTCCTTGAAGATCCTCTGTTTACCCTATGTAGCCCAAAAGGTATTTCTTTTTCAAATAGATGTAGAACAGGGTAGAACTAAATCCATGGCAGAGCAACGATGTCTGCTGCTGTCAGTCCATCAGCTTGAAAGACATAACAGGTGGCCTGGAGGTGTGGTGAAAGCCACCGAGGAGAAAGAATTATGGAATTGTTAAGGCTAGAACTTGCACAGGAATCCTGTTTAGAAATGCTTAATGTCTGCAACATGTTCTTGTGCTAGTCTGGGCTACGTGTGTTTTGGATGATGGTCAGCTTGAAGGAGACGTGCTCTGTGCAGTTAGGGACTCACTGGTACTCCTGTGAGGGAGTTGCTACTGTTTCTTGACTCTCAGCTTCAGTTAGTTGTGACTAAGGGAGTATTTACTTCGCTGCTGTTAGGTTTTGACAGTAACCATCATTCTGGATCTTGTGAGTTGGTACTGCTCAGTCATTTAAAAGAAGGGAAAAAATGACTGCTTGCTCTTGCCTGCTGGTGGTGTGTGCTTTCCTTTAAGGCAGGTCTCAACCAGAACCCTCATTAAACCCTGAATGTCCCTGCAGTGTGGCTTTAATTACAGATTAAGTACTGGCCCAGAGAGTGCCTGATCTTCAATGTTGTTTCTGATGACACTCCATGGTAGCAGAAATGTCTTGACTGCAAGAGTTCTGGCCTTTTTGGCTAACCTCTGGCAGAAAAAAAGCTCAAGAAACCCTTGAAAGCATCCTTCTGATCTTTGACAGCTGCTTTCTAAATCTATAGAATTCCTGTTAATTGTCCAGAACAATTTGAACTGGAAGTTCACCTCTCACCTACCACCAGACACTGATTTTCTTAATTATTCTTCAATTGACATTTAGAATGAGATGCATGAATTTATGAGCTGTCTTCACTCAAAAGTGAGAGCCTTAGCCAAGACAATAATAGTGCAAGTATCATCAGCATCAAAGACTCTGACTGTTAAAAAAATGCGATGAACTTAAAATCATAGGACTGAAAAACAAAATTTTGATTAGAGTTGCCGTAGGCAGGGAAACCATAGAATCTGGAGAAAGTGTTGCATAAATCTGAAGGCTTAGAGGATCTACAATGTGATTTCATGATTTCGTGAGCTGTATGCTGCTATAACACATTTAACTCAATATAAATGACTTTGAGCTCATGTTTAATAGAGCTTGAGTTTACTAGATTGCAATAAACATCCTGAAAAGAACATCTCCAGATGAAATGCAAAACACCTTCAAAACAATTCTTTTGTTTTGAAAGAATGTCCCTGCAGGCATTAGGCGGCCTGATGTTTCGTTTATAGCTCGTCTGTAATTTCTTTTTGAATCTTGTGTAATTTCCTTCTGGAAGAAATTTCAATCTTGGAATCAAGTGTTGAAGATTACAAGTCAGCCTCAAGATCCACAGTCCATATTGTTATGGAGGGACTTACAGAGAAGGAAACTTAGAAATGGAATTTGAGGGTTTGGGTTTTTTTGCTCTATTAACTGATCAGGAAAAAAGTAGTTGGCTTTAGATTTGAAACAGGGACTTTGCTGTTGATCTCATCTGCTTGCCAGAAGTCTGAAATGCACATGAAAAAGTGGATATTGAAGTTTTCCTGCCACAGTGTCCTTAGGATTCAGCATGCAAGATGTATCGCTCTATTAGATAATTTCGAATAGTGTTCCAGTACCTGATTTAAAGGTCGTGGCCATGTCTGTAAAGGGAAGTACATAATATAGGCAAGAAGTGCATTCTTTTTAATGCTCTTTGTACTTTTTCTGAAGATAAATTGAAACATGTGTTTTTCTTTATGGATTGTGCATAAATTCATATGAATGATCCACTTAAATTATCTGCCTTTAAAAGCTTTCAATGGACACTAGCTGAGGATTCTTGACATAGTTTTGTTCCACGTTTAACTCTTGTTCAGACCCTCATGATTTATTAGATAAAATAGATTTCAGGAAAATTTTAGTTATTGTTTTACATTAATTTGAATGCATGCAGTAACTAAAGGATTACAGTGATTTCACTGTGATCAAGAATGTGACCAGACACCCAAGAATGAATTGCTACAAAACCCAACCATATTCTGCCCCTGCGTAGGGCAAATTAAAATTTTTATACCTGAAAGATTATTCGCCTCAATAAAGTACGTGAGAGAAAATGATTTCCTAACAAGAGAGTTTTCAGTAGTAGAATTAAAAAAAATAGCACACATAAGATTTGCATGCATGCCTGAGACAGTTTGAGAAGCCTGGATTTGACTGATTCCATTGACCTGAGTTGCTCCAGAAGTTGTTTAGTCTTGCTGATTCCTGAGCTGGGTCATGACATGCAGTATAAAGACTGGAGCAAGTGATTAACAACAGATTGGGTAGGAATCTTCTAAATCATCTCTGCTGCTGGAAAAACAGAACAGTTCATGGAATTTTTTCTCCATGTCTGGTGTTCTCTATCTCCTTCACTGCAATTAAGCCTCAGATTTTGCCTCTGTTTCTCATGCACAAAAGATGATACCAGTGTGATCTAAACTGCTGGGTTAGATGCTGTTCTTGGTAACTTGATACAGGGCTGTGGTTCTGTGTATTGAGAAATAATTCTGGTATGTAAAACTATAGGATACCATCATCATTTTATTTAAGACTGTGAATTAAGAAAAACAAAGAGAGAGAAACAGCCAAGTATGGAATGGATGGTTTTCATCTGTCAGTCTGAGGTTAGATGCGTCAGCAGTGCTCTAGTAATTCCAGATGATGGCAGTTTTCTGGAATATGGAAAAGTAAAATGGTGACACTGATGTCCATAGTCAGTAGCTGTAAAAGTTCCATTATGTAGTGGGGGTAGGGTGCGTTAATATTCTTCCAGATTTAAACTAGGAGAAGAGACAATTGATGCGACTACTTCCATAAGACTAATGGTTGGAAGCCTCACTCATTTGATAAATTTGAGGAATGAAATGTTTAATATTAGAAGATCACTCCACTCAGTTTTATTGAGCTGTTTCAGTAACTAAGCACCTGTTAATTCTCATAACAGAAACTGATGGATCAACTATTTACTCCAGGTACAATCTGCTGATCCAGAACAAGGCAAAATCTGCTGTCAGTATATTGGGTTTTGATTCCTATTCTGTACTTTAAGAGGACAGAATGCAGTGACTGGGCAGCAGTATTTTCACCTTCGGCGTCCTGCAAGGAATTGTTGAAAAGAAATAGTCACTTGTAAAATCTTTCTAACACTTCAAAGCACTCATTGTAATGTTTTCTCATGGAGGAATCTGTCCTATTCACATCTTCTGAAGAGATTTATTAGTTGATTTCTATTCAAAGTCTAACTGATACTATGAAGAAGCTCTTTCAAAACAAATATAAAAAAATGTTATTAACAAATGTTCTTAACCACAATATTTCTAGCTTCGTTACATGCTTAGAAATTAGTCATTACCTTTATGTAGTTTGTTAGCTGCATCTGTAAATAGCTTGAGACAGGAGGCTGCATGAATTGTTCACATCTAGTTCTTCATTTCCAACCATAGCAGTCAGAAGTGGAACAGTCTTTCACTATGTACTTACTTCTTCACTTGTCTGCTAGATTTAATTTGTTAAAATCCTTCCATCCTCTTCCCACTGAGCAAATTTGAATGTTGGTTAGTTCTGCTTAGGATCTTCTTGAGTGTCTGGTGCACTGGTGACTTACAGGGAGACTTGGACCTTATTTTCTCTGTTCAGCAGTGAGTCATGTAGCAATGTTGTACTTTCCCCATCAGAGGTCTTTCATTATTTCACTTAGGAGATGTTCCCTACCATAATTTGAAGTGTTACTGGCCAGTCTTAGATTTTCTGTGGCTGAACAGATGTTAGATACACAGACACAGCATAAATGGGCATCATTCTTTTTTGTTAATAAAACAGAAAATGAATTTTCTTTGAAGTCAGTTAATTTTGTTTGAAATTTAACTGTAAGGAATGGCTACATAGCATCTTATGGATGCTTTTTTGGTACCTTTTTATAGTTGGTTCTGGTGTTTATTTTTTCTTTTCCTTTTGTTCCAACAGAATAACAGACTTAGGAAACATGCCTTTGAGCTGAAAATGAATGACCTCACATACTTTGTGCTGGCAGCTGAAAATGAACAGGATATGGATGACTGGATTTTCACTCTCAACAAAATCCTGCAAATAAATCCAGAGGGGACCATTCCGGAAAGGAAAAGCGCAGACCTCACCGATCTGAAACTTGGTAAGAGTGAATAATCTTGTATTGTTTTTTTAAATCGTATGCAAAAAAAAAAAAAAAAAAGCCTTCAGCTACCAATGTCGAATTGCTTTAACTGCCTGAGTCTGTAATGGATTCTGTATCTATTGATTTCTGACCGAGCAGCTCCAGCCTTTTGGCAAGCCCTGAACAATGTCAGCTAACTACCCACAGATCATTTTCAAAAGGCTGTGAGAGAGAGGTAAAGCTGCTCCCTTTAAAGTCAGCAGGAACAACATGGCTCTGCTTTGCTTACGCAGCTCTTTTTCAAGAGTAGTTCGCCCCGTCAATGATCTTGCTGGTACATTGTGTTTTACTGTCTTGAGTCTCAAGGAAGTTTTAAAGAGTTTGCTCTTGGGAAAAGATTCTTTTTCCAGCATTTTGTTTTTCTTTAAACATCTGGAGCTAATGATTTAAAAAAAAAAAACCACCAGCTGCTGGTGTATTGCTCTTTCCCTGGAAGCTTATTGACTTTTCATTTCTTGCTTTTGTGAGTTTGCATATTAATGTGCTTTCTCTGTGGAAGAAAGAATTAGATGCTTGGTTATACTGCACTCTTCATGAGACAGTAACTCATCATTTCACGTAATAAATCCATGTTAAAACTCTGTAACTGAAAACACTTGAAACCTTAATAAAAATTTGAACCTCTTATATTGTGAACTAAATCAAAGCTTTGAACCCACATGCATCTGAATCTTGAGGAAGTTCAGCGCTAACTGAAGACTTTAACCTAGTGTTTATAATAAATTCTGATTTTGGAGGGTTGGAAAGCTCTTCACATAGCCAAAGGTGTTTTCATGGTTTTGGAGGCACAAGGGACTTGCACTTCAGAATCAGCGAAGTACTGTTGAAAATCCCACTCATTAGAGTATTAAGTAACAGGAAGAAAAATGTGCATAAAGCATCAAAGACATAAGGTTAACAGAAAACAGTTTTTAGGGGTAAAAACCATGATAACTTCATATCACATTCCTATTGCTTGTTAACTTGTCAAAAGGCGTGATTCTTTCTTGGCAGAAGAGCCCTAAATGTCTGTAATGACTTATTTCACATTGGACTGAAAGCAATAGCCAAATAAAAGATTTGCTGTATAGTGCTGTTCTCTGGATACATAGATTTGCAGCTTTTGGAGTCCAGACTTTCTTCCCAAAGAGCAGATAGTGTCCTGTCTGCCTCACTGCCTACACTGAAAACTCCTGTTTCTGGGAGTCCAAAATCTTCGAGTTGGCGTAAATTTTCAGTGTTGCCTTGGGAGGAACTGAGAGAGCTAAGGAAGATGTTTTTGTTGTGGACATGAATATAGACAGACTCTGTTACAGTAAACACCGCTGGGAGATGAGGCTGGGGTGAACAGAGGTCACATCAGTATCTCTTCCATTTGAGAGACAGATACAAAGAGGGGGGAAAAAAGGAGTAGGATGAGGATTGATTTTTAAAACCCACTGTAAGAGCAAGCATAACAAAAACACTGACATATTTATTTATTTATTTCCCCTTTTCAAGACCCTGCAGAAGCTTCAGTGAATTATGATTGCTTTCAAGAAGAGACTGATTCTTCAGAGAACACCTTGCACCCAGACTTCACAAAAGTAATGGCTGTTATGTTTGTCCTTACAAACTGAGTGGAAAGTGCTGCCTAGGTCAAAATGCCTGCCAACAGATGATCATTACTGTTGTGAAAGGTTTAAAAATAGCATACACCCCATTTTATGTGTTAGAGCCATGATAAATTTTATTTCTTAGAATTTGATGGCTTTGTATAAATGAACAAAACTCCACTGGACGTAAAGAAAGTAGATGCTTGCTAGAGTGGTTTCATTTATACCTGTGAAGTCAGTAAGGATCTAATCCCTGCAGTTATTTATGAAATAGTTACTTTTTTTAACCTGCATTTCAACAGACTTTGGCCCTTAGAGAGACAAGATTTCCTATATGGCTTGCAGCACATAAAGGAAACGAGCTGCAAACTGCTCATCGCCTTCACTAATTTCATTGAAAGATGCATGAAGTACCGGGGGAGACATTTTGTCTTCTAGATCTCTCAAACTACATCATGCGAAGGTGATAATTGTCGAAGGTGCTACAAAACTTCTTGTGGAGAAGCTACAATACTTCTTGTGGAAGTATATCATCACTGCTTTTCCTAAGCGAATGTATGATGTTTGTAATCTTCTGTCAGGGAGCCTCTATAGATACTATCTACTTGTACATATATGCAGCAAAATGCTGCCTGAGAATGTTATTCCTACAGATTTAAACCAAAAGCTGTATATGAAAATGAGGACAGAATTTGGTTTACATTTTTCTTTAGGTCGTATTCGTATTTATGAAATGCTCACACAATTACAAAAACAAAAGATAAATCATTATTGTGTTCATGTGGGAGGACAACAATGGTATCTGATCATTTTCTCTGTAGACAGATGCTTTCTTTACTGCAAATAGTTTAGTTAAAGCAAATGCTGTCTTTAATGGTGGCCTGCAAGGCTAAAATAGATGGTCTGCAAGTTGTACTGTGCTTGTATTGCCCTTTATATGGTAAATTCTTCTTCTTACCCCTTGCTCTATATGCCTGGCTGCAGCAGTAACCTGGGCCTGTCCCTCATCTGTATATCTCCCAATCTGGCTAAACCAGGGACAGAGAGATGGGTGAGGAGAGCAGTCCTGACAGTTGTGGATGTTCTGCAGTCTGTGGAATTCTGCCTGTCTGAAAGGCAGGACAGCACTTTCCCACTCTCCTCTCTGCGTTCCCTACAACAAAAGTGGTTCTGTGGGGGGCTGTTTTTCCCTTGGATTGTGAATCCTTAAAGCGTTTTCAGTGTGGTGAGCCACTATTTTAACATCTTACACAATGAACTCTTTAGTAACATATATGAGCTTGAGTTACTTAACTGGTCTTCTTTTGGGTTCCTTTGAAGTATATTGTGGGCTGAAAATCCTTCTTCACAAAGATGTAACCTCCAAAGAATGTTTGAAAGCACTTTGGAATACCTGCTGCAGAAATTAAGACTGTTATTATAAGTGACACACTGATCGTTCATTTCAAGGTTTAACAACTACGGGTTTCTGTTCTTGTGCAGAAAACTAATTTATTGTCTGTCACTACAGTACATCACAGAAACAGAAGAAACAGTGAAAGCTTCTCGAAATACAGAGCGACTAAATCTTTTCTCCTTGGATCCTGATATAGCAGTAAGTGAAATTACCTTTTCAAGTTCAAGTAAGTTTTTAAATACAGATGCTGAGCTAACAGGCTTAGCTAAGCTACCTATGCGGCTGGGAGTTAAGCAAGCAACTGAGAGTTCTGCCCTGTGGTCATCTCACTTATGTGTGCAGGACTGCAAAGAAACGTAGAATGGAAATGGTGTTTCTTTTCAGCTTCAGAATGAGTGTTCGCGGGGAAACTGTCTCTGCTCTGCAGAGGTTTGTGTATAGACTGCCCTTATCTGATCACAATGTCGTTGCAGTTGGGTAGGACCTCTGGAGGTCTTGTTGTCTAGTGTAGCTAAGCTTTGAGTCAGTAAAGCAGACTGAAAACGTTACAGGAACAGATCCTTTTCTTGGACTAGGAATGTAACAATAACCGTTTTTTATTGTTATTCGGTGCACTGAATTTGACTACAAAATGTGAATGGGTATAAAAAGCAGTGGGAGGTACAATTAGAGGTATAAAAGTTATGTATGTGAAAGGAGTTTAGCTGGAAATGTAGGAAGGGCAGATTGCTTTTCTTCTTATACTCAGCTTGCTTATTTAGTATTAGACTTCATGATTCAAACAACATTTCTGTTTCTGCTAAATGAACGTTTGTTGGTGACTTAACAAGAAACTGAATTTTAGTTGAAAAGCCTGTGGTCAAATCAATCCCAGCAATGTTATGACAAACATTAAACAAGCTGAAATACTGAGGTAGTATGTAAGTGAATGAAAAGAAGGGGAAAGGTCTGAAATGAGATCTAAACATATGGTGCTATAATCTGAAATCTAAGGTTTTAGAAATGGTAAGTAAGCGGGAGAAGCCTCAAGGTTCTGTTCTAAAACAACTGGAAACCTAGTTTGGATCCCTAATTCTGCTTCTGACATTGTGTATGTCCTCCGGCAATTTTATTTTTTTACTTAATTTCCTAATCTATATATCATGAATAACTTTTATTTACGATGGTAATATGAAGATATCAGCAGTGATTTTGCATGGTTTTCAGGTAATTCAGTGACAGTAAACACCTCTAAAAAGCTTGCTTAGTTTTGGATTATCATGCCTTTTCCATATACAACTAATCACCTAACTTATTTCAGTCAGTGAATCCTCAGAAAAAGGAGTTTCCAGGGACAAACTCAGTGATCAAGCCGTTTGAAGAAAAACCTGCAAAGCAGATCCTGATAACTTGCAAATCCCTCAGTTTGAATCTCCAGGCCTGCGTTACTGAAAATGAAAATGATCCTTCAACTAATGTAAGCTTTGCTTATTTCCCTGTGTGCTTTTTGCTTTTCTCCCCCTTCGGAAAAGACTTCCTCTGCACTTATTACATTTGGTAAACTCCCCCTCAGCCCATCCCTTTGAAACGAGTAATGAAGCTGGGGAACCTTTCAGCATTTTGAAGCTGATTTAGATTGCAAACTTTTAGCTACAGTTGAATGGGGAATTGAAAACGTTAAGACCCTTGGCGATCCTTAACAGTTGCCGTAAAAACAAGTTTAAACTGCAAGACCTATGTAAGGAAGCAACTGAATATCAGTTGCTGGTGGGTAATTGGATTTTTGGTTGTTTTTCTCAGAGAGATTGAGGACCAGAGAGATTAAATTACAGATGAGAAGGCAAAATAGAAAGGACTAGATGCTTTATCTGGAAGAAAAGTCAAGATTAAAAGGAAAAAAAAAAAAGACAAAGCAGAAAATTTTGCTTATATTTACTTTAAGGAAAAAAAAGTGCAGGGAAAGGGAAGTTGTAGTTATCGGTCCGTAGCTTTAGGTTAATTCTCCTCAGAAGCAGGGAAGGTTTTAAGAAATGAGTGTTCTGGCAACTCAACTTTCATACATTCCATGAGACATCGATTTTTATTTTGTTTGTGTATTTTCATATGAAGATGACCTCTACAGTGAGTGCATATTCAGCATAATGTGATCAATACTTTTTTGGCAGACTGGAATAGCTGTTTAAGGGAAGTCATGATAACTGAACCAAGGGCATGCACTTGTTCATTACAGAGGCTGCAAAAGCATAGAATATTGTACCTGCTGATACACTGCCCTTATCTCCTGAGTTTTAAGATTCTGATTTCCAGACAGAACTTGTCATCATGAGTTCGTCTTTCTTATCCTGACTGATGTGTTTCATCAGAACAGTGAAGGCTCTTTAGAGGTTACTTACAGTCATAGGATTTAATTCCCTGGCACTATGGGATAGAACAAGTGGGTACTGTTAGAGCTGTTTGTATGTTCTCAGTTTCCTAGCAAAATAGAACATGTGTTTCCTACTGAATAATACACCCACGCATTTGTATTTCAACCAGTAAACATTTTTCATCTCATTACATTTGTCATCATTTCTGGTCACATTTCTGATGATCCCTGGAAGGCCCACTCTCACTATCCATTCTTTTATAATGAGTGCGAATTTGCATTAAAATAATTCTGTAGCATTTCTCTGAGGTCTGTTAACTTACTCTAATCATTATCTGTGACAGAGATAATTCTGTACTCTTTCTGCAAGTTTCTGTGTCAGCTGCCAATGGCAGTTCTGGCCCAGTGTCAATGAGCTACCTTTAAAAGCCCGTAAATATTGGAATCTTTGTTGCTGAGTGAACATGTGTTTTCAGTGAATCTCATAATTTGTAAACAGTCATTTACTTTCTTTTTTCTAGCTCTATGGGCCTAATAAAAGATTTTACTTTCTCTCTTTCACTCAGTTACTGCATTGTCTCGTTTCTGATGTTTTCTCCAGGTGGAGCCTTTCTTTGTGAGTGTGGCACTGTATGATGTCAGGGATGGAAGGAAGATGTCTGCTGATTTTCATGTGGATTTGAACCATGCTCTCGTCAGACAGATGATTTCAGGTTCTCCATTTTCATTAGAAAATGGCACTGTTGAAAATATAAACTCAGATGAAATGGAAGAACCACAGGTCAGGGGGTTCCCAGAAGAATGGCTGAAGTACCCAAAACAGGTATTCCATGTGTGGCTTATGGGACTTAGTGACTCTCATGACTAATTTTAGTTCAGTAATATTAATTTTCATTGGAGAATTTCTCTACTACCAGTGGTTCTTTTTTCAGTAAAATGCTTTTTTTTAACAATGTGTATCCATGGTACTTGGATACAGCTGCATGATATTTACAATTCATTCACAATTCAAAAATTAATGTCTGTCATTTAGAGAGACCGAACACGTTTTCTGAATTCTTTGGGTTCATTCACTGATGTTTCCCAAACCAGCCAAACAAAATTGAACTTAAAGCCTCATCTAAGCGCTACGTTAATCTCAAAGTACTCCCATGTTCTTGCTGTTTCTGTTCCCCCACCTGCCTTATGTTACATTTCTTCTCAGTGCCGTTCCCATGAGGTGTGGCTGATTTAGGCTAGTGTTGTCCCAGAGCAATGGTTAGGTTAGGTGATTCCAGCATGGTCATATGTTTCTTCACTTGAGTTAGTATCTTTGCAAGGTGCTGATAGCAGAATCTTACTGCAGAGCTAGTATGAAGGTTTTAGTTTCCATCTGGCTGTCTTGAATGCATAGAGAGAGATCCTCTGTAACGTTTTCTGAATTTGGTTTGATGACATTTCCATAAGCAAAGAGCACTGGCAATATTTCATTTCATCAGTATTGCCATATACCTTTTTACTGTTCTCTTTTCTATTCTCAGGCTCTTTTCTCCATAAGTAACCCGCATTCGGAGATCGTATTAGTAGCAAAAATAGAGAAGGTGCTCACAGGAAACATTGCCAGCAGTGCTGAACCTTACATTAAGAATCCTGATTCTTATAAGGTAATGTAACAGGAACAAGTTCCTTCTTTGTCAGCTTCAGCCTATTGGAAGCGGAAGACATTGCGAATTCTGCTTGCAAATCTCACCGGTCTGTGGCTGCTGAATGGGACAAGCTCACCTGAAGCCCACTCCTAAGAAAGCAAATGCCCAAACTCCATTAATTTTGTTAAGATAAAATTATTACATGGTGACCAACTACAATCTGATAAATGTTTTCACCCAGTTACACAAAATGAAAAAAATGCAATTTTGGCTGCAGCGTGTGAATCCATGCATGGTGCATTCTTAAGCTAGTTATGTCCTAGCAAAGTGAAATTCTGTTTCAGTAATCTTATGAATTATGAACTATTACACTTTGTATACACTCATAACTGGGGTAGGTGCCTACCTGTGTCTCTCTGAGAACAGACAGAGCGTTTGCCTTAGATATATTAAAGTGAACTGGAATAATAATTTAACTGCTGTAGTTCTGACTTAAAGGATGCTGAAGAGGTTTGATTTGTTGGCAGTTGCACGATGCCTCTCCTGTCCGTCCCAGAACCTTCTGTCATGGGCAGTATCAGGTCCAACTATTTTGGGGCCGCTACAGCCCCTTCAGCAAAGGAATACTTGGATATCCTGTGTGGGAGGTATTACTGGCATACTGGTGACACAATTCATAGTTGTTTTTCTTTTTTTGTTTTGTTTTATAGTGTGCACAGAAAGTGTTAAAATCCAATAAACAATTCTGTAGCAAGCTGGGAAAATACCGTATGCCATTTGCTTGGTCGGTGAGGTATGTATTAATTCTTTTTGTAATTTGTGGTGATATCTGGTAGATTATTCTGCTCTTGGATTTGTATCCTCTTATTGTTTTCTACTTGTTCTGCCTAAAACTAAGCAAAGCTTTCTGTGTGGTGCAGGACCTCAGAAGATCCTGCAGCTCTATTAGTTCATTTTTCACACAGATGAGCATTGGTTACTTTCTCATTAAATGCCACTGTGTTGGAATCTTTTATTTTGGTAAGTATCATAGAATAATAGAATAATAGAATAATAGAATGGCCTGGGTTGAAAAGGACCATAATGATCATCTAGTTTCAACCCCACTGCTGTGTGCAGGGTTGCCAGCCACTAGACCAGACTGCCCAGAGTCACAGTAGTGGCCAAGTAGTGAAGCTGCCAGAAAGTAACAGAGGTAATTGACAGAATATCTATTTATAGTGAGCTCCACCAGTGATTTGATGCTAGAAATTACCAAAAGGCTTTTAAAGTCACAGTTTTTACAGTCATTTCCCACAGTGGTAGTTACTGTCAGAGACAAGGATGTAACGGCCACCTAAAATGCAGGTGCAACAGTCCGAAGTTCTGCCTGTCACATTTCAGGAAAAGATGACCAGGAACCTGGAGTTATGGTGACCCCAGTGCAGTGCCTTAGGCTGTGGTCATGAGAGTGCTTTAGGTACTCTGGGAGTTTTAGTGACTACTAGGTGATAGAGACCTGTTACATTCTTATTTGGAAGGTCAGTTGGGTATTACTGCAGATCAGTGCAGTAGTAATATTTGATTTTTGATCTTCCTCTCTGTTCTCCTTTCCCATGGGTCATTGTATGGTCTGTTCTGTGCTACCCACTGGTGTCATCCATGAGTTTTTTTTCCCATCCCTCTTGATCCCTTTCTGCCAAATCCCCAAAACAGATGTGGCTTCCTTCTTTTCATTATCCTTTCAGTAATTCCTGTCCTCCTCTCTGTTCCTTCTCAATCTTCTGTCCTTTCCTCAGCTTGCTGTAGCCCCGTGGTAAAAGATCTCTCTGACCAAGACACTCTGTGTGTCACTCTGACAGCTCTGTCTTTCTGCCACGCATGGAGCAGGAAATACAATATTTTAAATCCTCTTTAATAAAGAAAGCTGTCCATCAGCAAGCACAAGCAATCCTCCTTTACTGACATGGCAGGCCTGCTGGAGAGCTGCCTGAAGCTGTAGAAGGGAAGAAGAAAAAAGCATGAGGTGAAGATGTCATGTGGTGCTGCTGCCCATGACCATTAGGGATAGCTCTGTGGCTGTGTTCTTCTGTTGTGGAAGTACGGGGCACCAGAATCTCACGGTTTGTCCTTCAGCATGTAGGTGAAAGCTTATGTTTTTAGCATATGGTGCTTGGATGGCAAAGGAGCAAACACAAAGATATGGCCGTTTGAGGAATCATTTATTTTTCATTGACCTAATTTTTTCTCAGTATCCAGTTGGAAAAGGAAAAGTATGTGCATGGTCAGGAGAAGGGCAGATAATGTGCTCTGATCTGTTACAGCAAGCTCAAGGATGTTCGTTAATATTTAGTAGGTCTGTGTAGCCAAGGGGCCATTCATCAAAATGATATTGATGGGTGTCTCTTTTTTTATTGATGGGCTACTTTTAGCATGTAATGGATGGTATGGTGGCAAGAGGTGCAGGCTGGGTGTCAGGTTGGCTTGAGGCTTTTTGTTAGCTCTGTCCTGGCTGACTGTTGTTGGTGGCTGTACCTTCAGTTTTATGTCCTGTAACTCAGTCATTACTTGTGTGTGTGCGTGCCTCAGTACAGTAGGGATTGGATATTCAGGAGCCTGAGCCTTCCTCAGCTTTCCTCTGTAAGTCTGTTGTTTTCCTCAAGAAATAAGACTGAAAAGACCTTCACATTGTGCTATATTTTTTACCTTCCATAGGAGAGCATCAAATCATTCCTAAATATGTTTATTTAACCAATATTCTGGCTGTGATTTCCCACATAAAAATAGAAACACATGTTTGTGTTAGCAGATGCACAGCGAGCTCAACATTTTGCAGCCAGTTACTGTGTGTGCATTATGCAGATGGCCTGCACGTGAGCAGAGGATGTACCTGGAATTTGTGGACATTCTTCAGTTCCAGCACGCAGTAGTTTTGGATGTTATCCTAATTCAGTGCTCCAGTGCCCATAACATTAAGGAGCTTTCCTTCCATCTGTAGGATTAATTACAGAAGAATACACTCAGATGTGTTTATCAGCTCTTAAACCTTTTCATTATTAATCATTTATGGAGTGAGATAGCATATTGTAAAGATTGTTGTCCAAATAAACCACGTGTATGAACTTGTTGGCATCAGTGGAGTTGCACAAGGAATTTATTTAGATCAATGGGTCAAATTCTGCCCTCATTTACATCTATTTAAGTGTTAACATTACTCAGAACACTCTTTGGTAAAAGCAAAGTATAATTTGGCTTTGTAAAATCTATTTCTATTTTCACAGTTTGAAAATAAAAGTTTCCACAGGAGACTATCATATTACAGGGGGGAAAAAAAGATCTGACTGTGATAAATAGCAAAACCCTGCATTTGGAAATGTGTTTTCCAGTTATTTCATTCTGGCATTAGCATCACTCCTGTTTTTCTGTGGAAAATTTCCCCCTTAAAGCAGTTGCAGATGACCACAATATGATTTTTATGTATATGTTTAGCAAGCTGAAATCTGACGGTTGGGTACTGTACACATGACTGAAACTCTAATTATCTTATGTGGCATCCAGTTGGTTAGCATTGTTCAAAAGGATGACTCAGGGTTCCTCCCTGATTTCTTGCTGGCACTGGTGTGATCTGGTGCCTATATGCTCTGACAGGTATGCTTTTCATGTTAGAATTGCAATATGTCAAAATCAAGTTCTACTTAAAAGTATGTTTCAGTTTGAAATTACAAACCTGGTGTAGGTTTTCTGTGTTTGACAATTTGTAGTTGTGGACTATCAGCTGATTATATTAGAACAGTAGAATAATTGAAACATTTAAAATACTGGAAAAGTATCTCATTTTCTGTAGTGAAATCTGACAATTCATTAAGCTCTTCTCAATCTCTTTAGGATTTTGGTTCTGTGATATTTCTTGTATTAAGATCTGCCTAATAAATAAGTAGCAGGTAGTAAGGAATTATTTATATATTAGATAACTGTTGGACTTATGGGCTGTTGAAGCCTGTTACTACATTTGCTTTTCCTTGACTTGTCACTTGTCATTCTAAAATGCCTTTAGTATGTTCACTGTGATAAGGTGCTCATCTGTGCCCAGGATCTGAAAGGATCCAGCGGAACAAGAGAGTGCAGTTATTTTAATGGCAGGTGTAAAACACATAATACTTGATACTGTGACAATTCTTCAACTTTAGAGAGCGGAGAGCATGGAGATGCCCATACAGTTTGACTAGCAGTAAATAATCTGTGACCTAAATGCAGAAAGTGTGGCTGTTTGTGAGAGTTAGCTTGCTTTCAGTGGATGTCTGAATTGCACCTGTAGTGGCAAGAGCTCTTGGAGTGAGATATTTCCAATGCAGACCTGGCTCTTTCTGCACTATGAGCACCCCCAGCCCTGTTTACTAAGTACCTCCGTACCCCAGTGTGCTGAGCAACAGGTAGCCAGGATAGTAATTCTTCACAAGATCCCGCAGAGGCTAGGTTTGTTCAGCAACACCAATGCAGAGCCCTGTGGCACAGCCAAAATCCTTCCTGAATGTTTTAGTCCTCTCTGTTAGTCTGGAGAAGAAGGAAGCAATGCTGAGCTTGTCATAATGTCACCAATACTGTAATAGTTATTAAATCTCATCGTTTTTCTTTTTTTTTTTTTTTCCATCGATGGTTCAATAGGATCTGTAAAATAGCTGATGACTGCCAGAAGTTGGGTCTGGTTTCTCCCTAATAACTTAAAATATCTGATGCTGCATGTTGGTGTGGACCTTGTTCCTTGTTATTCTTGAAGGCAAAAATGTGATAGAAGAGGGCCTATTATTGTTTACAGTTACAAAGAAATGAAATAGTAGTGTTTCTCTCAGTTAATTAATTTAAGACAGGGTGCGTTTGTACTCATCCTTGGGATCGTCTTCCAAAGGTTTCTCCATTATTTTGCATCTGGCAGCGATTTGTGCTGGCATCAATTACTCTTCTCGCTGGCAGTGAAACAGAGAAGTAAATTAAAGAAGAAAGATTGGCCAAATGATTCACAGAACAGCACTTAGTGTCAAGAACATTTTACTTTTGTTAAGCAATGTTTTAGCGTACAACTGTTGAATCCAAAGTTCATTAATTTGGATAGCTGTTACATTATCCAGTCCAGCCAATGTGTGTGACCCTTGGGGCTGTACAAAGGGCACTGCAATGTCTTAATTAAATCCTGCAAGTGTCGACGAGCAGGAATGGAAATATCTGAACATGTTTTCCTGTGAGCACAACAGCTGATACTTATTGTTCCCAGTTATAAACCATGTCCTTTCTTTCCATTTCACTTGGCACTTAGTAGCTGGTTAATGAAAATTTAGTCAGTGTTCCACAGGCTTGTTTTATGAAGGAAAGTTAAGGCACAGTGAGTTGGTGTCTTGCTTCTGGAAGACACGGAACAGATTTACTGCATAAGAAAACTCTGTAGAGGTCTCTACCCTGGTTTTGCAAAAGCCTAGGCTCCTTTATGTGATGAGATCTAATGGTTGCGATTTGATGTCTTGCTGTAATTTCTGTTATTAAAATGATCGATGGAGGGTGGAGTGGGAAGTGGGCACCAGTAAAGTTCTGTACACCAAAAATAAAGAGGGGAAAAATGGGTGGATGCTGAGCTGGATGATGATGGCCTGTTCTAGCACTGAAATGCAGGAACTCTGAGCTGTCAACAATCACACTACACCTGAGGTGAGTGGGGACTATTTGCATAGTGTAAGATTCTTAAGTCTTTGCAGGACTGGGACCGTGCATGCAAATAAACTGGAACTGTCTGTGCTCCTGCAGAGGTACACCTCTGAAGAGCTTTCTTGTTTGAAGTTCTGCAGAAAGTTCTTGAATTTGTGAAAGAGTTCGGGTCATATCCTTATTAAAAGATGGCATGACAATTTCAAACATTCAGATTGATATGAAGGAGTGTTTGTAAACATGTTTTTTTTCTTTCTTTATAGACCAGTGTTCAAAGATAATCAGGGAAATGTTGACAGAGACTCACGATTCTCACCTTTATTCAGGCAAGAAAGTAATAAGATTTCCATGGAAGATTTGATTAAGCTAATAGCAGAATACAGAAGGTAAGGAACATTTTTAATTCTATTTGAGAAGGTATAAAAGCTTTATAAAGCTGTGCAAAATATTTTTCACAGGTTTTTTTCATAGTTTAGCAAAGTTTGCCAAAGTAGCCATATTAGTTTAATGTTTTTCACATTAGTCCAGTATCTGCCAAAGACTGCTTTAGGTTTTCTAGTTTTCCTGGAAAGTCATTTGGCACATTAATAAATGTTACTATAACCTAAAGGTAGTAATTCCTTAAATTAGCTTCCGTCCTTCCATCAGAGGAGATGCAGGTAAAGTAACCAACAAGGGAACAGTACAGTATCTTAAGACAAAATCAAACAACACACATGGAAGTGTGAAAGAGTGTTCTTTAATAGTCTTTCTGTTCCTGGTTTGGTTTGTTTGAGTCTCCGTGACAAAATGCAGAGACAATATTGAAAGAAAAAGCTTCTCCAAGTGCCTGACAGTGTGTAAATTAATGAATAGCAGTGTGGCCGGGTATTCTTCCACATAGGTGTAGATCAGGATAATTCTACAGCAAAGACTAGATGAGTGACGTGAGAATTGAAGCTTGAATTTCTTCCTGTGACTTGTACTCCAAATGCACATAGAAAGTGATTAATGTAGTTAGTTTTTCCTATTCCATTTATGTGAGATCACAGAAAGACTGAATATCTACTACAGGAATTGGATCACTCCCTTAATCTCTTGAATTACTTTACTGTTACTAATCAGTAAACTTTGTTGACATTCTTGATATTTGAATAAGAGTTGTCACTGCTCTTTTTGTCTGTCTGAAGCATCTAGATAAAAAGGAAATCAGTAACACGGTTTTGGCATGTATAAGTTGCTTAGGCACAAGGAATACATCTTGGTCCCTTTTCAGCTTAGCACTTTTCAGAAGCCATGATTCTACAAGCTCTTCATTTCTCAGTGGTCACAGAATTATTTTTAAAGAACATTTGTTTCAAACTGTAGAAAGAAAAGGTGGGTAAGTTCTCATAAAGATAATTGTTAGTTCATCAGTTTCTTCCTCTTCCATAAGCTGTGACTGCTTTCAATGAGTAGGCATAGAGAAGGATTGAAGCCAAGAAAGAAAAAATATTTCTTCCCTCCTGTTGTAATTTCTTCTGAGTCTGGCCACCAAGAGGTTTATTTTAGAGGTGTTTACTACATATTTATATCAAGGTCTATTTTTCACTGAGGTTTAATTCCTGTGTTGGGTCTTATGTCCCTTGTTCTAATTTTCTAAAATGTTCTCATTTCTGTAATTGCAGAGCAGAGAAGATTAGCAAAATACAGACCATACCTGGCAGTTTGGAGATTGCAGTTGACTGTGTTCCTTTGGAGCATCCAAGTATGATTCCACTTCATGATTAAATATTATAATTAAATAGGACGTTGTCATAGGCTTTCTGTCCTTAATTGTGGTGATGAGACAGTTCTGGTAGAGCTGTCCATCACTGTGTAGAAAAATGTATGCACTTTTTTGGGAAGGGAATGTTCCTGATTTTTTTTGTTGTTCTTTTATTTTCATTTAATTACACCATTCTTCTTTTCCTCCTGCACCTGCACAAATATGTTTTAGTGATAGAGAACATAACCTGCTGTCTCCATCTGCGATGGGAAGTGCAGGGTTCACTTTTTGGAGAATTTAAGCCAAAGAACTGACTGGGCTTTTGTTAAGCTGGATGTTAAAAGCCTGGCACTGTCAATGTTGCCTGTGATGCATGTATCCTCTGTGAATCAGCACATATGTGATGTGATTACCAGCAGGTTTCAAGAATGCAGATGAGATGGAGGACTTTATTCAGAGGCAGCTCTGGCGAAGTGCAACTGCTAGTACAGATGCTTCTGATTTAATCCTTTTTTTTTTGTTTTTTGTTTCAAGGGACACATTTCTGTGACCCACCATTGCACAAAGCTCAGGACCATCTCAGTTCCTCTGAATTAAATTTAACAGTCACTATTGTTCAGATATCATTACATTTATGGCCCCTGTTATTTAGTTCAGAACAAGCACAGCAACTGCTCAATGTCAAGATAGAGATGAGATTGGGATGTAGATAAAATGTTCTGTGTGGTCATATTATGCTATGTGTGTGCATATTAAAATATGTGATGTTCACACATTTTAAACCATCTTCACATGGTATTAGATTAAAAAATAGTTTGACTAACATTTAAAAAGAGATTTTTCTATTTGGAATAATAATAATAAAAACTAATGAAGTAGGCAAAATGTTCCAAAGCAGCTTGCACCTTTCATTACTACCTGGCTCAGTTGACTGTGGCCAAGTGAAGGTCTGCTTTTAAAGGTACATGCTAGTGAGGTGTCCAGTACACGTGGAAAGTCAGTGAAAATTCCCTTGCTTGAACAGTAATAGCTTACACATTTCTTTGGCGCAGGGAGAATTTGTCTTACGCTGAGTAAGGCTATAAAAAAATCTTTAGAACTGTAAGAGAAAAGTTACATGCTGTAGGATTCATTAAAATCTTGGTGAAGACTTGACTTCAGTCAGTTCTGAAGGAAGCCCCTGTACCAGCTGTATCCAGTTCTGTTCTAACACCTCCTTCCCACTGAAAATAAAGGTCTTGCTTAGTCCTAAAATCCCTTTTTTGTCAAGAAGAGCCAAAGCAAAGGAAGCTGGCCACAGATCTTGTAAAAAAGCTGCCGGTACAATTGTGTCTCTGGGGATGGACACTGCTCTGCTTCACATTAGCATCAATTTGCATTAGACAACTGCGGCAGATCTTTGTTTTGGTAAGATGTTATTTGCGATAGCTACAACAAGAGTTAGAGACAGGGATATATCAGGAAATGTCTGGTTTAAGCTGGTAGAAAAGTATTGCTTTTTCTG
The DNA here is from genome assembly GCF_002078875.1 of Numida meleagris. Lineage (NCBI taxonomy): Eukaryota > Metazoa > Chordata > Aves > Galliformes > Numididae > Numida > Numida meleagris. The sequence goes on from NC_034412.1 coordinate 15,882,148, forward strand.
CTGCGTAAGAGGGGGAAAAAGGCCAAATTTGTCTAGCTTTAGCAAAGGGAAAGAAAGAAAACACCTATGCTGCCTGTTGTCCAAACTCTGAAACTGGTAGGAGGGCAGCAACCGTGTCCCCTGCTTCCCCTCACTAAAATGTACTTTAAAACCCAGAACGGGGACTCAGAGGACAATCATGGATGGTAGTTGGCGGCCTTGCAGCCAGGAGCAATGCGACTGCAAACAAACTGGGCTGTTGCCTCTGCATATGCATCTGTGAAATACGTATCCAGACCAGACCTTCACAACAGACTCCATAAGGCTTGATTTTTCCAGATGGCTTCCTGTTGTTGTTCTGCTTCTTCTGAAGAGAGCAATAAAAGCCTCTAGAGTGCATCTGAGCTACTGCTATTGAAAAGCTTCTTGCTTCTTATATTGCTTACAACCATTTTTGTTTGCAGTTGAACACTATTTCAATTTCCATGTGAATTTTTCTTGGGCTACCAGAAACAGTGTGCTGAGCACACAGCAAGACCCCTGCAGAGAGGCCTTAGAGCTGCCAGCTCATCCTTGTGTCAGCTCTGGCTTTCTTTAATGAGAGGCAAGGCTAATGGCCAAAATAGACACAGTCAGAATGCTTGTAAATCAAATGTGAGGGGCCATTAGCTAAAATCTAAGATATAACACATCCTTTTCTTTAAATATAAGTTGCCTGAGATTTCCCCAAACAGAAAGTTGTTTAGGCTTTGATCTTAGCTTTGTAGGCCAAGACCAGTGAGCAGACTCCAAGTACTGGGAACCTTCATAGCAGGAGAGCAAGCACTCTGAAGTTCATATGCAACCCTGAGAGTCTTCCCTGGCCAGTGGAGCAATTGGTTTGATCACCTCATGGGCCCTGTTGCTGGGACTGGAGAGAATAAACCTTCCTAAGGGTTCTTCGCAGCCATCAGTGGTCCCTTCTGTTTGACAAATGCAAGTGATTTAATTTAGCAGTTCCATTTTAATGCTGCTAATTTTGAATTGGGGAAGACAAAAGTTTTCATGGATTTTTCCAGTTTAAATCCGAAGTGTCTGTTGACGGCATGTAGAAGTGAATCAGACTTGTGTGTTTCAGTGGGCAGCAGGCTGGGAAGAAAGTTTTCCATGTCTCTTTGAAGCAAAACAAACCGAAAGCAGCCTGTATGGCCGGCACAGAGCTGCTTCTCCCCCTGCCTGCTTGTGCTGCAGAAGGCCTGTGCTATCCTGAAACTGGCAATTTCCTCATGTTGGATTTGAAGAAAGTAAAATTTAGAATATATATGCGAGAGATCACCCGCTTCTTTCAGCTTCCTCCCCACAAATCGGTGGGCTTTTCCGGTGGGTCGCTGTTGGGTTTAAGGAAAGAATTCTTACACAGAACCTTCAAATTGCTTTTCCCAAAAATCATTCAGGACACCTCTAAGTTGATGACCCAAACCTTCCCAGGTGCTTTTGAGCAAATAGTCCTCATGTTTTCCATGCTGAGATTGCATGTCTCACTGATTTAATGGTACAGGTATACAGAGTATTTGTAATCTCTCCCTGTTGTCTGGGTGACAGTTTTTATTTTCATCTTCTGTTTCTTAATTGGATTTCAGTCATCCCAATTACACCGTGTATTTAATCTAGTACTGTGCTGCTTGTTTCTTCATTTTGTTTACGATGTTATTAGATGACAGAGACGATTAAATGAGATATTGGACTGTAAAATTAATTAGAAACAGCATCAGCTATACATCGCTTATTTCACTGAAACTGTCAGTATACCAATGGTACTGGTATGCCATCAAACACCTTCAAATACTGTGAATGTCAAAAGTTTTTCAGTGCTACACTGCTTAACTTCAGTGAGATAAAGCATTTAAGATTGATGTATTGTAATTCTGGATTTATGTGAATGCAAGTTACAGTGAAATTTGACCCACTGCATCTCAATATTGCTTATGATGAAGAATGTTTTTTTTGTCTGTTCTTTTGAAGATTGTGTAACTTCATCTTTCATCCCAGTCAAGCCATTTAATGACATAAAGGAACATCAACCTACTGTGGAAGTTGAGGAGTTTGTAGAGGAATCAACAAAATATTCTCGACCTTACAGAGTTTACAAGAACCAAATATATATATATCCAAAACACCTCAAGTACGATAGCCAAAAACATTTCAATAAGGTACAGTATGTGATGACCAATTCAGGCCAATATCAAGTAGGTATGTATTATGTGAGCTCTGTTATTGGAATGAAGGAGTACTTATCAGAAACGAGAGGAAAAGGGTGAATGCAAATCACTGATATTTTTTTACTTCTGCAGTCATAAAATGTTACAATTTTAATGAAATAAATCTGTGGATTAATTTTAAGTTTTATCAGTAATTCATGGATTAGTTTTGTCACTGATTCATGGAAAGAGAATGTGGTAATAGCTTTTTCACAATCTTCAGAAGATACATATTTTAATGAAATAATGTGTGCAGATGCAATGAATCTGGAAAAAATTATTTTGCTTTGTTTTTTTAACTGAAACTTGAGTACTGCTTGCATTTGTATGCTGATCACTTTATAATCTTCTTCTCTGCAGTTGATTTGAGGCCTCAATTCTGTTTTGCCCGTTCTTCTTCGAAAAATTATTTCTAGCGATAGCACTGGAAGGAAGACAGGAAGGCATTTCAAATTCACATGTTTTTCCTAGATTTTGAAAAGAGCCAATTTCACCCCTTGTTGCTGGCCTGAATTTTTATGGCTATCCCAGTTCTCATCTGAGCTTTAATACATTCCTGTTTTTCAGGCACGGAATATAACAGTGTGCATTGAATTTAAAAGCTCTGATGAAGAAGGAGCAAAGCCACTAAAGGTGAGCCATGACAAAAGTATATTCAGAGAACACTGTTTCTGAGAACATTACATATAAAACCCAGGAATGGAAATCATACTGATCTGGAACAATTCAGCTTACCAATTTTAGAGTGAAACTTGCTTGGTCTAAAATTCACTGTTTACCTGAATTTTCTCACTGAGCTTAAGATGCTTCATGAAAGAGAATGAGGCAAAAAATTAGAAGATTTGAAACTTAATTCTTAGCTTTGCTACTTACCAAGGTCTATAACGCGATACTGTCGATTCTCCATGAATAAAGGTGCCATCAAGAGCCTCTGGACTGAACTGTGCCAGCAAGGAGATTGTTAGCAGAAATCAGTGAAGGCCTTATGCTGTGTATTGAACCTCATAAAGATGAAATAGCTTTTGTAAAGCTTTTTGCAGAAAGCTTTGGAATAATTAGCAAGGAAGAAGTCTAAGGAGTGCATGGCTTAGTAAATTCAGGGTAATTTTCATGGATCAATAAACTGTTACTGGAAGTTTGTTTAAAAATATTAATTTGTAAGCAGTTATCAATCTTTCATGATACTGTTTTTAATGCACATGTGTATTAGATATACCAGGAGTACTATCATCAGCAAAATTTGACAATGTAATCAAAGTATTTTGCTTTTATCAGTGCATTTACGGGAAACCAGGTGGACCATTATTTACAACAGCAGCATACACCGCTGTGCTACATCATTCCCAGAATCCAGATTTCTATGATGAGGTCAGTCACCTTTTTTACTCATAAAATACTAATCCCACATGTTTGCTAATGAGACAGGAAAATGTGTAAAGAATGCCTGTTACAGTTTCTTGTGTACCTGTATGGAGCTGTGTTATGTCAGTCTACATAACTGTGTTATGTCTCAGTGAGTCTTTCCTCTTGTAAGATGTTCTGAGTACATTTAAGATGCTGTAGAATTAATTAGGAACAGCCTACTAAAATGCTTGTCTGGATTGCATTAAGGATCTAATGTATCTCTGAATTTGATGGAAACAATAAACATGATGATGAAGGGTGGAAAGAAATGTCAGAACAAATCCCTCTGATACATAAGATCTGCACTGGGGCATTTTTGTTTATCCAGTGATCCAAACAGAATGTGCAGTGATGTGTAGCGGCTGCAGCAAGTAGCTCAGCTCATACTTTGGGAGATGCAGCTCTAGAATAGTGTTTGTATGTTGGTCTTTGCCAGATGCTAGATGCCCATCTTTACCATGCATTTTTACATTTCACCAACACCAACTATGATTTCCAAGCTTTCTGTAGGTGAATTTACATTCACCTGTTCAGCGACCAGTGTATTTGGTAGCATGATAATGCCCTATTTCTTTTCTGGATTTTTCACTACTGCATCTGTGTAGTGATAATGCTGGCAAACACCAGCAGAGAAGTTAACCACTATTTTCCATACCACTTGATCTTGGAAAAACTTCCAAACATTAAAATAGAGGTAAGACCACCAACTACATATAGGCATTAATTTAAAGCTTGTGTTTAGAAGCGGGGGTGGGGCATTTACGTTTTCATGGAGTAATTTAGGTTGGAAAAGACCCTTAGGATCATCATCAGGTCCAACCATCAAAGTTAATCTCAGTGCTATTGAACTACTTTCACCTTACTCCTTTGCAGGTAGTGTTAAGGGTTATAACACATTTGAGAATGTGCTTCTCTGTGATTTGAATGAGCCTTCTGCTCTGGGCAAATTACTTCAAGCATAAATGAAGAATTGAATTCAGACCTTAATAGACAATATGGCTGGAAGAGGCCTGTCCTAAGTTTTACTAGCATTAGTCAGAAAAAACAATAATGAAAAGAAAATAATGCAGAATGTTAACAAAAAAGTTGTCTTAATCTCCATGTCTGAATGCCCATATTTATATTTATGATATTGGATTCTTACCCATAAGCTGATTTAACACTGGAAGCATTTATTAATGATTTCTAAGCCTTACTTTAAGCATAGTATCAGCTTGGATAAGCATTATCGCAGTTCAGAAGGGCAAAGTGTCTTTTTCACTAGTTCCCATAGTAGCATATTTTGATTACTTTGTATATTTATTCCAGTAGGTTAATAATATGTCAGTCCAAATCTGTAGGGATTTGTGGATGACATGACATGGGATTTAAGATGACCAGAAATCCTAAGTAAAAGTTGGTTTTCATGTAAGCCATGGCATTATGCTGAACAAGTAGCAGAGATTTCATTTTAGTTTTCATTCAGATTGCCCTAAAAATAAGATAACAGTGACGGCTATTTATGAGTGCTAAAGTTCAAGTTATCACTTGTAAGCAGGGTCTATAACTCTTTAATTCTGTGCTCTTTCGTCTTCTGTTCAGTCATCAAAAATGCAAATATTTGTCCACAAGACAGAGAAGAAAAAAGCTGTTTAAGTGAAAAATGATAGATAACCTTCTTTAGCAATTTCAGTAAATGAATATCTATTACCAAGGCAGCAACAGCACCACACAGATGAACAATTGTCAGTAAAGGCAGACTGAACTTAGACCTCTGTGTAGAGAGAAGTCATTCATTTAGACCATCTCTGATGCCTGGTTTAATTGGTATTTAAACTAAAGTGAGGTGTAACATTTTACATTTCAGGTGAAAATTGAACTTCCCACTCAACTCCATAAGAAACACCACATTCTGTTTTCATTTTATCATGTCACGTGTGACATAAATGCAAAAGCTAATGCCAAAAAGAAAGAGGCTCTGGAAACACCAGGTACCTGTAGCAGAATTACTTTTAATTATAAATATAAATGATGTACATTCAAATAAGGATTTCAGAATTTTTGTCTGGGTGTTATTGTCTTCCTTTAAATTTGAGCAGCTTGTTCTCCAAGGTGTCATATTAATTTGTTCTTATGCGCAGTGGGATACGCATGGCTTCCTTTGTTGAAAGATGCTCAACTCGCTTCCCAAGAACACAACGTGCCAGTAGCAAGCAGTCTGCCTCCCAATTACTTAAGCCTGCAAGAACCAACTAGTGGAAAGGTATTTATTCATACTTTGTGCTATTTGAATAATATAAGAGTAGCTACTTGCAGGCGTTTTATGTGAGATCAAGTTTCCGTTTACACTTATCTAAAAGTCATCCATTTTGGAGTGCTCATGTGTATAGTATCATTGAATATATAAATGAATGTATGTAACACTGGGCTGTGAGCCATATGCTGCTGACTCAGGAGAATATACGGAATAGTGCATTTTATAATTTTCTTCTACAATATTATACTCAGCATCTCCAAAACTCCAGAAAGAACCTTTAGTGACAAACTCAGGCCATATGACATTCATTCTCCAGTTGATGCGATCCACAATCGTGATTCATTCTCCAGCTTTGCAGTGTGATATCACTTTTTCCCACTGATCCTGCCCAGTTTGTGATATTTGTGCCTTATTGTTTGTTTTACTATCGTCATGAGGACAGGGTAGGGCAGTGATCTGGTCCCTTGAATTATAATGTTCATGGCCTCTTGCTGAAACGTTGGCTTTTGTTGTGCTAGTTCTCTATTTGTGAAAGCATGATATCTATCACAGTTCATATGTGCTCATGTGCAAGAAGAGTGAAAAAAAGTGATGCTGTGAGAAAGAGATGCTGATTTGAGTAAATAGGAAGTAGTGCAAAATTTTTTTTTTGTTTTATTTTAATAGCAGATCGGCTGTGATGTAAAATGGGTAGATAGTGGGAAGCCGCTTTTCAAAGTGTCTACTTTTGTTGTATCAACAGTAAATACTCAGGTAAGCTGAATTTCCTCTTACCTCTGTTACCTGCTTACAAGAAAAAAGCATCAAGGAAAGTCTGAAAGATGCTTTCTCTCAAATCTTGTATGAATATGTTTCTCTAGCATTTAAAGGTTACGTGAATATAGAATGGCAAGATGACAATGATGGAATGCACATTTTAAGAAAAAATAGGAATGATTTAATATCATGTTTAAATAAAAATCATGAAATGTCAGTTTAACAAGAAAATAAATTGTGAGCACTAGGAAAAGAAGTCTGCCCATTGAAATCCCCTGGATTGTGAGGAAAGGACTAATTGCTCACAGAACAGAAAGAAAAGAATGGTCAGTGCACCTAGAAATGTTTTGTATACAATAGGGTGTATACAATGACCAGTGGATTAGGCTAAATAACTTGATCTGTCTTTCAAGGAGTTATGTCTAAGACAGTAGGTACTATGTTTCTTCAGTATCAGAGTAGATGGCTGTAACCAGTTTAAGGAGTTGAATTCTAATCCTTTCTATAATATAAACTAACGTGAGCATTTGTTTATCGTTTAGGATCCGTACCTGAATAACTTTTTCTATCAGTGCCAAGAAAGGGAGAAGGATTTCTCTCAGCCTCCTACCTCAAACTTTATAAGTTCTTGTAAGGTAAAGTAACCTGCAGCACAGAATTATGCTATAAAATTGTAATTAGGATTTTCTCTCAACTGATCCACCCCTGCACAATTCTCAACATGGCATTGGCAGGAGGCAGTGAGTCCATGACAACTCCAGTTAGACTTCATTGGTGCAGCAACTGTATTGCTGGTCAGAGACATGTCTTCCATTCCCTCTCTGATTTAGAGCACAAGTGCATCTGCCTTATCTCCAGTTTTGATAATCCAGGCTATGCAAAGCCTCAGTTTCCATTAAAAGATGGTTGAATGTTGCTCTGTTCCTCTAGGGCTGTCCAAAATAAATGAACTGGGGCCTGCTGACCTGTGGTATTCCTGCTAGTCCTCTGTTGCCTTAAATATGCTGTGTGCTTACCTCCTACTTGTCTCAAGATCTTCTCTCAGAAAACCCGATTGCTAATTAAAAGGGCTTTTTGGGGAGTACTTTGCCTGTATAAATCAAGAGTAGTAGTTACCTGTCAAGTTCTGAAAGCAGTAAGAATATATCCTTTCTGCAGAGGTGAAATGAATAAACAATAGCATTTCACCTTATGTACTGTGTTCAGTTTTGGGCCCCTCCCAACAAGAAGGACATAGAGGCCCTGGAGCATGTCCAGAGAATGGCATCGAAGCTGAGAAGGGTCTGAAGCGCAAGTCTTATGGGGAGCAGCTGAGGTAACTAGGATGTTCAGTCTGGAGAAGAGGAGGCTCAGCAGAGACCTTATTGCGCTCTACAACTTCCTGAAAGGAGGTTGCAGCAAGGTGGGGATTGGCCTCTGCTCCCAAGTAACAGCGATAGGATGTTAGGGAATGGCCTTAAGTTGTACCAGGGAAGATTCAAGTTAGATATCAGGAAAAACTTCTCCAAAATAATGGTGAGGCACTGGAACAGGCTACTCAGGGAGGTAATAGTTTCACTGTTGCTGGAGGTGCTCAAGAAACCTGTAGATGTAGCACTGAGGGACTCGTTTTGGTGGTAGGCAGACAATTGGACTAGATGATCTTAGAGGCTTTTCTCAACCTTAGTGATTCAAATTCTATGATAAATCTGGCTGTATTTGATAGAGATCAAAAGCTGCGAGGAAGCAGAGACGTAGCAAGCAGTTTTAAAAGCATCGGGTAAATGTAGGACCATAACACTTCATTCATGAGTTAGCACTCTGCAGTCTGTTTATTGAACTTTAAGAGGAGGAGAAGCAAGAAGACTGAAGGATGGCTATGCCATTAATTATACCACTGTATTAGCTCTAAAACATAGTACATGGCTGGTATTTATTATTTTTCCTTGTAGCAGTCTATAAAATCTAATTGCTGTTTGGGGGTTTAGATGTTACCATCATGTACGTGCTTTTCCTCTTTCATTTGACATTCATGTTTTTTATAAAGATATTTGAGAATTTTCTTTAATAACCAAAGAAAATGTTCCAGTAAATTATAGCCCCAGTTGTCTGATCAGTGCCTTAAGGGTCACTACTAATTTTGTTGTTAGGTGCAGGTAGACCTTGACAGGGTTGCTTTGGTTTTAACTACTGACAGTTTGTGCTAGTTAATTTAACAAAGTGATTAAGGGATGTTTTCAAAAATCAAAGCATGAGTTGTTTATAGGTTATTCCTCTACTGAATGAAGACCTTATTTGTAAATTTTTGAGTAAATGATGAGCATGTTGGACAAAGTTTAAGAATTCAAGAAAGCTTCAGAACTTTCTAGCTATCTGAATAACCAGAATCTCGGTGTTTTGTATTTGCTGTTTGTAGTTTACCTTTTAAAAGATTTCATTGATTTTATTAGGAAATAGAGGTAGTGTTGTATGTGATAAGAGATTAACTATGCAATATAGCCAAGGAATAATGTTACCCAGGGTATTTTTCTTTTATTTATAAATCAGTAATAACTTTGAAGAAATGTAGGAAAGATTTGGAAATGACTGATGCAAAACTCAAAGGAATTTGAAAGATTTTATTTTTTTAATTAAGAGCTCATTATCTTCCTTGATCAGAGAAAATAATACAGTGTCATTCTAATCAAGTTAGGATGTTAATATTTCTATCACTGTGCTTTTTACGTAGTTATTATAGCCACAACAAGTACATTTCACCAGATCTCAAAATAGAAAGAATGATTTTTCCTAAAAATGTTAGGGAGTGCGTGTTGTAAAAATTGTTCACTCTTATAGAGCTGTGGTTTTGGGTTTGGGTTCAGTTTTTGTTTGTTTGTATTTTAATTGGGATAAAGCAAAAGACTGGAATTCTGAGATGTGGACGATACCTATAGTTGCATGGACGGTCACAGTTAAGACAAACTGCACGTGGAAATAGTCCTCCATTCAGCTGTCCCATTTTCCTATCCCTGTGGCTGTACTGCCTTTTCCTGAAACAGGAAAGGAAATAATTAGCTTTCATATTGGAAATCTCATAATTTTCTGTCTCATGTCCATTACAGAATTTGCTGAGGATAGAGAAGATCCATGTAATTATGAACTTTCTTCCCATAGTCCTGAATCAGCTCTTCTGGGTTTTGGTGCAAAACACCGATGATGAAGTTACAACAGCTGTGACCAGGTATCTGAATAGTTTTCACATAAAGGAAATAATTGTACATGTTCATCCAAAAATTGCTGCTCTCATGAAGGCTGGCTACGGTGTTTACACTTCAGTTAAGTGAGAATGCATGCTTCCCCCTTAACACAGGGCTCTGCAAGTAATTCATGGAAGAGCATGGTATCATGTGGTTGGCTCTGGTACCAACAAGGAGACCGCTGACCATGGTGGATGTGTCTCTGTACCCACAGGCAATGATAGTTAAAGGTCTTGTTCTTGAGGACCTAAGTGCTTCCTAATTAACCTGAATGTCTATTTTAATTTATGTTTGAATCTGAGGATGTGGAATTCAGCATAGAAAGAGCATAGCATCTTGCAACAGCAAGCAAATAGTCAAACTTTCAAGTCATGCTTTTCTAAGGCATTTTCTAATTAGAAATATATATCAACAATAACTGAAAAGCAGTGGAAGCATTTTCTGGTGAGCTAGCAAACAACTGGAATGATTTTCTGAGCCTCTCATCCCTCACATAATGAAATTGTTTTTATTGATGCTGTTAATCAGTGCACCAGAAAAAAAAAATACTGGAAAGATTATTCTTCTTCTCTGCAGGAGAGCAGAAAATTGCACTGCATTTTCTTTTGGCCATAGTGGTGTTTCTGTTGCACTTCTGCCAGTAGCTAAACATTGTGACTATAGCTAGTAGGAGAAAGTGACAACATTCAGCCCTCAACAACCCTGTTGTACTTGACTGCTGTCAGTACATTTTCTATCTCCAATTATTCTCCAGGATTAATTTCTGAAGGAAGATTAACTAGGAAAATTTAAAGGAACAAGGAAGCTGAATTCCTCATGTTAGCCTTGGAAAAATAGGGTTTTAGTGTACTTCATCAAAGGTTCATGGCATCTTGCAGAACAAAGTTCTACCACACCTAGGCACTAGGAAACATTCCTCACAAACATGTAATTTCATGACTACATGCAGTTTTCATGCAGGAAAAAAAGTTTAAAAATTAGACTTAATGATTAGATGGAAAAACAGAAGGATGCTATTTTTTTTCCATGCATCGTAACCCACCTGTTTACAGAAAAAAAAAAAAAAGAAAAAATATAAAAAAATATCTTTTTTATTTCTTGTTTATGTGGTGACTTTTGTGCTAGTACTGTTGATGTCAACAAGAATTTGCTCATCTGCTGTGTGTGTCATTCATTGATGTGTCCTATATATACACACATTGTATTTTGTTCTGAATAGCTTGGAGCAGATTGTGTTGAACTTATTAAAAGCAACAACAACAGAATGAAAGCTTAGAATTGCTTCTGTGTTGGGGAGAAAACATGCCTTTTATACTCTCTCACGATTACTTACTTGTCCAGAGGCCCAGACATGGCATCATTTCTCTGTCTTATCTTTGCCAGAGCTTACTTCACTTTCAATTCAGAGTAAAGGCTGAAGGATCAGAATGGGCACAACTAACTTCGTCATAGAATTTGCATCTTGCTAGAAATTTTACTACTTCTAATAACAACAAGAAATTAGACATGTGAAAAATATGACATTTAAAGAAGTACGAAGCTTTTGAATGCAATGATAAGAATTGATAGAAAATATTCAGATCACGAATCTAATAGAAACAGCTGCTTGTATGTGGCCCAGAGTCTGGCATGTACCTATTGGTGTCTCTATGTATTAATAGTTATGCTATTATTATGAGTGCCCTTGAATTTGAGATGTGGTTCACCAAGTTTTTATATTTATGAACTGTTTCCTCCTTATTCTTTCAATGTAAAGTTAAGATTATGAAATTTCAGAATTTCTATATCAAATATCTATAGTCTGAAAAAAATCAAGTCCTAAATGAGGAAATCTTATGGTTAAGTTGAAGACAACTTCTTTCTTAGTCATGTGTTTTCTGAAACAAGATGATATCAGGCAAAGATGGCCCACATAAAAATTGAAAACTTTCCTGAAACACCTGATCTCAAGTACTTCCACCTCTGCTGTTAATAGAAGCACAGGCTTGAGTTTGGTGTTCGCATGACCTGAGCAATTCTCTTCCATGTTAATGATCACCAAGGTGTTTTACAGAAGCTCAAAGTATCTCTGATTGCCATGAATGCCCACCCTTTCCCTGCTGCATGGAAAGGAGAGGGTGCTGTGCTCACCCTGGTCCTCACACCTGCTCAGGCACTTGAGCTGTGTCTGAGTCCCAGGCGATACACAGACAGTGCAGGAGAGAGGCATGCTCAGGCTGCAACCTGGGCTTGTGTTCCTCTTTGATTGGCAGTGCAGATTTGCATCATTTCTCTCAGGGACTGTTTTAAATTGGATCTTGATAACAGAAAAAAGTGATTTGTTAGATGAGCCTTCCCTGCCTTGTAACACAAAACAGCTCAATTTACATTTTTGGTTTTTGTTTATTTTCCAGGGTTCTTACTAATATTGTTGCTAAATGCCATGAAGAACAGCTAGACAACTGCATCAATTCCTATGTGACGGTATGAACGCTGTTAAGTAATTTTATGTAGTTATTTGGTTCTTGTTTTTTTGCCTGTCTACCCTTAGCTGTACTTGTCTGTAGCTTTCTCTGCATTAGCGTTATAGCTTTCTGCCACTGTCAGGCTGAGTGACTCAGCAGTGAGGAACTAAGATAAGACTTGGAAGAGGCTGAGTGAATTTCAGTCCTGTCATAAGTTTCTTCTGCCACCTTGGACAAATTACCCTGCCCCTCCATGCACTCCTAAGTGCACCATATACAGCAGGGACTCTCCAATCAGTGCTTCAGTTTTACTTTCAGTGTTGAGAACTGTTGGTTGATGCTTCCAAGGTGTGGGTTTATTTTCACACTTCAAGAAAGTATGTGTTTTACGGGTGATGCATATGAGCACCTTAGTCAAATTCTAATCTCAAGTACCCTAATTGAAACCCAGAGGAATTCTGTTGAAGTCCAGCAGAACTGTTGAGGCTGCAAAAACAATAATGTATGTAACATTTAAATATATTTAATTCAATGGGTATTAATATCTGCTTGATAACTTTTGAGGTTTGCATTAGACACCTATTGTGGTTAAATATCTTTGAAATAGTAAGTGATGAATCAGACTGTGCCAAAAGTTCATTTAGCTTGTTTTCCTATTTCCAGCAGCAGCCAAAAGCTAATAACTGTTAATCTCTTTTATCTATCTGTAAGGAAATGAATAATACCTACTTTTATTTTGCGAATAAGTAAATTCAGAATTGTGAGTCACTCAGACACTGTAATAATGTGAAATTACACTGACTTAACTAAGTGGACCCAGAAGTGTCAAACCACTTAGGGAGAAGCTTATTGCATCTGCTTTGGAAATAAAGCTGAATAATAAGATATTTTCAAGGGATAGTCCTTTCTTTTACATTCTTTCTGTTTGTGTTGAAATAACATTTCTTCCGAACTGGTGTGGTAGCAGTGCTCTTGCTTTTGGGAAGCCATAGTAGATCCCAGTACCAAATTATTAGCTTAGTAAAATGTTAAATAAGACTCGTAGTAGATTTGTAAGTTCTGGGCAGTTTGGTAGGTAAATTCCTATCTTGAGGACCTGAGTTCTAAAAGGGGGTTAGTTTCCCTATTGTCAGTTCCAGTGGGTGCTTTACACCTTTCAGGATGAAGAGTTGCTACTTACTCTAACAGTTGCCATTGGAAGAAAGGAGCAAGTGAAAGGTGGCCCTGTCTAGGTGGAAAAACCCTCCTTATTTCTTCTACTTGCCTATTCTTTGTTTCCCTGGTGAAATGGCTTGAAAGGCAGTGTAGGGGTATGAGGCTCCTATGCCCTATTGGGAAAAAAAAAATTGTTGTGGCACTGATTTTTAGCAGAAATTCCTCTTGGTTTGCATTGAGTTGAAATCAATATCAAGTTCTGCTTAAAGCTCAGACTTTGTAGGGGAGTAGAGTTGTGGCATTACTGCTTGGGGAATTAAAGTTTGTGTGAATGTATTTTTCAATCAAGATATTTTAGAAGACAAAGATTGTCAGCTGTTAAATAGCGAATAATTTATCTTCACCTACTGAGACTTTTTGTATTTATTTCAGTATGCATTTTGATGTCTTGTTTTTCCTTCTTCAGTATGTGTTCAGGACCAAATCATTTGAGGAAAGAACTGTTCATGAGGAGCTGGCCAAGAATATGACTGGTCTTCTGAAGTTAAATGACCAAGTAACCGTGAAACAGGTTTTAAAGGTGAATGATGATGAATTAGCCCATTTGTAGTTTTACAACTGGTTTTCAGTCTGAAGCTTGCTTGTCACATCTTTTTCTCCTCTTTTTTGTCCTCTTTTCCTGTATGAGCTTTCCATAAATCCAGCCTAAGCTGATTCAACAGAACAGGCTTGCAGGACTTACAACAACTTCTCAACTCATTTCTCAGAGTGCCATGGTTTGCATAAAAGATGCCTCCTTTCTCATACTAAGTCTGTGTGGGAAACCTAATTATTGCATAATATGACATTAGCACTTATGTTTAGGATATTTTGCTTTAATTTTTATTTTAGGAGCTGTTGCAGAGAATATTCATGTGTTAGTAGGACATTTACATCTGATTTGAGCTGTTGTGATTGATGGGTACTGACGAAAATAGAAAGTATTGAGTTCTCGTAAGTGAGGTCTAAGAAACTGATACATGTGCAAGCCCCATCAATGAAGCTACAGATTCTGGTATAAAAGCTAGCCTGTACAGCTCAGCAGTTCCCAATGGCAGTGACAAAGATCTCTCTTTACTGTAACACCCAAGTTGGCTTCAGCTCTCTAAAAGACAGGATCGAGGGAAGTGACTGTCCCGCTCTGCTCTGCACTGTGTGGCCTCGTCTCAAGCACTGGGTGCAAGTTTGGGCACTGCAGTATAAGAAAGAGATAAAACTATCAGAGAGCATCCAAAGGAGGGCTGCAAAGATGGAGAAGGGTGTGGAGGGCATGAGGTGTGAGGAGCTGCTGAGGGCCCTCATGGCGGGGGTTTGTTCAGCCCGGAGCTGAGGGGAGCCCTCATGGCATCTGCAGCTCTTCACAGGGAGCGGAGGGACAGCGCTGAGCTCTGCTGTGTGTGACAGCAACAGGGCCCGAGGGAACGGCATGGAGCTGTGTCAGGGGAGGGCCAGGTGGGGCCAGGGAGAGGTTCTGCACCACAGAGGGGTAGGCACAAAACAGCTCCCAAGGCAGAGAAGTTGGACTGGAGGATCCTGTGAGACCTTTCCAACTCAGGGTGTTTTATGATTCTATGACCCAAAGTTACTAAAATACATTGTACTCATACTCTTCCATTTATTTGTCATGTAGAGTTTACCAGTGTGCGTTACTGAAAAGTGCATTCCATCTCTAAAGAATGGAATTGGCCTCATAAAATATTTGTCAGATAATCATTTTTCCTAATAGCTTTTTTCCATCTTTTGAACAGCACTCCTGGTTCTTCTTTGCAGTCATCTTAAAATCAATGGCACAGCACTTGGTTGATACAAAGAAAACAAAGGTAAGCATGTACATTGCTCTTAATCAATGAGATGATCAGGCTCTAAGGGAAAATATAAAATGCAAAATCATGTGAAATAAACGTATTTGGAGATTTCTTCTTGAGTGGTTAAAAAACCAGAAAGCTGTTACACATTTTTTAAAATACTGTTTTTACCCGCAAAAACTATGACCTGCTAAGCTCAAACCTATTACTGCTTGTGCAGAACTAGTGAGCCAAAATACAATTGCATCAGCTTTGTAACAGGTGGATTAGAATGGAATGAGAATTCTTTAATTTTTCCTGGTTACCTGGCTGTGGGTAACTAGATGACAGATAAGTGATCTAGAAACTCTACTCATTTTGAGAAAACCTGTCACAGCTGGAGACAAGTGCATTTTTCTGTCCAGCCTCTTTTCTGCCTAATTATCAAAGTCACTTTTAGCATAGTTGTGCTGTAATCTGAAGATAGCTTTTCCCACTTCTCTGTCGACAAAATCTATTCTATGATTAAAATCTAGAAATACTTACATATTTTATGTTGAATTATCTGTACGTTTTATTGTCTTCACTCTTGATTCGAAATGTGATTTCAGGTTTAATATGCAGTGTTATATACTCTCAAGTGATAATCTATCCGCTGCTTAGGTTTCTCGAACTCAGAGGTTTCCAGAGTCATTTCAAACTGAGCTGGATACACTTGTGATGGTCATGGCAGACCACGTTCTTTGGAAGTACAAAGATGCTCTTGAAGAAACTAGGAATGCAAACTACAGCACTGCCAAGTTTCTCAAGGTATATAGTCTGTCATTACACTTAATTGCCCATACTTAATGCAAGGTTGAGGCTATTCTGCTCTAGTTGAAGGGAAAAAAACAATTCTGAGTGAGCGATGATTCAGTTCCCAAGTTTAGTATTGACCTATAGTTCAGTTTTTCTATTCCCTTGGGTCTTCGACAATGCAAAAGCTTTTTCTAAATCTGCTTTAAAACAGTTCTGATTGATTTATATTTATTCTCTAAAAGAGCCAAGTTTGTAAATTCTACAGATTCTTATTTTATATTCAAATTAATACAAAGTTTGGTAAGAAATATAAATGTATTTGCCATTGAGCTGGTATTTTTTCTTTAAATGCTGTAGCTCTGAATGACTGTGAGTGGATTAACTTTTCCTAATCACAACCACAGAAGGCAGCTTTTGCAAACCAGAATAAGCAAAGTGCAAATACTGTATGGAATACTGTAACCTACCTCTTCGTGTCCTCCTTTAATGCCCTTTTGTTTACTAAAGAAATATATATGTGCTTTGGAAAAGTCATGAAAAAAGGAGTTTGCATTTTTTTTCTTTTTGTCCTAGTATTTCTCAATCATATTTATTTTCCCAACATCATGTCAGTTGCAAAGCATTGGAAAATTGTCATTCAGTAAGTGGCGTATCCAGCTACTTATCTAAGTAGTGCGTCTAGCTGCTTATGTGGTGGTTCCCCCCAAATTTTTGTTGGGGGGAACCAACCTTCCATTAGCATACGGAATGCTGTATACAGTATACACTGAAATCCAGGCTCAAATCTTTTATGACAGATTGAAGCTCAGCATTAGGAGGGAGCTGTATTTGAGCAGTAAATGTTCCAGTGAGGTTGGAAGGAAATCAACCGTGAACTGAAGGTGGATTTCTCTCCCTTCACACATAAGTAAAATTAATTATAGAATTTAGAATAGATAGAAATTGCTATCTACATTGGCCTCTGTTGCTTGTTTAATACGGATGTCCAAATTGCTGTTTATACACTGATCTGCATATATAGTAGCATCTGTCCCTAGTTTTGTACCACTTGGAAGATGATGTTGCTTTGAGGAGAGAGCATAGTTAGAGAAGCTTAGTCAGTATTGTGTGGTGTTACTGCTGTGATGCTACTGCAGTTTTGTGTGTTATTTTTGTACTATTCACCTGAATTGAGAAGATGATAGTGTTATGTTATATGATAAGGCATATGTTTCTGTTTTAATTTCTTTTCAAATCCAGTCTGCCAGAAAGAATTACATAGGTTAGAGATGATATGCCTCTCCAGGCTGAGGCTTGGAGCAGCCTTGTTTCAGTACTCCTTGGTAGAAGGCTTTGGGCTTTACTAGCTTTGTAAAGTTTAGGAGCACCAAAGAAAGGTGGGAATTTAAGATCACATTTCCTATTTGGTAGGCTAATTCTGCAAGGGGAAAAAATGTCAGTAAGTGTAGTACTAAGGCCCTCAAAAAACCTGTCACCTGGCTGTTTAGCCTCAGTCAGCAGGAGGCATAAGATTCTCATCATGTAGTGGCATGAGTATTTGCTCCCAGAGAGATAATGTAGTTCACAGTCGAAGAGTATTTTGACTGGACTGATTCTTCAAGAGTCATTACTCTGCCACTGAAGGAGGTACTCTGGTCAACTCCCAACACATACCACCTCTAGTTATTGAGTGTTGCAATACATGAATGACTTTCAGTAGATAAGCTTCCTCTTGATGGATAGTACAGTGTAATATTTATCCTAGAATATAGATACAGGGACAGTATGATCAATTTATTATTATTTGGGGGAGGAAGAACTGATTTCATCAGTTTACCAGTTTTCTTTGCCCTGCTATTCTTGATTTCACCTGCCCAAATGATGCAGGTTTGCAAGTGACACAAGGCAAACAGCCAGGTAAATCAAGGCAGGTACTGCTTTTTTGGCAATAAAATAATATTTTTTTCTCCTTTCTTAGCGCTGCTTTACATTTATGGATCGTGGCTTTGTGTTCAAGATGATCAACAACTATATAAGTATGTTTGGAACAGGAGATAGCAAGGTATAGTTTTGATGTTGTTTTCGAAGTGACTCACTAACAGAGAATGGGTTTATATTAAAAATATTTATAATCCATTCCATTGCTTTCCCATCCTCAGAACTCAGTCATTAAAACCTTAATTTTGCAAAAGTTCCCCTACAGATGGACTCTTGGTCAAACATGAAACTTAACTTTTTTGACCATTTCTGGAAAGTTCTTTAGATGCACAAAAATCAGCAGATGTGCAGTTAAGTACACTTTCCACCTACAGATGAATAAGGTATTAACAAATGTTTCATGTAAACCTTGGCTAAGTATTGTTAGTAATTACCAGTTTGTGTGAATAATATTAACAAAAATAACATTTTATTTTTGTTATTGTTGCTTTGGAGCCATCTATTCTCCTTTCTGAAAGTAAATAGCTATGTCCAAAATGCTGCTAAAAGTAAAGCAAGACAGAGACTGACCCATCCTTTGAATTTAAGCTTAGATTCTTTGGAGAGTACACTTGGGATTTGGTCTATAAATAACAGTAACATCTGAGAGTAATTTTATTTGAGAGTATTAAAGTAAGAGCATATGAACAAACTACCATTGTGTGAATTCATTTGAGAACTTAACATCTCTCTTATTTTGACTGAGTGGTACCTCAGTGATGATGCAGGAAAGCCAGCCAGCTCCAAATTACCTTGCTCTTGCTATGAGGAAATTCCCTGCAGTATGAATTTCTTCTGCAGTATCTATAATACTCAGTGATTTAGTTTGGATAGTAAATTTCAAACTGCAGGAGGTCCCAAATTTTTCAGTTTGATTCCTTTATTTTTAATCCATGAGATAAATCACAGATCTTTCTCCTATGCAGCCATGTATGTGACACTGTGTAAGACAATAGATAAACAGATGCATTCAGGAGGCGCAATTTGGATGACTCATCTCTCCCATACAGCTTACAAAACTTTTGTCCATTAACTTTTTATAACTCTTCAGTGGTGATCTGGGTATTTCTAAGTAATGAATGAGAAGTACTCCAATCTGTTTCACTTAGTAAAACCAAACATCGTGCTGTACACAGATTTCTCACGTAATCTCTGGAGAAGATGAAGGATGGAGTCTCTTGGTATTAGTGTTGTAACCTGAAGTCTATAATTCTGTGAACAATATTATGTAATCTGAAAATTACTTCCATATTTCAAACTTCACTAAATCTAAATGTATTCAGCCTCCTTAACAGTAAATCCGTGTGCACTGCCAGCCACCCAGCTTCCTTCCAGAGCCATCTGCAGGGATACATGAAGCAAAATCACTGCAAAGCCGATGCAGATGTGCTGCTGGAACAGGCTTGCACCACATACAAACAATAGCCATGAAATAAAATCAGAGATTTCTGACCTCAGGGAAAGGCTCATGTCTTGGATCATTTTAATTTTCGGTGAGATATCTAAGCAGTAGTCAGGTGTTAAAATTTCCTACAGGATTCATTTCTATATGTCTTTTGCTTCTTTAACTGAGTTGATTTTTTTTCAGAAAGGTTATACTATAATCTGGCCTTGCTTTTCAGAAAATTTAACAGCATTTATTGCGGCCTGAATAAATAGTTTGTGCATGTATTAATACACAACACTGCAGTCTCAGTTTAATTGTGAATAAATACCTCATTGGAACTCAGTTCATTGTGGTGTTCCTTCAAAATGTCTCAGTTCTTCTTGGAAAAGATACTTCAAGTGCTTCCTTTCTTTAATTGCAATTAGACCCTGAATTCCATGGACAACTGTATTCCTGATGTACTACAGTGCCATAAAACATTTCAAGGAAAATCCTCTACACAGTTAGAGGATCAAGCTTTTATTTATCAATACATCTTCAATGTAAAATCATAATTGAAGAATACAGTAAAGATTGTTGGACTGTGACGAGTTCCTTTGATAACAGAAGAAAACCAAATGTTATTCATGTAGCTTAACATAACCAGCCATAAGGTTTCATCATTGTATGTGATCTGAGATAAATAGTGCAGCTCTGTCTTGCTATTTTCCTTCTACTATAAATTGAGGCATTACCTATGATTTTCAGACTTTACATCAGTTCAAATTCGACTTTCTCCAAGAAGTCTGTCACCATGAGCACTTCATCCCTCTGTGCCTGCCCATACGATCTTCAAACATTCCTGGTAAGGTGCTCCCCTAAAAGGATTTGTACAGCAGGGATTTACTGGGTGATTCAGATAACAACTCTGAAGTTATATGTCTGTACATCCGCTTGTCAGATGTGGTATTTTAGTGCGATAAAATAATGTTGCTTCGCTGTGTCTGTAAATACAAGCAACCCTTGCCTGTCCAGCTGGAAGGTGGGAGCTGACTGTCCCACTGGAAGTTTGTGTTGAATGAACTGGACTCTTTGTGAACACTGAATTGCTAACACCTCCGCGGATGGTGAGCTAGGGAAGGTGTTAAACAGATACAGTAAGAAGGAAAAGACACCAAGACCGTGGTGATGATGAGAGAAACTAGTTGATGGGAAAAGCTTTCCTGCTACAACTGACTATATGACTTGTCCGTATGACAGTCTCTCCTTTGGGAGGAAAATCTGAGTTGGTTGTGCATGAGGAAATTTAGAAACCTTCTTCTCATTGGAAAATAGGCTGTTGGTACTTTGGTCTCCAAAGTATATCTAGGGTTGGCAGGAGGGTACCATACAATAGCTCTTTCCTTTCAGATCTATTCTCTTTATGTTGTCACCAAGTTCTGCTGTTTTACATGGAGCAGCATATCAAGAGAGGCCCATTTCAGAGTGCATTACTGGTGCCACCTGAGCTATTTCTTAAGGTGGGAAATACTGTGGGTAACCTACATGAGAAGCAGAAACCAGTTTTGCTTGTGTTCTGCTGCAAGAGCTTATTTACTCTGCTGATGCCCCAAGACAAGCAGCAGCCATGTTTGTCTGGGCTGATGGGCCCTGGCTACCCACCCTCTAGCTGAAAAGTCTGCATGCACTGCAGGTTTCCTTCTACCTGGAGAGCACCCAGCTGATTGATAGTGAGAGCAGAGCCCTGCACTGCTCCTTTATGCACACTGAAGCCTGTTGCTTAGAACCTAACGCTGCGGGCAATACCAGCTATTAAGTGCTTTTCTTCTTGGTTTCAGAGATGGTAGGATTTCAGTTCTAGGTACAGCTGCCAGTTCTGACAGTTTTATGTGGACTTCTGGGACACTCAGTTGGGATGTAGTTACTGAAGTTGCTGGGATCTGAGAGTACCTTCAAGGGATAGGAGAATTATCCTTCTGTGCAGCATTTCTCAAAGGAAATGTCTCTTTTTTGCATTAGTTTTTGCCACAACAAAGCTCAGTTCTGGTGCTTATTGCTGTTAGGAAGCTTTAGGGATTTTATGTTTTCTGAGCAGTACATTTTGGAGAAGAATCTAATATCGGTTAACAATTGATTTTTAACCTGCTCAGGCAAAAGCTGTACAACTTGTCACTGTTAAACCACTGTGAAGTTTATTACTTTTTTGCTATTGTGAAAAAGTATATTAGAAATATTTGGTGAAGAAAATGATTTGGCCATTTCATAGTGTTTTTTAGTAAAATTTAAAAGCTGAGACTTATTGTAGTAGTTTCTTGTGCATAATGATGTAAACTGTTTATTCATCTTCTGCTTCATACGGAGCAGTTGTACAAAGTTGAAATGAAAGCAGAGCCTGGTAGAAGCTGTTTCATTCAAATATCAGTTGAATTATTAAAAAAGTTACCAAGTAAACATTTTTATATTTATTTTTTTTAAAGCATAATTTTTTTTCCTGTTATTGTTTTATATTTATGGTAAATGAAGACCCCATGACACCTTCGGAATCAACCCAGGAATATCGAACATCAGGTATGAGCAAAATTACTGTGTAAGAAGCAAGTAGAATTGTGCATTAAGAGCTTTAATAATAATTCAACAATTGCCACTGAACTGGAGCAAATTCAAGCAAACATTATCCACTGTTTGTAAAAGTAAAGTTAGTCTAGATCTTTGTATTTTAGAACTTATAGCTAGAAAATGGGAATAACAGTTTGGACTCAATGCCTCAAAGAAGTGATCAGTCTTATTGTGTGCAAAACACTGAGATTGTCTTATTGGAATATGTGTATAATCTGGATGAATGGGACAGACAGATCAGGAAATCAAGGTTTAACAGTGGATTAAATAAATCATGGTTATTGAAAATTTGGAAAATGGGAGAGGGCTGTTTTGTGTGGCATATATTAATTCAGATTTTCTTGTCTTTTCTGTTCCAAGATATTCCAGAGTACACATTGACCAATGAATTTTGCCGTAAACATTTCTTAATTGGAGTACTGCTGCGGGAGGTTGGGTTTGCCTTGCAAGAAGACCAGGATATTAGACACTTAGCTTTGGCTGTGCTCAAAAACTTAATGGCAAAACATTCATTTGATGATCGATACGCAGAGCCGGTAAAGACATTTATTTATTCTTTTTCCTTTATTTGTTCATACAGTGGCTAAATACATGAAACTTCCTTACCCATCAGTATACAGTAATTAGTTTCTTCAGATTTATGTTATATCTTTTATTTTTAGGCAAAACAAGCACAAATAGCAAACCTGTACATGCCACTCTATGGAATGCTTTTGGACAATATGCCAAGGATTTACATGAAGGATATGTTCCTTTTCAATATCAATACTTCCAATCAGGTAATTCTTGTTCGGAACACTGAAAAGGTATAACTGATCAAACTGAAGTCTGATTCCAAGGTCTGAGAAAATCCAATCTGGTGCAAAGAAATCCAAATTTATCCCTGTCAGAAATTAGCTAACAAAATACAGCCCTGATTTGCTGATTTGTTTGCACACATAAAACAGTTAGACTTGATATGTTCTTTTCAACTCCACTGACTAGTGTTTCAAACTGCAGATAGCTTTGCCATATTACAGTAGGCCCTGAGTTTTTTTTAAGGCTGTCACGTCTCAACAGCTGAAAGTATGTTTTCAAGCTCCCTGTCTAAGAAAAACCATCACTGTATGTGTGCTGTCATTGTAGAAGTTATTTTATCATCTAGCAGAGTTTGTTCTGTTTATTTCAAAATACAGGGATCTAGGGATGACTTGAGCACAGCTGGAGGATTTCAGAACCAGACAGCAATGAAACATGCAAACTCTGTGGACACTTCCTTTTCCAAAGATGTTCTGAACTCTATAGCAGGTATAAATGACAGATTGATCACCCACACAGGTGGATTTGTGTGTATCTCAATCCATTGTGCTTTCTGCTTAGTATTCATGGATGATATCATTAACCCATTTATACAATACTCAAGGAAACATGGTATCCAATGTTTCTCTTCCCTTTGGGTGTTTTTGGATTGATTTTATTTCTCCTGTGAAGCTACTCTTCTTCCACTGCTTCACTTACTCTCCAGCTTTGGAATGATGCCAGTATTCAGGCTCTCACAAATCCCTGTGCCTGAGTTCATTCTTGCAGTCTGTCTGTCTTAAGAATAGTTCCAAGGTTTCTCCCAAGAACTCCTGAAGTCTCTTGGAGGCAAGTACTCTTAGTTTTCCCAGACTTAACTGGAGGGTAGAAACAACTTACTTTGTTCACTTCCTCCAAACCCCATTTCAAAATTTAAGGAAGTCCAGGGACATCTTTCCAACAATCTTCATGGCTTTGAGTCAGTCTTTATGGAATGCAACAGGCATTTTAATGCCATGAATAATGGCAAACTGAATCAACTTACTTCAACTTATTGCATGTTTTCTGTACCAAACATACCCATCAGTATCTTTGGCATTGAAAGTTCAAAGCACTGGTATCAATCCAGCATGTGACACGTTTTAAGTTCTCCATTTTTCTTGTTAGTTTTTGTATCCATAAATGTTTTGGTTTAGCATGTTTGCTATGACTTTCATTTACAGCCTTTTCATCAATAGCTATCTCTGCAGCAAACCATGCTGACTCGAGAGCTTCCTTAGCAAGTCTTGAATCTAACCCAAGTACCAATGAAAAAAACAGTGAGAGAACTGACACGTGTGAAAAGGTACATGTGCAAATGTTGAAAATGATTACCAGATGTGAATACTTATCACTGTACTCAACAAGGCCCTTTGCTGTCAATTCAACAGATCACAAGACCTTTGTCTTTGATTGGATCAACTCTTCGTTTTGACAAGCTGGATCAAGCTGAAACTAGAAGCCTTCTTATGTGTTTCCTTCACATTATGAAAACTATTTCAGAAGGTGAGAAGATGTGCTCAACCTGATTTAGGTTGTTGTAAAATATTATGAATACTGAATCCAAACAAACATGAGTGTAGAGTAATTATTAGTGGCACACTTAATTCCCTGTAATAGATACGTAATATATTTTAACATCTTTCTGTAGATGCACTGATTTCCTACTGGTTGAGAGCACCATTCTCAGAAATAACAGACTTTTTCAGCATTTTAGAGTAAGTTCATTTTTATAGTTATTTGATTTTATGTTAAATGACGATGGTCGAAAGCGGATGCTGTATACAATTTTTATTTGGGTTTGTCTACCTCATGGTATAGCTATTGTATCTTGGATTATTTTACCACAGTCTTCCAAAGATGTAATGAGGCATTACTAATAAAACCTCTGTCTTCCAATATGTTGTCCATTTCCGTGAACAGAGACCTTAATGATTTGGGTTTTCCTCCCAGAGTTTTTGATAGTATAATTTCCCCATTTGGGACTGAGGTTCTTTTCTTCCCTTTGGAAAAATATTTAGCTCCTCAAACCTTGCAACCTATAAGAAAAGTTGTATAACGGAAAAATATCTCTTCTTCATCTCTGCAAGGTGGTCTACTCAATCCAACCTATGCATGTCCCTAGAATCCACAATGGTAGCTATTTTCAAAATTCTCTTACCACCTGATAAGTGAAATGCAAGTTACCTTCACCTGATGAGGAGGCAATGCTTTTACTGCCAAATCTTTGCCTTTGATTTTGCCTCATCACTAAGCAGGAGTCTTCAATTAGGGAGAAAGTGAACAAGGGTGAAGAACGTGGTGCCCACACCTTCTACATACTTTGTCTAGGAACTTTTGTATCTTATTCTGTTTGCTAATTAGCAGACACATATTCAATAGGTCTTTTCAAAGCACTCAGATTTGAAAAGATTTCATTCACATTCAGCTTTTGGTTGTTTTTATAGCTGGGAAGCCATTATTTGACATAAAAAGTGCTGCTTTATCTTTTAGGGTTTGTCTTCAAAATTTCAGATATCTAGGAAAACGCAATATTGTAAGGTAATTTTTGTTTATAAACTATATTATAATATTTAAATGTTATTACAGTATTATAGGCTGTATGTTAAAGTATTAAATGTTGCTGAACATTAGCCTGAATGTTTATCTGTGCCTGTGTTTTCTTTTGAAAGCATCAGGCTGATGTATGCATTTTTTTCTTCTATGCAAACATTCTTATCGTAATGTTCTAGAAATCTGAGTGCGTGCCTGGTGTAAAAGATGAGTTGTTTGTGATAACCACTCTTGCATTTATAACCCATAGCACTGGACCATTCTTCAACGTTACTTCAGTGTATGTCATATAAAGGAACTTGAATGCTATTTTTCATCTATATGATGGAACAAATGGTTTTAATGGGCATAGATAAGTGTTCCACAGCAACTAAAAAAAAAAATCTTCAGTCTCTGAAAAAGCATGAGATCTTTTTCCAGCTGCATAGTGTGAAATGCACACTTTGCCTCAGTCAGTGTTTCGTTTTTAATTTAATGCTACTACTGTAAACTCATCTGTATGTCATACTGTGGAGAAATGAAAAGTCACCAGATAAACCAGTTCATGCTCTTTGGCAGGTTTTGTCAGGCCTTTGTTTATTCTTCAGAGGCATGACAAAATGAGTGTCGCATTCCTGACAGATTAACAATTATTTTCTTTTAACAGGAAAATTGCTGCTGCTTTTAAGTTTGTTCAGGGCACCCAGAATAATGGCACCCTTAAAGGTTCAAACTCCTCTGGCCAGGCATCGGGTCTGCTCTCACAATGGTAATGGCACACTTCGTTATTAACACCTATAAAATCATAGCTTTTGTCATCCTGCAGCCATCTTCCACTGTCACAGCATTAAATGCAAAGGAATCAACATAACCTGTTACACATTTCAAAGCCCCCAGAGCTGTGAACTATAAAAGAATTGAGTCTTCAACTTCAGCTGGACTTACGAGCTGCTTAAAGTGTTATGTTCAGAAAAATTCTTACTGTCAGTATATTGCTAAGTGATGCAGAAATGGTAGCTGTTGTTTACTGCTCAGATGCCTATCTGTAAGATACTTCATAGTTTTCCCCAACCTCAATGAATTCATTTGTTTGCATCATTACTGCTTTAGGGGTGAATTTCATGGGTGCAGTTACAGTATCAAGAGATTACTTGCCTCTTGATAATCTGGGGTTGTGAAGGAAGAAGTATCTAACAACACAAAGTTAAACTTCAGAATAGGTGTGCTTGGCTCCTATCTTTTTAATTCCATATGGTTATGTGTAACATAATACTATAGTGTTACCTCCATGTTGCCAGTTCCACAGTCTCTGTCTTTCGCAATCTTTTTTTCTTCCTCTTCCTAGTCTAATGACTGAAAGATTCAGTTAGTCTCATGGGTAGCATGGTAATAAACTGCAAGTGCAGTGCACCTTTAATAATCTTTTTGACCCTTTTATGGAATAGCATGAGCATTTTCATAGTTAATAATGTAAAACTCTAGAGAGAAAGTGAACTTTTGACTCTGTGCTTGTGGTTGTATCCCTTCCTTGTATGTTTGGATCGCCGACTTTTCTAATTCACGTGTAGCTAGAATTTGCACGCTATTATAAGCATGTACCTTGGAGTGGAAAAGGTAGTACACAGGAGAGAAAGAGGATGCCTTCCCTCCCTTCTTTGTACTTCTTTCTTTGTTCCTGTACTGTGCAGTTTTCAAGAAAAAGCACTGATTTCATTATCCCATCTGGACCTGGCAAGCAGCCTTTAGGAGACTGTTGTTCTGGTGCACATTCACTGTTGAACAGATGTGGTGGCAATCCAGAAAATAGTCATGTTTCTGCTGACTCCAGGGCCTTCACACATTACCCGCTCGCAGATTTGTTGTCCAAACAGCTATTTGTTTAGTCTGTTGTAATACTGAACATTCTTTGATGATGAGCTGAAAGACAAAGTATTGCTGATTATCAGCTCTATCTTGCATTGATATTTATGTATTTCAGTTTGCTGAATACCAGTATATCACCATGCTCATAAAGAATCACACCTTCCTACCAAAGGAAAAAAGAAAACAAACGCCTTGAGATCAAAATCCCAAATTTCCAATCCACTAGTTTGCTAGGATGTCCACCCAAATCCTTCCAGTGTGACCCATCATGGAAGACTTCATCACATCAATTGGCAAATGTCTGGCCATTAGTTTCATACCTGAGTTGGGAACTCTTTAAATGTAGAAGCTAATTATATTTTAAAAAATAGCAAATAAAAGAGGTTTTAACTAGGTGCAGGAAGCAAGAACGTTTTTAAATTATGCAATTTTAGGAAGCTACATTTTAAAATAATAATATTTCAGTAAGTAACCTGAGCTTTGATTGACATTAAATCTTGCTGGATTCTGTAGTGGTCACAAATTCAAAATCCTTTCATGAATTATGATAAACTTTTCATGATAAATGAAATACTTTAGGCTGTTTGACAGCATGAAAAGATTGAAAGAACAAGCATACAAACATACATATAATTTTCATTGTCACTGTCATTCTCGTTATTATTTTCCCCATCGTAGAAGCTGCTTAGCTGTATTTGTTCTTTCATGAGTGTGGTCTGTTTCTTCTGTGTTCTTTTTGTGACAGGACTAATCTCAATTTCTCTTTACCTAAAGTCAGTTTTCTAAACATCAGCCAGCTATTTAAGCTGATACTTTTTTTAAAAATATTGTATGAGTTTCATCTCCTGTGATCTCCAGAACATCTGTTCATCTGTTTGTTTTGTTCATCTCTCTATCGTTTTTTTGTTTCTGTGAAAAATTTTGCATTGCTTTGTTCCACTTAGCATTTGAGAAGCACCTCAAAATTCAACTGACATGGAAACATTCTGTATAGGCATGATCAGTTTATTCTTTATTTCTGTTTTTTAATGGTACCTTTCGATTTCAGGATGCATTCTACATCTAGTCACGATGGCCACAAACATCACAGATCTCAGACGTTACCAATAATCCGTGGTAAAAATGCACTTTCTAACCCGAAACTCTTGCAGATGATAGACAGCAGTACTGCATGTGAGTACAAAAAAATAAGAAAGAATTTACTTCCCTCTAGACTTCTGTGAGATTTGGATCAAGCTCTAGACAATTAAATCTGTTTTCATGCTTGTCTGTGAGAAGGGATAGCCTGAAGGGAATCAGAGCTACTGAGTTTACACTTTTTTTTTCAAGATGCTAAGAAATCTGAGTTTAAAAAGTTGGTTTTAAAAGCTCATTTAAAAAAAAAAAAGCAACAATGAATTAAAATAACCTGACGTATTTCAATAGCCTTAATGATAAGTAATCCTCCCACCCCCAGCATCTCTTCTGTCTGTGGTTGTGAAGTTGCAGTACAATCAGACACACGCTGGCTGAAATATTACCTTTATCAAACTAAGCAATAAGAGTGACCTTTTCAGGACATAAGGTTCTTTTCCCTTTGGACTGTTTCAGAATTTGGTAGTTTTTAGTCATCTTTAATAATGACAGCATATATTATGAAATAGGGGGTAGATCATGCAGCTGAAAGCTAGTATCTTTTCAGAGTATTGTAAGAAGGTAAATCTCAGCAACTGGTGTGGTTTGTACTCAGCGTGTGTTGCAGTTTAAATTAAGCACTGTACGCACCATCCCTGTGAAACAACTTGGTTGAACCATCACAAATTCAATTTACTTTGTAGCAAAAATGAATGTACTGGAATTTATATAGTGTCAAAGTTTGCAGGCAAGGTCTTTCATGAGCCTTCTATCTGCAATTCTTGTTTTATTCTTGTCCTTAGATTATGATACCTGTAACACTGCTACCTTTATACCATGTAAAAATCTATGCTGCTTAAAAGGAATTTCCCACTGTATCTAAAAAAAATGGACTGTTACATATTGGAGGGCATTAACAGTCAAGAAAGCTATGTTTGTGTAGAGTGATGATGTCCTGTGTTAGATCATCCTGGCTGTTCATGCAGAATAGAAAAGCTTTCAGGCACCTCAGTGTCTCCAGCAGCATTATTGCTAATGAATTAAGAATCTTCAATCAAAAGTGAAAAAGATCCCAGGTTATCTTTGCAGAGTTAATAAGCTGAAAGTTGCTAATAGAGAAAGAATGTGAAACTCCCCTGAGTTTATCCAAAGATAAACTACACACCTTTGTCTTTGCCTTCTGAGGAAGGATTATACTCATAAACTACTGTTACGAGATTACCATCTGTAAACAACCCAGTTCACTGGACAGTCTGACCCTGTCCAGTTCTGGAAGATGCAATGTACTTGTAAAGGTGTCATCCTAAATAAGACACACAAGCGCTGGTATTCTGGCTGACAGAATGTAATCTGTGTATATTTGTGGAACCTGGAAGTTTTCAGTAGAGGCTGAAATGATGATTTGAAAGTCATCTATCCCACTTTCCCATTAGGTTCCCTTCATCCATTGAGGCCAGACAGAAACAATGAAAGAATATATGCACATCACTGGTGCAACTGGGAGAATTTGAATTAAATACCCAGCCCCTTCCACCTCCCAGGAGCATGTTTCTTCAAAATACCCTTTAATTTAAATGTACAGTTAGTTAGGACACCATCTGTACTGCACAGAGATTGGATGACCTGATAGCAAAATTACATTAATGATGCTCAGAAGATTGATTGTCATTGTTTCATATGTTCTAGGCAGCTCGAATGAAACAGATATTATACAATACGTGGACACAGAGGCAAACATTGCTACAGAAGTCTCCCTCACAATTCTTGACCTATTGTGTCTTTACACTCTGAACCACCAGGTATGTTGTGCTGTTTTCTGCTTGAAGTGTGGTGCCGTGTGAGTTATGCAGTGGGGGAAAGACCTCGAGGGTCAGGTGCACAGAAGACACAAAATGCCTGAGACAGCAAGATCAGGAAATAAGATAACAGTCCTCAGTGAGGGCATTTCGTGAAGGATTTGACTCACAGTATGCAAGTCGAATAGAAAGATGGGAAGTAGAGCATCCTGCATATCCAAGGCTATATACAGCTTTGCTCTGCATGAAAGGGTTACTCATCTACTGATGTCACCTCATCTTGCTCTTCTGTAGCTCCTCAAGTTGGCAGGTGAATCTTCGGCTTTTTAAAAATATTCTATTAATGTCAGCCCAGATGACTGTTGAAGGTCTCACAGCTACTAAAGAGCAAGCAGCTCCTTTTAGATTTAGCATCTCACTTCAGCACCTCTAAGTCTTAAATCTGGTGTATTGCCAAGTAGGAATACAGGACAAGTGTTACCCTTAGGAAACTGCAAGTAACAAGAGTCTGCAGGAAGCTGGGACTGCCTCATCCCCTGAGATTTTAGAGCAGACACTGAAAAAAACACCTTGCTATGAGCATTCTTAATGCAAAGTCCAGCAGGTATCATCTGTTTGTTCACTTTAATAACCAGCGTGTCCTACCTTGTGTGTGTGCTTTCAGAGGCAGCTCCAGCAATCTGATTGCCAGAATGCATTGATGAAGAAGGTCTTTGACACACACATGCTCTTTTTGCAAATCAACCAGTCAGCAGCAGCTCTCAAGCATGTCTTTGCTGCCCTCCGGCTGTTTGTAGGCAAGGTAACTATGGTTTTCTTTTGTTAATCTGACCTATTTATGTTACAGCAAGTGCAGTTTGAGGATAGTTTAGTATTTTGACAGAATTTTCACCTTCACTGTATTGATGTGCATTCCTGAAGCTCTTCTGATTTATTCTGATTAAAAGCGGGAAGCTCACAACTTCTGAAGAACTAGATCTGTTGGGAAATGAAAATACTGAAATTCTGTGAAACCAAAACTTGTAAAATATATAGGTAAAATCCATCTGTCTGGTGTCTGGCTGTGTCACAGCCCTCTTGGCTTTCATGCTTTTGCCGCCTGTGGAAGAAAGCTTGAAATCCTAGAGGTCTGCAGTCCTCATGGCAGATACCAGAGTTGCAGAATCCAGCAGTGAATGGGTACAGCTGTCTCCAGAGAAGCTAGTGGGAGATTATTTCATAGGCTTTCCCAGAAGGTCACCTGAAGCATTACATTTTTACACATATGTCATTTTCAACGTAGAAGAGATTTTGGACAGAAACATGCTCATCAAACCCTCTTCATTTGCTTGCATTGGACATATATAAGTAATTGTGAGCAATTAGACACTTTGTGCCAACTGCAAAGGCTGCCCAATTTCCAAATCATGGACTTAAATGAGATCCTCTTAAAAATAACTGAAATGTAACATGAAGATAAAAATTGGTATGGGGACATGAGAATAAGCAACGCTGGCCTGGTCTCTCAGATGTTTCTGCAAAGCACAACAGTGTAGATAAGTTGAAACCATGTGGCCTCCTTCTCTGATGGTTGTTATCTCAGGGGAAGGAAATCATGCTTCTCGTTGTAACGCAGCCTGGGGGATGGGCAAAATATAATGTAGACCAGCCACAGACAGCTTTCAATTACATACCAGACAGTCAGGAACGGAGAAAGCATATGCAGTGGGGAGGATGAATAAATGTTCAGGACTGCCCTTCTCATTGATCTCATAGCTCTCAGGATTAATTATCCCTTTGCAGTTCTCTGGGAGCAGGGATCAGTTTTGGTTCCTGCAGCAGAATGTTCTGGGCAGAACTTGAGATCCATGGCCAGAATGGCCTTCTTCCACCTTTCATTGCTCTGTCTTCTGTTGTATTCACCCTGTTTATAAATAGTATGTATCACTTACAGAGCTGTCCTTCACACTGTTGTTCCAGCTCTTGACTGCTGGAAGTTCAGTGACTGCAGCTCAGAGCGTTCTCTTTGTCCTGAGCAGCTTTTATAGTAGAGCAGACCACCCCTCCCCTCTTTTCCTGTATAGCTGTTCTGCATTCTTTGGAGATAGGCTGCTCTGCTTTTATGCTTGCTGTGTACCAGCTGCTGTCTGGACTTCTCAGAGGTCAGTCTGATGCATTGCATATGGTTTTTGCATGAAAACCTGTGTGCAGTTTTTACTTGAACTTAATTTGCACATGGGATTATGTTTAGCCGGTGGCTATTTCTTCACTAAACCCTGGTGTCAGTGACCGTGTGAAAGATGGTTGTTTCTACTGAAAGCATGACAAACGCTATTGACTCAGAATAATTGTAACAAGGCCTGAGTGCTTATATCCGTACTTTTTTTTTCCCCAATAGTTCCCATCAGCATTCTTCCAAGGACAAGCAGATCTCTGTGGCTCACTTTGCTATGAAATCCTGAAATGCTGTAACCATAGGTCACGCTCAACTCAGACAGAAGCGTCTGCTCTTCTTTATTTTTTCATGAGAAAGAACTTTGAATTTAATAAGCAGAAATCAATAGTCAGATCCCATCTTCAGGTGAGTCAAGTGTAAGATCGTTAGTATTTACCTGATGTGCATTGTTCTGTCGTTATTGCTGTTATTATTGTGCATTGCAGCAAAGCAATTAATTCAAATTCCCCAGCCAGTTCACTGTGGCAGTTTGATTTTTCTGCCAAGTTTGAAGACGTTGGGCTGAATTCTCTGTTCTTGGCCTATTCGGCTCTGTTCCAGCAAGAAGCAACAGCTGCAAATCCAGCCACATAGCCAAGTAAATCAGATATGTGGCTATTCTTGAACCATGTGCATTGCTTACAGCACTGAGAACATAGCTGATGAAGAAGCTAAACAGAATCTAATAATACAGTAACAGAAACATAAAGCCCAGTAACAATGCACTTATATTGCAAAATGGAAAGATTAGTTACAATCCCTACATTCAGAGAGTGTAGTGATAGGACAGGGTGTAGTGGCTTTAAATTAAAAGAGGGTAAATTTCCAGCAGATATCAGAAATTCTTTGCTATGAGGGTGGCGAGGCATTGGAAAGGTTTCTCACAGAAGTTGTAGGTGCATCATCCCTGGAAGTGTTCCAAGGCAGGGTGAATGGGGCCCTGGACAGCCTGATTCAGTGGGAGGTGTCCCAGCCCACAGCACAGAGTTGGAACTAGATGATCTTTAAGGTCCCTTTGAACCCAAACATTTCTATGATCTTGTTAAAATAGGTCTAAAAGTGCATTTCTGCTAGGCTTGTACATCACGTTACATTAAAGGAGGCATTAAAAAAACTGTTCAGAAACTTTGATTTTCTTTGCTAATTGCACCCTGTTCCTTTTCTCCTTTTTTTTTTCTTTTCACTTGTTGGGCCTTCTTTGCTACTCTCTACTTGTACAGCTCATCAAAGCAGTGAGCCAGCTGATAGCAGATGCAGGGATTGGCGGATCCCGGTTTCAACATTCACTTGCAATTATAAATAATTTTGCTAATGGAGACAAGCAGATGAAAGTAAGAAACTTTTTTTTATCAATCACTACCTCTTTCAAAGCATCAACAGTTTCAGAGGAGTATGTGTTTCTGTGAATAAAATGGCTGACTTGAGTTAGACACTGACTTGTGCATTTGTAGTGTGCCTTTTTCAGGCAACCAGACATTAATGAAAATGTTCATGAATCACAAAATTAATAATTGAGATTGACAGATTTCTATTTGAAATATATTTATTTGTTTCTCACTGCTTAATCTGTTCTCTGAAAGACATTTCAGCTGCCTAATATCAGAGAAGATGCCGTGCATTATGACTGATGAAATGCTACCACAGTTAACAAGCAATCTTTAAGTCTACAAACTGTCCCTAATGTGTTCAGTAGATGTGCAGCAAAAACATGCGTAACATTGTAAAATGTGTGCATACTGTTGAATTGTAAATCTCTTTCCAACCAAATGAACTGTGGAGATGGGGAGATGTTCCACAAGCAGACTGGAGCTCAGTCAGGGGTGCTGCATGTGGTTCTTTGGATGGTTTTAGTGATGTATTGCTTATCTTTCCCAAAGAACGTCAATTTTCCAGCAGAGGTGAAGGATCTGACCAAACGTATCAGAACAGTTTTGATGGCCACAGCTCAGATGAAGGAACATGAGAAAGACCCTGAGATGCTTGTGGACCTGCAGTACAGCCTAGCAAATTCCTATGCTAGCACACCTGAATTACGCAGGACCTGGCTTGAAAGCATGGCCAAGATTCATGCAAGAAATGGAGATTTATCAGAGGTAATTTATAAGCAAATGAGTAGGAAGTGCATTTGTCATTAGGCTGAGATGTTCTGATGAAAAGGGCCGTGAAGACAGATAACAGCAGTGATTTAAGAGATGTATACAATCTGTCATATACCAGAAGACAGGTTTGAGCAATGCCTAGAGATGTGATGCGCTTATTATCCCAGTTTGCTTAATTGTGACAGTGCCTGATGCGTGCTTGAGCAAGGCTTAACATCTGATGGGGAAGTCGTGTCCAGCATCACATTAGCTTTTCAACCTCTTAACTCTAACAGGCATAACAGTGTAAGTGAGGTTATAAACAGTGCTTAATTTATATGCAGGTTTGTTCTTTTCTTTTTCATCTTGTGCAGTGTAGGAGAGAAGTTGCTCTATAACATGAACTTTTCTTCAAAAACTGAATGGGTGATGCAAACCACTAGTACACAGCCCAGCAACATCGCATTTACTAAGTGATCTTATGTCATTCTGTTGAGTAAATTTCCTGGTGTCCTCATTTATTTCTTAGTCTGTGTTTTTATCCTGGGGCATTTAGTGAAATTAACACTGGAGAGAGGTTTCATCATTTAATCCTTTTTCTCAAACTCTGTTACATTAATTTTGTTTTCACTCTTCTGCAGTGTGACTTTTCAGTAACGAAAGTATGTGCTCACTGCTCCTTATCACACATATGCTAAGTCAGTGTGCTTTAACGTATACACGAATCTTGGTCTCTTGTTGCAGGCTGCTATGTGCTACATTCACATCGCTGCTCTCATTGCAGAGTACCTAAAAAGAAAGGGTAAGATCAATACATTCAAAATCAACCCTATGTATTTATAAATCATGTTGTTGAAAATAATTTTTGGTTGTTCTCTTTTCCTTACTTGTAAATAAAGTATTCTTAAAGCTGCTCAAATTCTACCTAAATACTTTATTTTTAATACATTGTAAGTACTAGTCTTAGCGCTAGGACAGTGACAGTGTGTTTTGTGTAGAGGGTTAATTAAATGTTTAGTAAGCTAGTGCTAAAAGAATGCTTCACTTGTTAATGTGCTGTTATTAAATGTGCATGTATTAACACATATCAGTAGCAGTGTACTAATACCTTCTTACGCTATCATAGGTTACTGGAAAATGGAAAAGATTTGTACCTCACGTATGCTCCTGGAGGATGGTCAAGTCTCTGATAGTAATGTGTTACTAACAACTCACACTGGAGGAAGTGAGTGCTCTAACCGTGCCTGTTTATGGGTCAGATAACATGGCTAGGGAATCAAATTACTATTCTTCAACTGATCTGGAAAAATATTTACCAAACTGAAAATACGTATAGTGCATGTTGATGGCTGTAACGGCAAGCAAGTAATGTCAGAAGCATCGTGTTACTTTCCTGATGCTCTTTGAGTGGTTTGATGAATTGCACAGAATGGCTCTGGCTAAGGGTTCTTCTGGGGACAGAGCAGACTGCTCTTCATTGGTGATCCTCTTTGATCAGTGGTGTTTAGCACACAAATCCACATTCAATTCCCTTGACTGTCCAAAGCTGGGGGACAAGGGCAGAATTAATACCAGGTTTTCCATATTTAACTTTGTATAGATAAAGATTTTTTTAATCCGTGATGCTTATTAGAGAAATAAAGTGCAGGCTTATGTTTTCGAAATGCTTCCATGCGTTGTTGTTTAGTTCATGAAATGTGTATTTCAAAGGAATTTTCAGCTTGAGATATTTCAGTAGTACTCATAGAGAGAAAACTTAGTTTTGGAGAGACCATGGTTCTCTGATAACTTTGCAAGTGTCTGTGGATGAGATGAAAGGGGCTTTCTATAAACAGCAGTATTTCAGGGATGGCTCACTTTTATACTTTGTATAAGTAACAGATCACAGTAGATGGAGTGAAGAACTTTTGGGTAATTTTAAACCTACACATCAGTAAAAGGATAAGTTGCTCAAAACTCTTCCAAAACTTGGCAGAGGGGGGGGCCTACCTCAGCAACCAGTCTGAGCTGCCCACAAGAGCTCCTCCAGGGTAAGGAGCACAGCTGTCAGGGCATCCTTGAGCCCAGCAGAGGCACAGCTTGTTCTAGAGCAGGCACCTCTGTATCAGCTGCAACAAGCAAGCCTGCAGCGGCTCTGCCCCTCTGTTAGGGGAGATGGGTGGAACGAGTGCAAGTCCCAGCACTTAGTGTTAAGTGCCTGTATTGGTTTCATGAGTATAAGTTGTCACCCCTCCACCTGCAATGATAATTCCCGTATAGAGGAGTATGGCATGTGTAGCACTGCACAGCTAAGGAACTGAAATGCCAGAGGGAACTAAGATTGCATCAGAAAAATGTTGCAGTTACCCTTTGCCTGTGCAAATGGATTTATTTCATAGAGGAAATGTATAATAGTCTCATAAACTCAGTCGGTTCCATTTGTGCTTCTCATCACTTGAGCTGTGGGAAAGAAAAAGTAACAAACCTTGTCAATGAAATCAGCTTTGTTTTAATGGCATCCACTAACTTTTTCAAATGTGTGGTGGTTCAGTCATTAATTGATGTTGTTTTGACTTGCACTTCAAGGCTTATTTTCCATGGGATGGCCTGCTTTCCTGAGCATTACCCCCAACATTAAAGAAGAAGGTGCTATGAAGGAGGACTCTGGGATGCAAGATACTCCCTATAATGAGGTCAGTAGCATTAACCTTTATAGTCTTGTTTTATACTTACAGTCAGCTGTATTTTTAATGGGTGCCTATGCAACAAATTACAGTGAGACCGCACTTCACCCAACATTAAAAGGCACACTGCTTTTGAGTGAAATGTCATAGCTGCAATAGGTGTATTTTTAGCTGAGCAGAACATTAAATACCAGAGTTGGAGTCCACAATGCCATCCTCTTCTTCTGAATGAGATGTCAAGTATTACCACGTTACTGCGATTTCAATTTGCTGTCTAAAGAAGTGCTACGTCACCAATACCTGACTAAACACTGTGTGATTGGGCTAAATTTAGTATAGAAGGTGCAGAATGAAAATTAAACAGTAGGTAGGTACTTCTCCTATGTACTTATTAATGAAGTGCTGTCAGCTATTGACTTATGTGGTATTTGTGGAATTGCAGAACATCCTGGTGGAGCAGCTGGAGTTGTGTGTTGAATACTTGTGGAAATCTGAGAGATATGAGCTTATTGCTGAGGTTAACAAGCCCATCATTGCTGTTTTTGAGAAGCAGAGGGACTTTAAAGTAAGTTCTTTTTTTCTTGTGGAAATCAGTATAAGCCAGCTTTTTGTTCTTCCTGTCTGTAATTTCTCCTTTTAGTGTTTCATGCTATGTGTAAATAAAAAACTTTGGTTTCTTTTCAGCATCAATGCAACCGTAAATGAACAAAAGTTTTTCAAACAAATGAACCTCTAAAGGTCATCCAAACCTCAGCAACAGCCTGCTAGCCATATTTCATTGAGAGTCTTTTTGTTATGTCCATCGTTACATGTCCATGTGGAGAAATCTATCTCAGTTAATGTGAATGTTTTAAATGTGTTTTTAAACCAAGATAACATTTTCATTGTATTTGAGTTTAGGAACAGCTGATAAAGTGTGCAGTCGCTTCATGACTCCAGGGTTTCATCATTTCTTGTTTACTTGTCAAATTCAAAACATAATGAATGACCTGATGATGGTGATGTCATTTACAAATTTTCTGGTTTAAAGTTAGTAAAAAGGAAATGGAGTAGGTATAAGGTGTATGCTGAAGAAGCAAGTCCTCAGATTTAAACTTAGTTGAACTCTTGGCTCTCTACACAACACAGCCATTTTTGGTGGGAGCTGTGGGCAGCGTATCTGTGCATGGAAGCTGGCTGGGGTTGTTGGCACCATGCCCCCCCTGCACACAGGACACCCGCTTCCTCTGACCACTTGGACGGTTCCTATCACTGCTTATTCGTAAGAGGCAGTGTGACCCTGTACACAAAGACACTGTCTGCTATAAAACTGTGTGCTCAGAAGATGTCAAAAGCCTTGAAATAAATCTTTAGTGACAAGGTTAAACTATTCCCTTGACATGTATAGCCATCTTTGCAAAGGTTTGGGTATCTAGTTAAGGCAAGCCATGCTTGTGCAGAGCCCCAGTGTCATTTCCCAAAGGACTTGGTCCTCCTCACCTTCCCTCTTGCTCTGTCTCTTCATGCAGAGGCTGTCTGATCTGTACTATGACATCCACCGCTCATACCTGAAGGTTGCAGAGGTAGTGAACTCTGAGAAGCGTCTGTTTGGGCGATACTACCGTGTTGCATTTTATGGGCAGGTAAGCTGACTTGCCTTCTTTTGTCTTGACAGATTCTTGGATTTCAGCCAGTACCTTCTAATTGTGCTGTATTTCAGGGAAGCTAAAACAGGGAAACAGTCAACAGTGAATCATGGAGTAGAAAGTGCATCATGGGTCAAACTCTAAGGAGGCTTTTACTCAGAGAAGAGAGCACTCAGTTGCCTCTGTGTAACCTGCTGCTTTGGATTTAGTGGTGCAGTGGAGAACAGACATTTGCACCAGATTTAGTTCTTGACTTTGACAAGCAAAACTGAGACTGAAGCTGGGCTATTTTTTTGGAATAAAACTGAAATGAAACTGAATAAAACATCTTTCTTATATGGCCTTCTCTTCCCATAGAGCTTAAAGCAGAGCGGTATGCAGTAGATACTTTGTTCTATTTCTCCCTCTCTGGCTTCTGCTTTCAGGCCACCTCTGATTCTGTGCAATATACTATAGAGTAGTTTTATTCCCTTT
The DNA here is from genome assembly GCF_002078875.1 of Numida meleagris. NCBI lineage: Eukaryota > Metazoa > Chordata > Aves > Galliformes > Numididae > Numida > Numida meleagris. Next base: position 15,921,287 of record NC_034412.1, read on the forward strand.
GTTGTGCTTCAGCATCCTCAAAGCATTATTTTGTGCTTTCTTCCACTACAAACCAGTGTAGAAATCCAGCATGCTCTTTTAAGACCTGTATTTGACAAGCATACAAGCAATACTTTAAAATAAGGTGTGTAAACAACAGATTGATGTGAATCATTCTGTTTGCTAATTAGATTTTAATACAGAAATTTGCTCTTTTCTCCTTTTGATCTTATTCAAGGCTGTGGTAAGTCTAGTTCTTTTGCATGTTTTGTTTAATTCTCCTCTCACATCTTCCATCCTTCCCTGTACTGAACATTAACTTTCCCGCGCTCTCGATTCTTTGATTTATGGCAGATAAAATAACGTTGTTCCATTCATTGTTGCATCCTGCAAACTAATTTTTGTTTGTTCAGTTACCCGAACTACAAAGCTGTATCTGTCACCATGTTGTGTGTGCACTGTGGGGCTCAATGCTGTCACCCCATCTCAGTGACAGTTTCTTTCTCAGCTTCACTGGATGCAGGATTGGACCCCTTCTTTCTGTGCTGAAAAACTCAGTGTCACACTAATGCTGTTTGAATGGAAGACTGCTTTCGTGGCCTTCGCAGCAGCTCCAGGGTGGAAGGCTGTTGTCTGTGTTCAGTGTCAGGATTGGGCACTCTGGGCAGGGGGCAACCACAAGTCCCGTACTCTCTTGATAGGAGCAAGCGAATTTGGGATTCAGAGGGCAGTGGCGAGCCCTGCCTCTCCCTACAGATCAGCAAAGCTGAACTTGCCAAATGCAAGAAAGCCAGCCGCTGTACCTGAGGAAGAGTAGAGTTTAACTTATGCCCTTCCTCAAAATGGGGACAGTGGAGGAGGAAATAGGACTGTCTGCTTGCAGCTTCTTGCTGGGGCTGCCCCTGTGCTGTATCCCCCCAGCAGCCAAGCTCATGGAGTAAAGCTGCTTGTAAGTGGGTAGTTTAGCTGCAGCAGTTCTGCTCAGCTGAGTTAAAATCTCTGTTACAGTGCAATGGCTTTCAGCTGCCAGTGCCATGAGGGCAACTTCATTTAAACAGCTTTAGTGCTTGAAAGCATATGACTTTTTCATAGCTGTGTGTTGCTCAGTTTATTCCCTGGTGCACATGGATACTGAGCTCTAAATGCAAACAAGCACAGCTTCTTTATTTCCTTTTGCAGATGAGATTTTATGTGGCAGAAAGTGGGACTGCTCTGTACTGCTCCTTGCAGAGACATAGTGACTAAAGCGTATGGCACAGTGCAAATAATTAAAGGTAGATTATTCCCATCAACATTACTGGTGCCTCATTTACCAAGGATAATAGCACTTATTGTGCAGAACTGATTAAGGAAGGTGTACCAACACACAAAGCGCCACATGAGATGTAGGAATTACAGATAGGGATTGACTGCATAGAGGACGGAGAGAGAATCGTGCGCTCCCACATACTGCACATTTTTTCCCTGCAGAAGGTTTCCTTTCTGTGTTTCTGTCAGCCCCTTTGTCCCTTGTGCCATTTGCTTACATGCTGGCTGTACAGGTGGAAAGGTGTGGAGCCTTTTGTTTCTTCTATTGCCAGAAATGCTTGCAGGCCTCCGTGCCTGTCGTGTGTTCACCAGAGAGTTTTATTTGCCAGTTCAGAGAGCCAGATCTCAGGGCAGCTGCTGTTTTAGACTGCAAATTCTGTTAAGGACTTTGGTGACGGCATCTCATTGCACCACCAAGTGGCCACACTAGCTGTGGGCCAGAGCTTATGATTTTATTCACAGATGAATATTTTGAGAAGTCAAGACCTTTCTAGAATTTTATATATATATATATATATATATATATATATATATATATATATATATACACGAGAGCTGCTAAGTATGTTGAATAGCTGAAAATTCATGTTGTGCTTATAAGCAAAAACCATTCAAGTCATGATTTAGTGCAGTGAGCTAAGGGTAGAGCTGAGGTTTTGTTCTTCTGTCTGTGCAAGCAGCTCTGATAGTTAACAGGAGGGCAGACTTCTGAAGTGGTAAGATGGCTGCAGGTTTATGTCTGAAGATCACAGGATGATCTTTTCCAAATTTGCTAATAAAACAGCTCTAATAGCTTCTTAACGAAGAGTGCATGAGCCCACTTAGCACAGGAGGTGATGCTGGCACTGCCCACTTGATACAGGCAGGCAAGGGTCTTCTAAATACCAATTCTCAGCCTTTATTGACTATGGAAGTGCTGTTCCATGCAAGAACATCTGAATGAGGGCTAGGTCACCTCTGGTGCTAAGGCAATGAGTTGTTGAGGTGCTTCCCTCTCTCCTTGCAGTGGGAGTGTGCTTGCTGTAGTAAGGAGTTGGAGTGTTGGCCCACTGTAGCCCACATAAGCAGCAATTCCCACCAGCACGCGCTTGGCCTGTGTAAAGATCGTCTTAAAGCAGAAGGCCTCACCTCAGCGTGCCTGCTGTGGGAGCGGGGCGTGCTTTTCCAGCTGAGGGCAGGGAGGAAATGTGCTGTAAGCTTCAAGGGCTGCACCTGCGGGTGTACAGGGAGCAAGAAGAGGGACCTTCCAGCACTCCCACACCAACACCCAGAGTCGCAGCCCCACTCACAACACGGCAGAGTGTGGAGGAAATCCATCACCGTGAGGTTGTTCTCCCTTCACTTACATTCAGCTGCTCCATGTTAGTAATTTTCATTTGTAAAGCCGCATTGTTCTTGAAGGGCAAAAACAGTCATGTTTGTCTGGGGAAGTCAGCATGCAAGTAGTCTGGGGATACGCACTGATAGTGTGACCCTGACTGCTTAACATTTTAAAATCCTACATTGGAGGATATTTGGCTCCTAAAAGGAATTTAATCTCGCTTTCAATAGTACTAGACAGACGTGTAGCATATGGCAGACATGATATTTATAGCTCACAATTAACTTCTGTCCGCTGAAATACTGCAGGGGATATGTACTTAAATGCTATCTCCTGTACTAGAGATGAGACAGAATTTGTTAGCTGTTTCTTTTATTTTGGGGAGGTATTTGTTGCTTTTTAGCCTTTTTCTCCTTTTTTTCCTAAGCAACACCATTAGCACAGATATCGTCCTAGTGTGCCATGCAGCATCAGCGCGGAGACTTAGTCCTTGCATATAAATACTGTCCTGCAGCATGCGAACATACGCAGAACCAGCATCTGAGATAAGAGGATAAGCGATGTTCTAGCTTGCTGTGTGATTAATTTGGAAAACGGAGCTGCTTTTTGTTTTAGTTTTGGTGTTTGCTTTGTTGGTGTTAATAGTATTGAACGGTAACAGAAAGTGGATGTTTTCTGACAGAAGCAATCCTAGCAGTGTGATTGAGTACGGTTGCGTGAAACTAATGAGGCTTTCAGCTGTTTTCACATAAAGTAGTCTTTCTTCAGTGGAAACAAGATCAGAAACCAGGCTGTGATCCTGCAGATCTTTTCTCAGTGGCATCAATAGAAAGTGACAGTTCAGTAAATGTTGATAGGGTGTCAGCTTTTGAGCTCTAGATTTGGTCTCTAATTACCTATGTAGCTCTTCCCAATGCCTAAAGAGATTAATTGATTAATATTGTTAAAAATGGCACAGTGTTAGAAGGTCATGGTGAGACTAATTAAGATACTATCAGACAAGCTGCTGGTGCTGCTATTAGTCGTTTGTTTCAGTAATGCCTGCAGTGCTCTTGGCACTTGTCAGATGAGCACAGGTGGTTTCTTGTCCCTTGTCCTGACTGGAGGAGAAGCCACAGACATTTCTTAATCCCTGCTGAAACAAAGCTCAGATTTACAGCTGATTAATCATAAAACTATATTTTTGTAAAACTTGCCTAGTCTATCATTTTAGTGACCAAAGTTCGGAATATACTTCAGCATGAAAGGGCTGTTTTTTCACATGAGCGCCTGCCACAGAGATTTTGGAGATTTCTCCTGACTTTGTTCACTTGTGCTCCTCCATTTTTCAACAGACCACAATTTCCCAGTGTGTGTTGTAGAATTACCTGCCCAAGCTACATCATGTTATGTTTAAAGAGCCTTGGGTCTGGCATCGTTAATGCTGTCTGTCTTTTCTCCCTTATCCCTGCAGCTTCAGGTATTTTTGTCTGGGTCACTTTGCATTATGGTGAAAGGGGTACAGCTGCAGCATTTAACACTGCCAAATTTCATCAGCAGCGTATGAAATGTTAGAGGGGAGGGCTGGTGCTGCTCAGAGTGCTGGGATGAATCCAGTCCTTGTTGAGGGCTCAGCTGCTGCTTTCAGCTCAGCTGGGATTGCTGTTCCCTACTGTTTGATATACATGCTCATCGCGTAGCAGCTGTGTTTCACCTGTGTGTGATACAATGCCACCTTAATCTTTTGAGGCCAGTGCTTCTTCTGAAGTCTTTCTGGTTCTTGTTCGGCTCTTCAGTAGAGCCCTCCATTGAACCTCTGCCAAGTGCAGCTGGTACAGTAAGTAAATGGCCCTAACAAAATTGAGCTTTTTTGCAAAGGAGCACAGTCTGTGTAAATTCTTATTATTTTTCTTTTTTTTAAAATGTAAATCATTTGCTAATTGTATCTGGAAATGCTGCAATTCCCCACGGCCTTTCAAGATGCCACCAGAGTTCCTCTTCAGCTGCCCTGAGCAGACACGGGTCCGTTCACTTGGGCTCCCTGTGCCATGGCTCTGTCCATCACTGTGGTGTCGGGGCATCCCAGCCAGGCTGTGCGCCCAGCAGGCAGCCACCACGCATGTGATCTGATAGTGTACTGCTTCACGAGTAGGTAATTTAACCCATTACAAATGAAACCGTGTTAAAACTCCAGGTTTTATTTCCTTAGACTTTTTTTTTAACATACGCTCATCAGAATTCTAGAGAAAACACTGTCACTGTTGAAAACAACTAGATCTCTTTTGGGAATAAATGTGTGTGAGTTATTTCCTGGGTAACTTAGGAAATACCAAGCCAGTGTAAATGCAGACACGTAGGCATGTGTTTGCAAGGATGGAGAGAGGTGAGCTTTTAACTTAAATGCTGGAAATGGCATATTGGAGACTCTGGTGGGTATACAGACACAGCCCAGGTGCCTGGTGCGAGCACCTCCATTAGGCTTTGCCTTGCCTGTTGTGTTCACTGTATCCTCCCATTTCTTTCCAAACAGGGTTTTTTTGAAGAAGAGGAAGGAAAAGAGTATATCTATAAGGAACCCAAATTAACTGGCTTATCTGAGATCTCTCAGAGGCTGCTGAAACTGTACGCAGACAAGTTTGGAATAGATAACGTGAAGATCATCCAGGATTCCAACAAGGTATGAAAGACATGATTCCTGCACAAGGGGGAAAAGCAAGTTCATGTTTTGTGAGCAGTGTTTTGAACAAATGTGAACAGAGCGTGACCTAGTTTTGTAACTAAAGAAGCCCCTAACCTTGTAGTATGGCAAGCGCGGTATGGAAAAGCCATTGCTACAGCGCTGCTTCACTGCTGGTGGGAAGAGAGCATATGCCAGCACATGCATGCAGAGAGCATGCAGATGTTTGCTGTAATGGAGAAGCAGCTCTCATTCACTTCTGCCATTGCCTTTGATCAAAAATCCCACTGTTTTTAAGGGTCTCTCAGTTAAACATGTTTGTATTAATTTGTGGTTTGAATATTACTTTTGGAAGTCTAATTTTTGTTGATGTTACCATGATAGATAAAAGAAATATAGGGAATGTCTTTGTAGTTTGTCACACTTAACAAAATTCTGTTATGTTTGCTGCTGTTACATAGGTCAACCCCAAAGACCTGGACCCAAAATATGCCTATATTCAGGTCACATATGTCACACCTTTCTTTGAGGAGAAGGAAGCTGAAGATCGAAAGACCGACTTTGAAATGCATCACAATGTCAACCGGTTTGTGTTTGAAACGCCTTTCACACTCTCAGGAAAGAAGCACGGCGGCGTGGAAGAGCAGTGCAAGAGGCGCACCATCCTGACCAGTATGTCTGCTGCTGCTTGCCCCCTGCAGCCTGCCTTTGGCAGCTGAGCCCCACAGTGCATTTGTGTGCCAGCTTTTCTGCAGACAGCAGGCACAGCACGTTATGCAGAGTGATAAATTATCTCTTCCTTGTGTCCATTTGCAAAGTATGTTCTTTCTTAGAATCCTGCTGACCCTCTTAGGTGAAGTTATTTTAATTTGTGGAGTCGTCAGCTTTTTTATTTTTCCTTATTATCAACATCTTACAATGATGGGGTTTGGGAGGGCTTCTGCTGAAGGCAGCTTAGCGCTCAGAATTGTTGTTCTTTTAATAACAAACAGCAAATTAAAAGCGAGGTAGGGCCCTTGTTCTGCTAGGAAGAGTAAGTCTTAGATAAGAACTTTTCTCCACATGGTAGTAAGACAGATTACATAGTATTTTTAAAAAAATGAGAGGTAAGCTTTCAGGTCAGTGGTTACAGTCACTGATTTAAGGCAGGAATGTAGGGAGTACTGTGTGTCTGTTCTTACTGAGTCATGTTAAACAGAAGACATTCAGTTCCTTATCATGACTGCAATCTCTGTGAAACTACTACTGAAACCTGACCTGTCTGAATTTTGGCTGGGAGCATGAGAAACTGCCTGAGATAGAAGCATTGTTCTCCTGAGCAGCAGCGAGCAGGGAGGCTGATGTTCACAGCAAAGGCTCCTGAGTGACAAAGTCCTGTTCCCCACTAACTTCAGCGCGTGTGCTTCCCCAAAGGGCAAAGTGAAGAAAGGTGCTTACAGTACAGGCGTAGTTGCCTAAATGTTTTGTTCTGGCAAGTCAGAGAAGAGGTACCCATGTCTGGGGGCATCTTGTTACACATGCTTTGTTTATGAGAAGAAGAAAGGAAGAACTGTGTGTGGTTTTTTGAAGTGCTTGAGCAGCACTTGGTGTTTTGAGATCTGTATTGAAGCAGGCAGCTTCTCTGACTTGAAAGTGCAGCCATTGTGGTACGTCTGGCAAAAACAGAGTGGGCTGTTTGTCCAGCAAAATAATTTCCTTTGGCTGTTACATGGCGCCATCAGCTGCCAGCACTCTCAGCCTGGCTCCACCTTCAGCGTCAGTTAGGTGGGAATTTGATGACCTCCTGTTCTCCCCTGCTTTACCTCTGGCACCTGCCTTACCTCAGCACTTTTCTGTGAAGGAAACACTGTTTTCCTTTGGATAAAGTCAAATCATTTTGCTTCCTTCCTATGCAAACAGAAGTGCTTTTATTTTGAGAAGAAAACAAAGCTTATTGGTACAGCTGGAGGACTAATGGCAGTTTGTGCTTGGGCAAAGGTACTTGAAAGGCTGCTTGGCATTCCTGCTCCAGAGCCCTGCCCCTGCGTTGCACAGGGGATGAGTGTGGTCTGGCTTCAGTCTCTGCCATGCCTGGTTGTTACTTGACCTTCCAGCTCTGGAAGTCCTTGGTTTCCTGCTGTCCAAAGAGTGACAGCCACCCTGTTAGATGAAGCTCATTTAGTTCTTAGCTGCCTGGCACCATGTGCTCTCTGGAGGAGGGCCTATTTGGGGTCTGGGAGGTCTTCCGAAGTGTGTAGGATAATCAGGAGAAAGTTAAACAGCTCAGATCGAACAATACCCCATACTGTATCACTGCCAGGTTTCTTGAAATCCATGAAAATGGCTGTACTGAAAAGAAGAGGCTTTACCAATTAATGGTTCCTCTCCCATTGTAGTATTTAGGTTGAATACTAAGATTGACTCCTTACTTTTTTAACAACATTGCTTTAATAATGATCATCTATGGGTGTGTAATAATTATTCAGCTAAGCTAGAAGCTCCTGCCTCTGTCTTGAAACTTGTTCAATGGGATATTTGAGGTGTTTGGAGTTCATTACAGGTTTATCATTTGGTGCTTTAATTCAGAAGAAGGAATTAATACATTTTGAAATCTGAGTGGTAAGAGCTTTCTGCCATGTGGATCTGACAGAGCTCAGTAGCAAACAGAGGTGAATTCAAAAGGAAATGTTTTTCCAGTATCTGATCTGTCAAAAAGTCAGTTTAGACCTGCTGAACTCTATTGCTCACTTAGTGATTAGAACTCTGTGTAGACAGTGTTGAAGTTAATACAATCTAAACCTTTGACTGACTTGTTTTGCTTTCTTAAATACTGCATTGTTGTTGGCCAAGCCTCTCTAATGCATTTCTTGCTTTTGAGTAGCCAGCCACTTGTTTCCCTATGTGAAGAAGCGTATTCAAGTCATAAGCCAAACCAGCACGGAGCTGAATCCCATTGAAGTAGCAATTGATGAGATGTCCAAAAAGGTCTCGGAGCTTAATCAGCTTTGCACAATGGAAGAAGTGGATATGATCCGTCTACAGCTTAAACTCCAAGGAAGTGTCAGCGTCAAGGTAATGAAAATTAGACACGCACTTTTTTTTTTTTTCCACCTGAATTTTTATTCTGGTTCTTATCCTTCCAGACATGTTTTGTCTGTTTTGTATTTCTGGTCGTATCTTGTTTTCCAGTGCACTGCTCCAAAAGCATACGGCCGTAGAAAGCTTTCCATTGATGTTGATGAGTGTTGGATTTATGTGCAAACATAACTAATTCTGTCAAATCTTCTCTAAATAAATGTTAAGACCTTCCTAACGAGACCACCATGTATCACTTGAGAATAAAACTTGTCACGCTGCCAAATATGCAAGTAGTTTAAAGAGAGGGTTTTTCAGGATTAGTTTTGTCATTCCATTAGAAAAGTTGGTCCTGGTGAGACATGCATGTATTTCTGGTGCCCTCGTTGAAATTTCTTCAAATGCACAGCTTTCTAGATGGTTAACAAGCTGAGCACCTCCAAAGGCCAGCGGAGTTCTGCAGTTTGTGCGGGGCTGACTCCTTTTTTGTCAGTAAAACTCATCAGATTTCATCCAAGTGGCAAGAGGAGTGATTCTTATACTCTTCACGCCATCTTGGTTACCTGAGGCCAGTTCCCAGGCCTTTGGAGCACAAGAAAAATGGGCAGTAATCTACTTGTTTTGTGCACCTAAGCTGTATATTTCTCCCCCAGGTAAATGCTGGACCAATGGCCTATGCTCGGGCTTTTCTGGAAGAAACAAATGCAAAGAGATATCCTGATAACCAAGTTAAGCTTCTGAAGGAAATCTTCAGGTAAACATTAAGTTTAGGTTTGCCATCTTCTGCATAGTATGAGGAGTGACATGACATGAAGTTATTCTGAATTGAAGCACGCTGGTTTACATCTGCATTTGCCCTCTCTTACAAGTCATCCTCAAGAAAACATTTGCTGAAGTTTCGACCTATCCCTTTGGCAGTGTTCCTCTTGATCTGAGGATGATTTCTGAAATTAATTTCTAGAAAAGTATAATGTGCAAGGAGAGGAAGTGGTACAGTAGTGATACATATATATTTTTTTGATTACTACAATATTTGTATGGTTGTTGTTTGTGATTTTGTATTTGTAGGCAATTTGCAGAAGCATGTGGGCATGCTCTTGATGTCAACGAACGCCTTATTAAGGAGGACCAATTTGAATATCAGGGAGAAATGAAGTCTCACTATAGGGATATGCTCAATGAGCTCTCTGCAGTTATGAATGAACAGGTTAGTTTGCCTATTTTGATGATGTCTGGGGCCAAATGAAAGCAGCTCATTGTTTCTTCTAGTGACAAATGAAGCTGTGAAGCAGAATTCTAGAAGTAAGGTCTGGCAGTGCAACAGTCACTGAGAAAACATAGTTCCACTCTTTTTTTTAATTCAGCTGTATTATATATAGTGAATTTACTTGCCTGACAAAGATTTGTCTTCTGCCCATCTTGCTGGATATTGAAAACCTGAATGTTCATGGGACTGCAGACTGAGGTCTAAAGGCATGGAAAGAATATCAGTTAAACTACTGTTCTATGCCAGCCAGCTTTGTCCTACAGCTGTGACATATTTAATTAAAACAGTAAATTGCTTTTAAGACCTAACTTATAACTGGAGAAGATATCTTCAGTAGTTACTGTTTGTATTCAGCTTTCAGAGTAAGTGTGATCTTTTATTTTTTTCAAGTATACTGTCAAAATTATTTTAAAACTCCATTTCAGCTGTTAGCAACTTTAGAAAGATAAACATGCATGGTTGCATTATATGCAGTGCATTCCAAAATACTGCACTGAACTGAAATTCACTCTATTCCATTGCTGTATCTATACAGATACTTCTTATTATGTTTTATGTTTTAACGTAAACAATAATTGAGCTATTCTGCACGCTATGTGCAAATTAAAACATGCTTAATTGTACCTCTGTATGGTTGTGCGTAGGCCACCTTAGGTTGTGCCTGAGAAGTATTTATTCCCTCATAGCTGCACTGTATGTCTAGCTGCCCATAGCACAGATAGGTGCTGCTTGTGTGCAGTTACCTTGTTTAACTGTTGGTATCAATGATGGCATCTCCCCAAATGCCTGATTCCACCCCACTAGACCATGCCATGTTCTTCGTCTTCACATGTGAGGAGAATAATGGTTTACAAGATTTTTTGGCCCATTGCTGTTCTTACTGAGGAATGAAGCTGTCTTTTCCCAGGGCATAAACCTGCGTAATTGCTTTGAGAGTTTGGTGCATGCCAAGGGGTCCGGCTCAGTGGTTGCTGTTCTGTGAATTGTGCTCTCTTCCTGGTTAGATGGATAAAGATTTGTGAACCTCATGCCTTCCAGTAATTTTATCATGAATAATATTTATCACTGTTCTACTAAGGGTATCACTGGTTGCTCACCGCTCGTGCCCCTCCGGTGGAAGTTACTGTGGCCGCTCAATGTGCGGAGACGGTACTGCATGCCTTGTGTTCCCCGCAAAAATGGAAAATGAATGGTCAACTTAAATTAGTCATGAGCAGCCCATGAGTTTCAGCATGCATAAAATATTCAGTGAACTCTATTAAATATTCACACCTCTATTTATTATCTATATCAGTGAGCTCAGAGTTTTCCTCAAGCAAGTGAAGAGACAAAATAATACAGAATGATGACCTGTACATAATGCCTGTGTTGATCCAGCAGAAGTCAAAATCGACTTTTGCTTAACCAAAATCAGCAGACTTTGAAAGTCCATACTGAAAGCTAGTCTCCCACTTAATAAACGTGAGCACTAGGTTTTTCATGCAGTGTGACTTTTTGGGAACACTCCATTCCTTTTGCAAGGAACACATAAATTCCCTGCTCCTGAGCAGAGCATTGCCTCCAACAAATCGCCTACTGTAAATTGTAGCCGAAATACTTATTTTGCAGTTGGAATGCTTGAGTCTCTATTGTAACTGTGCTGTGCTCTTTACAAAGACAGTAAGCATTGCCATCTTTCCCGCTGTCATGATCAAGAGAGTTTTGCTTGCTCACCCACTGATAGTGACTCTTTCATCACCATATGTTTTTCTCTGTTTTGTTTTGTTTTGTTCTTCTTTTCTGACAGCTCTGTCATGGTCCTTGCTTATACAGCTTCTCTTCTTCCCTGTCTAACATTTCCCTCAATACTATAGCCAAAAGTGGTATGTTCATTTTTTCTTACATCTCTTGTTTTCTTTTAATGTTACGTACTTTCTCACTTGCTGATTTTTGTACCTGCTGTTCATCTAGTTCCATGTCTAACGACTCTCAAGCTCAGAGAGGTTTTAAAAAATAACAACTGGTGTGGTGTATTATTCCTAGCGTGTTGAGACACACGTTGTTAGGATCTTGGCCGTGAACTTGGGTTGGTCAGTGAAGCAGCTCAGTGGGAACCTCCTGATGCCTAGAAATGTGCTTGCCTGAGTAATAAACGTGGCATGGCTAAGCTGCGCCACGACCGGCTGCCTGGGGGCTGAGGGTTGATGGCACGGGCAGAGGTTTCTTTGCCACCGCTGATGGCTGCACTGTCAGTGGGATGTATATATTGAAGCAGGGAAAATAGCCACAACTAAATAGAGCATTTTTAGGGAAAAAAAAAAAGCAAGTCTTCCTTGCTAAAGACTGCAGCTAGGACAAGGTGGAGCAAGATTTGGCCACTGTTTCTCCCTAGGCATGCAGCTCAGCCCACAGCCTCAGCCTTTCCTCGCACCAGGAGGCTGGCTCATAGTTGTAGTCTACAGATAAAGTCTTGCAGCTGATGTGTGTGAGAAGGTCGGGGTGGATCCTGCATGCCCCGAGTGACTGCATGGGCTGAGCTGGGAGCAGTCTGTACAATGCTGAGGAGGTGCTAGTGAAGGTGTTTGCTGCTTTTGTAAGATGTAGCAACTTCTCAGCTGGGATTGCTTGAGAGTTAGTATAGAGAAACCCTGCTCAGGGAGCCCCATGAAGCACTGCTGGCAGAAGCCTGTGACTGCACCCCAGGCCCAATTTATCCCCTAGCTCAGGGGACCCCCTCCTTCTTGCTGCAGCCTCTGGTCACTTCTGGCCCCCCACAGGGATCCTTTCCCTCTGCCAGATCCTTAGCATCACTGTGTAATGACCCAAAAATGGGGAATCACTGGTTAGATAATAAGCACTACGAAATCCAAGATATCCAGATCTCTCACACTGTTGCATGTTTTTTTCTTCTTTTCTCTTTAATGACAAGATTGCATACAAGGAGGATTCAGCAAAACAGCAAGGAATGGAGCGCACGTATTCACGAGTCATCAATAGAGCCAGCTCGTCTGCGCCAGCAGCAGCCACCCCATCCAACCCTGATGCTTGATGGAGGCATGGGTGGGGAACACACAGCCATGGAAGGACCTGGGATGTTGTTTTGTTTTTATTTCCTTTTAGATTAATAGTACTGAAAAATAATTTGATCACGGACAATGCCAGGAAAAAAAAGACGTATGTGTTATGATTTTAATTTATTGGAAGTCTTCACAGTGATGTTTTTTTAAAACTGCAAGCTTGATTTTTATTTTTTGCCAGCCCCAATGTTTGCACATTCCTTGTCTTTTTTTGTTGCTGTCAGTTTTTGGTTTTGAGCAGTCTTTATTAAGTCAGGTTGATCATACAATTTCCATTGAACAGGTAGCTACACAGCAAACCCTAAGTTTGCTATAAATTATAATATATCTAATACTAAGTCCTAGTATACATATATTTTAAAGGTCAGAGTGGATGTTTTATAACATTTAAGTATATTGCAATTGTAAATAGAAGATGTGTAAAATATGTCATTTTTACAAAATTTAAAAAATATCTTTTTAGTTAATTATGGCTGTACTAAGAATATGGATAACATTTCAGTTACCATTATATTAAAATATTTGTGTATGTGTATAAAAACGTCTGTAAAATTTCCTCTTTGAGGACCTGCGCATTGCTTCATTCCCATATCATTATGATGCAGAGCAGTGGAGATCAGGATGCCTCTTGCATCCCATCTGTCCATTGTGTTGTGGTCTCTGGTAAGGGACCTTTATGACCACCTGCAGAATATGGCTTCAGGTTGTAGGCAAGGTCTTAAACTGAGGTCACCTTGAGAAATGGGTCATGGAATCCTGCTGCTTGATGCCAAGGAAAGCCCTGCTCTTCTTCCTTTGAAGTTTGCAGTCCCAAGTTTTGCCCATAGCCTGTTGGGAAACTACATGCCTCTTGCAAGATGGTTCTGCATTGTGCTGGGATGAAGAGAAGCTGGTCTGCCAGCTCTTCTGAGTTCCTTTTTACCTCAGCTCCCCCACTGTCCTTCATGTTCATTCCTCTGCCAGGGTGCTGCGCTATCTCTGGTAGGTGGAGAAGGAAATCCACGCCCCTGTGACTGACGCCTCACCAGCTCCATGTTGCCACAAATAGTCCCAGGTGACAAAGCAATACCTGTGGCTCTTGTGATTGCCCAGCCTCTTATGCCATGCAGTGTGTTCACGGGGATGGCACTGTGCAATCACACAGTGGAATGGGGAGTCTGGCAGCCTCCTCGTCCTGTCCTCAGAAAGCGCAGCTCTGCTCTTCAGACGCTGTGCTGTTTGAAATCAATTATCTACTCAAAGGAGTGATTTGAGCCCAGGTTTTAACTTGCTTTATGCTGTGTATGTATTAATTGGTGAAATTACCTGCTGGTTTATGTGGATGGGAGAATGCAGTCATCGGTGATGGCAGCAGGAGCCCCCAGCGTGGAGGAGGTGGGTCTCTGAGCACCACACCTTGAGCCCTTTTCTCAGTGGGTTTTGGATTTGTTTGGACTTGCTGGATTCATGCCAAGAACTCAGCTTGCATTTACTGTGGTTTGTATTCATGGTGGGTACCTCAGAAGCCATCAAGGTGATTTGGACACATTTCTAACTAACATTAACAAAAACTGAACAACTAAATCTGTTGGGCTTCTTTGGAACTAACACATATTGCAAAAGGATGGTTTGCCTTTGAGGGATGCTTCAAACAGACACTAGGCTGGGGAGATCCCTGGGTTGTTTTCTCAATTGAACTCAAAATGGGTTTCATTTTTCAGTCTAAGGGTTGTGGGGTTTGCTTTGTTTCGTTTTGAGCAGCCAGCTTTGAAGCTTTCTCAGGGGTTGAAAATCGAGCCCCTATTCTAGCTGTTACCTTATTACTGGTATCGGAGATGCTCAGGCTTGAATTTCGTTATTCCAGATGGCTCTTGCTCTCCTGCTGTGTTCGAGCACTTTCAACATAGTTGCACAAAAGCAATTAGCAGACATTAGCTTTGAACCTGGACTACAGCGGGGGAGAGATAAAACACTATTCATGAATTGTCCCAGCCTTCAGGGGAGAAGATGACAGAAACACGGAAGGGTGTGAGGCTGTAGAGTTGTTACAGAATGTGGCTTGTCACTTTGCTGCCACAAAATTCAGCTACCAGAACTACGGAGGATGGGTGTTACAGAGCTGAATCCCACATCCACCCCGATCTGTGGGCTTATAAAATTCTAAACTCTTTCTCCATTATGTAGACCCGTTCTGCATAAGAAGGCTCTTATGTGTGAGCTGAGAAGGTACAAAACGGAAGAGTCACAGGAGAGGAATTTTGCATTTTCAGAAATATGCCTGAATCTGAGAGTGATCCTTTGCTTCTGGAGCAAGAGGCGAGCAGGCTGACCCATGGTGGTAGGCTCCTCCCAAGGGCGTGGGGCTCTGCCTCTTGGGCAGGCCTGACACGCTGGAGAGCAGTAAATAGCTTCGTTTAAGGGAGAGAAAAAAAATCAATGTGCCTCATAGCTGTTTGCAGCAGAATTGTGAAGGACTGATAGTTTGCAGTGAGTAATCAAGACAGAAGCCAATCACTTGTAAATTAATTATGACTAGATAGACCCTTCCTGACATTGTTGTTCTTTTTGTGCCCTGCAATATGACTTTGATATTGCAGAAGTGCTGAAATATTCTGCTGCTTGATTTACAAATGCTATTTGTGTAGGAAATTGTTTTTCTGTGCACTTACAACTGAGGTGGCACACGTGGTATCCTGCTGTGCTTGCACTGACGTTGGAGGAGAATGTGTGGATTTGTAAGGCCGGGTGCTTCCTTGCACCTTGTACAAAGTAGCCTGAAAGCACAGACAGGTGCAGCCTTCTCCCAGGCTGCAGCACCAACACCTCTGAGGGATGATTTCTACAGAAGCGCTTCTCAGCACGGTGTCCTGAGCTCATCCTTGAATGCGGCCCTGAGAGAAGTCGGACTGGTGGCAGCAGAGCAGTGCTCCTGTGGCCAGTGGCTGCCTTGGGCCAGCACTGAGGTGAAGCACATTGCAAACAGTGGGGTGTCCAGTGCCAGAGGGTGACACAGAGCCGATGTGTCAGGAGGGAGCTTCCTGTGCTCAGTGGGGCTGGGAGTTGCGCTTGGTTTTGTACTGTGTGTCAGGTACTGAAGTCCTGTTTTTCTTTCTGCCATGCAAATGAATAATCTGTCTTTCACATTTCATAGCAAACTCGATGTATCCTTTTTTTTTTCCTAGGATGTGCTAATTAGCACTAAGGTCTTTCATACAATCTAACTTGTTTGAACAGGACGGCACTCTGATTTTCCAGGCCAGCTGTTCTTTTGCCATCTTAGCAGAACATCTCCCTCAAAAATCTCCTTTCCAGCTCTCCTGTGATGCCTTTGCATCATAAATTGCAACCTGAGTCATGAATAAATATCACAGTATGGTAAATACAGGGAAAATACCTGTAACTTAACTCCTGGACAGACCGAGGACTTCCTGGTGGCTCTGGAGGGAGGAGACTGGGGAGCTCTGCATCTCCCTGGTACACAGACACAGTGGCCTCCCCCACATTGCCTTCCAGTATGGCACACCCTAGGGAGGCCTTCCTCCTTCAAGAGTCAATTTTCTACTGTGTTTTGTGATAGAAACAAGGGCCGAGTGATCTTCCAGCGCCAGGCACAGCCACCAGGCATGCCAGCGCCCCAAGTCCCATCTGCCATTCGGTGTCTGGGTGGCACCAAGCCTGCAACTATTGGATATGGCACCTCGTGCAAGCGGCAAGCTGTTCTGAGCAGTGAAAATGTAGGATAAACATCTCCTCAAGCCAAGCACCTACAGGGATCTGAGACAGGGAACTCTCAGAGAGCAGCAACCCTAGGACACTTCAGGCTATGCCCATTTCTAGGCAGGCTGCTGAGCGCTGGCAGCAGGGGCTGCCAGGGCACTGGGGCACACCTTGGCCTGCTCCTGCTCTGTGGCAGCCCAAAATGGCTGCTCCAGCCTCAGGTGGGCTGCCCACGGCAGTGGTGGAGTCACCGGCCCTGGAGGTGCTCAAGAAAGGGGCAGATGTGGCACTGAGTGACATGGCCTGGAGCAGGCATGGGCTGATGGGTGGACTAGGTGATCTTACTGGTCTTTCCAGCATTAATAATTCTAGGACTATGAAAACAGCAATGCGGAGAAGTTCTGGAGTGTGAAAGAAATTGTAACTTAGTGGAAGCTCTCCCAACACCCCTAAAGGAGTTAAGTATTATACATATTTTATGTTTAATCACATCTTTATTGACACCCAACCGCAACCAAAGGCTTAAATTTCAATTAGAGGGAGGCGTGCTAAATGTTTAATAGGAATCATTCCTTACAGGGTAATTATATCTTAACGTTCACTGGAGAGACAGTATGCTGGCAACGTAACATCAGTCTGAACACGGATTTCTGTTTTTTGGATAATATCCAAGTGAGAAGCAGGGCAATGGCGTGCACTGCTGGGGAACTATGTGTGGCTCCGTGGCCCTGCTTGCAGTGTGATGGTGGCTGTGTGATGCCAGCTGAGCTGCGCCAGGCTCTGCGGGGCTGCACCGGGAACCAAGGCAAGTGAGATTCATGGGAGCTTTGGGCACGGTGCTTTGGGTCTCGGTGCAAAAACCAGTGTACCGCATGTGCTGAAATCAGGCAGTGGCTGCATCGCAGCTTGGTTTTGAACATTTTTTAAACTGGTGTCTGACAACTCAATATTACAACTATGACTGATAAGGGAGGATGAATCTTCAGGAGAGATGATCTAATGAGGGTAATTTAGAAGCATTTGGTATGTGTTTGAATGTATTTCCCAATTTCTAGCATGTGGTAAAATTGAAATTATCACAAAAAGAATGAGTTTTATGCCCTCATAACAAACAAATTAAAGCCATAAACTGAGCTTTGAAGCAAGGCAGTTAAAATTGAAGGGTGTGAATAATATTAAATGCAAGCAGAGATAAGGGATTTTGAGAACAGCATCCAAGCAATAGGGAAATGCAGGAAGGAGAAGGATGGAAAAGGAAGGGAAGAAAAGGAAGGAAGGAACAGAATGCGTTTCTCATTTAAGTGAATTGTGCTGAGATAAATAAAACTAATCCAAAAGACAACAAATAGGCAAGTCCATATAGATCTGTTACCATGGCCACGGGAGGACCATCAGCTGCACCTCCAGGCCTCCAGCAGCTGCTGGCACACTCCTGCTGGGCCCGCGCGCTCCTCCTGCCCGTGGTCTTGGCATGGCCAGGCACAGTCCAGGGGGAGGCTGAGTGATGGGTGTCCTCTGGGACAGGAGTTGTAGTCCCTATGGGACATACTTGGTTGCTACATATGTTGTATTGATTTTATTTTTTGAAAATTCTCTGTAATGCAAAATTTCCACAGGCGAACACCTCCGCCTGAATGCTACCATGCTGGCAGTAATGAAGCGCAAGTTTCCCTTTCATCCCATCAGTTTCCCATCAAGTTTATATATGATGCGTTTTCTGTTTGCACTTTGAGCTCGGCTCCCCAGCTGTTTTAGTTAGCAACAATCACTTGTTTTATCAGAGAACGGCTGTGACTGAGCAGATACCATGGGCATGAGTTATTTCCAAAGCAGGGAGAAATCTTGGGGAGGAAGCTGATCTGTGTGGATGGGGCATACTCCCTTTTACTAACAGGGCTTGTGGTGGTCTGTATTCCTAGCCTTGTGCCTCATCTTTAGGAGCTATATCTCATTACTGTACCATTACCATGGCGCTACTCATAGCATCTGTGACCCTGCAATACATTTTCAGGACGTGCAACTGCCTCATGGCATTTTCTGCAGTTCAAGGGTCACATAAGCTTTTTTCGGTGTGTGTATGCAGGTTGCATATGGAATCATATCTTATATTGAGATGGATATATGTAGCGTGGCATGCATTTTAAGTGATGTTTTTTGTTTGAGAATAGAAAATTAACAAATAATGACTCTTCCAGATTCTAGGATGGATTTCTACTTTGCGCTGCTCAGTAACCATGAGCCCATCTCCCATAAGTGACTGCTGCTTTACTTTGAAAGCCCTCCCATCCCTGTGTAGGTAGCTAAAGGCCCCATTCCTATTTATGAACATCTCTTGCTGCACATATTTTCATGCACCAGAGGCAGTTTTGTGCCCAGCAGCATATGTTGTGCTTGCAGGGAGCTGGCGCACAGCAGGTGAATTCCCACTGCTGTAAACCAGCCTGCGGCTGTTTAAAGGGAGAGAGACCTGGAGGCGTGCAAATGCCACGTGCAGGCACTGTAGTGCTCTCTGAAAGTTTGATGCGTTCGTATACAGCTGTGCTCAGCTGTCAGCCCTGTCCAAAAACACAGCTGAGGTTTCTGGGTGCGACTTGTGCATCTTGGTGTTTCCCATGTTCAGGTTAAGCCTGGTTTTCAGAGAGCATTGAGCATCCCCTGCTGGAAATGAGACCCTTTCCAAACCTCGAGTACTCGGAGTCAAAGCAGTGCATGTTACTGACCTTTCATTGCAACACTTGGCCATATCTGGCCAAAAGCCAGAAACCTGGAGCACAGCCAGCTCGCATGGGATCTCCTGTGTGCACGTGGTGTGCGTATTGGGGCTCAGGCAGCCGGGCAGACCGAGAATGGTGCTGGCAAAACACAAAGGATGTTCAGTGGACATTGGCAGGTTACATACCAGCCAAACAGACAAATCACTTATCTCTGTGCCGCATCTAGCTCAGAGAAGCTCCTTCTGCAGAGGTGAAGTTTCAGCCGGTTTGCTGCAGTCAGGCTGTGAAGGCACTGCTCTGCCCGAGAGGGCTCAGCAGCCCTTGAAATCAGTGCTCAGGAGGAAAACCGTCGTAAGCTTCCCCAAAATTCATGCAGTGTGCCAGGAGGGTGCAGAGCAAAAAGCTGAGCTCCTCCCGTTGTTCGTGTGTTTGCTGCTGCAATGCTAGTCAGTATGCAGCTCGTACAGCCTGCAGAGATAGAGCCAGCACACTGCACGGAAATCAGGGCACTGCATCCCCCTGCTGACCCAGCTGCACCCTTCTGCTCAGTTGTTTTTAGTGGAGAGATCTGGATGTGGCTGAAGGTGAATAAGCCTCCCACTGGTTCAATGTCTTGTGAAGCTTGCTGAAGGAGTTCAGATGTGAGAAGCTCTGTCCTTTATATGAAATGACTTCAAGGTGTTTCATATGTGCCTTGGACCATACTGAATTTCCAGCCATGAGCTTGCAGGTGTGGAGCTGTCTGGTCACAGGGAGCATGCTGACCATCACGTGGAGCTCCACCTGTTCTTCCAGCACCCCAAAATCCCAACTCATCCCCGCCAAAGCCTGTTGCTCCACGGGCAGCAGAGGCATCGGGAGCAGCAGGGTGAGGTTACAGGAGGAACACTGTTTCTTTGGAGGCTTTGGTGCAACACAAGCTCTGTGCCTGCTGTCAGTCAAAAGGAGATGAACTGTGGCACAGCAAAGACCGAGCCCTGCCTCGATGCTGCAGACACAGGGTGGCCTTCAGTCATCACCTAAGAGATGTGGGCTCCAGGAAGACTCTTCTGCCTTAGTCCCATGGAGTACCCCAGCCCTGCGGTGAGCGAAGGCACAGAGAAGGACTCCCTGCTGATGGAGCAGCACTGAGCAGTCAGTGATTTGTGCCAATGTGTACGGCTCGGCGCTGAAAAGTGACACTTGGGATGAATAAATCATGGGCCCTCTCTTAGCAACCTGATGGCTTCATCCAGTACTGCTGGTGGTGAAAGAGGGCCCAGGCTCTGCTTTAAGAGCAGGGAGAGCTCACTGCTGGCTGAGCCGCCAGTGGGAGGTCGGGAGGCCATGGAGGGGAACACGCAGCTCCTCCAGGTCATCCGCGAGCTGCGCTCCCAGATTGACAAGCTGGAGCGAGAGAACCAGGTGCTGAGAGAAGAGCTGCGCACCTGCGGGCTGAGTGCTGCTGTGGGAGGCGGCAGCGGGGAGATGGGCAGCTCGCCCTGCCCCATGGAAGGACCAGACGCATTGCCCATGGCCCCCACGGATCAGGCAGGTACCGTGACATCGGTGTGTGACTCCAGTTGGGCCGTTATGGATCTGCAAGGAGACAGAGGTGAGCCATGGCTGTCTGTCTAGCAGACATGACCATGTGCTCCAGCCTCCTTCACTGCCTGCATCCAGACCTGTGTCAGGGGTGTCTGTGACCTTCTGTGCGGTGCCTGCACCCCTGTGCTGGGCTCAGTGCAGTGCTTTGCTGTTCTTCAAGTGAAGAGTTCAGCTCAGAGATCAGTTTGTCGTTAGTTAAGCAGAATTTGACTTGCTGCCATGAGATTTCACTGGTATGGGCTATACCTCAGTGCCTTTTTGGCTGTTTCTGTCCTCTGAAAAGGACCAACAGCTGTAATCGTGCAGTGACCTTGCTTACTTCAGAAAAAGCTGAGGAAAATCTCCCAATAGTAACAAACTGGGGAGGGGGGGAGTTGCATACATCACACCAGAGATGCAGGTTCTTTTTGCAGATGCACAGTTAATTTTGACTGGGGGAGAGAGGGGGAAATAAACAGGAAGGATGTCTCTTCTCACTCTTATCAGAGTGGGGGAAAATGGAGTATTTCTTCATTTGTAGCTTAGTTGGCACTCCTGGAGGATTTACTGAAGCAGAAAGAATAAAAATGCCGTTTGGTGAGCAGCAGCTGTCCAGAAGTGGATGTGGTGGCTGCGGGGTCAGGCTGGTGGGTGCTGTCTGTGCTGTCTGTAGCACCCAGACCACCAGAAGCATTCAGTAATAGCTTCCTGGTGCTGACATGGCTGCCATCACAGTCTGTGCTCTCCAGCAACATTCCCAAGGCAAGGCTTTCCCGCTAGTTGGCTGCGTTTGCTCCCAGCTCTGCTCTTCTCTCTGCTCCTCAGACACCATCATGACAGTGCGGCGCTACTCCACCGCAGCCTCGGCACCCTCCAGGCCTCACCGGGCCGGCAAGCGGCCCCCGAGCAGCGGGCAGCTGGAGGTGTGGAGCAGGGCCGAGCCGCACGCCTGCCCCGCTGCACAGCACACCAGTGACGGGGGCAGAGGCCTTGGGAAGAGCCCAGCCAACTGCTTCTCCAGCAGCAGTTCCAGCAAAATGAGGCTGTTCCAGGAGCACGTCCGCAGGTGCAGGTAGGGGCAGTTTGCCTTCACACCTGGTTTCACCTGGCTGTGGTTCTTCTTTGGGTTTTGGTTCAGCAGCAGCGATACATTGCATTGTCTGAATGTCTCTGGGCACTGAGCAGATGAGAGATATGTGGGGTGGGATGTCCTGATCCTCCTGCAAAACCTCCACAACGGTCAGTGTTAGCGGCTTACATTTCCAAAAAAAAAGAAAAAGAAAAAAAAAAAGAGCAGGTGAGAAGAGGGAAGGGGTGGGTTGCAGTGTTTTACCCACCAGAGCCAGGGGGTTTTGCAGGCTGCTGGGCAGGTCTGACACGCTAAGCTCCAA
The DNA here is from genome assembly GCF_002078875.1 of Numida meleagris. NCBI lineage: Eukaryota > Metazoa > Chordata > Aves > Galliformes > Numididae > Numida > Numida meleagris. The sequence continues at coordinate 15,943,295 of NC_034412.1, forward strand.
GGGGTTTTTTAAGCTAGGAACAAAAAGCATGGGGATACTGAGGTACTCTGTGCTGTGCTTCTGGAAGCGTGATAATGTGGTTCGTGGATGTAGATTCACTGCATCATTTTGCCCCTGTAACTGAAGCATTACAAATAAATGCTTTCAGCCTTGAGAAAAATGTTCTCAGGGCTCTCAATTAAATGGAATGGCTCCTGGACAAGTCGTGAGCACCTCAGCTCACTGACAAAATGCTCTCCAACACATAGCAACAATCAAAGGTAGCAGCGCTAACAACAAGCCTGTGATACACGGCAGCTCCGGTCCCCTCCCGGTGCCGTTGCACACAGCATGACTCCCTCCAGACAGCTGCTTTTAGTGCCAGTCATGCTGTGCTCAAAACAGAGAGCCCAAATGGCCCCCAGGTGTGCACTTAAGCAGGAGAAATCCATGGGCTTGACCACCTACACCTGCTTTGTTGTAAGAACGTTTCAGGGTCAGATGCTTTACAGCACTTTAACACCTAAATGTAGACCCGGGCAGGGAACACATCTCACTTTCAAAAAGCACCCTGACCCTGTGGTGCTGGGTTTCAGCATATGCTTCTCTCCATTCTGGCCAACTTCTGACTCGATATGAACACTTCAGAGAGTTCTGCCCCAAAGGCACCTAGCTTGGAAGCGTTCATGTCAGGATGCGCTCAGCATGCAGGGGGCACTGGCAAATGCCTCTGTTTCCTCTGAAAGGGAGAAAGTTTTCAGAGTTATTGAGCCAGCAGTGTAGGCATCCTATAACTGATGCTTTGGGACTGTGGATGAAAAGCACTGCTTACCTAACAGTAAGGGGAACGTTGTTGATTATTTTATCATTCCTTTTAGACTTGCCTTGTCAGCTCTGACCAGCACCGTGTCTGGCACAGGGACTCATGTCAGTGCACTGTTGGCTGCTTTGACAGAAGAAATAACTGTGGAATGAGCTTTTTACCTCACCTTATCAATATTCCAAGCAATACCCCGGAGCATGAAAGTCTGTGATTTTTATACAAAGAAAAGGCTTAATATATTTTCAGGGCAGAATTGTGGTTGTTGCCATTTACATGCAGAGGGCTAACACAGGCAGAAATCTTGGCCTTTAGCTAGCAGGATAACGTGTGGCAAAGAGTTCAGCAAACTAATGAAGCGTAACTTTTTACAGGGATGGCATTTTGGTCTGCAACAAGTCTTTTCCATTTGTTGTTTGTAGTAGGTCTCTCGCATTTTGCCCTAACACTATAACCATATATGAGATACTGAACATTTTTACCTTTGGAATTTACATTCAGATGTATCCCCTTGGATTTATCTAGAGCGCAGCTACACTCGAGTAATAAAATAACGGCACTGCCACCAAATCATCACTGATTTGCATGTCTGTATTTCCATCATACATGCTAAAGCATTGTTTATACCATGATTCCCACTCACTCATGGCTGACAGCTGCTCTCACACACCTCCAGGAGGTGGGTACCTATGCACTACCAGACCCCTGGGCTGGGCACACCCAGCAGACACCAGGGCACCCCGAGGTGCTGGCCACGCTGGGCTCCGTGCTGAGGAGCCAGGTGTGCAGAGAACTGTAAGGCTGAATGGAAAAAGGCAGATGCTTCCAGCAGACAGGCAGCCAACAGCCTGCTTGGCCCACTGGAGAGCTGTGTGAGCTTGCTGTCAGCAGGGCAGGAAATTCTGCCCACACGCATCATGCAAGCACAGCCTGCATTCACTTCTGGCCTGCTGGTGGGGCTTTTTTGCACATTTTATACATTTGCAATCTTCATAATCCTTTCTTGTCTTTATCCAGGGGCAAAGTAAAGGCTGTTAGTTTCCTGTTACCAATGGATGTGTCATATGCTGAAAATCAAAGTTCTTTCAAAAGCCCACAAAATCAGGACACAAAACAGTTAAGTACCATCACTGAAAAGGATATGTGAGCTGGTGAATTTTTAAAGGCCCATCGATTCTCGAGATAAATTGGCCTTAAATGATAGCTATGTGTCAGGTTCCTTATCTGCAAAACGCTTTGGCAGGCTGCCTTTGGAGACTCATCCAGACTGTGTTTCGGGTCACTGGCCTGTTGTTTAGCAAGGAAATGGAAGCCACAACAAAACTGGCTGGAAGTGTGTATGCTGCGATGGAGTCACATGATAGCAAAGCTCCTCCACAAAGCAGCTTCTGCTCAACACGTCTCAAGGCTCCCTCACCTCAGGGCTGCTTTAAACAGGATGTTAAAGCTGGTTTTGCTATGTTTGTCACAAAAAGCGGAAACCAAGTCACCTCTTGTGTTCGCTGATCCCCTCACAAGGGAGGTATTTGTTGCAAATGATGAAATGAGAGCTGCTAAAGGACCCAGGAGACTCTTCTGTACTTTAAATTTCACAATACCAATACAGTGAAGTCAAGAGGATGTTACAGAACCAGTTACATTACTCCGAATTTCTGCAAAACTTGACGGTGACTGCTAATGTCCACTTCAGGTCCAACTCTACAGGAGCACAGGGGAGAATAAGTACTAATCAATATGAAAACATGACTGCAAATCTGTTTCTGAGCTGGTGTCCATCAGAGATAGCCACACACCATGTAAGAATAGGAAGGACTCTGAATCTTAGATGTTTTCAGGAATGGTGTCTGTATGCAGCTCAGATCAAGAATGATTAGCAGACATCCAGCAAACTGGTGCAAAATAAATGGAAGAAAAAAAATGGGTTGTAAAAATGAGGCGTGCTTGATAAATTAGGTCTGGTTGTATGAGTGTCCCACGTGTTGTTTGCTTTGACCACAAGCACTGCTATTTTTTAACACGCAGGCAGTACCGACAAGTGAATATTGCACACATCATCAAGCTTGTTGTCTACCCTTACACTCTTGAGCCTTCAACAGTGAAAGCAAAGAGTTGGTAGACAAAAACATATTGACTCTCAGTGATGTTTTATACATACACAAAAATATCAGCACCTTTTTTTTATTTTGAAATTGTTTTATATATTCAAGAACATTTTTAATATATTCCCAATGAAGGAAGTAATCTTCTCAGTTTCACTGCTATTTCATTTGTGGATTTTATTTTCAGCTTGAGTCCATACAGAGTTGCGTTGTAATGTTGGAAGTGTTAAGTCAAAGACTCCCAGCAAATTAGGTTACAGTTAGGAAAGTTTGCTGAACAGCTCTTTTCTGAAAGCATGTACAAGGAAGTGCTTTTTAAATGTTTTAATGAAAACTTCATTGCAAGAAACTAGACACATGTGTTAAGTACCTAAATCCAGCTGACTTCACTTAACAGAGAAACAACAAGTGTCTTTGAAAACCTGGCCCCTAGACTTTTAGAGGTACCCAAGTGCTTTTGAAAATTCATGCTTGAACACCAGGTCTAATGGGATTTGGGAATCTATATGCTCCAGACAGCTTTCCAAAATCTCAACTTTTAAACCGTCTAAGCCTCAGCTTTCACAAAGCAGCAGTGTGAATTCTGTTCTCCCACCCTTTTTGTGTCAGTTCAGTGTAGGTCAGTCACTGCGCATTAGCACATGTATATTGGCATATGACAGTGTTAACAGCTGATTCTGATGCCACAACAATACATATCACTGTGAATGGTCAAGCAATTAAACTTACTTTATGTTTACTAGAGGTGACATGGTCTTAACTTTTTTTTTTATATTCATAACGACAAAAGAACAAAAAAAAAAAGGTGGAAAAGAAGGAAAAGAATCAAACTAGCCATTGAAAAATGACAATCGGTATTTAATGGAAACATTTATTTTTGAATGACAGTTTTGCATTATTGACATCTTTAGCATTATCTACAGATTTTAAGAACACAGGACAATGCACAGGCACACTGATTTTTAAAAGCAGTTCAAGATGTTCAGATTTGACCTAGCTCCACATCTCCAGCAGAGAAGAAGAAGACCAGATGGTAGCGGAGGCCACAGAGAAACCACTAAGCACATCAAATTTACTAAGTACAGCGTAAAGTATCTTACCATGGTGCACTTACTGGCAATTAAAATGTTCCAATATTAAATATTCATAGATTGTTCAGTGCAGAAAGGACAGGTATAAGCAAAGCAAGTGTTAAAATTTGGGCAGAGAGATGGAGACTGCAATTAAGCCATGAACCATTTCTGTCTTCTTCCCATAGCAGATTCATACCTGAACCCACTCTCTAACATATACAACATCCTAGTCACTGATGGCAAGGCTTGTTGGACTACAGAGCGATTCCAATCAAAAATCCTCCCTTCAGAAGGGAGAGTAAATGATATTCAGCCACACAAGTACAGCCTGCAAGAGCAGCTGGGACAGCAAGATGGCTCCCTCCTGCACTAACACTGGCAACTGAGAGATGTATCCCGTGTAATGCTTGTGTTTGGGGCTATGTGGCTTAATATACCCATGGCAAATGCAGATAAAGATGGAGTCCACCACTGCCATTCATTAAATAACAAGTTCTCTGTTCCATCAGCGTGACTAGTCACGAGTAGTGAAATGAGTGTGTATGCTGAAGACAAGAAAGTCTTGTCAATTTTCAAGTTAAATCAGTGGGATAGGGCTGACTTAAGTGTTACTGCGGATTTACACCATTGCAAGTGAGAGAGAAATCAGGTATTGGCTTTCTTTAGGAAAGTTTTTTTTAAAGCTTGGTCACAACACAGAAATGCAAAGCCACGAACAACAGAAGGTGTGCCACGTGGGGTGGAGTTACTAAGGCTGAAGGTGAAATGCAGACATTGTGTGTCTGAGGGCAGCACACCATCAAGGGTTTACAATCTTGATATTTAACAACAGTAATGCTTAGATGCATATTCACTCTACAGCAGACATCAAAATCTCCAAAGTAATGAACGATGCCTAGATAGCAAACTCCATCTAAAGAAAGACATAAATAAATCCTGACAGTCAGAAAACTGCACTCTCCCAGACTGGTGCTGCCCAGTTTTATTGCTGAAAGTGCTAAAGCTTTAAAGGGCGCATTTATATTTGCATTTTAGTCAGCGTCCAGAATACATTTGTAAGTGAATTTCCAGTCATACTCGCTAACTGTACTTTGTTTTAAGTCATAGAGTGGTTTCAAAACACATGAATGGACCTCTTCTGGATGAAAATTAGCCAGAAGATACACTTGTAAGGTGCTCAAAAAGCTAACAGGCATTCAGTGTGTGCTACCACAAGAGCAAGCCCTCTGAAATACCCGATGTGCGGAGAGCAGCACTGACAGCTTCACTCTACACATTCTTCTCTATTGGTCTGCATGCATTACTTGCTCATAGACAGAGCCACAGAGCAGCCAGTCAAGACAGCTACTGTCTGATGGATTTAAAAAGAAATCTAACCGGGTGAAATTTCATCTTGCTATACTATAGAGAGAAGGCAATTCCTTTCATCAGTCATACCTCTCCATCTGGTGTTTAAAAGGCTTCGGTCCTGCCACAGACACAGAGGCAGAAATGTGATGCTCCAGACTGTAACAGAGGAGTCATGCTATAGACCTCCCCAGTGAGTTCTTGCTGGAAGTTCAAATGGGTCTCGTGTTTGCATACTTAACACAACGTATCCACACACAAAGATAATAAATCAGTGTGCAGGGTGCATCACGTCAAACTCACCCAAAACACAGCACATTCCATCTACTACAAGCTCCACATACAGGAATGAGAGGACAATTTCTGATGTGCCAGACATTGATGTCCACAATCTTTTTATCAATTGTATTTTGCTCCTCTATCTTACATCCTTGACAGCTGAACTCCAATTTTTCTCTGCCTTTTCTGGTGAGTACAATCTAAGAATATATCAGAATGGAAGTAATTCAGCAAGGGAGCCTCTGACACCAGGTAAGTGATGCTGGTCCTTAACACTATTATTTTCAGTGATGCTAGCAGCATTAATTTCAGCATTGACATACTCCCTGTGTAGTTCTGAAGCCTTATTTTTGTTTCGCTGAAGTGAGCCCGTAGGAAATAAACTTGAAGCTTGTTTGAAGGTCTCAGATACTTCATAGGCCTTGAACAGGCCTTCTGTGTTGTGATGAATTCAATACCACTTAATTTCACAACGTATATTTCCTTCTTAGATCTTCTACATATAGTGTACACAGCTGGCTCAAAGATCGTAGATTGTTTTGTGGTTTTTTATTGTTATGTGCTACAAAGTAGGCAATGTTGTCTCTTCAGGATGGAAAAATGTAAGTTGTATTAGAAATCTATTCGGCACTTTTGCTGCATAATACTTTAACTCAGCAAAAGACGCGGTAAAGATTAAATTGCCATCACAGTTAAAATGTAGATCAAATTCTGCTGACCTTACAGAGGGAGGTCGTTGGCTGTGCTGAAGTCAAGACAGATGGTCACTTCAGGGAATGTTTCCTTTACTGCAACTGTTTGCTTTAGTATGAATATTTCTAGTTGCATGACTCACCTCTTTTCCCATTGCTGCATGAGATATCAAACAGATATTTTAACGCAGAGATACTCAAAGAAATGGGAGAAGCTGAAAAATGTACCTTCAACATATCTTGTGGTGGTTTAATTCTCCACTGGGAGTATCATATGGCGTGTGCAGATTGTTCAAAAAGAAAACCATCATTTTCCATTCTTTTTGCTGAAAATTGTGACGAAATGTCTTTTCTGTCTTTTTGGTTTTTAAAAAAATTGTGAAGAATTTCATATAGAAAATAGGTACCAAAACAGGAAAATGCATTAAACAATATTAAAAATGCTCTGACTAATGTAAAAACTCAGAAACTTAAAGCAAATTGCAAAAATTGGAGCGAACATTTCTAATCTGTGGTTCCGTGGTGTCTGGTTTGACTCTTCCTCTGTTTAGAGGACAAGGAGCGCCATCTGAATGCTGGTTGCCATGGAGACTCCCATAGGTTTTTGAATCATAACTTTTGCCTGAAAAGAAATACTCCTTCAGTATGAGTTTTTAATGAGCATGGAGGTTTCTATTTGTCATATGTTAGATTAACTACTACTTCTAAACAGGTGGGAGGGGAATAAAACATTTCCCAGTAATCGATCAATGGCAATATTCTTAGTCTGTACAAAACCTACAGGTTAAGCAAATAGAATTACAAGACTTGCTGTATTAGATTAGACTGCTCAGGCATCAAACCCATCACTCTCTCAGTATCGGTTACTTCAGTGGAGACTGAGCTTTAGCTGTAGAATATGAACATGGCAAGAAATCCTTCTAACCCCCACAGGAGACCAGTTTGAGGACTGACAGACTGCATAGCCAACAAGGACTCCCTCTCTTCAGCTTGAACTGATAAGGGCTTCCCCATAACTGCATAAAATAATGACAGCTTTTCTAGGAAAAGGTGCATGCATATGAATAATTGGGTCTACCCTCATGTAGAGTTGTCTAAAAGTTATCAGTTCTCTTTGCATTATCAGAGGGATGCTGAAATCTGACAGCTATGTCAGCTTCTTTCCACCTAACACAAGACCAACAGGTCCAGTTGCTCTGAAGGTGAATTTGTTTGGCTCTAAACAATGTGCTGGTTGGTTAGTTTACCTAGTGTGGATATATTGGCATGAATTTCTGTCTTGAATAAAGCCATGGACATTCAGAAGTGGAATACAATGAAACTGAAAGAATAAGCCTCAGTTACTTTGTAATTGTTGCCTTTTCTAGATGGTAACTAAATACTTACCTGTTAAATCTGCAATTTTTGCTTGATTTCTTCTTTTGAGGCTGTTCTGTGCATCTGTGGGACCGTCAATATACTTCATTGCAATGGCTGTGGTCTGGTCCTTCCCTGGGTAAGTGTGAGAAACTGAAAGAAGAACAGAAAAGAATATTTAATTTAGTGGTATTAACATTCACTTGTTTAAGGAGTGAAAGATACGTCAAGTTGACTCTACCTGTCTGGTGAGAACTTGGTATTGTCTCAGTCCTGTCTTCTTGAAAGGACTGAGCAGATTCACGGCCAGAATCTAAGTCTTTTATTGGCCTTCCCATAATCTCATTCTCACATGCAGTTTTATTTCTAACAAGGAAGTATGTATGCATTTTTCCTTTGCCCTTCACTTCTATTTCTCCTCTTTCTGTCATCTCAAAATTTTTGTATTTTAGGCATCTAAAAGAACAAAATCAAAATGACACAAGAAAATTCAAGATTAGCAAAATGTATACCAATGGTTTAGAAGAGCTATTATAATCAAAGCAATCTAATCACTTTAGTTTGGGGGAAAAAAAGCATTGATCATGAACCATGGAATGGATTTGTTCAACTATTTATTCAAGCCTGATTTTCTTTTATATCTTTATACATACAGTCTCACAAAAAATAGTGGATCCAAAAATGCCTTCCAAAAGGACTTCATTTTTGCTGTGGCTGTCGTGATGCTGACTAACCTACAGATCCTCTGACTGCCCTCTCTTTTTGAAGACAAGTATAACATTATTTTGCTAGGGTGCTGATCTTCATGGCCTTTCAAAGATAACAGTCAGCAGCACTGTAATGCCGTCAGCCAGCTTTCTCATTACTCCTGGATGCATCAGTGAAGACTTAGGCAAAAGATTTGATTCGGGGCACTGTCACTAAATCATCTGCCACAGCAGGTTCGTGCGTCCATTTATATTCTGATTGTGTAGCAGTAGGAACTCCTCTTACTGCCTTTGAATGTTCTTTGCTCATTTCAATGCTAGGTGGTTCCTGGCTTTCCTAATACCAAATACTTATACCTAATATGTGTCCAGTCCATGTTTTCCTACTCCTCTGTAGCCTGTCTTCACTTTCATCTCTTACATGCATATTTTATGCATACATAAAATTCTTGAAAATGCAGTATTTAATTTTTATTGACAAGAGCTTTGGGAAAATAAATTACTCACTCCATGAATAACATAGTGGTTTATACAGTTTATCCTTAGTAGGTGCAAATAAAACTGTTCTGGCACAGATTATTGTACTCAATAAGAGAGATTTTGAAGCTTTGGTTATGCAGGATGTCAAATTAAGTGATATATCTTTCTAGCATTTAAATCATGCTATTGGTACTTTCAAAAAAACATCACATTTATTTTTTTCATCTTTTACTCTCTAGGATTAGGACTTTCAAATGTCTATACACAAGGACATCTGAAATGATCAAAACTAAACTTTGCAAGCAGTGATTTTTCTTTTTAAGTAAGCTGCAAAAATCAGTGACAAAAGACAGAATCGTCTACACCTGAAAGCTGCATCTGTTCAAGACAGTGGTTTTAGCACAGCTTTTAATAGGAAAAATTTTCATCAGAACTACTCACTGATAGACGCTGGAGCTTAGATGAATTTTACTTGGAACACCATGACTCTCCATGCGGGAAGCTATATTCACTGTGTCTCCAAACAAGCAATAACGAGGCATCTTTTCTCCAACAACTCCAGCCAAGACAGGACCTGTATGGATCCCAACTCTAATCTTTACAAAGACATAAAACACCCCCCAAAAATGTCACTTGTTATTTACAACCTTTCTTAATGCTGTTGAGTCACCTAAAAGTCCACCTTAACACAACACTGGGCACTAGTAAAATACCAAATATCCACAAGGAAAGGCTTTTGCTGAAAAATGCACCCATGTGACCAAAGTCACAGAGAAGTTAAAAGAAGCTCTTTGATGTCCCACTGCAATACATTAACAAGAAGCCCAACCCAAGAATCAGACACGTGTGCATCCTTGTGTTAACCACTTACTTGGATTGGATTTCCAGAAACTGGATTCTGTACTCCTTTAGCTGCTATTATAATCCCCAAGGCAAAGTTAGCAACTCGCTCAGCGTGAGTGGATACAGGCACAGGGACTCCACCTACTACCATATAGGCATCTCCAATTGTCTCCACCTTTAATTGAGAAGGACAAGTATATGAGTATTGCCTATAATTCTCCTTCAGGTTAGTGCTTTGCTGTTTGAGGCTCTCCTTACCTGCACCAACTCCCTCTTCCTTCTAAAACATGCTTCCAATCATCAAAAGGCTCTAGCATGTGTGCATTTCCTTCAGATGGTTATCCATTCCTCGACTCCAAACTAAAAATTTCAGTGTGTTCTGTCCCCGCTTACTTGACCCAGTTTAGATATCAGTGTGAGAAACCCTAAGGAGTAAGAGACGCTGTGAAAGTGTCAGACTTCTTGTCTTCCACCTAACCAGGGCAGATTTGTATGTAAGGAACTATCCCCAAGCACAACTCCTGAGCCAGGAAGTTATCTGATAGTTAAATGTTATTAATTAGCTCCAATTCACAATTGGTATTAAAAGTGTATTTCTCTTTTTAAAAGTGACAATAAATCAAGGAAGTCTATCCATTGGTGATTATTAGGTGGTTCACATGAAATTAAGAAACCTACAATTTCCAATGGTAGGTTGTCAGAGAACACAGAGTGTGAACTAAGCAGTTTGTGAATACCCTTCCTAACAACCAGATGTTCTCTGACAACATACTGCTGCCAGTGAGAAAGATTCTGAAAGCTTAATCTTACTTCAGGCATTTAGTCTCCTTGAAATGCACATTGAAATGCACCTGAGTAATACTTCAGGGTTTGTCCCCATATCAGAGATTTTTCTGGGAATAGAATATGCCCTTTTGAAACACAGAATTCTCAAATGTTTAAAATTCATTGTATGAGACTCTTACACAGTCAAAAAAATTTGTAAACTGTTCTTATAAGACTTCACTGTTGCATTTACCATCAGCAAATAAGAGATTATCTTAAATTAAATTAACTGGATTTCTTACTAATGAGCATCTTTGGGCTTGTTCACTAACATAGAACAGTTCCGTACCTCAGTCCTGAAAAACATCTTCCTGTACGTATTTTCTATCAAGATACCCAAACCACAGTAATACCAGTAATTTCTCTAACAACTTAAAAATGCATGTAAAAGGCTACTAATGCAAATAGATACCCTAATTATCTTTAGGCTGCGGCAGGTGATTTAATTTAACAAGATTAATTCATAACTTCAGACATTTATAAGCATGGGCCAAGCTTCTTTGATCAGTTTCAGTATTTAATTTCTTTCACAAATCCCTGAAAGGGCCATCCTGTCCTCCCTCCCTGTATGCTAGCTACCTCCTTCAATATTAATGGGAGTTACACACAGGCATCAAAAGGAGATTATTATAGCAACAGATAATTTACTCAAGATGTATGATTTAGATAGAACATGATGTTAATCTGTCCTAAAATCTGAAGGCCATATTCTGGTTGCTTCAATTATTGAAAACAGTTTCCTTGCCAAGGCAGAAATCCTCCTAATTTCCCAGAACAAATTTATTGCAGGATGAACTGCATGTCTTGCCCCAGTAAGGAATGAATGAGGTTTGGATTTCACTCTTTGCTATTTCTGCCTTCTTAAATATTTAATGTGCTAGGAACAGACAGAAAATTAGGATCAGCTCTTCAGGTGTTAAAATCTAGGTAGCTCTAGAGTTGTTACCAGTGCTATGCTTTGCAGGGCTCTGATCCTTCCTTCACAGTTCGGAGACAGTATGTACTTTTGAGTTTAGATCTAATCAATGTTCTTTATGGTCAAGAGGAGATACATACCATTGCCTGAGATATCCATGAATCAAAATTAAAGCCTACCTGTTGTCTGGGTGTTGTTTGTAAAGTTATCTCCACCAGAGGAGACATTTAATAACACACTGACATGTTTTACAACAGGTTGGAATAAAGGGACTAGGAAAATAATTCAAATTGGTCCATAAACGAGGATATCCTAATATCTCGGATGGGTATTTGAGAGAGAAGAGAAAGAGATGTATCAAAACAGCAATTCTGGTATTAGTGTTTTGAGGAGAGACTCTAGCCATTGACAGAAGTTACTCTCCTGTTCAAAATTTGTCAACGTGTTTAATCACATCTTTGTATGTTGCTGATTTTTTGTTTCTCTGTACGGCCACTGTAAATATGCAGTATTTTATGGTTTCTAGGAAATCGTGCTGGGGTGAAGAGCAGTTAAGTGCATTAAAAGAAAAAAAAAAGAATAAACAGAATGATTCCAGACTATTTCTATAGTCTTTATCAATCAACAACATACCTTGTATACGTCATGCACTGTGGTCAGTCTGTCAAATTGTAGGTACATTGAATTTAACATGAGAACTATCTGAATAGGCTCACATTGAGCACAAATGTTGGTAAAGGTCACAACATCGCTGAACAATATGGTGCACTCCTTGAATTCTCCTGTGAGCAGAAAAAAACAGCTGTAAATAATTGTAATGGCTGGATAATCACAACATCTGTTAGAGAGCTGTCTGCAAGGACTTCTTTCTAGTCACTGTTTTAAGACACATGATTTTTCAGTTGTAATACCCACATATGTGTCCAGATATGAAAGATGTTGATATAAGAATGTTTCGAATATAAGAACTATAGCACATCATTTCAAACAATTCAGACATCTGAATATGTTCCTATGTTCACGCATATTCAGGAAATATAAAGCTCTTCACCCTTGATTTCATATATGTGTTTACTAAAGGGAATAAAAGCATATTCTTACTATCCTCAAGAGAAATAGGAATCATGGTAACTCTAGGATTACAGATAGCACAGAAGAGCTAGGAAAATTTTCTAAGACAGACCAATTTCTTTATTTCTCTTTTGAGCCCTCATTTCCCTGTATACTCATTTTAAAAACAAAAGCCCCCTTTACTGTTGAAACACCAAATTTTCTCCCTGAATGGACAGCTGCTACCACCTTCTCCAAGGGAACAATTCTGGCAAATAGCTTTCAAAGTTTTGTTTGAAATAAAATAATAATCTAATCTTTCTTGTCAGTGAAATTAAGGGGCCGCGGTTCTCCTATTTACAACCCATGACTGTCATTAAATAGAAAATCTACTTCACAATGACAATGCGGCAGTGCCAGTTCCCAATCTCTCTATCACCATCATTCCTGGTGCATGAATCATGCATCATGAATGAATACTGTTCATTCACCTGCCTCAACTCGCTTCCCCTCTTTCAGCTGGTTCGCTACATGCTGAGGAAGCATGGCATAGAGCAGAGCTTCAGTCTTTTTCTTCTCTTCTTCCAGGTGCTTTGACAGTACCCGCAGTTCTTCCTTCTTCCTCTCCAGCTGGTTAGAGAGCTCCATCTCTGCCAGTCGCTGCTGATTGAGAAGAATCAAATCCCTGGTCACGTCATGAGGTGCAATGTCTGCAATATGCATCTGTCGCTCCTCCAGCTCATGTAAAGTGCGAAGTAAAGGTGAGCAGAGATAGAGCATGCACTGCAGAGACTCCATCCAGATCATCTGGCCTGTTTAAAACAAGTGCTGATAAGAGAGTTCATCGCCCTCAACTTTTGTGTAAGGTTCAGTACTACTGATGTTAATACTAGGGAATGATTTCTACGGACAGTAGCTTTCTGTGGGGTCTGTGTCAGCACAGGAATTGTTTCCTAGAACTAGGTGGGTTGGTTTGGATGAAGTGCACTAGGTAAACAAAAAGATTTCAGGACCCAGAAAGCAGTCACTCATTCATTGCAACTGCGAGATAGAGCCTAACCATGTTTCAGGTTCCTCCTTTACAATAGTGCTCACAGTGCTCACAACATCCCTCATTCCCTCTGCTACTGCTTCTTGAGCTGTTCCTCCAGCCAGTAAGTCAGCAGCATACACTGGGAAACTGAGATTCAAAGTTATTTGAGTGAAAGATTTAAAGTTAAATTTCACAGTGGGTAGACTGTGGTCCCAGTGAAGTCAGTGATGTTTTCCTTCTGGAAGCTGGAGCTTTAAGTCACATGCTCACATTAATAAGCAGGTACAAATATGTCTGAAAGGTAGAAGAGATTTCTAGTGGAGGACTGGGTTTTTGTTTTCAGTGTTCAGGTTTGATTATGGGTTTGTTTTGTTGTTGTTTTGTGTTTTATTTTAAAAAAACCTAACTGAATAGTAGGAAGTAAAATTTTACCTGTGGCTAAAGATCCTTTTTTTGTTAACAGCACTTTTTTCAAGGTCTCCCTTTATCTTAATTTATATGATTTGACACTCTTCATGTAGAGGTGAAAGGAGATAGGGGAAAATTAGGTCGTGTTCTATAGTTCAAAGGAGCAAAATTGAGGTCACGAATACTTAAAACAACTGTCATTTCAGTTAATTACATGGAGCAGAGAATAATTCTATATTTATTCCCTCATTCCTCTCAGTAAAAATAGAGCAAATAAAATCTCTGTTGCTAGAACAATTTCAACCATGAAACTCTTCCATAACGTAATAGAGAGAAAAAAAAAAAGAGAAATCAATCTGAAAATGTGAATAATAAAAACAAAGCACAGTTAACTAATTTATTTTTATCCACATTTGAAACCCAGCCATTATACCAAATAACTTCCTTCAAAGGTATAGAGTAAAACTGAATAATGTATTCACATTTTAGGAATCAAAATGTGTGCAGTCACAGGGGAAAACATTTCTCTTCTTCCAGCTGTAGAAATTTTATCAGGAATTTATCTTTAAGCTCTTCCCTCTACCCCTGTCCCTCTTCTCCCCTCGCCTGACAGAACTGGAACTGCACACTGACAGCAGAGATATGCTTTGCTGTGTATTGCTGGAATGCTCACCCAGTGTTTTAATTATTTTCTTTACGTGCCAAAGATGCAATCCAAGATCTCTGCACTGGTTTTGCCTGTGCTAGTTGGCTGGGCTTAAAATGTTGTTCCAAGTACAAGTAAGTCACTTTTTCATCAAAGAAAATTCTTAGCAATGCAAAGCGATTCTATTTCAGGTGGATATGCTGATTTGCAGGGCCATGCGGAGGTGAGACCCAGACAGTTTTACACAGCTCACTGCGTCTCCAAGCTGCACCTGATGACTCCAGGAGCAGAAGCTAGCTCTGTGTCTTTTCCGCATTCCACAGATCCCAAGGCTTTCCAAGCTTTTCAAATGGGAACACTACTACTACTAACTGAAAGTCTCCAAAATCTGGTGAAGTAATATTAGAGTTTGTCTATGAGCATTTTGAAGTACTGCAAACAAGGCTACTTATAGCATTTATGTGAAGCCAGGAGTCCACAGAAAGGCATTAGTTTAACTCCAGTATTATTATTCATTTAATACAAACATTTATGTTTCTGAAAACAGCGAAGTACCTCTCAGCTGTAGCATTGGCCGCTGTTTCCATGACTCTGGCATCATTTCTCTCTTGGTCTGGAAAACAAATTGGCTGTTGATAAATTTCTGAATGCTAGAGATGGTGAAGGGTACTTCTGGGTGAACAATACTGAAATAGTGATCCAGGCAGATGCCCATGGTCTGAAGGCCAGGTACAATCTTCTGAATGCTCACCCCAGCTTGCTTCACTCTGAGCTTAAAAAGAGAATATGGACAATGTGTTACAATGCATACCCTGTTTGGCTTCAGGCCAAGCTACAGCTTATCACCGTTTAGATATGAACACACCCTCAGCCCTGCTGTACCATGTGGATTATTTCTTACCAAAGTTTTCTATCTTATTTAGTTTTCTAAGAGATGCCATTTGTTATCTTCTTTTAACAATTACTGTGTAAGGGTTCAGTCATTCTCTTTTAGCCTGATGACAATATATGAGCTTTTAACTTATGCAGAGATGTCCACCCTGCCATCACTGCTTGTCATCAAGGTTACTGAAGCTGTAATCCAGCTACCAATAATGGCTGCAGGACTTGCCCCTATTCCACACCAGGAATTTTATCGTGAAAATATATCTCAAAAGGTTTGAAGACAAACTTTGGCTAATGTAGACAGTGGCATGCTCTCTACCAGCACGATGCCAGAACATGTTCCTGAGTGGCTGCATTCAACTACCTTCTGGAGTCCTGTTCTCAGGTTCTTCTGCCTTTGGTCCTCTGTTAAGCTAATTTCTGCACAAAACTGAGAGCAAGAGGTATTGTACCTTGTTGGGGGCCCAGGCTGTTTTGGAAACTATCCACAGAGTAGTCCCTGCAAAGGGAAAGGCAATTCCACTGCTCTAAAGAATATATATATATGAGAGAAGACTCAAACTGCAAGACGAAGTTTTGAGTCCAGTTCCTACTAGATAGGGAATTAGTAGGTGTCTGGGTTTTTCTGCTGTGGAGTCGCAGAAAGCATGCAGAGCTTCAGTTGCAAAGAAAGCCCTATAGAAGCCTTTGCACAGATTGTTAACTGGGAGAAGGGAGATTAGCTTGTTAAGTGCAAAGCCAGTTTAAAGGATGGATCTTGTCTCTGGCACATCTGAGGACAGGAAAGTTGCCAGAAACCTCAGAAAATTTTGCTCTGTGTTTGGTAGACTGCTACAATATACCTTGTTGACATATCTGCAACTATTTCATATGTGGGGATCACAATAAATTCAAAGCTGATTTCTATTTTAGAAGATTAAGAGCCTGTTATTATGAGCAACTGTTATTTCACGTCTCTGTATAAAGCACTTCTGTAAATGCTAAAAACGAACATGCACTGTAAAGAGAGCATACACGGGAATGAACTATAGGACTGTCACAGCAACAGAAAATAACTATATGCTTTAGGAAAATTAAATGTCCTTGCTATATTGTAGTCCTACCTCTTTGTCAAAAACCATATGAAAAGGAAGCCCATTGCAAAATGTTTTTGTGTCAATCCACAGAGTCTTGGGATAAACAGGGTCAAACCCTCTCAGGAGTTTACCTGTGGCAAGACAAGTACATAGTTTTCAGTCACCTTGCACCTCATAAAACCAGTCAGCATTACATTCTGTAAGAGAGGACTCTACATTATAATGAGATGGCCAGGTTTAAAACTTAACCATACAAAAAGCACAGAGCATTAAATGGATGAAATTATGTGGAAACAATGAGAATAGATGAATGACTGTAGATACTGCTGCTCTATGAGTCTATAGATATAATAGCAATGTAGCACAAATATATCCCATCAAAAATGTACACAGAGGTGGACCTAATACACTTTGCCAGCCACTTATGAACATGTACGGAAGAAAAGCTCAGCAGGATCTATGTTTTAATCACTTATACAAAGAGTATTTGTCCACAGCACAAAGACCAAATTACTGTTTGCTTTTTTATTTCAGCAATTTTTTTTCAAAGCAGTCACAATATCTACAAAGAAGGTTGGGCTCACTATTTTTTATGATACGTATTCAGAATAAAATGGATAAAATAGTCAAAACTGTTCATTTGACTGAAGCACCTAAACTTTTCAACTTCACAGCATAAACAAGCATTCTCCAATAACCCACAATAACCAAAGGGCTGATTATTTCAAGTGATCTCCTTCCACCGGAAGGTGGCTATCACAGTTACTCTAGTAAATTCTGTTTGATAACAAATGCTCAGGTCCCTTAGGAGATTGGTGGAAAGATTATGAATTTAGGACACAACTTGAAGATCTCTTACTGCTTTAAAGGAATGCAGTACACCTTTGTCATTTCTCAGAAGCAGGCTCTTTGTAACCCCAAGCATTTATTGTTAAATGCTTGTTGTTTGTTTTTCAGATAACAGTACTACTCTAAAATTTGCTTTTGAACACATGTTAACTTACCAGTGTATCTGGTGTTGCAGTGCATTTGATCTTATACTGGATGTTATTAGGTTCAATTTTTCACTCCCTCCAGAATTCAGACAGCAGTGTCATAATGAGCTGGTTTCTAAATTCCTCTTGAATCAAAAGATTCTAATCATAAAAATACTGGTGACAACACCTGTTTTCCCAGGGGTTACAAACAGATTACTAGACAACTACCAATAGATTTTTGGGTAGTAGAAGGTATAACTTGACTTTTAGAATTCACTACAGTTGGAAGAAGTAGCTGTAACCAGGTTAAAGAAGCACCCTCTTAAATTCATCAGCTTAGGTACTGTGACATGGCAGGGAAGTATGAGACATACCACATGATGGCATTTTATAGAACACTTTGCAGAAAACTGTTTATGAGACAAAAGTGACAGGTCATATTCCCTTTAAGTATCTGTCATTAGTGAGCATGCTTATTATCTGCTTTTTTTTTTTTTTTCTTTCCACATTGCCAGTGTCTAACTGAAAGAAGCTTAACCAGAAACATTTTGAAAAGATGAAGTGGAAACACAAACGGTAATTTCAGCATGGATGGGTGGGTGGACACAGCAAGGCTTACTGACTTTCTTACTGAGAAGACTCATAAATGATGACAAGCTCACTCTGAATGTTCTCACCTCGTCCTAATGTGATTATTCCTCTTATAGTTTTCCAGTGACTTTTCTTGACAGGACAAACTGAGCTTCCTCTTACAGTATTCTCTGATTTCTCAAGATCCTGCTGAAATAAATCCAAAAGGATTTTCAAAAGTGTTTTATTTTAATCATAGTTTATTGATATGATGATAATGAATCTTAAAATACCTTATTGTTCAATTGAGTATTAATTTGTTTTTCAGAGTCAGCAAGACACTGAGGTGAGAAAGAAAATGTATTTCTTTCTTTATATGAAAGTACAGGGTTTTGAGTGACAAGAAAAACAATATGCTCTTTTTTCCCAGTTCTTTCTTCTTCTTCTGCTTGATTGACTATTTCCATTGAAATCTCGATGTTAAAAAAATCCAGGGCTGCTGCACCAATTATTCCTGAAAGCAAAACAAAAAAACACAATATTGCCAATAACACAATCTTTCCATTTCCATTTTAGAGAGCTCACAATGGTATTTCACTGTTTCAGGAACTACTTTTCCAAATGAGACTGAAAGAAGAAAGGGACCTGTGGTTACCTATGTTGTTCCTACTACCAGTGTCTTATTAGGATGAGATTATGTACATACGAGATATTCTTTGAAGTTACAGTCTGGGGTTTTTTTGTGTTCTTTATCTGATGACAAATGCTTATTTTCACTAGAAAAAGCTCAGCAGAATACCCAAATAATGTGACCGAATGTCATACATAGCAAAAATATAAATTCCCAAAGCTCCAGAACTGCACAGGCTCTAAAGAGATTCTGTTAAAACAATCTATTTCAGTAGAACATGAAATAAAATCTGCAGAATATTCTAGAGAAGTGCAGAATATTTTCATTTGAAGTAAGCCTTTCACAAAGATGCAATATCTGTCTTCTCATTTCTACTTAGCTATTAACTGAAATACTGGACAATGACATGAAAAGCTGTATCTGAAATTCCAAGAAACACCACATTTCAATAGTAATATGAAATGAATTTTGACAAGGAGTGAGGGGGAAGTTGATAAAACTTTTCATTCAAAACATCTTGGAAATAAATGAATATGATTATCTCTTACATACGTGTTGATGTTTAACCATTGCATAAAAATAATTGTGGAGATTCCCAAAGTTAAAAGACCTTTACTCCTCCAAATGCTAGAATAAGATTCAGTTTTGAGCAGGGCCAAACAGCAGTTTTACAAAATTCCATGTACTCCAGGAGTATATATGTAAGGATTATACATATGTTTTCAAACTATTACTGCTACTCACTGTAATTTAAGAAGTATGAATTACTGAGAATCAGTCAACATCTATATATACATGAAGTTCAATTTTCCTTTCACCAAAGGAATTCTATTGGAATTCCATAGCAGGAACAAACACTTAAGGGCTGGGTTGGCATGTTGCAAATCTTGTTGATGCCACTGGTAGCTACGAGTGATTGGGCAGACAGGGAAATACAGAGGTCTGTTGTCTGATGACTAAACCTTACCACGTTTGAATCTCTTGGCCAGTCCTCATCTGAAAGAAGATTGTGAAACCTGAGAAAAGTGCATCTGCAAATATATGATTAGTCCATATGTATACTGCACACCAGTTGATCTGTACTCTGTATTCTATTTGATTACCTGGCACAATATGGTACAGACCTCTTCTATCTGAATAGTAATGCAAATGCATTGACCCATCTTCATTCTTTTCTACTCTGAAAGATGGTGCATTCATCTCCTGAGGAGACAAAAAAACAACCTTCAGTATCCTTCTTTGATAAGGAATAAATTCCAATTTATTGGTAAATTCCAATTGTACTCGCCTTAATGAAATAAGCATGATTAAGCTAGTATATAGAAAATGAAACATGCACAACTGTGAAGGACCGTCTCCTATTCAGTAGAGTCCATATGCTAAATAATATCTAATTTTGAGAACTGCTCAGAAAAAAATATTTTAGAAAACTTGTCCTAACATTTTTGAATTAATGAGTTTCAGAACAGAGGAGAGGCTGTTATGGCCTCTTTCTGGCAGAGTCCACCTGTACCCACTCAGTAATTACTACTTGAACTTGCCTGGTAAGAAAGGGACAAGTAGCTGTGTAATGCATCCAGGTTCTCTATGAACTCATACAAATTTCCACCCAGTGTTCTCAGCATGTGGTCGTAGCCTGAACGTTTACAAAATTCAAAGAAATACTCTCCAAACTCTCTCAGAACCAAATCAGCAGGAACACCTGGCAAGATAATATCTTAATGAATACAAAATGCTTGGAAATTCTGGCAATGCTGTCAGATGGGTTAAGAGTGAATGCAGAATGTTTGCAGCATAGGAAAGACATTCTGAAGAGCAAAGGAGACCAAAATTTGGGTTGTAGTCTCAGCTGTGAATCTGGAGGGCTTATTTTTGAGGCATGATGACACATACCTAATATTTTGCAGGCTTTGTCGACAAGTTGCATCGTGATCTCATCTTTATAAACTCCAAAAGTCAAGAAACTATCCTGAACTCCAGCTTGGAGTCTACGACAGAAAAGACAATATCCTTCTCTCAGTGGTGCTGTAAGTATGACATGCTTGGGTGACCAAATCAGCATTCATTAAACACTTCTTAACTCACTGAGTCCTTAAACTCCTTCACACATTATACTGGAACACACTGCTTTCAGTAATGATTTAAGAGTGTTGCTTTAACGTGGCTGAATGACGGTATCTGCCTCCACATTTCTGCTAGTTCACATTAATGCATTATGATAAATTCTTACAAGGATTAGGGTGCCTTACAATCACAGGATACCCCAAGTCGGAAGGGACCCATAAGGATCGTTGAGTCCAACTCCTAATGTGGAGATACTAGAGCAACTACTGTATTAGCTTGGCTCCTGCTCTGCTAGCTTGTTTCTCAATAGGGCCACATTATCAAGCTCTTGGGTCTCCACAGACTTGACCAAAAACTTGCTAAATCTTTATACAGGCTTTTGTGGCTATTTTTTGTAAATACATAAGTATCATTTGTATATCTTTAGCTCTCGGAAAATGCCAGAATGCTCATGCAGTAATGACGAAAACAGAAAAGGCTATATATTTAGCTGTTTTCCAGAAGGTACTGGAATGAAACTGACTTCATATCAAGAATGACAGCTCTTCAGTGTAATTACTTTCAGATTTTTGTCACAGTGAGTCTATTGCACAATAGTCCATAAGACAAAATGTCATCCTTAATTATGTAGCGTAACAAATTAATTTGAACAATACCAGAACTCCTGCTTTTACCCTGTTACCTACCTCTAATAATTGCTCAAGATACACATCAGCTGCCATTTACCACTAAGAAATTATAGTCATCTGCTCAATTTGTGAGCGTTTTCTTTCACTACATTGCACTGCATTTATTGCAAACACCTTACCTTAATTTTTCCCATATTTCTTCACCATACTTCTCAACCACCAAAGACTTCAGGCATGTATTTATAAATCCATACTGCAAAAGCAAATAGGAGCATGGAAAAGACAGACTGATTTTCCACCTGCAGCCCAAACGTGCCCTCCCATTGCATTTAAGACTCCAAATAATGTTTGACCGGCATTGCATCCCTCAATAAAGAGCATAACCGTTATCTAAGCCTCCTCCAAGCGTGAAGCAGAACGGAGCAGACGTATCGCACGCTATTTCGCAGCTTTCACCCGGCATCCCGCAAGCAGTAAGGGCTGACCGCCCAACGACCTCAGACCCGTACGCAGCCGAACCGGTGCAGACGTCGCTCCTGCCCTCCGAGAGGCTACAGGCCGCCCCGACCCCCTCCCCGCTCTCGCCCCCGGGCCCGCTCACCATCGTGCCGCCGCTCTCCCGGCGCCGGGGACCGCGGCACCGCCGCCCGCCGAGGCGGTCCTCCCGCCGCCCAGCGCCGCCGCCGAGGGCCGCCTCTCCTCACGGCGCCGCCGGCCCCCGAGGCGGCCCGGGGGCGGTAGCACGGCGAGGCCCTGCCCCGCTGCTGGAGGCGCCGAGCCAGGCCCGCGGCCGGGAGCTTTTGGGGAAGGGGGCAGGCGGCGGGGTACTCCTTCGCGAGGCTGTAGGCGGTGGAGCACACTGCCGTGGCGGCTGTGGCACGGCGCATTTTGCTCTGTCGCTCTGCCCTACAGGTGGCAGGTCCCGCAGCGGGTCACCCTGCACTGAGATCAGGCGATGCCTTTTTCTCCTGACCTCTCTTTCCACCCCACAGGCTCTATTGGGCCTTTGTGGTCAATAAAGCAGAGTTTTTCTCGAAATCAGTCTCCAGCCAAACAGTGCGCGGAGTCGGCTTGGGAGAAGTGATAAAAGCTTGATGCATGCCTATAGTCGGGCCACGGAGGGCTAGCTAGCCTTCACGTGGTGCCAGTGCATACACAAAACCCTCTGTATTTCCCAGGCAATACCAAATAATTATGTAAACGCGTGCCCATGAGAGCTGACACTCTACAGTGTGGCAGACGGGATGCCTGCTGGCTGAGCTGGGCACACCCCTAGTGTGCCCCATCACGGCCCAGTGGTGGGCGCTGCCTGCCCAGCCCTCGTGCAGCTCGGCCTGAACCCCTTTATGTTTCTCCTGTGCCCCAGTATTTCCTGCCCTTGCGCACTCACAAAAGGGAAAAGGTCATGTTTGTTTATTTATTTATTTATTTATTTATTTATTTGCAAGTGTTACATCTGTCTGCTGGAAGGCATCTGTAAGGAAAAACATCCAGAGAGCTGCCCGTCACCCACAGGGTCAGAAACCCTCACCCACAGCACCATGATAGGCAGTGCTGGATCTCCTGCTTCCTCAGGTGGCCCCAGGGGTCGCTCGTGGTGCCAGCACACAGCTCCCACTGTCACGGTGCGGGCACCCTGCCTCAGCTACCTGAAGGATGAGCTGGCTGCTCGGTCACAGCCTGTAAAGGAACCACAAATAATCTGAGTACACGTCTGTAACTGCCATCAGTACAAACGTAACTTACTGTGTGAATACTGATTTTTTTTCATGTGCAAATTTTACCCACATAAACTTGTGGTTAACATGAAAGCAAATAAGTGACATTTACGATGACAAATCAAGAAGATAAAGCTATATAAAATGGGAGAGGATGAATGCTAAATCCTGTAAAAGCTGTGTATTTCTGCTCATTGCTTTCAGTATACATTTACAAAGTACAAAGTACTAATTTAAAGTTTATAATACTTGAATCAGTGTAGAGATTTTCAAATTAAAATAAGTACTTTAGTATCTTTAATTTTTCATATGGTATGCATGACACCTAAATAAGCAATGTGATTATTTTTTGTAACAAAGATAAGCAACTATCAAAAAGGTTTAGAGATGCAATTCAGGAAACCTATCCAAAGTTCAAATTAAAGCCTGTATAACTCCATATTATACAAGATCATTCATACTGGAATTGAATTAATGATTGTTGCTTTAGCCCTTCCTTTGATTAGTGAATTGATTATGTTATTTTTTTTTTCAGGTTTATTTGGCATTATGGGAGAAAATTAGATAAGGACTGTTCAAGTCATACTGCTTGCAAGCAGGTCCTTGGTGGCCCTTTGCAGTCCACAGCCACGTGTCCTCAGTCACCTTTCCCATATCTAGCTGGACAATGGAAGCTTCCATGTAAGAGAACATAGAGCCAGATTGAGGATTTATAATACTCTTCTGCTGTTATTTTTTATTATTATTATTCGTTATTCTTTTGGCACAGATCTTTTGGTAATCAGTACTACAATTCATAAAATACTTGAGAGACAGAACACCCTACATGTTTCTGAATCTCAGCCCACTCTATGTCAAATGAAGACAACAGTACTCCCTTTCTCAATCTGTTTGTGAATATAATCGCTCCTGCTGCAGTGTATTCAAGTCTCTCAGTGTACACTAATACATGCTGACCCATTGTAGTGGTCTAGCCTGGAGCAAAATGCCACCTGCTTTGCCAAGTAAAGGATATGTGAAGGAGAGGTTGGGGTAAGATGCTTTGGTTTCAGAGGGTTTCTTGCTTCCCAGAACAACTAGGGTGGATGGAGATAAGTTCAGACAGAACTGACCACTGTTATTTTCCTGTCTCTATCCTCTGAGGCTGAGCCTTGTTGTGAGGGCATGGGATACCTTCAGTTGAAGTATGTTTGGGAAGTTCTCAGCGGTCTTCACAAATGCACAGCTTTTCCTTCCCATAAGCAGCAAATTGCCCAGCGCTGATGGGCTGAGGACTGGGTTAAGTACAGATCAAGCGTGTCTGTCCTGTAGAAATTGCTAAATGTGGTGTGTCTGGAAGCCAAACAGCAGCCTAAGTTCTGTTCTGCAACTCCTGTAAAGCTCTGCAGTCTTCTTGACAGTCTATGTTTGTATCTCATGCTTCTTCTGCCCCTGCGTTAAAGGATCAGTTAATTTGGAAACGGGCTGCTGTGGCCTTGACAAAAAGATATTCATCCATACCTGACAAAAATGATATTGAGAGGCAATTTTCCCTGGCCTTTTGTTGTACTTGTACCCAGCTAGTAATAAACAGTATCCTTGGCACAGATAGTTCAGCAAAATAAATGGGCTGACTGCGAGAACTGTATACGCTTTTTTCTTCAATTAGATGAGAAGTGAAAGTAGGCAATATAGCTATTTATAAATTCTGGTTACAGACTTGGAGAATGTAGTCACTGACTTTCTTAGTCTGTGTATGCAAGGACATCCTCCTTTTTACTACTTTTTCTTTCTGTTGTGCAATTATTAGCTACAATGAAGAGCCAGATGTGAGTTGCCATGTGTAAGGACTGCCGCTGTAACCATCTGAGATCACATTCTAAACATTTCAGCCTGAGCCCAAAATACCGCCGCAATAACAGAATACTTTCTCCAAGTGGTTGCCAGCAATCTCTCTCACTAAAGACCCCCAGTACACTGTTCATTTTAGTATACTGACTTTAAACTTAGCCTCATGTTTGTTGTTGAGATATCATGTGTTCATATTAGTCTAGACAGCCTGTACTGACTTATTAGTGACTCGAAGAGAAAAGGAATTTGTCCTTTGACAAAAAGAGACCAGAAGTAAAGTTATATAAATATATATTGGTAGGCTTCCAGTACTTAGTGCTACCAAACCATGAAGACAGCAGATGTAGAATCTTGATTATGAATAAAAATAAACACAGAACATGTGAGATCCTGCATTGTTTGGATGGCTCCATTTTTGGTAGACATACTTAAGAACCCTAACAGTTATATTTGAATTCTTTGTAAAGACCTGAGACAAAATGTAAGTGTCATTAATACAGGCTAACTCAACTTCAGTGCAATTGTGCTAGTGCAGGCCTTACCCTAAAGAAGGCTTTCGAAAACCCACCTCCTTTGGTTAACTGTTGAGCTGAGCTGGAGATGTAAGACTGTGTCTGTAGTATTTAAATCAGCTTTGCAAAACTGTCAAGAAAAGTTACCGGCTCAGATCCAAAACCTATTCACAAGTGCCCTTTACCACACTGAAGGGGAGGGAATTTAAGAAATGAATTATTTGTTCACAGAGCTGGGTA
Organism: Numida meleagris; assembly: GCF_002078875.1. Lineage (NCBI taxonomy): Eukaryota > Metazoa > Chordata > Aves > Galliformes > Numididae > Numida > Numida meleagris. The sequence continues at coordinate 15,968,980 of NC_034412.1, forward strand.
GCCTTTGGCATCATTCCCTTTCCCTCGTCCTTCCATGTATGCTACCCATGTAGTTAATCTCTTCCTGTGCTTGAATTGCTCTGCATTCCCCTGGCATTTCCCTTCCTGGGCATTATTAATTTCTGAGCCTGGGGAAATCAGGACTGCGGCAATGAAAATATGTGTAATACAAAGGAGAAACAAACTCTATGTTAACATTTCCTGCACAAAACTTTCTATTTAGAGTCTTTGTGCATGTCCTCTGGGTATTTTCTTTAGCTTGTCTCTTGTATCACTGCTTACCTTCGACAATAGGTATCCAGTGTCTTTGTTTTCTAAATAGAAAATTGCTCATTACTGGTATTTTGGCTTCTGATTGCTGGTTAATGAAATTTGTTCCAGCTTCATCATTGCAGCTAGCTACAAAGAATCATTTGTCATGATTGCATGGGCCAGGCTCATTTCTGCCGTAGCTCACAGACAGTGTGATTATCCAGGAGACTAGAAGAATGCAGTAAAGAATGATGCAAAAATGGGTAAAAGCCAAGGCTCATCAATCTTTGGTGCTGTGGTATTACATCTGTATTGTACTCAAAGCCATGCAGTTTGAACATATTAGCATATGAAGCTGTTTGATTGCTTTCTGCGGTCTTGATCTTTTGGAAAAGTAACTACAGATTTCAAGGTGCTTGGGTCAAATGAAGAAATAGTTTTATACTAGCTGGCACAGGCTGTGCTGTTAAGCAAGGTTGTATTTGCAGAGCCTGTGGTATATTTCTATTCCATCAGCTGTCCTTCCCTATGCTTTAAAAAGAAGGGTACTGTTCATGTCACCTATAATCAGCTATGTAATAAAAGTCTCCAAGGACACAGCTCAAGAACTCAAAGTAATTCTGCAACGTATCCCCAGTAATGTTAAAGTCACAATAACAGACAAAATCAGACATGTGCAAACCATGCAGCCTGGCCCAGCCCACCCCGTGGCCACCCCCTGCCCCACGCCATCATGGCAGCAGCTCTTCCCTGCTGAGGGGCCTGGCCTGGCCCCAAGTGCGCATCCATTGCCCAGCAAGAACCAAACATTGGTGTGTGACTGGCACTGTACAGGCTGAAACCAGGACACGAGGAGGGTGCAGTGCAGTGCTAATTCAAGTTATGGCAAATAATTTTGTGCAGTTTGTTACATTGCCTAAACACAGTCCTGTGAACAGCCCCGGGGCTGAGGAGGGCCCAGGGCACATGGCATCCCAGGGCAGGATGAGGGAAGTGCCTTTAGTTAGCTTTGAGAAGGTTCAGGGAGGATCTGAGCATTGACTGCAGCTGCCTGCTGGAGGCATGGAAGATGAAACCTGTATTTTTCTGATAGGTGCTCAGTGGTGGAAGGACAAAGAAGCATTAGGCTCAAACTGGAGAATGGACAACTCAGGCCAAAGGAAAAGACTGCCACCATGAGGGTGCTCAAACTCGTTATACTTGACCTAAATATTGTAAGAAATTACTAACTTACCTTTGGAAGTGATAATTCATTTAACCTCCATTGTGTTATATTAGATACATGTGGGTTTTGTCCTTAAGAGGTGACTCAGGTTTCCTGTGTCATCAGTCTTAGATAAACCTGTAACTGTTAAATTGCAAATCTTATTTACTAAACTGATGGTTTTAGACAGGACAAGAACAAGTTCTTTAGACAAGAACTCTTGTCTGAGTTCTGCCCCAGTCACCATCACATCCAGCCTTGTTTCAAATTGAAAGCCTCTTTCACCTAGTGAGCTTTGTCCTTGGCTACCCTTTCCCTCTGAGACACCTTCCACAGATACTTTCTTGGTACTTCAGATGTAACATTCAGCCTCCTTCCTGTTTTTTCTCCTCCTGGTAATATTTTGTAATAGAATTATTATACAACACACCTAGATTTCTCATGTCATGATTAACAAATGTGTTTGCTCAAATTTTCTGGGATAGAACTTAACCTGTAAGCTGTTTTCATGCTGTATTTTTTTGCCAAAAAAAAAAAAAATACTTGGATCAATTCTGTGAAAAGGTGAAGTTTGCTATCCCTTTTTGCAGATAGCAACACACTTTTGTAGCTTTAGGGGGGCACAGGCTTGACTTTCAGAGAACTACAGTTCCCATGATCCCCACGAAGAATTAGATCTGAGTTTGACAGTGTTGTACTTTGGGAAAATGGGAAGGTACACAAAGGTTTCCCTCACTTAAGCAAGACAAGTAAAATTTGTAAGTAAATGGAGAGTGGTAAATGCTCCTGGAAAATCCAGGTGGAAATCTGTGATGATAATAGGAGAAGTCAAAAAGGCAGAGAGAAGTGGCTAAGGGGCTCTAAGGAAACTGTGGATTTGTTACGTAGAAAGGCTATGAGCCATGAGTTACTAAATGTTCAAGCAAGGATGGCTAAGGAGCCAGAAGGAAGTAAGTTTTAAGGACAAAATTTAGCTTCTAGTGAAGTGCAAATGAATGCCATGGGAAAAGGACGACTGAAAGAAAAAGATGCTTGTCTCCTTGTGCAGCAGGTGCTGGTGGATCTTTTGAAGCATACTGGGATGAAGACTTCTGTTCATCCTGTAAAGGAGAGGGAGGTGATAGGTGCTGGTTGGTCGTTACGGTGCTTTTATTCGTTACAAGGGATAAGGGCTTACCTGAAGAATTTGTGACCCACCTGTCTGCGGTAGGGTGAGTTGGTAGGATAAGAAACTCAGATATAGACTAACTGATAGCAAGTAGAGGCACTGTAACTTAGCCCTGTGTTTTCTCTGTCTCCACCTACAACTGTAATCTCCTTTTTGATCTCTCCCTTTTGAAACTGTAGGTGTTGGTGATGATCTAACCAGCACCTGACTCTCCAACCATCTGTCTGGGGAAGACTGGGTAGGGACGAGTGAGCTGAGCTCTGTGATGGGGGCGTGGCTGTTGCACTGGTGGATCCCGATGGAGGATTACTTACAATTTCCATAATTTTCCTTTCAGCCCTAAAATACTCCCTGCATCCAACCAGTGATAAATGAACTTGAAAGGTCGAGATGATGTGCAGAGTGGAGAAGGGTAAACTCTATATCACCAAGAAGTCAAGAGGACAGATTTTTCTGATGCACTTTCTGAAGCTGTGATGCCTGTCTTTATGTATCTCTACACAATGAATTCAGATCATAATGCAAGTAGGTCTTCCATTATGGGCCCAAATCAGAATAAATACAGCCAGAATAAATATAATTAGATGTTTGAAAAGATTCACCACAAAGTTTAACTTGCTGGCCCAACTTCTGTTGTAGCTGATTACTCCAATGCTCAGTAACAGAAAGAACCTTTTGCAATAGTAAAAAAAAAAAAAAAAAAAAAAAAAAAAGAGTAATCTTAGTAGTCCAGACTACCTCCAGAAAATGCACTGTACCATTTTGATCTGTGTAGGACATACAGTGTCTATCCAAAAGCTCTTATGGGGTAATTTAGGGACAATAGCAGTCTTTGTTTTGATTTTGGATTTGTGCTTGGTTTTGCACTGATTTGGATGGTAAACATACAACTGAGACTTTCCAATTTTTAATGCTAATGTGGAGCTATATATATTTCAGATTTTCAGCAGTTCCCCTTAGATTGATTTTTCCTTTGATAATTACTTTTGCCAAACCTAATGTATTGAAACCTGACTTGGACCGTCTTGATTTCAGCAAAAATAATTCCATGTAGTTGCTCTTTGAATGAGGCTAGGGAATAAATGTCTCTCTTTTATTTTAAGATGAATTATTTCGTTGAAAGGCTATTTTGTTTAGAGTAAGAATTTGTATTTGCACCCCTCTGTAGTGCTAGTCCTGCCGCATCTGGATGAAGCAGTTTCGCTGAAGCAACAAAGAACTTGACAAAGACTGTGAAAGCTGTCCCAGAAGCATGATAAATAGCTGGTGCTTAGCTCCAGGATCAGAACCAACTAGCTAGTGTGTGTGCCCCATGCTTCTGTGCAGATTTGTCATCTGCTTAGAAATTGGCATTGTCCTCATGATGGATGGAATAGAAATCTGCCCAAATGTGGGAAGGTCATTGGCCTTTAAAAAAATATCTTACAAGTGCAGCTGCACCCTTGCTGCAGTGTGCCGTCCTGCTTTGCTCCTCATCCTGACCAGGACTGCCACACTTATGCTGAAAGCAAGAGAAATCCAAGTCGTGGGCTTTCCTGGATGGGGGACAAAAGCTACTCTCAGATATGGCTGTGGAATTACTGAAGTGGGATGAGGCAGCTATGCATATGTAAAACAGGAGCTGTACTGTAATACAAATTACAATTCAGAGGAGCAATGCTATCTTTGCCTGCATGGAATTATATGGAGATGACAGCAAATGCACTGTAATTTGTTTGTGTGGACAGAAAGCACACTGTAATTTGTGTGCTTGTGATTGTTGCAAAGTGTGCAGGGTTGTACATCTCTTTGAGTAATTTCTCCTCTTTGCTGCATGCACAGCAGTGCCTGAAGCCCCTCAGTGGCTCTGCATGCTCCTTTGTTGCTGCTTGGCGAGTTTCCCCCTTTCTTTTCTCCCTTCTTTTCCCTACTCTGATAGAATAGCATTCTGGGAAAGGGGATGCCTGCTATTTATGAAGCACTGCAATGCAAACAAACCAGCTCCAAATGAACCTTGACTGGGAAAATCTGTGCCACACACTCTGCACTATATGCAAGTGGCTAGAAATCATGGCCAGGCAGGTGAGGAGCCCTAAGTTCCAGGCATCTTCTCAGTCCTTTACCAGTGACTTACCAATAGAAATATCTGTGAGAAATAGGTTAAAACTAGACAGTTAATTAGTTTTATGATGTTAATTTATTTCTGCTTGATGGGCCTGTGCTCTGTTTAAAGTAATCATCAGTTACTAGACTGAGCTGTACCATGTCTTCAAAGCCTTGTAAAAGCAATACTTGTCATGCAGGTAAACAGCATTGCCCACATTTTCCTAAGGGAAAATAGAAAAGCAGAGCAATGTGCAGTGAGGCTGTAGGGGAGATGATTCAGCATACAGCTCTGGACCTTGTTTTCTTAGCTGAAATAAACTAGTACAGATATAAAACTGGAGACATGTGAGTTCATTACTGAGAAACAGAATCATTAACAGCTAATTGAGAGGAGGCTAGCTCCAACTTGTCCAGCTGCTCTCTCCCAACAGCTTGTCCGATGGTGTAATACATTAAAAACAATAGTAATCCTGCTGTCCAGTAACGTGTGTAGGCTAGTTATTATAATCTTAACTACAGCTGAAAGTAGAAACTCAAGTAAAGCCATCCCCAATCTATAGCAACAATTCTTTCAAAGGATTGGCCATTAAGACAAGAGTTTCCGCATTGCATTGGCTTCCTTTGCTTACCAGATTTTCTCTGCTGCCCCTAAGCCAACAGTTTCATTCCTCATTTTGTCCTGTGGCAGCATTGGGTTGCCAAAAACCGTAATGGAGTTTCAGGCATGGAACTTGCTGGGCCTTCTTAGTGCAATAGGCAGTACATCTTCTCTCCCCTCACATTTAGGTATGAGCATTGAAGGTATCATTGCCTGCTTCCAAACTTAAGGTGAAGGAGTTATTGATCAGGTTTGAGGCCACTTTTCTAATACAGACTAACATCCTCAGCTATATGGCTTGGTTCCTTCGCTTTGAGGGTTAGGGGAGGGAATTGCAGTGGAGTATTCTGATGCCAGACCAATGCCTGTTCCTGAGCAGCAGGCTGCTGCCGCAGAGCAGGGTGCCCAGCTCTGTGCTGCTCTGACAAACACTGTGTATTAGGTAACTCTGAACAAGCTGTCCCGCACTTGGGATTATTCATATCACCATGACATTTTCTTGAGTACTGCAAGCATTTCCTTGCACAACACTTTCACAAAGGGAAAATGAGGCAGAATTGCTAGAACATCTTTCCAGCACCTGAAAACTTCATGGTCGAAGTAACCCCAAAGAATCCTTCAAATCCATACTTGTCACCAAATAATAATTAAGATGTGGGATTACCCAACATAGCTTTTGATTCATAGAGCTAGCACTGTTGAGCATGAGGAAAATAATAGATTTTATTGGGTAATTTGTGTGTTTGGACGCACAATCCTTCAAGCCAAATCATTCCTATGGCCCTGAGAAATCCCTGAATGAAAAATTCTGCCATTGCCACAAGTTGTCATTAAAACACAGAGCAAAATCCTCCTTATTTCACCTACCACGTAATACCAAGGAGAAAACACTGTGAGGAAAATTCTCCTCTAATGCTTAAATTCCTGTCAACTTAAGCCAGGCACCATTTTTCCTTATTGCTGCAGAAAGGAGACGAGCTCTGAAGCCTGGACCCATGCAAGCAAGCCTGAAAAGCACTGTAAGTTTTAATTAAATGTTTAAGTTTCAAGTTTAAAAGGCCTCCACAAATACATGTTGGAAATATATATGTTATTAGGAACAATGAGGTGTATCTTAAAATACGTATTGTTGTTAAGCAAACTAAAACTACTGAGAATAAATACATATGCATGCATGCGTGTATATAAATATATGTATATAAATATATATTTTTTTTTTTAAGAAAGACGTCTGGTGCAAGTAACAACTATAGAGCAGTGACAGCACCCCGCCTTGCTTGGTCTTCTGTTCAGCACCGTGACGGTTTCGAAGACCTTGATGTCTGACACAGCTGCACACAGGAGGAAGTCACAAAAGTAGGTGCAAAGAGTTTTGACCAGAAGGGAAAGTCCAAAATATAATTTCACAAGCTAATGCTAAGACGTGTAAAGAACTTGGTATAACTACATAAAGAAATGGTTGGTATGGTATAGACTTCTCTGCAGGGAAAGATGGTTAGTATTCATTTTTTGATGATGAATATCAAGGAAAGAAAGGAAAAATGTAAAAGGGCATGGAGAGTTTTAGCGTTTTAAGCTCTACCGAGCTATGACTAGAAAATCTTGGACATCTTGATGGTAAATAACATTTCTTTACTGTTTCTGTTAACCTTTCTAAGATAGGAGCTGGAGCTTCTGAGAAGAATCTTACCACTGAAATATATTAAAACTGGATGGGTATATTCTGAGCAAGCCACTGTTCAGAGTTTTGCATAACGTCTGAGGCATTTTCTGAACAAGCTGTGGGCAAGGGCTCGTAGGATGGCATCTGTATTCATTTTTCTTCCTGTTGCTGATTTGTCTTCTCTGTATGTAGAGCACTATAGTGATATGTGGCTTTTCAGCAGCGCTTTCACCAAAGGAAGGGAGGCAAGCTCCTCTTTATTCCCACCTTTGAATAGGAAGAAGTAACTACCAGAGTGAATTGACTGTGAGGTCTAAGCAGCCTCTCACCATTGGCAGGGGACAGGAGCATATGAACATCATGCCAAGTGGTGGGGCATCCAGTGTGCCCCATCATAAAGTTCTACAGCTAGTGCAGGACTGAATGCCAGAGCATAAAAACACCCAAATATGAAGGTTTAGGGAGCCAGTGAATCAGCATGTCCTTCCGAACTTAGAAACACAGTTTTCTAGTGTAGGCTTCTGTACCACGCCATAAGGTTTAGCAGGAGATTCGTTGAAGCCTGAAAGACTGTTAATATTCCATAGAAAGAATTGCATCTATTTAACTATGTCATTTTTTCAGCTCTTTAGCCCTCTTCATAACATCCTCGCATTCTAGCAAGGTTTAGGAATTTGGCAGACAGTTTGAAGAGCTGGACTTTGATGTTCCTCTCTTCTTTCTGGGTGCGTTCCTACAAATACTGTAAGGCAAGTCTGGAATATCATAGTACTTCTTATAGGCATGTACATGTTCTCTTGTCAGTAAACAACATATATTACTCTTTAATAAGACGAGTATTGTATTTACTGGGACCACAGTGTACACTGAAACACTACAGTTCCTGCATATGGTGCACCACTTATGTTACAGAAAACTTCAATAAACAAGTCATTTTTAGTCATTTCTTTCTCTTTCAGAAAAGAACTTTTTTATCTGTTGTTTTCTTACTCATGGTGAAGAAGCATTTGGAATGTGTTATTAAAGATAATGGATGCATTTGAGAATAGGCTTTTTTGGACTTCTGTTCACTGGAATAATTTCCTGAAGAAGTTAGGGGAGTCCTGAAATGTGAAAGCAAATCCAAAAATTAAAAAAAAAAAAAAAGCAAAACAAAAATGAGTAAATATGCCACTCTTCTTGAGTGAAAATCTACAATAAAATTAAGCAGCCTTTTAACTAATTACAAAATTCCCTAGATGTGCTTCTTGAAAGACAACTGTGCCAGCATGAGGCTGATGAGGCTTGTGCAGTGATCTTTAGACCTTTCCACTCTGATCAAAAATCTTCCCAGCTGCGGGTATTCCAGCTGGCTCAGAGGAGAGAGGGATGTCTTCAGAAATCTTTGGGATGTGTTCAAAAATGCATGTAAGTATATATGTCTTTGGTACTTTTCCAGCTGCTCGCTTAAACTTGACTGTGTATTGAGCACTAGGTGTGAAAGAAATATACTTGTCTTTAAAGCTAACTAGAAAAGGATTTTTGTTTGTTTAATTTAGAAGTTGGCATTCTGCCTCATACTTTTCCTTGTTGCTAATAGCAGGTAATTTCAGTCTCTGTCAGGTCCTGAGAACTGCTACAGGAACTGAAAGGATTTACACCTTTTCATTTGGCTGACATCAACTAATTTGGCAGGAAAAGATCTTTGGCACTCCTGGTTTTAAGAAATTTGCAGACCAAGCAGGGTTTGCTGAGCTGTCGTTCAATGTCTAAGAATTACTAAACTGTGATAGGATTTCAGCAGTGAAATGGCTACAATAGGAACATTGCTGCTCTTATTTCTGAAACACTGTGGGACCACCCTGGAAACTTCTTGCTGTGATTTTCCGGAACAATCTGGTACTGGAGACAAAGTTTGCAATTAACTTTTATGCCATGTGTTTTTCATTTATGCACACATTTATCAAATTCCTTTTCTTCTAAGATGCCTACCTGACTTAAAAAATAGCAAAATAAGATGGGAAATATTTGAGGAGGAGAATTCATGGATGTCTTTAGTGAAGATAACTCAGGCAAAGGTATGGGGAGAGCCCAGCTGCTGGTGTCCATGGTTCCACCTGGGTACTGCTCTGGGCAGGGGCCAGCCCTGAGCTTGCACTTCCTGACCCCACACAGATATGCGCTGTGACTCAGGGAGCGCGGGCTGGAGCCCTAGTGACAAGCGTCCTCCATCACAGGCAAATGACTGGGAGGTATTCCTAATATATGTGAATACACACAGGGGTCCTGCATATTGGAGATGTCAGAAATGTCTGTTATGATGACTTTTAAAGTAAAATTGAAGGAAATATTAAGTAATATTGATCAAAAAGTGAAATTGTATCCTTTTGAAAATCCCAATATAATATGATTATTTCATAATTTTCACCTTTTTTAATACCAAGGTCCTGAAGCCAATAGAAAGTAACGAATCATATAACTGAATCTATATTATTGATTGGCAAAGGCCTCCGATGATAGCATGCACTCATCTGTAGCTGTTATAACTCAACAGTTAAAAGAACCAGAAAAATAGGAAAAAGAGATTAAAGGCAAGTAACTTGTAGAATTTTTTATTCCTCCACTCCCAGTTAGACATAGCAGGATCATTTTGAACTGAAAAGGAGATTATTATATTCCAAAAATCATTCTTATTGTCTTAGATTGTCTTAAATGTACTACCAGTATTCTCTATCAATATTAAAAGAGAAGCAAATTCTTATCTTCTTTACTATGGTATCAATTTTGCTGTTTGCTTAAATTAAGCAGTATCACGAATACGTGCAATACAAATGGTTTTCAGGAGTGCTGGGCCCAACTTGTATACCTCATTTGAGGAATATTTCTTGGCTTATGCTATATAGTCAGAATCTGCAAACTCTTTAAAAGCATTTTAAATCTAAGTAGTGATTTTAATAATGACGTGAATAAAATAACCTCTAGCCAGGTAACTAGAGCCAAGTATGCACTGAGATCTGGCCACAACAGATTTCAATCCTTAGACAGAATTTAGGTCAGAAAGAGATACTAAGAAATGTGACTGCCATTCTGAGTACCACCTGCAAAACTTATTACTGTTGTCCAAATATTTTGTCAGCACATCAGGCTTAGATTAAGTACATTAGTAACAAACCTTAGTTAATATGCACTACATTAGAAAGATTTCGCTAGACATCTAATACGCCTATCTTGACCAAGGTCTTACATAGATGTAGATATGCATTCTAGTGTATGTAGTTCTTCATCCTATATAGTCTCGTTTTTTCTGTCCTTTGTCTTCTAATTACCTCTGAGTGGATCTGTTACCAGGCATTATCATACTACCTCCTCTCACCAAGACAGTATTTATTTAGGTATTTCCTGAAGGTAAAACAAATACCTCATTGACATCAAAAACTTATCCTTAATTGCATCCATGGCATGGCTGTTTAGAGAGACGGGCTCAGCACACACTGGCCTGATTCAGCAAACCCATGGGACTCACTGCATGGGAGAGATTTGCAAGTTCAGGATAACTAATAATTTTTTTTTGCTCATTTGCTTTAGGGCTCTTTTCAGACTGAAAGTCTGAGAACAACAATCCTAGTCCTGAAAGCACACCTTCCTTCCTGCCACACCTTCCCTGTAACCTGCCTTATCTACATCATTTATGACCTTTTTCGCAAGAGACTGTGTATAGTTTTTTGCGCTTGCCTGTTGCTGGCTATGAGGATTGTTAGTTGGCCCTTAGATAATAGTGTAGTAAAGATACTATCAATAATTGTCTACTTTAAAGAAGAATAGTGTCTAAATTTGTTGAAATGATATAAAATCCGTTAAAAAGATCACTTTTTGCATTGAACTCAACCTTGAAGTTGAATTGAAAGCTGTGTAAAGGCTGAAGGACAGTTGTGATTTTCAGGGATGTTTCATATTTATTATGCAGAAATGAAAAACTAGACAGTTGTACTGGGCAGCAGGCTTAAGGACTTACAGACCACATGACAGTATTCAGGTTGCAAGCCCCTTTGATTGCTGAAAGCCTTGCTCCCTCACCCTCTAGTTTTGCATTTTCACCATAGCTGAGCAGCCACTCACACAGCTCTGCCAAAAAGGTGTGTGTGTCTAGGGAATAAGTGCACACTACTCTGCTTCAGGCAAGGTCAGCTGGGTTAGTTCAAACAGCTGACACATGTGGGCTTGTGCCAAGCAGCGTGCTTTGTCCGGGGCAGATTTGGGAAAGAGCAGCACAATCCCAGCCTGCAGAGCTGTGGGAAGAGGCCTGGTTTCCAAGAGTGACAATTCCAGTCCCAGGATCCTTAGCCTGCAGAGCCAGGTCTGGAAGAGGATGTTTACTGGCAGCCCTGAAAATAATGAGTGCTTTCTGAGGCTACAGTCATATGGCCATTGTAGAGATGGCCTTGTGGAGTTCAAAGACGTCCGTTCCCATCCATAAAATGGAAATTACCCTCTTCCTGGCATAGCTCAGATGTCCAAACAAATCACCTGGGCACTCCTCATGTGTTTCAAAGGCAGCAGGGTCAGCAAGTACCATCTTCACCATTCAATAGGGCTGGCTGGACGGCTGCTGCCAAATGTCTGGATGCCCGTCATATCTTACACAGGCCCAGCTGCTTCTCCTGTATATAGCTGAGCCTAGACCAGTCACCTTGCTACCTGAGGCTTTGTGTGGCAGTGCGAAGGGCCTGGAAAGTATGCAAACTGCATCTGAATAGAGACTTATGCTGCAAAGAAATAACTTTTAAAACAATGCACATATTTAAGAGGAGGAAATTTCCATGGGAGAAACCTTGAGTTTGTACCAGAGTGTGAAATGGCCACAAACATACAGGCATTTTAAGAATGCAGGCCGACCAAGTCTGTCATTTAACTAACAGGAAGCATCAGCATAGATGAGGCATGAAAGTTGGTACCAGCCGCAAGCACGGTAATCTCTGGCAAGCATGACTACCAAAACTTGCAACCAGGCTTCTCCCTCAACTCTCAAAGCAACTTCCTTCACTCCCAAGGAAACCAAGCTGGCACTGAGTTCCCATGAGAAGCAGACGTATCGGGCACCTGGAGCAAGTGCCCCTGCCGGTGCAGCGTGCCTACCTGTGGCCTAGCCGTGGTCTACCTGCTGCCTACCTGCGGCCTAGCCATGGCCTACCTGCTGCCTACTCAGGGCCTACCCACAGCCTACCTGCCTGCAGCAGGCTGGGGGCTGCTGTGATGGTACTGCTGATGGGAGCACCTTGGTGATCAGAAGTCCTGCTCTGCAGAAAGCGGCTCAGCTCATCCTGACAAAACCTGCCCTGTTTGGATTCAGGCTTGCTGTTTAGCAAGATACCAAGCTTCAGTTGACAGGTTGAATAATAAGGATCTGTCACATCTCTTAGTAAATAGTTTTAAGGAATAATTACCTTCAGTGCTGAAATGTTTTTAATCTTGCTTCACTGTCCAACAATTTTGTCTTGCTGTCTTTTCCTTTTTGATTTAAATTGATTTAAATGGCAGCACTCCCACAAGCCACTTTCCCTGCAGGCACTTCATGCACGAGGATGAGGCCACCCCTAACCTTGGTGTGTTGGTGCATGGTGGTGCAACCGTGTGACCTCTTACTTCTACCCAGGGTGGAGCACAGTGCTTATTTAGCTTGTAACAAAAACTTTTTATCTGAAAATTTGCCTCCAGTGGTTTGAAGCATCTGTCTCTTTCAGGCCATTTTCTGACACATTGTATACACATTTGTTCCCCTCTAACATTGCATTACTAGTAGGAAAATGTCTGCACCTGAAACCATTGGTTTTACCACCACTGCAGCTTTCACTATTGGTTGCAACTACTGTATCATTAATTTTCTTTTTGTGTAATGTGAGCACAAAAGTCTTGTTCTGACCAAATCTCACACTGCCTGTACAAACTCTCCACTTGACAGTGAGGCTCAAAGCTAGAAAATGGAGCCAGCGCAGGAGTCTGCCATTTCTTATTGTGATAGTAGCAGAGCAGCGAGGATACCAGGCATTTGCACAGTTACACTGCACTGCTGCAGTCTTTGTTTGACAGAGACCAGTGCTGGGTACAAGAGAAACAGTCTGTACAGTAGTTGCAGCAACTGCTGCTGTAGGAGAAGCTGTAGTGCTGGAAATTACAGGCCATCAGCCTGCCAGGGTATTTTCCAGTCATCTTGTGCAAGATGACAGTCACGGGCATGCATTACAGACATAGGTTTGCACTTGAACAGAGACTTGAATTAGTCTGTTAAGGACTTCATTATAATTCCATGTGTTATTCCAGCAACCTTGAAGTGGGTCAGGTACTGCAAGGGAAGCCAGCACTGGTTGGACAGCATTAATTTTTTTTTATTATGTGCATTGTCTGGTTAGACCTGTTTCTGAAATGTGCCACTACACGACACGCTCATTGCAGCAGCCTCAGCACATCTCCTGCCAGGCCCTGCATGCACAGCGCAGGCAGCCTGCTTGCACCAACCAGAGCCAGCAGGGCTTGGGCAAGGAGTGGGGCTGTGGGATGGGCACATCAGCAAGGGTTCTGTCCGCTGAGTCAGGTTGCTGATGGATTGAGCAGAGCAGGGGCAGTGCCACAGAGTCTCATTTCCTTCCTGCTTGGAGAATGTTTGGAATTATTTTAGACTGTTTTGATTTTGGAACTGTTGAGCTGTTTAGGCTGTCATATTTTAGTGTTTACTCTATTTGTGGTATCATTCAAATGCAACAGAAATTTTGTTTAAACACAGCCTACCCAAAAAGTTCTAAGCAACAAACAAGCAAAAAAACCTTTTGCTGCCTGTTTTCCTTTTGCACACCTCAGACTGCACTCCACAGGTAGAAGCACCAGCTGGCTGTGGGCTGGGGACCAGCCCAGCACAGCTCCCAAGCACACAAAGTCAGTCAGCGAGATGTTATTCTGATCTGCAGGGGAGGAACAGAGATAGGGCACTAAAAGTACACATTTATCTGGTTGTCCCAAGCTTTGTTGTTCTTTCAGTGATTTTGAATAAGATTCTGCATTTGGCAGAACTACTTCTGGCAGAATCCTCAATACAATAAATTCGTAATTGCCCTGTGCTTCGCTCTTTGGATGCCTGTTTTGCTGGTGCCTGTCTCTGTGGTGTTAAAAAAATATACATTTTCCCTTAGGTTGTAGAAGTTGTGATAAAAAGAATGATTTTTTTAATTGCATCACCCAACGTGGAAGATAAGGAAAGTGAAGAGACCGTTTTATAGTTATAGTTACTGCATCACATATTCGTGCAAATCTGAAAGCAGATATCACATGCAAAGTGTGCAGTCATGTACAAAAAAAAAAAAAAGCCCTCCCCCAATTCTGGGCTTTAAAGAGAGCAAACTTGCTGTATTTCTCACAGCAACGCGCAAAAGCTATTTTGTTCCTTATTTTCAGCAACGGGACCTTCCAGGGAGAGGTCAAGCCCTGAAACATTTGCCCCTGCATTTGCAGTAAGGCATTCAGGCTCTCTGTGGAGCAGGACTGGGTTATTCTCTTTGCTGCTGCAATATAAATCTTTTTTTTTTTTTCTCCTTGTGTATTTTAATAGTTAAATATTGCTGACAGTTGTAAGGGTAAGGGAATTATGTAGGTACGATTCCTTGGAAGTGATATTTACTTCCAAGACATCCTGACTTTGGTGGAGCACAATAAAGCCTTAACGAGGAAAACATCACAATGTGAAATAAACGGTATTCCCTTAGATGTACAAAGAATATTTTTCTGTATCTTAAATAAAAGTTGTGTTTTGGTTTTAAAGTCTTCATTATGATAAGGTAAAATAAGATTAATTCTCATGTAATGTGCTCTTCACTTTCTTCAAAAATTTCTGCTACCCTTTGCACGACTAAGGTAAGTGCTAGATCAGATCAGAAAGATAGAATTTAAGTAATTAAAGATTTGTGCCACCTTCAAGAAAAACATGTTAGTGAGAAGGGTCATCCTTACTGTGCTGTGCTGACGGAAAGATAGTAACATCTCATTCAGGTGAACATATTATTGTATCTAGTGATATCACTGATAGCTAAAAGCAGAGGAGGACTGATATGACCTCAAGAAAAAAATAAAGAGTAAATGACTGCTTTACTGATTTCTTCTCTGCTCTGTATAAGTCATTCTGAGGGCCCTTACACCACCTCATAGCTACATGTGGTCATCACTGGCAGAAAATGTGCTTAAGGCTGTTGTAACACAAAAACCCTGAACTTTCAAGAAGCGAGACCATTCCTCTCCACACAAACCGTTACTTTGCTGCAGGACTAACAGAAGATACAGAAGATCTGTAGGCGAGATAGCTGAGATGATCTGTTTAAGCAATAGGGCGGCTACCTCTTCCTATGCTAATCTGCATAGGAAGATTCTCCACCCATCTGTCTTGTTTCTGGCTTTGACCTACCTAGAATTAACATTATAAGCACTTAATGAACCTCTAAATTAGTTATTTGTGTAAGC
The DNA here is from genome assembly GCF_002078875.1 of Numida meleagris. Classification (NCBI taxonomy): domain Eukaryota; kingdom Metazoa; phylum Chordata; class Aves; order Galliformes; family Numididae; genus Numida; species Numida meleagris. The sequence goes on from NC_034412.1 coordinate 15,984,425, forward strand.
TCAAAGCCTTAACTTTTAGCAAAACTTAATTTTGTACATTATGTATGGAAATAGAAACTTTGCCCTAAAATCGTTGTTTCCGCCTTTTGCAGTCACAGAACAGACCTCAGAGATGAAGGAAGGAGCTGTGGGTGAATTTCTGTATAGCAGATATCCCCACTGGATCATAAATCTGCACAAAAACAAGTCTCAGACTGCAATTTCTGCTTTTAACAATTAAGTTAGCACTAGCAATACTCATGCTAGGGTGCTGTATCTGTAAGCTCACAGTGTCAAATAAAACAACTTGACATGAGAATTGAAGTATGAGAGTATTTTTATTTTTATTCAGTATACTGAGTCTAAACCAACAGCAACTAAGGGTGAGTCAGCACTTTTCAAACTTTTAGATAAAAATGCTCACGAATAGCAACTTGGATGAAGAGAAAGGAAGAAGCTAGTATTCCTAGGCTGCCATAAGCATTAGGCCAATGTGAGAGGAAGCACAAAAGCAGTAATAGGAGAAGTTAATCCAGAGCAATCAGCTGCAACTGATACAGGAAAAGCACATCAGGATTGTTTTCAGACATTCTTTTTATTTTTCTTTTTTTTAAATGGAAGAAGACTTCACTTTAGTTTTGCAAGCTCTTTTTACAAAAGTCAAAACCAAAACTTTTCAAATTACTTGGCCCTAGCTGTCTTAAAAAAGGGGGAAAATAGATGTCTTAAAATGTCCTAATTTCGAAAAGGAAATACTTAGGAGCAAAACAAACATTGAAATTATGTGGAAACAATGTGGAAGCTCTGTTCTTTGTATTAGCAAACGGCAGTCTTTCCCTTCTCATCTCATCTGTTTGATCTGCATTGACTATGCTGTAATTTTGAAAAGGACTCACTGGTATTGCATAGTGCTGCTGCAATCATTGTTTATTGTGTTGCTGTTATATAATATCTTCTCTAGGCGTATACTTAATTGTGATTAGGAGATTAAAATATACTAACATGTTTATAGTCCCAATGGGAAGCGATTGTAACAAACACAGAGACAAAGCAGACGAAGTTGCTCTTTGAGAAGGCAAACTAGCTCAGAGCTCTCTCGTGTCCTGAGGGCACGTGCTGCAGAGGCTCCTGGAGGGGAGCCGTGATGGGAGAGGTAAGCAGAGCTGCAGGAAGAACACGCACCAGGACGCCTTGCTACCCAGACCAGGGCCTGAGTCACCTAGAAGAGATTCTCTTCCTGGCTATGTGGTGTGCATCCTCAGGGATGTCAAACCAGGAATCTCCAGACCCAGCTTTCAAGCCCTATCCTCGAGCTGCAATCAGGTCCCGGTGCCTGGGCCCTATTTTTTCCAGCTGACCAGCCTACCTTTTGGGGTGTTGTATTGCTGCTAGCTTATCGGACCTGGCACTTCCCAAACACCCTTCCCTCCTGCAGCACCTGCCCTTTCCCAAGGGGCCTATATTTAGCTCCGTGCTCGTATAAGCATTGCCTCAGGCAGCACTCTCATTTCTCAGGCACGCATCGTGACGGCAAAACAAAACATAAATAAAAATGTCTTGCATCACACCACTCTGCGTCCCTGTGGAGGGATACTCCCATGGGTGACATGACTCAGAGGGGCAGATCTCGAGACATCAAAGGGCAGGAGAGAGGCCAGGCACCGGGTGCCGCTCCCCTGGGGGAGCGGAGGTCAGCGCGGGTGGCCACGGGACGGGACAGCACGGGCTGCCGGGCCAGGGGACACTCTGTTGGGCTCAGCCCCTCGAGCTGGGCTCGGGCGCCACGAACCCTCCCTGTACGAGCACTGAGAGCGGTGCCCAGCCCCGCTGAGTCAGCCAGAAGGAACCCCACAGCCCCCACGGCGCGGCATTGACGCCGTACCTGCTCCGCGCCGTCTGCGCCGGCACTTGGCACGGCCCGGCCCTCACGGGCAGCCCCGCCCGCCGCCGCAGCTCCCCGCCAATCGGCGCCGTCCGCTCCTCCCGCGCGCCTTCCCCGCCCGCTCCGCGCCGCGACGGTGACAGCTCGCCGGACGGTCTCGCGAGATCGATGGAAGTCTCGCGAGAGCGAGGAGGCGCGCCCCTCCCCCCGCCCCGCGGCGGCGCCCCGCCCCGCGGCCCTCCCGCCGCCCCCGACCGCCGCCGCGGCCGGATCCGTCCCTCGTCGCTGCGCCCTGGGCGGTGGGACGGGACGGGGAGGGGAGGAAGCGAGAGGAAGGGGAAGGAAAGAGGAGGAAGGAGGGGGGCGCTCGGCCCTGCGCACTGAGCGATGTTTGTCCGCCATCGCGGCGGCGGAGGCGGGTGAAGGAAGCGCCGCCGCCGGAGCGAGGGCCCCGCGCCGCCGCCTCGCCTTCCGCCGCTCCCGCCACCCCCCCGCGGCCCGGCCCCGCCGCCCCCCGCGCGTCCTCCGCGCCCCTCCCCAGGGGGGTGCCGCCGCCTCCGGCCCCGAAGATGTCGAACCTGAGCAAGGGGACGGGCAGCCGGAAGGACACCAAGATGCGGATCCGAGCCTTCCCCGTGAGTACCGGCCCCGCCGGGCCTAGGCCGCCCGCGCCAGGCCCCGGCCTCCGCAGGCCTCGCGGCCTCACGTTCTGTCAGCCGGGGGGGGGCCGGGTCGTCCGCGGGCCTGCGGGGGACGGGCGGCTGTCAGCGGGCCGGGGGGCGCCGGGAACCGGGAGCGGCGCTGCCTGTCCGCCGCCAGTGGGTGCTGGGGAACGGGGCCCCGCGGCCGCCCGCCGCTGTCCTGAGGCTCCGCGGTGCGGAAAATCCACGCGGGGCGGGGGGCGGCCGCCGGCTCTTTGTTTTCGAGGAAAAGGCCTCAGGGAAGGAGGGGAAGGTTACACGGCTTCGTCCACGACGCTGGTTAGCTCCGGAAGGGGGGTGGTATTCATTTATGTCTTCCGGAGAGTTTCCTCGTCGAGAATTTATTTGACTCTCTGCGCCTTAAAAGAAGCTATAAGTCGTACGATTATGAGACTTAGGTGGCGGAGTGCCAGTTGTTCATGTAAACATCAGGTACAGGTAACTTCCATGCATGTTGTGCAGAGCCGTGGGCATGCCATCCCTTGGATTGCAAAGGGGAACGAGCCCGATTATTAATTTATTCTGCCATGAAGCTTGCAGTGTTTTGACAGTTGGTTCAATTAAAGCTTAGGACAGAATAACAACTACAGGACTGTTAATGGCGGTGAGGAATGAGGGACAGAGGAAAGCTTTGGTCTGCCTGAGGTTTGCCAGGAAGTGTGTGTGCGTATGTGTTCACCAATGCGTGTGTTAAAAAGAAGATACTTAGTTGAGTCACTGGCATGTAGGGTTTAGCGTAACTTCTTGATGTTACACCTGATCCTGGTAGGTAGTTGTATAGAACTAATGAGCCCTGCCTTTATAGAGAAGCTGGGCGTACCTGTTTATCTTATTTACTGGCAAGGAGTATGTCAGTTCATTTGCTTTGTGAAAAACCTCACTGATAAAGTTATAGGATTCTCTATATTTTCAGCAGCTTCTTTAGTCACAGTAATGTGACTGACTGCTTTCCTCTTCCCTCTACTTCTAATCAGCAACAGTTGCATGTAGTGGTAAAATTCAAAACAAAAAAGTGAGCTGTGAAACTTAAGACTTTTAGTTGAGGAGAGACTTTTGATGTCCAAATTACATATATGTCTTTCAACGGTCTTTTTTAAGATTGTTAGTTTTGTTATCATATTTTGGCTCATAGGAATAAAGACTTACTGCATCATGGCCAGGGCTTTACTGACAAACAGTGGAAAAATCTTTATAAAAATTAACCATGACATAAATAACATGCATATTTTATAGCAAAGTGCACCAAAAATTAGCAATCTTTCAATTTGATAAACAGATTCATTTATTACAGCTGAGTACGTGGATACGTATCAGCCAACAACAGCAAACTCAACAAATGAGATCAACTTTCCTATGTGATTTTTTTTCAGTGCTGTTACAAGTGAGCATGTGAAATTAGGTTGGCGGGTGAAGAATGCTCACACAGAACTCTACTCTTACAGAAATGCAAGCATTGTCATCATTTTCTTCTTCTAAAGCCGTTCTTGTTCATATTGTTTTTCTTTTCAGTTTAAAAAATGTTTAGATTAAAATTCTAAACAAAACCCAGAAAAGCTCCCCAAATTATTGCCTCCTTAAAATAACTCAGTGAGTACATGCAGGCGTTCAGGCTGTGCAGATCTTAAACACTTGGTGATTTCTGTTGACATCAATTTTCCAGGTGTTTAATCCAATTTTCGGTTGACAATCCTGTTGATCAAGCATTTATAGAGAAGAAACGTGTGCTTGGTTAAGAGATTTGGAGGGCTTTGCCCTCCAAACGCAATAGTTTGAGTCCACGTAAAAATCTTAACACAGATTTTGCTGAGACCCAAGTGTTTGTGTAGCTTTAATGCTGTGAATGGTGCCAGCGACTGCAGTGGGATTACTCATGTCAATGAGGTTACATCTGTGTGTGGGATAGAGTCTATATTTAGAATGTGTACTATTCGTACTTCAGTTACGGATCTTCACTCTTTTATCTCATGTTTGGTGCCTTCTGCTCCTCACTTCTGAATTAGGAGTGCCTTCGGAGGTGACTTTGTAGGCTTCTTCAGGTTTTGTTTCGCACGAGTAGGTCTGCTTGTTCTGCTTTGGTTGGCTTTTCGTGTGGAGGTCACTGCTGATATTGTTTGAAAGTAGAAGTAGCCAGATTGGATGGGTGAGGTTCCTGGAACATAGCAATATTATGGTAACTCAATCCACGTAGGCTCTGTCCGTTTTTATATTTTATTTTTCAACTTCTTCTCTGTCATTGTTATATCTTGCAATAGCTGAAGGAAGGATCAAATAATATTTTGCAAAATAATACTACTCTTTATTAGCAATTAAGTAGAATTTGACAAATGCCTTTTAAAAACTACAAATGTTTTACCAGGAGATCTTAATGTTTTAGTATTTTTTTCTGGATTCTTTAGTGTCAATTTCTTGTAATGGTCAGCAGAGTAGCAGGTCTCCTTTACTATTTGCTAACTTCTGTTATGTGCCATATACTCTTCCTTACCTCATGGTGTGGTCTTTTCTTACCTTGAGCACATGGCATACTGTTTTGCTAAGTGAGTTGTAAAACCGTTAAAAAAAAAAATAATTAAGGCAAATAATTTCCTGCACATGTAAGCATTTTTTTTCTGTTCACAAAAGGGAGAAATTGTTTTCTTTGCCTAATTTAAAAACTAACTTTTTAGAAAGAAATGTCTCCTGGTGTCAAGTTTGAATTAATGACAGTGATAATCTTTGTGTCAGAAATTTCAGGAGCTCATAAAAGTTTCGTGTGTGTCCAGTGGAGCAGACTGATGAGGTGAAGGTTGTGTGGTTAAGTAATCTCACGTACCGCAGCAGAAGGCTTTCATTGTGCTGCTTTCAGTAACCACTTACAGTCCTTTTAACTCTTTTATAACATATAGCTAGCTGTTCTGTATTTGTGTCAGACTGTCCGATACCATTCTGTGTAGGGTTAGCATTAAAGCAGGAGTTGGAACTTAGTGTGAGAAGGTTCTTAAGTGGTTGTAGGCTCTCTTTGGTTAAGCAACCTTTAAGCTTTCTTGTTTCAAATTCATAAATACTGGGGAAAATAGAAATATGCTGTAGCTGGATGCTAAAAGAATGTAGTTTGTGAAATGTCAAGTAATTGTCACTCATGTAAGTGGATTGTAGCTTGTAATTTCTGTGTTATTTGGAGGAATGCAGTAGTATTTTTGCTAAATATGTAGTACGTGTCTTATGCAGAAATACAGGTTTGATACTCCCACCAAACATGGGTTCATTGCACCGGTTTTGAGAAATGCTGGGGGTTGTTTTTCACACCCTCCCTCAGTTGAAAGTACTCTCAAGTCTCAAGCTGCCTCCTGCTGCTTAGCTCTCAGCAAACCCGTTATTGCTGGCTAAAGGAATACTTTAAAAGCTCTCAAACAATCTTACAGCAAATCTAATTTTAACATGATTTAGTTGACCTCTGAAAGGTGGTGCCAAAGAATGACAGTTCTGCACTTCAAGCTCTTGGAGAGATGTCTACAGCTGCAATCTGGCATGTATAATAAATTAGGTTTCCTGCAAGTGTGCTTGAGCTGCTTGGCCTGACTGTTTAGTTAGGAGAAATAGCAGCCTTAGATGTGTTGAGATGGGAAAGTTTTACAAAGTAAAAAATGCCCATTTCTTACAGGAATAAACAGTATGAGAATTCGAGGAGTGTTTGGTAATTAAGTAACGTTAAGTTATGTTGAACGACTTTTTTTTTTTTTTTTTTTTTTGCAAGTGCTCATCCTTCTGTTAAATCAGTATGTTAATGGTCACTCTGTAGTTGGTGGATAGATGAAAACTGGCATGACCTAATGTAGGCTATTGGCTTTGATTTCTGTAGTTCTGCATCTTTGGGTTTGGTTTTTTTTTTTTTTTTTTTTTTTTTTAACCCTAGTGCTTTTAGTCAGGTTTGTTTCCTGCAGAGCTGTCTTCCCTCTCTAGAGCAAGACTGCAAAATAGTGTTTTGCCAATTCTCAGAACTGTCTATTCTGGTGAATCACTATTGTATGGTTACATTATGAATTCAGGAAAGCATTTGGAGAAATCCTACGCATGCATTCGAGACAGAATGAATCTTTCAAGTGTGTATATATAAGCTTCAGTGATTTTTATCTGAAATCCTTGTGCCCAAGAAAATTCTCGTTTCATGCAATCTCGTAGAATGAGGCCACTTTCCACCCAGTTTGTCAGTTGATTACTCCTGAGTTTTCAGAACTTTCTTTGTGGAAGAAGTGGCTTCAGCTCTTACATGAGAAAGTCCTATAGCTCCTACCTCCACTCCCTCTGCTCCTTTCCCTTCAAATCCAGCAGCCGCTGTTTTCAGCTTTGTATAGGCAGAAGGCTTTCTTCCCCCTCAGGGAATTCTGACTACTTCTGTGGTTTGTTTTGGATCTTGGGGTATTTATGATACAAGTTGATATGAAGTTTGTTAAATTTATGCTGGAACTTGCAACGTGTAGATCTATCAAATCAAGAAGTTGGTGTAAATTTTGTATCTTGTTTGAGCATCCTGGAACAGATAGACTCTAGAAAACACACTGAACTGCAGTTAAATTTTTAAGCAGTCAGATTATGCAAGCAATATTTGTGTTTCTGCTTTGGCTTCTTCAGAGCATACCTGCTGTATTGCCAAGTGTGTTAGATGAATGGGGAGATACAGAGGACAAAATGAGGACTGAACTGGAAGATAGTTGACCGCAGGCTGATGTTGACTGATTAGAATAACTCGTTTCCACTGAGTGCTGCAGTTCAACGCAGACCGTCTACTTAACTTCATGTTCTTCCATGGTTGGCTTCGTGAATCGTGATTGTTTTATACTCTCAAACACTTATTTGCAAGAGCATCTTGGCTACTTACCCACATAGTGTATACAGCATTAATAACATCATTTTTGTACATTTAGAAATAAACATAGAAATAAATAAGACCAAAAAATTAAAGAAAATTGGAAATAAAGAAGACCAAATAATTAAAACACTGTCTTAATCAAAAGAAACAAGTGTTGTTTTGGTATGAACTACAATTACAGAAATAAGGGAACACTTGGTCTTTGTTGGACAGTTAATGTTATGAAGGCTTTCCTGTTTCCACAAATATATATATATATGCATGTGTGCGCACATACATTTTAAATTAAATGCTATGAGCAGACTGAATGTTCCAACATGAATTGTAGCATTTTGAGAAGATGCTAACACTAATGCCAAGGTAGCCTTTAATACTTATTGGTTTTTCTTTGTTTATTTCTAGCACACTGTACATATTCTCTTTCAGTTGTAGTCTAACCTAATCCCATTAGAATTTCTCAGTTCTATAGGCATTCAGGGTTCAGTTGCAAGTTTTCTTGTTCTTCCCTTCTTAGTTTATTAACTTTCCTTTTAGATCTCAAGTTCTGAGCAATTCCACATGGTCTGAGGTTTGAGTACATGCCCCTGTGTGCCATTGGAAAGAGTAGTGCTCTTTGTGGCTCTTGCCTGTGTTTGAAATTTGTTTCATTTTTCATGCAAGACTATAAGGTAACACCACTGGCGTTCTGTTAAGGTTTCATACTGGCTGATTCAGTTGGAGCTTTTCAGGTGGCTCGGTATTTTTCTGTGTCCCACTGTTGTATCGTACAGTAATACATTGAACAGGAGTTACTATTCTTTCCCCTGCTAGACAGTGATAGATGAGAGGGCTTTATGAGAGTTGCAGAAAAACTGATCAATATTTTCTGCTATTGTACATTAAAATTTATAATAACATATAACAGAAATAGGATATGTTTTCTTGGAAAACCATTATTGTTAAATTTTCTCAAAATGTTTCTTTTTCTGATAGCACAAGCGTACATGACATAACGTAGCACTATTTCTCAGAATTTCAAATATGTATCCTCATGTCCTTGGCAGGAATGTCTAAATTTTCTTCCTGTCTGGTAATGTATCTGTATGTGGTAAAAGCATTTTGTGGTAGATTGGGACAGATTTTCGTAGGGTAGCTCAAATGCGTGCATTCACAAAAAGCCCAGTAATTCTGTTATGCTCTGAAGCAGGCTCTTGATTTTGTGAATACTGAATATTATCTTTGGTTGCTAGAAGCTGAACATGTGGAAAACGAACTCTTGGGAATGAGGGAGCTTACATTTCTTGTTCCAGCTCAGTTTTTGAGGAGACAAGGAATAGGAAAGCATTAGACTAGAAAACTACAGCATGCCCAAACACATTTTTTAATTGTATGGTGATTTTATTTTTCTGAAGTTCGGTTAAAGCCAACGTAAACTTATAAATTGTTAACGGTTCTTTTGTAAAGGTGCAGGCTTTGGAGTATCAGTAGAAGTAAATACTGTTAGATGGTTGAATAAAAGAGCTCCTATACAGGCATTTTTAATGTACACACTTTAGGGAAGGGAAACAGTTCTTTGTTTAATTCCTGAGTACAGCAAGGAGGGGAAGGTCATAATAAATATTTATGTTTGGATGGTCCTTGCTGAGGAGCTGACTGCATTCGTTAATTATGCATAAAACTAGTGTTTTGAAGGGTTAAAGCTGACTTGTACGTTAAATAAGATCTCATAGTATGTAGAACGTATAGAGATAGCATGCTTTAGTTGCTTATGGTCATGGATGAGGTCTGTTTGCCAGTGGAAGGGCCAGTTTTTGTAATACTGATAAGAGTAAATAAAAGCAAATTATACATCTCAAGGATATAAAGTTGGACTATAGCTTATATCCTAAAAAATTGTCACATCCATTTCTTGTACACGAAGCATGTGTGTGCTGCGCGTGTTTCTTCCTTGTATTCTGTTCATGAGGAGTCTATTGAAATGCTTTTTCTTATTTTCACACTACTTTTACAAGTAAAGTGTTGGTAGTACCTGACTGGATTTACTTTTTCATATTATTTATGTTGATATCATTTCTATGTGTAGTTCTGAGTTGTTTTTCCATTGCACTTCTTTCAGTTAGTTTCGCTGATTTCAGCCGCGATGCACACATTAAATGGTCCCCCCCCCCCCCCCCTGCAAAATCCAGCTCCAAAACAAAGCCCACAGGGAAGGGTTGTTGTCAGCATGCGGTGGTGTTATTGGAGAGCTGTAAATGTATAAGAGTGCATTTCACGGCTTTCCTCTTTAAATTGTGCTGATTTTTGAAGAATTTTAAAATACTGGCGGTGGAGCAGGGGCTGCCTGCAGAGCCTGTGCCCCATAGGTGCTGGGGATGCACAGAGCAGCGTTCTGCTTTCCCTGGCAGTTTTCAGCTGGGGCTGAGGCACGCCACGACTCTCTTAGGCTCTAAAGGCATCACAGATTGAATATGACACCAGTCGCTAATGTAAAAGACTTGAAAAAAAAAAATTCCCAATGAACGTTATTTATTTCTACTTAATAGTGTTGAGCTGTTGGTCTTAAACTAAGAGAAGTTTGATGGCACAGGGAACTGAAGCGTGGAAGCGCACTGGCCGTGGCGGAGCTGGGAGTGGCAGCAGGCCGGGCGGCCGTTGGGGCTGTTGGAGGCCGCCTGTGCCACGCTTTGAAAGGAGAAGGAGGGAGTCGGACATCCCACTGGTGTTTTTGAGGTCCAGCGCTTTTGTGTCACTAGGTTGTAGACAATTTTCCTTTCTGCTCTTAAGTTGCTACCGTGTCAGAAGTGATTCTGGTGGAGGAGTGAGCCACCTTCCCTGTGCTGCAGCTAAGAGCCTGCTTGCTCAGCAAGTAAGTGGCTTTGTGGAGCTGGCACTCAGGCTTACTGTGTGGTTGTTTGCCTGTGTTCACGTAGTCCTCAGGCTTTGAAAAGCGTGTCCTTGGCTGTTGTTATGAACTTTATGGTAGTGTATAGAGAAATGCTAAGTGGCTTCTGGCCCATGTTTGCAAATGGTGAAAGGCACGTCCAGTGGTTCATAAAACTTAGTGCCAGTGTTTCACCATCTGTCACTTCATCATTGAGAAGAGCCCATTAGATAGGAACGGACAAGGCACTGAGCTGGGGCCGTGCAGCAGTCCCTGTGTGTCCCAGGCGCCTTCCAGCATCTGATGTGCTGCTGCCAGGTGGGCGGGTGGCTCCGTTCGTCTACTCTTCTAAAGAGGTTCAAATATTTTAACACCAACTGTGCTTAGGATTTTCCTCCATAACTTTAATTTGGGAAAACTTGTCTTGTGGTCGCTACTTCTGAAGTGAGTTTAGAGGACGCTTCTCATTATTCCTCAAAATACTGACATTTGGTCTTACTTTTTTGCCAGGTGATAAATGGACAGTTTTGGTGTCAAATTTTTGTATTTATTCCTCTGTTTCATTCAGAATGGATTTTTTTTTTAATTATTTTTTGAGTTAAGCAATCCTGACCCTCTATACTTCCCCCTCCCCCTTCCAAGGGTGCTATTTGCACCTCAGGTTATCAATGCAAAGTCAGAGTCAGAACTAGGAAGATTACTGAAATAAGCCAAAAAGTTATTTCATGTCTGAAAATTCTTGTTACCTTACAAGACTAAACATGAAAGATCAGACTTTTTGAAGTGTAAACTAAGATCTAGACTTCAGCTCTTAACAGTTTCCAAATTAGCAAGAGAGATTTCAGAAGTATAGGTGGTTTTCTCACTGTTGTTAGGTTGAAGTAGGAAGAAAGTAGTTTCATTATAGGTGGTTTATAATCCTGCATTTTCAGGCTCAGTAGTAATGAGCACTGTGGAAATGGCATTGAATGTTTCTGAAAGAGCCGTGGTTAATAATACAGGCAGTGTCGCTCTTCTGGCTGTGTAAGCACTTCCATTCCATAGCAGTGACAACTATCTTTTGAACAAGAACTTCCAATTTTTTACCTCTTAACAATTTGGATTTTCTAGAAGCTTGAACAAAAGTAGTTGGTATTTTTATATACAACTTCTAAGCAAGTTTTCTATTTTGGGGACAGGTGGGCAAAAGTTTGCACCTGAATTAAATAACATTCTGCTATCGTCTTCGGTTAAAGCATTCTAGGATAAAGTCTCTAGTGTAATTAGCAGAGTCTTTGTAATGTTGAAGATAAGTTAATTTTCATCTTTTTTTTTTTCTCTCCCCCTTACGGTGTATCCAGCCTCTCTAGAGGACGTCCTTTTATCCTTGCTGACTAAATTAGATGTGTATTTCAAGGAGTTTGGGTCTTGTGGAAAATTAGTAGCAAGACAGATGAGGTGGGGTTAGGCTTTGTGTAAGTGATCCTGGACACAGTATCTTCTGACTTTGACTGTCCTGTGTTGTTACTTAACCTACTGGTGGCATTGTTAGTGTTTTTTTTTTTTTTTTTACAGAATCTTAAAAGCTGGTCTTTGTCAATCTATTTGTACCCATAAGATAATGATGTGAGGCTGGTAGCATCTTTCATTTTTCCCACACTCATTCAAGCAAGTATTATTCTGCTTTTATCTGTATTAATGAGTGACTATTTGAAGGTGCATTTTTAAGTTGAGTATCATGAATTGCAAATTAAAATCCTAAATTGGTTTCAAGACAGTATAACGTAGTTTGCAAATTCCCCCTGGCGGGCTGGCAGGGGAAGAGAAGGTTAAGTCAGTCTTATCCACAGACTTATACTTGAAGTGCACAAGTTTGCATCTTTGATGGGGAAAAATAGAAAGGATTAGCAAATGAGAGGTACTAGGAATGAGTGAACACATGTGAAACTTGCTCCAAAGGAAATGGGTGCTGTTGTAATACGTTCCTGCTGTTTACATCTATCAAAGGGTAATGCTTTAATCTCAAACAGTGTTTAGAGAGCTGACAAAATATTTAGTCTTTTACACTTGTGGTATGCTGTGAACCAGTTTTGTGGAAGGCTTGGCCTTAGTCTTTGAATATATGATGCATTCTCATAGTTGTGTATTAGTAGTTACAAACACTGTGTGGATTTAGTGTTGGGATAGTATGCAAAGGCCTGTAAGTGGAAAGACATCTGTCTTCACAGAATCAATATAATTCTGCTTCAATTTATATTAAAACCCGATGCCTTCTCTAGAATGCCTTGTTCCTGCTTTTTTAAATAATAATATTTTAAAAAACGTTTAGACTATATTTTGTGTTTATTCAGTAGCTGATTGCTGCTCAGGTTTAGACTCAATTCAGGTGAAGCAGGTGTTGCGGAGTTCTGCCTCATTGTTCCACTTTCCATCTGTGTTCCAGAGATTTGTAAGACTACAATTAGAGGGGCACTGGGGGAAAAAGAAGGAATAGTGATTTTTATTTAGAAAAAAAAAAAAAAAAAAAAGCAAAAGCTTAACCCCAGCAAGCTGAAGTGTGTTGTTAGTTCAGGATTAGTCTCATTCTTCTCAGACCATTACTGAAATATAGAAGAGAAAATAGTCCGCTCTCTCTTTAAATTTGTTCAGTTTTGTAAATCCATTAAAAGTATTGCTGTGGAACGACGTTTTCTGTTTGTTAAAGACCGACTTGTAAGTTTTCACAGGCTGTTGAATTGTTGCTGCGTGGTGAAGCTCCTGTCAGGCCTGCCTGTATTGCAGGAAAATGTTCCTTTGAAGGAATGGGAGAATCTTTTATTTCTGGGGCTTTAGCCTTATTGGAAAGGGAAGTTCTTGAAGAATGTTACAATTTGCTATAGAACTTATCAAAGCCAACCAACCAAACCCAGCCCCTTCCTTTCCAAGCCCCCACCCCAAAACAGCACTGGGTTTGTGATGAGACCAGCAGTGCTCTCAGACAATGCCTTGGAGGTTGACCAAATCTATCAGTCACTGAGCAGGAGGTGCAACTCCATCTTTTAAGAAACAATCACTTTTTAATCTACTTATCGCTTCCTCTCCATGCTCCCAGAGCAGCTTTTCATTGCTGCAAAATGCACTTGAGTAAACTGGAGAATGGAGGGGGTTTTGCGTACAATCCCTGCAGCTCTTGGGGTATTTTAATTGACAGAGGGATATCCCCTTTGTCTCATCTGTGCATTCTGCATGCTTCTGAGCAAAGTCTGCTAGAGCTGGGAAGGATGGATGGATATTGTGATTTCTGCATTTCTATAAGTCTCTGAGGAGCGAAGGTCTAGTGAGTTATTTGAGCCAATTTTATTGGCAGATTGGTGTGGCTTCCCTGCAACTTTTTCAGCAAACGGCCAAAGAGTATTAGCCCAGATGCAGAACTGCATTATGTTGGGATGTTTTGTACTTTTTTTCTTTCCCTCCCCTCTCGTAGCTTCCTTTCACATTTACATGTGCGCAGTAGTCTACCTATTCAGATAGCACTGTCCAGCAATTTTGCGTCTGATGATTAAGTTTGTCCAAGACTAGTTGTTTTTATTTGAGAGTGTGGATTATGGAGTTGTTGAATTCTTGACATAATAATGTTTTCTGTCAATCAGGTCTAGTCAGTGTACCTCTGCCAGGGATGCTGATCATGAGGCAGCAGTGAAGATTTCAAAATCCAAAGGAGTCTGTGTATTGTTGTCCTTCTGTTGTCAATGAGAGTGCTTTTTATTTATTCCATAGCTGAAGAATATGTAGTTCTGTATCTTGAAATGCCATATTCAGAGAGATTCTGGTAGCAAACACTAAAACTATGTATCTACAATTGCAAATTCTTGTGTTTAAAATTAGCGATACTGGTAGAGTTTATAAAGATTCAGGTAATGATGAGGTTCTGAGGCAAGAATGTGCCACTCCCACCCTGTTCTGGGTAACCTCAGCCAAGCTTCCTCCAGAGCAAAGGATCCAGGCTAAGGATGCTGAACTGTTATGTAACACACTAGTTGTTACTATCTTGGTGACCTCCCTGTCCTAACGTGAAGAGATAGTCCAAGAGGCAAGAGACTGTGAAACTGTGGGTCAGGATGGTGTCAGTTTTTGATGGCAGCAGTCAGCCCTTGCCCATTTTGTGTTCTGACAGTTAGGAAATGGGAGAGTGGGAACAGACTGCAATTACTAGGTGCAAATGTTTACCAACAAAGCTGCTAAACTAGCTTGAATCCACTCACTTCCTTCAACGGAGGTGTGTGAACACTTGCATTCTGTAATTTCAACCGGTTCTTGCTCCAGTGCTTTGGGCATTAGATCGAAAGGATATGGTAGAAAGGATGAGGCGGGCATTGGCCACCTTTCTGAAACTTTTAAGAAACTTGCTTGCAGTAATCCAATTCTGAATGGATCCACTGCAGTAGAAGAATGGAGTGGTGATGTTTGCAACATTTTGAAAGTAAAAATTTGATGTGGTCTTTTAGCAATCCTTAAACTTGAGGGAATTAACAGTGGCCTGTTTGGCCTGAGGCGGTTGTGAGAACTTCGTGGAATCGGTGATTGCTGATTGAGTCTTGGAAATTTTGATAGGATAAATAAACATTGTTAAAGCAAAGGAATACACGCAGCTGTTTCTGCATTGTGGCAGTATGGTGGAAGAAAGGACCTTTTGAGTTCTTTGCAGTCTTTCTTTTTCTGTGACATGATTTCATTTTCATGTGCGCTAATACTGTAGTCTTAATTTCTTCAAGATGTACTTCTGCTGTGCTTTCAGATGTTTGTGTTCAAGTTGCATCTTTGAATCATTAGCATTAGGGCAGCAATTCCTGGAAGTTTTCCAGTTAGAAGCATCTTATGAGCAGCCGTCTCTCCTGCCAATAAGGGACTTGATCTCTTGCCGATTCCCCAGGAAGGGTGATGTTCAGATAAACTGGAGTATGTTAACACATGTCTTTTCTCTGGACATTGGCTTCGAACTATCTTTGTGAAACTGAGTGTAAAAGCTACTAACATGATTAGAACCCTGTCCCTGGAGACATTCAAGGCCAGGCTGCACCAGGCTCTGAGCACCTGATGGAGCTGGGGATGTCCCTGTTCATTGCAGGAGAATTGAATTAAATGGCCTTGAAAGATCCCTTCCGACTCTTAAGGATTCAGTGATTCTATGATTTTGCTTCTGAATGCGTTTTTTTTTTTTTTTTTTTTTTTTTTTTTTGAATCTAGGTTGTTTTTTTTTTTTCTCCAGAGTACAAGCAGAAACAGTAATTTAGCTTTTCCTTTAATCTACTGGAATAGAAGAGACAAGCATGACAACTGTATTGAAGCTATGCTGGTCATTTTCAAAATATTCAACCATTAGAAGGAATCTGGGAATGAACATCCAAGAACATCTGGTTTCTGATTCCGATTTGTGAAAACAGATTGCTTAAAGACTTTGTTATTACTTGGGATCTAGGGAGTTGCATCAGGTGGGACAATTAGGATCATAATTCTCTAATAGGTTTGCTAGGGATGCTTTAGTGTAAAACTCTGAAAGATGAAAAATATTCTAGTGGCATCATGAGCTGAACTAATTTTATTTATTGTTTGGGTTGTATTTTTGTTTTAAAAAAAATCTCCATGCAAATCTGACTTAAGGAATATGAAAATAGGTTAACCTCAACTTAATAATCCAAGGGTAGATTTTATCCTTGCAGTTCTTCTGTAACTTTGAAGATGATAGAGGAAGATCTCTTCTTTTCTAAGTTAAACAACTTTTCACTAGTGGAGAGGAAATAATTTTTTGTACAATCTTGACACGATATCCTGGAACTTTAGCAAGTTACCCCAAATCTCACAGATGTTAATCTAGAACAAGTCGGGAGTAGAATAGGATGGTGTGCTGAGAAGCAGAGCCCTTTTTGTCTGATCTTAGAAGGTAATAAACAGTATATACTATTATTTGAAGTATTTCTTTATATCCTTGAAATTGCCTTTTCTGGATCTTTCTTGTGCTTCCAGAGCAGCTTGGTGTGTTAGCTGCTAAGTGAGAGAAAGCTTTGAGTTCACATTCATATTCAGTGAGTTTGGGGCAAACAAATACTGCAATCATTCCTTCACTTTCGATAGCATTTCAATTAAAAGTAGTAGAAATAGACCTCACTTTTAGTTGTGCTTTTTTCCTGAACAGATCAGAATTGTTAGATGTTATGCTTATTTTTGATGTACAGATATGTCTACCGACAGGCCAAAAAGTAGCAGTGTTTGGATATCTCCTCTTTCTGTTTTAAAAGAAAATATGATTGGCATAAATCTGGTAAACACTTAGTTTGCAGTTGAGATTAAAAAAGTTGTCATGTTGGCTGAGAGATTTTTTGTATTAGTAAGGGGAGAAAATGACATAGGTAAGTGCTGGTTTGAAAGTCTGCTTTGTTTGAAAACAAAATATCAGGTTTATGAAAGAAAAGCTGAAAAGCTTTTACTTGGATTGCTGTCTGCAATTCTAAGTAGCTGCCTTCATTATCAATACTCATAAAATTGTGTGTTCAAGAAGGCTTTAGAGAATTACTTCCCTGAAGAGGCACCAATATAGAAAATACAAATGGAAAAGAAAATAATTGACCTTTCAGTATTATAGATAACAGGATGTGTATGTAGTAGAATAGAACCTTTTCTGTTGTACTTTAGAGTTTTGCTTTTGGGAGATAGGGAGCTAAGAATTTGAGTGCGTGATTTGTTACTGTTTTGAGATGTTGACACATCTTTCAGGTTTTGGGTATGGACAGATTAGTAGGTTAGAGAGTCTGCTATCAGGAGAGTGAAAGGTTGTTAAATGATAGGATTATTTTTATCATGGAACTCTTTGTTTTTAACTACAACTCCCAAAGCCTAGGAGAGCAGAAGATTGTGTTGGTTTTGACTTGTTTGCTTTATCATTCTTTGATTACAAGCATAGGCATCTTCAGTCTTCTGGGTCCTTCCTCTCCTCGCTATGTATTTTTTGAGTGGATGGGGAGAGAGAAGGGAGGTACAGCAGGGCTGGTCATGACTTTCCTTCATAGTGTCATACCAATGTACTTAAACTCTTATTATTTTCACATTTGCTTAGATAAAATATCCTTGAGTCTACCAATATTATTTCTTTACAGTAACTCTTGGAAAAGTGTTTTTATTTTTCTTCTGTCTTTTTCTTTAAGTGTAAAAGCTAAATCGAGTCCTTCTCATATAAACCTAAATTAACTTGAAAAATTATGTTTTGAATTTAATTAAAGTGCCTTTTCTTTCAGTTGGATAATGAAGCTTGATAGGTGAAACATTGTACTGTGTTACTATCAGGTACTTCACTGCTGTACTTACTTGAGCCTGTGCTATCTCAGGTGCTGCTTTATCCACAGGGCATCGTATTTTGAAGCACATTCTGTTGAATGACTTGGATTGATTAAAACATGGTTGTAAAGTGATTCACCCTAATGACTAGATAACAGAAGACAGAAATTGGCTTGATGTTAAATTGAGTCTTTTTTATAACTGTTTCTCTCTTTCACTGATTTTTTTTTTCTGCGTTTGTACTCCTTTACTTAGTGTATTTTCCAAAGTACATAGCATCTGAATAACAGATCAAGCTGCTGCGTGTTCTGCTTAGAGCTGTATGCATATCCTATAGCAAGTCGTTTAACCTTACTTGTGCAATAGAAATATGTGCAATACAGATGTTAATTCTGGAAATTTGGGGGGTTTTTCAACATCTGTAAGTATTTGAATTGTAGACACATAATTATTTGGCCGTGAGTGTGTTGCTGTAAATAAGGAACACCTAGTTGGCTCAAATAGATGGCTAAATGAGATTGCTAGCTCTGTGATGGACATTCTTGTCTTTCATTGTACAAGAGGATTTGGAGTCCAGTTAAGCAGTGTTACAGTATGACTGACGGGCTGACAACTAGCGGGTTAGTATGGGGGGAAAACTCACTTTCATTATTATGCTGTGGAGGAAGAGTGGGAAACACTTGTGTCTACAACTACCTGCTTTTCCCCATGTGGGGACTCTGAAGGTTGTGTTCTGTGAATTTGCAAATCTGAAGGAGAGGATATTAAACCACTAAAAATGATAGGTTTCAAGAAAAAGTTATGAAAAATAGCACTTTCATCCATACTATTTTGTTGAAGTTAGAGAAACTTTGCGATACTGGAATCAAAATGTGGCAGAAGCAGTTACTGCTTCTAGAGTTACAGCTTCTGCGGATAACTTTCTGCAAGGATCTTTTGTGATTCTAAGCAACGATGTCTTGGTTTATCATTGCAGATGACTATGGACGAGAAATACGTAAACAGCATTTGGGATCTCCTAAAAAATGCAATCCAAGAGATCCAGCGTAAGAACAATAGTGGTCTCAGTTTTGAGGAGCTATATAGGAATGCATATACAATGGTGTTGCATAAACATGGAGAAAAACTCTACACTGGACTGAGAGAAGTGGTCACCGAGCATCTCATAAACAAGGTATGTCACTTTTACGAATTGCAGTTGGAAGTCTCTTAAGTGGAAGAATTCTGTTCAGTTATTTAAATTATAAAAGTCTGACATTATTTTGCAGTCTTTTGTTGAAATTGTATCAGTGCATTCAAAACATGGTAGTTTTGAGCTAACTTTGTGCTTAAATGACTTCATATTCCAGATATGGTTTGCTCTAAGTTTCAAATGGAGGACAAACTGTAGGAAGTGTTTGGAAGTGTGAAACAGGAAATAACTCTAACAGAAGCATTACTGCTGAGATAATGGGATTCTTACTTGGAAAAAAGAAGTTTGTGGCCTTCTGATGGCATTTTGTGACTTTCTCAGAACTAGTTTTGATTTGTTTTTCATCTGTGGAGCAAAATAAATACCCATGTAATAACCTGCTTGTTATGGGCAAATGAACTAATTCACAAGTTAATGAGAGTTGTGCTAGGATTACACAATGTAAAGAGGCAGTAAGCAACGTGCAAAAACAGCTCAGCAGCAACAGAAGTCCTGGGTAGTCTGCGTTCTATCGTTTCAGCTTTTTCAAAACCATGTAATTCAGTCAAAATGACAAGCAGAGAAATTTTGTTCATAAAGATGTCTGAGGAAAAAGCCACTTATATCTCATCTTAAACTAGGGAACGATCTCTCTAGATGCTCTGGGTAAAGTTTAGGGTTGATTAATAAGCATGCTATTAAAGAAGCCAAGTTGAAGCTTATTTTTTATAAGTCCAGATAATATTTAGAGATTATAGGATCCTAAGTCTAGGGAAGATGCCTTATTTTTTGCAATAACATTCATACCTACCTGTCTTTGAAAAGAAAGGCACTTTGATCCCATATTCTGACTGTAGATTCCGATGAAGTGTTGGAATTTTTTGTCCTCTTATTACAACAGTCATCCACCATCGTGTATCTTGGATGATTGCTTCTGGCTGGAATACGGAGGGTGGATGGGAGGTTTGTCTAAATAATGCATGATGTTTGGAAAGCTTTTTATGCCCGCTAACTGGAGTTACTGCTGTGGTTACAAAGAGAAGTGTGTTATTGCTGTGCCACAGGTGAGATTATTTTCTAAAGTCCTAAATTTCGAAGGCTTGGGCCAGGTAAATGTAGTGTGAAACCTGCTTTGGATATGTTTGGTTTTGTTTTCTTACTGTTTGTGTGAGAGGAAACATCCTGTATGAAGTGGCTGAATAACTTAGAACTATTCTATAACTGTAGCGCATCTGTGACTCTCAAACACTTCTGCTTTTGTAATACCTACATTCATAATTGTACTATTCCTATACAATGTGGCAAATGGCTGAGGCTTTTTGTGCTCTGTTTTTGTATACACCAGTGTTTACAGTCTATATTTAATAACAATTAGGACACTAAACTTTTTTTCACTTTGCGATTATCCTGTTTCAGTTTGAGGAAAGCTGCTTGTCTTTGTTCCCAGTTATTCTGTTCATTTGAATTGTCCTTATGCAAAAATCATTATTCTGAAGCACTGACTGTGTCAAACTGACCAGAGCAGAAGATCCTGCACATTCATGCAATCACTGCACTGCCTGAGAGGCTTATGCAGATACTAGTATAGGAAAAAACGCCTTTCTGACACTTAATGCTGGTTTTTCTGATGCTTTTAAGAAGTCCTGTGCTATAGCATTCTGATCTCTTTATATGATTAATCAAATGGTGTCTGTGTGCATGGTTAACAGGAGAAACAGATTTTTTTTTTAAACAAAGTACTGAGTTCTAGTAGTTAAATGCCATAAGGTTAAATTGGCTGAATTATTCAGGTGTCTGATGATTCCTTCCTATGAATTTCCAACTAATAAAAGTTCATGAAAACTATTTACTTTGATTAAGTGAAAATTTGCAGAAATTGTTCTCTTAAAAAAAAAAAAAAANCCTGATGGAGCTGGGGATGTCCCTGTTCATTGCAGGAGAATTGAATTAAATGGCCTTGAAAGATCCCTTCCGACTCTTAAGGATTCAGTGATTCTCTGTGTTATCTTCAAATATTCTGGCTTTTTTTTTTTTTTTTTTTTTTTTTTTGAATCTAGGTTGTTTTGTTTTTTTCTCCAGAGTACAAGCAGAAACAGTAATTTAGCTTTTCCTTTAATCTACTGGAATAGAAGAGACAAGCATGACAACTGTATTGAAGCTATGCTGGTCATTTTCAAAATATTCAACCATTAGAAGGAATCTGGGAATGAACATCCAAGAACATCTGGTTTCTGATTCCGATTTGTGAAAACAGATTGCTTAAAGACTTTGTTATTACTTGGGATCTAGGGAGTTGCATCAGGTGGGACAATTAGGATCATAATTCTCTAATAGGTTTGCTAGGGATGCTTTAGTGTAAAACTCTGAAAGATGAAAAATATTCTAGTGGCATCATGAGCTGAACTAATTTTATTTATTGTTTGGGTTGTATTTTTGTTTTAAAAAAAATCTCCATGCAAATCTGACTTAAGGAATATGAAAATAGGTTAACCTCAACTTAATAATCCAAGGGTAGATTTTATCCTTGCAGTTCTTCTGTAACTTTGAAGATGATAGAGGAAGATCTCTTCTTTTCTAAGTTAAACAACTTTTCACTAGTGGAGAGGAAATAATTTTTTGTACAATCTTGACACGATATCCTGGAACTTTAGCAAGTTACCCCAAATCTCACAGATGTTAATCTAGAACAAGTCGGGAGTAGAATAGGATGGTGTGCTGAGAAGCAGAGCCCTTTTTGTCTGATCTTAGAAGGTAATAAACAGTATATACTATTATTTGAAGTATTTCTTTATATCCTTGAAATTGCCTTTTCTGGATCTTTCTTGTGCTTCCAGAGCAGCTTGGTGTGTTAGCTGCTAAGTGAGAGAAAGCTTTGAGTTCACATTCATATTCAGTGAGTTTGGGGCAAACAAATACTGCAATCATTCCTTCACTTTCGATAGCATTTCAATTAAAAGTAGTAGAAATAGACCTCACTTTTAGTTGTGCTTTTTTCCTGAACAGATCAGAATTGTTAGATGTTATGCTTATTTTTGATGTACAGATATGTCTACCGACAGGCCAAAAAGTAGCAGTGTTTGGATATCTCCTCTTTCTGTTTTAAAAGAAAATATGATTGGCATAAATCTGGTAAACACTTAGTTTGCAGTTGAGATTAAAAAAGTTGTCATGTTGGCTGAGAGATTTTTTGTATTAGTAAGGGGAGAAAATGACATAGGTAAGTGCTGGTTTGAAAGTCTGCTTTGTTTGAAAACAAAATATCAGGTTTATGAAAGAAAAGCTGAAAAGCTTTTACTTGGATTGCTGTCTGCAATTCTAAGTAGCTGCCTTCATTATCAATACTCATAAAATTGTGTGTTCAAGAAGGCTTTAGAGAATTACTTCCCTGAAGAGGCACCAATATAGAAAATACAAATGGAAAAGAAAATAATTGACCTTTCAGTATTATAGATAACAGGATGTGTATGTAGTAGAATAGAACCTTTTCTGTTGTACTTTAGAGTTTTGCTTTTGGGAGATAGGGAGCTAAGAATTTGAGTGCGTGATTTGTTACTGTTTTGAGATGTTGACACATCTTTCAGGTTTTGGGTATGGACAGATTAGTAGGTTAGAGAGTCTGCTATCAGGAGAGTGAAAGGTTGTTAAATGATAGGATTATTTTTATCATGGAACTCTTTGTTTTTAACTACAACTCCCAAAGCCTAGGAGAGCAGAAGATTGTGTTGGTTTTGACTTGTTTGCTTTATCATTCTTTGATTACAAGCATAGGCATCTTCAGTCTTCTGGGTCCTTCCTCTCCTCGCTATGTATTTTTTGAGTGGATGGGGAGAGAGAAGGGAGGTACAGCAGGGCTGGTCATGACTTTCCTTCATAGTGTCATACCAATGTACTTAAACTCTTATTATTTTCACATTTGCTTAGATAAAATATCCTTGAGTCTACCAATATTATTTCTTTACAGTAACTCTTGGAAAAGTGTTTTTATTTTTCTTCTGTCTTTTTCTTTAAGTGTAAAAGCTAAATCGAGTCCTTCTCATATAAACCTAAATTAACTTGAAAAATTATGTTTTGAATTTAATTAAAGTGCCTTTTCTTTCAGTTGGATAATGAAGCTTGATAGGTGAAACATTGTACTGTGTTACTATCAGGTACTTCACTGCTGTACTTACTTGAGCCTGTGCTATCTCAGGTGCTGCTTTATCCACAGGGCATCGTATTTTGAAGCACATTCTGTTGAATGACTTGGATTGATTAAAACATGGTTGTAAAGTGATTCACCCTAATGACTAGATAACAGAAGACAGAAATTGGCTTGATGTTAAATTGAGTCTTTTTTATAACTGTTTCTCTCTTTCACTGATTTTTTTTTTCTGCGTTTGTACTCCTTTACTTAGTGTATTTTCCAAAGTACATAGCATCTGAATAACAGATCAAGCTGCTGCGTGTTCTGCTTAGAGCTGTATGCATATCCTATAGCAAGTCGTTTAACCTTACTTGTGCAATAGAAATATGTGCAATACAGATGTTAATTCTGGAAATTTGGGGGGTTTTTCAACATCTGTAAGTATTTGAATTGTAGACACATAATTATTTGGCCGTGAGTGTGTTGCTGTAAATAAGGAACACCTAGTTGGCTCAAATAGATGGCTAAATGAGATTGCTAGCTCTGTGATGGACATTCTTGTCTTTCATTGTACAAGAGGATTTGGAGTCCAGTTAAGCAGTGTTACAGTATGACTGACGGGCTGACAACTAGCGGGTTAGTATGGGGGGAAAACTCACTTTCATTATTATGCTGTGGAGGAAGAGTGGGAAACACTTGTGTCTACAACTACCTGCTTTTCCCCATGTGGGGACTCTGAAGGTTGTGTTCTGTGAATTTGCAAATCTGAAGGAGAGGATATTAAACCACTAAAAATGATAGGTTTCAAGAAAAAGTTATGAAAAATAGCACTTTCATCCATACTATTTTGTTGAAGTTAGAGAAACTTTGCGATACTGGAATCAAAATGTGGCAGAAGCAGTTACTGCTTCTAGAGTTACAGCTTCTGCGGATAACTTTCTGCAAGGATCTTTTGTGATTCTAAGCAACGATGTCTTGGTTTATCATTGCAGATGACTATGGACGAGAAATACGTAAACAGCATTTGGGATCTCCTAAAAAATGCAATCCAAGAGATCCAGCGTAAGAACAATAGTGGTCTCAGTTTTGAGGAGCTATATAGGAATGCATATACAATGGTGTTGCATAAACATGGAGAAAAACTCTACACTGGACTGAGAGAAGTGGTCACCGAGCATCTCATAAACAAGGTATGTCACTTTTACGAATTGCAGTTGGAAGTCTCTTAAGTGGAAGAATTCTGTTCAGTTATTTAAATTATAAAAGTCTGACATTATTTTGCAGTCTTTTGTTGAAATTGTATCAGTGCATTCAAAACATGGTAGTTTTGAGCTAACTTTGTGCTTAAATGACTTCATATTCCAGATATGGTTTGCTCTAAGTTTCAAATGGAGGACAAACTGTAGGAAGTGTTTGGAAGTGTGAAACAGGAAATAACTCTAACAGAAGCATTACTGCTGAGATAATGGGATTCTTACTTGGAAAAAAGAAGTTTGTGGCCTTCTGATGGCATTTTGTGACTTTCTCAGAACTAGTTTTGATTTGTTTTTCATCTGTGGAGCAAAATAAATACCCATGTAATAACCTGCTTGTTATGGGCAAATGAACTAATTCACAAGTTAATGAGAGTTGTGCTAGGATTACACAATGTAAAGAGGCAGTAAGCAACGTGCAAAAACAGCTCAGCAGCAACAGAAGTCCTGGGTAGTCTGCGTTCTATCGTTTCAGCTTTTTCAAAACCATGTAATTCAGTCAAAATGACAAGCAGAGAAATTTTGTTCATAAAGATGTCTGAGGAAAAAGCCACTTATATCTCATCTTAAACTAGGGAACGATCTCTCTAGATGCTCTGGGTAAAGTTTAGGGTTGATTAATAAGCATGCTATTAAAGAAGCCAAGTTGAAGCTTATTTTTTATAAGTCCAGATAATATTTAGAGATTATAGGATCCTAAGTCTAGGGAAGATGCCTTATTTTTTGCAATAACATTCATACCTACCTGTCTTTGAAAAGAAAGGCACTTTGATCCCATATTCTGACTGTAGATTCCGATGAAGTGTTGGAATTTTTTGTCCTCTTATTACAACAGTCATCCACCATCGTGTATCTTGGATGATTGCTTCTGGCTGGAATACGGAGGGTGGATGGGAGGTTTGTCTAAATAATGCATGATGTTTGGAAAGCTTTTTATGCCCGCTAACTGGAGTTACTGCTGTGGTTACAAAGAGAAGTGTGTTATTGCTGTGCCACAGGTGAGATTATTTTCTAAAGTCCTAAATTTCGAAGGCTTGGGCCAGGTAAATGTAGTGTGAAACCTGCTTTGGATATGTTTGGTTTTGTTTTCTTACTGTTTGTGTGAGAGGAAACATCCTGTATGAAGTGGCTGAATAACTTAGAACTATTCTATAACTGTAGCGCATCTGTGACTCTCAAACACTTCTGCTTTTGTAATACCTACATTCATAATTGTACTATTCCTATACAATGTGGCAAATGGCTGAGGCTTTTTGTGCTCTGTTTTTGTATACACCAGTGTTTACAGTCTATATTTAATAACAATTAGGACACTAAACTTTTTTTCACTTTGCGATTATCCTGTTTCAGTTTGAGGAAAGCTGCTTGTCTTTGTTCCCAGTTATTCTGTTCATTTGAATTGTCCTTATGCAAAAATCATTATTCTGAAGCACTGACTGTGTCAAACTGACCAGAGCAGAAGATCCTGCACATTCATGCAATCACTGCACTGCCTGAGAGGCTTATGCAGATACTAGTATAGGAAAAAACGCCTTTCTGACACTTAATGCTGGTTTTTCTGATGCTTTTAAGAAGTCCTGTGCTATAGCATTCTGATCTCTTTATATGATTAATCAAATGGTGTCTGTGTGCATGGTTAACAGGAGAAACAGATTTTTTTTTTAAACAAAGTACTGAGTTCTAGTAGTTAAATGCCATAAGGTTAAATTGGCTGAATTATTCAGGTGTCTGATGATTCCTTCCTATGAATTTCCAACTAATAAAAGTTCATGAAAACTATTTACTTTGATTAAGTGAAAATTTGCAGAAATTGTTCTCTTAAAAAAAAAAAAAAACGGGCATGCAGTCGTTCTGAGGAGCAGAACTTACGTTTTAAATTGCTAGAATCCTTCAAACAAAATTGCTACTTGCTGTCTGCATCTACTGGTAATCTTTTTGCAAGAAGTTATGTGCCTGTAGTATTGCAGTCACGCTAGTTAGTTAAGAGTAGATGCAGAGGCAGTGTATTCAGATGTTTTTAAACATGGCTGTCAATCTTGCGGAGCAAATGTTTGGTTTTGGTGTGGCATAGTTAAGAGCTCTATTTATTCTTTATACTTAATTGCTAGGTGAATGTTGTACTCCGATCAATATTTTTAGTATAAGGAAACTTTCATAGTAATATTTAACTTCTAAGAAAAAAAATTATGCCATGGGTTGCCTTTACAATGTATTTAGTTGTAGCTAAAATGATATGTGCAAACAAAGTACAACCACACAAGATGAAAGCGCCTAAGATACCATAAAGTATGATTGGTTTTGAACTTGCAGACCCCAGCTGCTTGTGGTTATGCTCATCATGCTGTGACTTCTTGATGAAGGAAGAAGTAAGCCAAGTAATTTACTCTGCATCACTGATAGGAGTTAGCTGCCTTGAGCTACCTTGTATTTACCACAGGATGGGGACATGCTAAAACTTGTGTTTGCCTTTATATTGACATGATTGTTATAATATCTGTAAAATTAAATTAAAAAGTGTCATTGAATAAAAGGTATTAAGACCTTTCGCTTCAATTCAAGCAAAGAAAAAAAGGTGCACTTAATTATTGGGCATCTAATACTATGCTGATTGTTTCTTGTTGTTTGGCAGCCTTGTAGCTTGATTTGGGTGCTTCCTTCGCATGTCTTGAGCCTGGTCTGTTCCTTCAACACAAAAAAGCTGTAGAAGTGCTTAAAACAAACGAACAAAAAACCCCACAAAGCTTAGTTTACAGATTATGTTTAATGATAAGTAACATCACTTGTTGGAGGAAAAAGATATCTTGAAGTCAGTTTGCAAGGTAATGTTTTCAAAATTCCCTTTATTTTTATGAGTGTTTCAATCTGTTAAAATTCAAACTGTCCAGACCTGCAGTTT
The DNA here is from genome assembly GCF_002078875.1 of Numida meleagris. Lineage (NCBI taxonomy): Eukaryota > Metazoa > Chordata > Aves > Galliformes > Numididae > Numida > Numida meleagris. Next base: position 16,011,417 of record NC_034412.1, read on the forward strand.
TTTAGATTGGTGAGATGGAAGAATTGATTGATTTGTTGGCTAAGCTCAATATAATATTTTTTTGTGGGTGATACATGGCCAGAGTACGCTACTCAAAGATTCAGAAATGTCAAGGACTGTCCTACACCTGAATGGACTGAAATGTGCTGGTTCAGGGAGATACTAGAGCATTACTGAAGAGATTCTTGGGATATTCTTGATGTTATAACTAGACAGCAGGTGTAAACAGCAACAGGCTTGGCTTTTGTAGCAACTTGAAGGACAGTTTTCCAAATCTTTCTGCATCTGAAAATAAACTGAGGGAGAGTGTCATTGGGAAGCTTCACAGAGAGACTTAGAGTAGCTTTGTGTTTGCAGCACCCATTCCTGGATTTATGACACATTTTCAGAAAGCCTGGCATAGTGTAGCAGAGGTGGTGCAGGTGTGAGAGCTCCTGTGCCTGCCTGGAAGCAAGTCCTCCTTGCAGCCTGAGCACCCTGTTATGGTACCAGCCGGTGTGTAAATTGGTATTGGCTTAATGCAGCAGGATTACGGTCATGGATGTGTGCGATTATAAGGGCACGGACCTGTGACGGTCTTCTGTATACTTGGGTAGAACTGATCAGTCCCTATGCTGACTATCCATGCTTCTGAACTAATTGTGCTTTTAGCTTTTCTTTGGTGTTTTGCTAGTGTGATTCATCTACTAAATGTTATGTTTCCAGGTTTTCTTCATATTTATTAGGGAATTGAAAGCAGCCATGACGAGGTTCTTTCTCTTGTTCTTGGAAATTGAGCTCACACTCTACAAATGTGGCTGGGGAAGTTCACAATGTGTATTTATATTTTAGCTAAAAGCTATACAGATTGAATGACAACAGCACACACCTTTGGGAGACCAAAGGCCAAGTGACAGTCACTGCTGGAAGAAGCGAGGCAGGCAGCAGCAGCAGCTGTGTGTTGTACCAGAACGCTGTGTTTTCCAAAAGCCAGGAGGGGAGCCTGGTTAAGGTCTGTGGTGTAGGAGCTGGAACATTTCAGAAAGCTCTGAACAACCTGTGGGCATACCTACATTCAGCCACTGTTAACGAGGCTGAATGTTACTCGGGTAAGCTTCTGCAGCTTCTGGAGAAGAGGCCGTAGTGTGTGGATGGTATGTGATGCTGTGGATTTGGTTTGCCCGTGGAAGTTGTTGGATACATATTAGCAGACTGCATTATTTTAGTTACACTGCTTTTGCCTGGTAAATTTATTAAGTTTGAATGACAGAATGATGTCTGTCAGGTGGTTACAGTTGAAGTTGTTGCAGCTTGTGGCTGCTTGTTACCTGTGTTTTGCTTTCCTGTTTGAATTGACAATAAATTCTTACTAGCACCCAAGTATAAATGCAAATGTATAAATGTAAAAATACACATTTTTTTTTTGAAGGATGGAGTACTACAGGATACATTTACTGCGGGTTGGTGTGTAGGGAGTGAACGAAAGGCAGCTTATTCTACATGAACACACAAGTTAGGGACATAATATCCCATGCCTATGCGATGTGAACTAACTATCCTCAATCAGCAAGAGTTCTGGGGACATGTGCAGTGTGATGCTGGTCCTGTTTCTCAGGTTGGAACAGTCCAATAGAAGAATATTTTTGGCCTTGTTACAAGGGCAGGAAAAATAGGAACAGGAATCGAGAGAGGATTCAGGGAAAGACTAATTGACTTGGCTATTATAAAAATGCATAGGAAGTTACAGTTTTCCCAACCATGTTTGCACTTGGGCCTTCAGAGGAAAGAAGAGCAAAGCTGAAGCCTTCTAGGTGAAGTGTATTTAAGATGCTGGCTGTAGCGTTTCCTGATCATGGCAAAAATAATAATAATAATAATAAAAAAAAAACTACTCTCCTTAGGTGCTATGTGGTGGTTTTCCTTGTAGCTACTAGGGAAAGTGGAATGTGTGTTGGTGGATCAGATCAGAAACCAACTAGAGCATTTTTGGACTCTCAACTGGAGAGGTATCTTAGCCTCTGAGCATGCCTCTTGTGTAAGGCATAGGACACTGAATGTGACATGAAGCACAGCTGTGGGGTATTTTGTTTTGTACTGCAGCGTGACATGGAAGAAGATGTACCATGATGCTGCCTTAAGCTGCTTTGGGAGAGTGCGGACAGCGCAGGTGCACTAGCAGACTTTCCCCTGCTGTTGAGAAAAAGAAATGAGGTGTATTTGCAATGCAGTCCCTTCAGTGTGCAGAGAACGGTAGCATTTGGTCTAATTTCCTAGTAAACTAGTTGCATTTTGAAGTGGGAGAACCAAAGAAACTACTGCTATCCAGTACAGCAAAGAAATGTTCCCAGTTTTGCTAATGTTTAGAACGAGGTCTCATTTCACAATTAGCAGTCTTCAAATTGTCTGTTTAGAAGGTGGCAGCTTGTAAAATCTTGTGGCAGTTTTATAAAGCCTTGATTTACTGAACCGTTAACATGTTTTTTAGGTACAAATTTAAGCATACTTTTCACTTCCTCTTCTTACCACCATCACTATGCATAACTGCACAAAAATCCAGCTGCAAAGATAGGGTTTTGCTGGGCTGTATGAACTTGAAGCTCTACCCCATCTGCACTTGGCAGCCTTGATGGTTATTCTCATCATCTTTGCAAACATGCCTAGTGATCTGTGTGCTGCTTCTAATATTATTTATTGCCTACTTAGCCTGTTGACTTTCCTCTTTTGGAAATAGGGTTGGAAAAGATTTATACAAATTTGTATTAAAATTCAAGATTTTATGTCATCATTACAAGCAGTACTGGAATTGTTTTATCTGTCCTCTATGGATGGTGTGTATAGATTATTTGCCAGAAGCCAACTTTAACTAAACGTCTGTCTTTTTGTCCTTTCATGAGTACGAGTGGTGTTGGTATTTTTTTCCGTGATAGATACTGTTGGTTTTTTTTAAGTCAGGTTCCTTACAAAAGAGGGGGGAAAAATGAGGAATAAGTTTGTTTGTTTTCCATTTCTTCAGGTTTCTCTTCTACAGAAGATTTAAGCTTGAGCACTGTAATACATGGCTACTTCATGCAAATCAAAATGCAAAACCAGATGTTCTTTTTGATTAGTGGGGAGTACTGGTGTCAGAAATAAAGTCTGAAGTTGATGGGACGAACGAATTAACTAGAAACGGGATTAATAAAAGCTGACTTTCTTTTGTTCTCTTAAGCCTTGTTGTTAGTGGTTATGCATTATTAGTAGAGGAGTCTGGTCTTGACTGTGTGAAAGTCTCCTTTCAGAACTGTTACTTGCTGCAACTGTCGCAGCTACTGTTCTACCTGAGCTTATTTCTGTTTGTAACATGTATCAGTGCTCTCTAATATTGGGAAATGACTTATGCTACAGTGTTTCAATTACTATCGTATGGAATTGAACCTTATTTGCTCTTGTTTTCAGCTTGGTTTTTTCATACCTGTTTAAAGCCTTGTTTTTCTACTGAAATTATATACGGGGTCAGCAGCTAGGAAAAGTATGAGCATGTCTGTAATATTTGAAGTTCGGAGAAGAGCGAATATTTTTTTGTGAAGCAAAGCTTGTTAAGATTTAAATGATGTGGGGGAATCTGACTTGATTTTATGACAATATGTCCTTTTCTCCTTTAGGTGCGAGAAGATGTATTAAACTCCCTGAATAACAACTTTTTACAAACACTAAACCAAGCGTGGAATGATCATCAAACAGCAATGGTGATGATTAGAGACATTCTGATGTATATGGTGGGTATTCTGCTTTTTCACGTTTAATTTGATGTCTGGTTGTTTTTTGACGACTGTAAGCAATTGAACTGGGGGGGGTGAAAGGCAAGGTATGCTTAACAGTCATCTTCTTTTGAATTTGTATGTACATGGCACCAATATTACAGTTATTTGACAAATTAAAACTAGGTTCTTTTTTTTCCAGTTATTAGGAAAATGCATCAAAAACTGGCTGAATCTTGTGGTTCTTAAGTTACTTTATTCACCTAGTGGTAGTTTCTTACTGTAGAAAGCATGATGGTGCAGACCCTGCACAAACTCCTGGTGTAGTTAGTTGTTCTTTAAACTTCATTGTTTAGAGGATGTCTGTGCTTAGGTACAACTGGTGTCCTTCAGTAAGTGTTGAATTCAAATTGAATGTTTTCCTCTTCATGCAGAGGTAGGTCTAAGATTACAAAGTATGAGTAGATAAACATATATTTAGTTAGATATTAGTAATTTTGTAAGAAAAAAATGAATTTCTAACCTGAGAGCTAGCAGAAATGCCTGTTTTTGGAGACAGAGGGCCTTATGTTTTTGTCTGGATCATATTGTGCTTTAGATAGTACACTTATATTTAAATTCCCAGAGTAGTGGGCATACATAGTTTTTAGCCCAGAGCTTAACTTGAGAAGTGAAAATGATACATATTGAGAGACTGTTTTTAGTGTAAAATCTGTTACTCCACATATCATGCTAAAACTAGTATTATATGTAATATTGGTCAGTGAAGGATAAGATAATGATATTTCTTCATTTTTTTTATTGTCAAGAAAGATGATTGACTGAGATTATACTGCATCTACTTAATAACCAAAGTTCATGCAGGAATTGAAGATACTATACTGTGAAACTGAACCTCTTTGGATTAGCTTTGATGAAATACTGTTCGTTAATAAGATACTAAAAGCTAAAGAATTATGAGTAACTATTGTAGCTACATAATTCAGTCATTTCCTTATGGTTTTACTGGCTATCCGTGTTCCTTTCTGTTGTTGTCACTGAGAATGGACATGGTATCTAAATGGTATCTAAATATCGAGTGCAGAATAAAATGCCTTCAGTGATGCTTTTATCTGTGTGCCTTATATTGGCAAAAGGAAGATTTGAAGATCATATCATGTTGAGAAGATGTGCTGTCTTCATTACGAGAAATGCTAGATTCTTTGCTAGTGAGGGACAAATACAAGTAGTTGCTGTTAAGCTGCATCTGGATAAATTCAAATAGAAAATCAGACAGAAATAGTATCCATAAGAATGGTTAATGGGTAATCAACCAAAACTAGTGATGAGTTTCCAGGAGCATTAGAAGATGGAATTCAGAGCTTTCCAGGGGAAGTTTAATTATGTCCTATTTCCTATTTCAGTGAAGGAAGTGCTGGATTCCATCAGATCTTTAGAATCATAGAATCTTTAAGGTTGCAAAAGACTTCTGAGATCATCTAGTTCAACTGCCAGTATTGCCCACTAATCTGTGTCCCTGAGTACTACATCTGCTCTCCCTGAGCAGCCTGTGCCAGTGCCTCTCTACTCTTTCTGAGAAGAAATTTTTCCTAATAGCCAACCTGAACATCCCCTGGCACAACTAAAGGCCATCACCTCTCGTCCTGTCACTGTTAGTAGGTAGCAAAGGCCAACCCCCACCTCATCACAACCTCTTTTCAGGGAGCTTAGAGAGCAGTGAGATCTCCCCTGAGCCTCCTCTTCTCCAGACTGAACATCGCAGTTCCCTGAGCTGCTTAACACTTGTGCTCCAGACCCTTCACAGCTCCATTGCCCTTCTCTGGACATGCTCCAGGTCCTCAATGTCTTTCTTGTAGTGAGGGGCCCAAAACTGAATACAGTAGTTGAGGTACAGCCTCAGAAGGGGACCTGAAGTACAAATTGGACTTTATTGGGTTGCTGAGGTTTTTTTTTAGATTCAGAACAGAATAGTAAACAAATCTGAATATCTTTGGAATATATAGCTAGCATGGAAGTACCTGTGGTGGCTATCATAGAGAAGTCTTTCCATGTGCTGTTTGAGTTCCTAATTATTTCAAGTGGATCTTCAGTTGAGGCTTCCCCTTGGCTAATTATTTGCCTCTCTATAGTGTTTTCTTTGTACAAAGATGAGAACCGAAGAAATGGGACAGATGCATCAACAGTAAAATAATTTTGTGGTATAAGAGTAAACAATAACTTTTTCTTTCTAAATGTTCCAAGGAACTTGTCAAGCTTTAAGAGCAGTGACGTGTGCTCGTTAAACATCTATAACATGATTTTATAATTATTAATTTAATCTTCATTAGAATAATCTAATGCAGGGAGCTCATGAAATGGACAGACTGGCCTTTTCTTTAAATTGAAGAAGCATGGAACATATTGTCATTAGAAAATACACACTTGGATACAAATTGAAGCATAAACGATGGTTTAAAATTGGACTACTCAAAGACTTGCAGTTTCATTTTTGTCATTAGAATAACTTGTTGAGTCAATGTAATTGTGTTCATTAGAGTAAGATTAAGAGCAGGAACATTCAAGTGTTATGTACTCCTTAAAAATGCTTAAAATAGCTGCTAGTACCATGGAGTTGTGAGCTGGAGGGGCATCTGTCAAAGATATCCCTTCGTGTTCTTAAGATAAAGAACTTCATAAAGTAAGGAATTATTTATTCTTCTGTGAGATTCATCTGAATGAAATTTAGTTTTGTAGTGACATGTCAGAAGAAGTTTATATATCTTTATTCATGCACAGTTAATATTATTTAAATAAAAATATTTGGTCATTAAAAAAAAAAATGCAAACCACTGTGTAAACTCAGTCACAAGCCACTGTTAATTGATGTGCTTGTGTTCTATCAGAAGTGCGTGCAACTATAGTATGCTTGTAAATAAGGGGTAACCCAGTCCTTCTCTTATTTTGTGGGCTGTCCCCATTGCTTATCTGTCAGTTTCAGGAAATGTAACAATTGTACCCAAGAAGCCACAGTTTGACATCAGTGAAAATACAACATTTAACAGTCTCTAATCTTATTCTACTAAATTCATGCTTCAGCTGAGTGATTGTACATCCTAATCTTAAGCTGTGTCTGTTTTAGTGCTGTTAATTTTCCAGCTTATTTTGAACCATTATGATCTAATTCAAAGCAAGTACTTTCCCATTACCTCTTTTTTTTCTGTTTAGATTTGCCACTTCTAAAATGAAAACGAGTTCCATAGGATCTGTTTAGAAAGGCATATATTTTGTATGATGCGGTTTATGCATTATTGTGGTAGTTATTTGTAGATTAGCATATTTGCAGTTTGAGGTTTCTGGCAGAAGTTCATTTCCATTTGAAACCTTAGGGCACTTCAAAGTTTGCATTGTGATTGTGTTTGAGGAAAAATCCGTAACTGTGTCTCTTTTGTCTGGTGAAAGTTTGCTTGGTTTCATATCTGTTCTACATCCTCTCCTTCTTGCTTAAAATTTTGCAACCTGAAATCGTACAGTGAAGGCAAATGTAGCTTTCTTGAGATATTTCAGTGCCAGCAATTGAATTTCAAGAATACGTAGCTCTGCTGCATTTTGGTAGTATGTGTGAACCGGGCTCTTCATTTTGGCTCTACTTAGGCTACAGTAATCAGTGCCAGAAAGATGTAACAGTGTAAATACTTGACGCTGTCTGCAGCAAGCAGAGAGGCACCAAAGTAGTGAAGTCATGGGTTAAGCAGCTTCTTCTCTGAGTGAAGTCATGTTCTAAGGCATGCTCAAGTAGTGGAGTAGTGTGTGTGTGTGTGGGTATATCTGAAATGCTGCCTCAGTTACGGCTGCGGTGTAGGTGAGCATGCCCACAGTTCTTGTTTAGCTGCTGTATGCAGCAGTAGCAGTGGAGATGTGTTTGTTTGGTGATCTCCATGTTACACAGTGTGAGTGCTCCTGGAACACTGTATGGAAAATGAACTGTACTGGGTTCTGTGTTGTCGCTTCTTCACTGTTTGTACTTGCTAAATATAAATTTCAGGTATATAAATGCAACAGTCACAGCCCTGGCTGTGCATGGGCATACACACAGAGCCAGCGCTGTCAGAAGCCATTGCTGTTCAAATGCTGCTGTGTGTTTTGAAGAGCGTTCCCCTCTCATCTGTGCAGCTCACAAAACCAGTGTCTTGTTTGAAGCCAGTGCTGCCTGGTTGGCCAGCCGAGTTTTGACCTCGGGGTGCAGGACTTTCCTTGCTCGTGGCTCGCATATGGGTTAGCAGGGAGAAGCGTTGGCTTTATCTTCACAACTTTCGTTAAAGATATTTGCTGTATGCTAGCATCTGAAGGCTGAACAGCCACCAGACAGAGTTGAAGCAAAATGTGGCTGTTGATAATGTGCAGAAGGTAACTTGTTTTAGCTGAGATCAGAATTATTCTGCAGCGTAAGCAGTGCTGTAACTTATGAATAATTGCTGTCTGAAACTCCACCCATGACTCCTGAGAGTTACTCTTACCTTTTAAGCACCTGCTACTTCTCCCCATGGGAAGGGATTGCTGTTGGGTAGCGAGTTGCCTTGTCAGTCAAACCTGTTCCCAGGTGAAGCTTCTTGGCTCCAAGATTAATTTTTTTTTGATGGTGAGGGGAGCTTCCAGTAAACAATAACAGGGATCTGGTACCGAGGGAGAGCTTATCGGCAATATTATGGGCACTAATGCTGCTGCTTTAGTTTGGGTGTTATAGTGTGGTCTGGCTTACTGAAGGGGAGGTTGCAGTTGCACTGAGAAGAGTTTCTAGTGCAGTTATTCCTTCATTTCATAATGGCAGTGTTAAACACTGCCTGCCACAACAGAAACCACACAGATGAGTCACAGCCATTGCTTTGATCCATTTTGATATTCTGCTGCCTGTGCTTCAGAGGCCTGAATGCTCTCTGGAATGAAATATCTATTCTTTTTTCCACAAGTTACATAGCATATTAGACACTTAATTTTCTTTCATCTCTTTAAAAAGTGTACTTATTGCAGAATCATGGTTACTTTTGTTCTTGATACAGTTGTGTAAATCAGAGTGAAATAAACTGTGTTGTTTCTAAACAACAGGAAGAAATGAAAAATAATAACATTCTAAGGATCTAGACCAACGTGGGTCACTAAATTGACTTTGTGATACCTAACGGAGTAGTGTTTTTGGTTTGAGGCAGAGTTCAGCTGGCTTCCTGGACCACAGAGGGTGTATGAACTAAGTGCTACCTGTCTGCAGGGCATTAGTGGGAAAAGGTTCTTGCATTGTGGAAACTGGTATTTCACTTTCCTGTACTAATCAGGAGACAGTCTGTTACGTAATTGCTATAGGAATAACTTTTCCATGTGTATTTGGCTGCTAAAATACTAAAGGTTGTGGAATCTGTTCCTTCTCATTTCTTCTAATTGTGGAACCTGTATAAATGTACGATTTTGCAATTTTTTCTATAGTCTGAATAATTATTTTAGAAGTAAGTCTAATTTTCTGTGTTTTGAATAATTTTATACCTAAATTCTGAGTGTAGTAAGGCGCTTAAAAAGGTAACTGATGGAACCAATGGGGAAATTAATCTTTATACTCCAGTTAAAACATTGCTCATCATCCTCTGTAGGACTTGATTTTTGTTGCTTTTGTTTTTTAGTTGTGTAAATTCTCAGAAAACCTTTTCACAATCCTATTTGTGAGTGTAGAACTTCTTAATTTTCATTATGAGCATCCTGAGGCTTAAGCAGTAGTAAAGCAATAGTAACAACTTGAACAAATACTTCGGAATAATGGATTATGTCCTAGCAAAAAATTGAAAAACAAACAAAAAAAAAAACCCAAAATGAATCAACAAAAAACATTATTGCTCTTTTCAGAAATAGTTTTTAAAAACTCACAACTTTTCTATTTGTTGTTTTAACGATTGTATCTACTAAAATACTACTATATAGATACACGTTTTCTGTCTCGTGGTGACTTTATTAATAGTCTTGCTTTTCTAGTGCACTGATGAGTTGGAGAAAGGAATAGAAGAGAGAGAGATCAATCAGAACTAAAGAAAATAGAAAAAAACGTTGAGCATTTTTGCAAATAGCAGTAAGAAAACTCTGGGTGTCTGCTCAGTAGTGTCTCAATGAACTGCATGGGGGTGTTTGTGCTGTGCAGACCTATAATGCCGTTCCGAGCATCAGCCTAGATTTGTAACTGTATGTAGTAGAGGGCTAGAGGATGGTCAGGCAGCTTGACCTGTCTCATAGATTGAGATTATGTAGGGAGATAGAACAATTGCTATGTTTAGTATAGTTTTATGCAACAAAGTTTCAAGATACTTGCTCAAGTTGAAAGGAAGTGAGCTTTCTAATAGTGGTCCAGCAGGAGCCCTTATGAACAATTTGCATTACCAGTTGATAAATCTTGACTGTAATTATTCTTATTTTGGCTTTACTTCTGTTCAGCTAATGATGCTATTTCAATAAGTTTCATTAAGTAATGAGGAGGAACTGTGAACTTGAGTGGTAGGATTATGAATGGGAGATAGGGAAAAATAACTTATTCTTTGAAGAGGAAAAAGGGGGTGGATGGAAGGGAATTGAGTAGATAAATAAAAAAAGTCTTTCAGATTGTGCTATGATTTTTCCAAGTATTTGGGGGCTCCCCTTCTCTCCAACTGAAAAAGTGTCAGGGGTGTGGATTTGTTCTTGCCTGGTTTAGTCATAAATGTTGTGCTTACAATCTTAAGTGATGTAGCCTTTCTATTAAATGAAGTTTTGGAAAACTGGACTGATTATGAGGTTATCTTAATGATGAGAAGAAGGAAGATTCATTTGATTATATCTGTACAGCACCAATATGACTAATCTGCATTTCTGAAAAACCTGGGGATGGTGAATTTAAAATGTTATTGCTTTGTATACCTTCATTGTAGGACCGTGTCTATGTGCAACAAAATAATGTGGAGAATGTCTACAATTTGGGTTTGATTATTTTTCGAGATCAAGTTGTACGCTATGGCTGTATTAGAGATCACTTACGGCAAACTCTGCTGGATATGATTGCGAGAGAAAGGAAAGGAGAGGTGGTAGACAGGTAAGATGTTTGTAAGTGACTGTTTTCTGTTGTAAATGATACTTACCAATTCGTGAGTGAATCACGAACATACACAACTAAATCATTACTTAAGCAAAAGTTTCTGCATAACATGGAAAAAAACCCACATTTTTTCTTTTTACTAAAACTGAAAATAATGGTAAATGGATAAGCTCATTAACACATTTTTAATATTAATCTTGAGATCCGTATTAAAGTTTTTGTTAAATGTCTCCATTACCACCTGCTGTCAGAGCATCTTATTATAAAGTAGAGGTTTGACAATTCTCTGCCCCTTGTTATCATCCTGCTCATCCTCTGTACTGAGACGTTGTTTAACTTTCCTCTACCTGCTTTGCTTGATTTTTGAAGACTTCTTTTTATTTTCCATTTCCCCTCCTGATGGTTTTAACTCATCTAGTTCTTGGTAGTTCGGTTGTCTCTGAGCTTTAAAATCTGTTCCTCATGTTCTCTTGCCATATTTGTGGAAGTAAAGTTTTGATAGCACACACTTCAGATGCTGCAGCTGAAGTAACTCGAAGTTTGCAAGTTTTTTTTATGTTTCTCCAGTTTCAGAACAGCTGTTGGGTGTGGAGATATGTAAACTTCATGCTACTTTGGCTGCAGTTCTGTAATTGGGATTGCCCAACACGCAGTTTATGAAGAGAAAAATACTTGCTGGCAACAGCTGTATATCGTCCTCTGCTGCCAGAAAGTAGAATTTTTTTCATAGATACAGTTCTTTTGTTTTTTAATTTTATCAACGTGTTTATGCTTAAAAAGATGCTTAAGTTGCGGATATGTTTTTATACTCTGCCTGGCACCTTCCATCTGTGCAATTGTCTTGAATTGTTTACTACTAATCTACACATGCAGTTTTCAGTTTTCATTGGTTATTTTCTTGTGTGCTGAAATATATTCCTGTTAATAGTTTTCGGAATTGCTAGGGCTTGAGATCTGCTTCCCTGTCATTATATTTAAAATATAAATGTTGTCAGCTCCTTAGTTTTGAACAGAAATGATCTTATTACTGTAATCTTCTGGAAAACCTTTCTTGCAGCAAACAGATGTAGGATAGACTTTTTATTAGTACATTTTAAGTTAAAATTTTCTGAGTTGTTATTCTGCTATGTACTCCCTATGTTATGGCGATTTCTCAAGTTGTTAACAACTTACTTTTGGCAGAGGCGCGATAAGAAACGCTTGCCAGATGTTAATGATTCTAGGTCTTGAAGGAAGATCAGTCTATGAAGAAGACTTTGAGGCTCCATTTTTGGAGATGTCTGCAGAATTTTTTCAGGTACAGCAGTTTTGTAATTACTGTATTTGGAATGCTTTTCTAGTTGCTTGGAATCGTGCGAGTTATTGGTACTTTAAGTAACTAGTATTTATTTGACAAGTATGTCAATCTGTTAAATGAAATAAGAAGCGTGACTAACTTTGAGGAAAAAGTAACACTAATTTCACAGAATTAGCATAATTTAAATGTAATGGTGAGCATTGTCATTCTCAAGAATAATGAGAAAACCGTAGATGCACGTAACTCAAATATGACACAAACTGCTGTTTGAGAAGAATTTGTTTTCTTTGGACCTGTGGCTAAAACTCTTGTTGGTCCCTGGCTATTAGGCTGGTTTAGTTAACTTTAGCATGAAAAATACTTCAATTCGTGTACCCTCATACGTGCATAACACAGTGAGTGAAATAGAACTTTTATTTTGTGTTAAGCATATATGTAAATCGTGGAGGTCTCGTTTGTTGGACATGCTGGGAGTGATTTAACTTGTTGATGAATGCTGATCTGAAATAACCAGTAATATTTCCTTTTTCCTCCTTAAAATACAAGAAGTCTAAAGTATTAATTTGTGTTAATCGCAGATGGAAAGTCAGAAATTTTTAGCTGAAAACAGTGCTTCTGTATATATAAAGAAAGTAGAAGCTAGAATTAATGAAGAAATAGAACGGGTGATGCACTGTCTGGATAAATCAACAGAAGAGCCAATTGTGAAAGTTGTTGAGAGGGAGCTTATTTCCAAGCATATGAAAACTATAGTGGAAATGGAGAACTCTGGGCTAGTTCATATGCTGAAAAATGGGAAGACAGAAGGTAAGACTGTATCATATGGGAGACAGAAATGCTTACCATACTGCTTATTGTTTATAAACATAGGATAAACTGAGCTTAACTTTTGTGTTCCTGTTTGACTTGCTTTTGCACATGTCTGAGAATGGTACTTTAGAGGCTTTGGAGAGCTTTTAGGACAGAAATTGTATATAGAACTTGTTTCTGTTTAGTACCAGATACAGTTACATTTTTTTTTGTATGCTAAGTATTCCTTAAGAATAAGTATTCATCTTCTGTACTGCTCTTGGTTACGTGCTCTCTGTGAGCCATTTCATTGCTTTTGTGCTTACAGCATGTAGCTTTTAAAATGCATCTCTGTTTTGTGGGGTTTTTCTTGGGGAGTGGCACAGTATTTTAAAGTGCTAGAGTAAATGACATTGAATTGCATGACTGGTTTTGGGGGAGAAGGATTTGTTGCAGGAAAAAGGTTGTCTGTTCTAAAGGATGAGAAACATACTCGTAAGTGGATGAAAAAGACGAACTTGGTTCGTTAAGGTTTTCTGTAATACACGTTACTGGGAGACAGCAACTGAACACAAGTTTTTATAGAAAGAGAACCTACACTTCTGAAACAGCGTAATGAAGAGTGATTGTAGTATCTATATTTAGAGATCAGTCTTTGTACTAAAGGATTGAGAATGGGAACAGACTCACTGCTTGGATTAATGGCTTTTGTTCCTTGAGGTAGCTTCACAATTACTAGGTGGTAGTCAGAGTGATAAAGTGAGCAAATTTCTAGCTGTAAGAAGAGAGAATTTCTGTATGGAAAGGCAATGTGATGGTACTATCCTTTTTTCTTTAATATCCAATTAAGATAGGCTTCAGGCTGAGAGGACAAGGATATTCAATAGTATTTACAACGTACAGGAATTAATGTATCTTTTATGGGCATTGGTTTGATTTAGTTGTGAAGATTTTACATAAGAGGTGTAAAAGAATTACTCTTCTTGAAAGCCGTATTTAAGCTAAGCTGGTTCTCATGATTTTAGATATGTGAAAGAAAGAAGTGGGAATTTATGTGGTTATTCCTTCAAGACAGTACAAATTAAACTCATGTTTTTACTGTTTTTTTTCTTTTGCTTTTAACAAGCATCTCACTAGTATTGTCTTATTTGTTTTAATATAACATTTGATTTTGGGATGGTAACCTTGGAAGATGCATTCTTAAATAGCATTAAAAAATTGATTTTAGTGAAGCTTAAAACAGAAGTCAGCTTTTGCTGGCCTGGTGATCAGCAGCACAAGATGATGTGCTATAGACAATTTCAACTAGAATAATTAAATACCACCTTTGTTTTTCATTTAATTTTCTGTGGCTGTTGTAGTCAGCATGTTCTTGGGGTGAAGAAAAGGGGGCAGAAGATTCCCTCCAGTGCCTAAGATGTTGCAGGAAGTTTTTTGTCACTTGAGTGAGTGAACTGTTCTGCTGTTTGTAGTCTTTTGCTGTGAAATGGATTAGTTACAGAGGGCATCATGCATAACATCTCATTCTTTTCTACAGACCTTGCTTGCATGTACAAGTTGTTTAGTCGTGTGCCAAACGGTCTGAAGACAATGTGCGAGTGCATGAGCTCGTACCTGAGAGAGCAAGGCAAAGCACTAGTTTCTGAAGAGGGAGAAGGAAAGAATCCAGTTGACTACATTCAGGTAGTTAAGTATTTTAAAGCTTTCTTTCCTTCATCTTTCATCCTTCATTTCCCATATTTTCCAGAGTAACATGATCTATATGAAGAACCTCTTAACACTGACTCAGAAGGGTTGATTATTAATAAGCTACATTTATACTTCTATTTAAAATGTACACATTTTTAATTTTGGAAATGTTTAGAACTCCTAAGTTGCTTGGGAAGTACAAGCTCATAATTAGTGGGTTTTTGGTATCTACTTCTATTAAAATATTCAAACCAGTTATATAAAACCTTGGATCTTTTTGGTTTATTGTAAATTATATTTGCCTCTGGATTGAATTTTATCCTAAGAAGCTCCTTAGCATCTATTTAATGTAATTTTGTGCAACGCTGGCTATTGATGTTTGAGATGAAATTTCATAGCAAGATTCTAATGGGTTTACAGCATTCACCTCACACTCACAGTTTAATTACTAGCTTCATTCTTGGTCTCCCTGAGAGACTTAACATTTCTGCGTATTAGAAGGTGTTTTGTTGTTCTCCATCTCACTAAGATGTTATGTAGCATTAATTTATCAAGGCCACAAAATGTGCTTCAGGAGTGTTGTCAGCTTCTTTTTCATCCCACTGTCTCTGAGCATATACCTTTAATTTGTTTTGGAGTTCATTGAAATTCAAGGAAATGTTTTATAGCTGAAAATGTTTCACACTTGGTAACAAATACACAAACATTTTGATAAATATGTTATTACGAATGTGTAGCTGCAGTCCTTTTGTCTGGACCTCAAAGGGAACGTTTAATGTTGTGTATCTATTATCTCTGCTACTTTGTTTGAAAACAACAAATTTGCCAGAACTGGTTACTATTACAAGAAGCCATTTGAGCATAGAAACATTTTTGATTGGATTGTGAGTTGTCTGGCAGTGCTGAAGCAAACTTCTTACCTAGTTGGGACAAGAATGATGATTCTCCAATGATTGCTAAAAAGAAGAGAATGCTGTTTGAACTTTCTTAGGTATAAAGATTCTGAGCTGTTGTATTTTTGTGGCAGTGTGATTTATTTTTTTAAAGAAAAAAATGGCAATTTGTAAAATAAATGTCTGAAGTAATTTTCACTCCTTTCAAATTCTGTTTGACCTGAAGGGAGTATCTTAAGAAACTGACCTGGGGAAAAGTTAAATACTTAATTATAAAGATGCTCTCAGTGTATCTTGCCACAAAGTTGAGTACCTGGTGAAGCTGAAGAAGACTTACAGCTGTGTTGCACGTGCTTTGGCAGAGCTCATCCACAGCCCAATTAGTATTTACCCCCATCTGTCTCATGAAGATGTCCTAAGAAGGAACTGATATTTGATTACTGCTAAACCTCTAAAAATGCTTATCCCCCCTTTAATGTGATGGAAGAAGAGAAAAGTCATGCTCATCTGAAACTTTCAAGAACTTAGACTAGTAAGAAGATAGACAGGGAAGCTATATTATACTATCAAGAAAAAAAAGTCTTCATAGTTCAATCCTGCTTCTGCAACATGACACTGCCAAACCCTCAGCATCACCGGTGACGTGATCGCAAGAGCATTGCCAGGGGGTTAAATTTAAAACTCCTTGAAATAATGGAAGGGTTGTTGAAATGCTGTTGTGATTTAAGGTACTAACAGTTTCTCCTGTTCGACACCAGGTTGTTCAGATGGTGTACTCCTGGAGAGGAGGCATAAGCTAACCTTGGTAAACAGAGAGAGATAGTGGGATTTACTTTGAATTTAAAATTTCTAATACGCATTAATTAGCCTGTCTAAAGACCATTCCCTTAAGTGAGATGGTGAGTTCCTAAGAAACATTACTACTTCCTTGAATAATTCTTGAATGGCTTCTTTAAGTAACCACAAATAAATAAATTCTTCAGAGATTTAGGACTTTAGGATCATTTAAGCTGAACGGATTGTATGGACAGTAGTTGTTCATGCTAAATTCAACTTTTTGCGTGAAATTCTTCTTCCCCCCCACCTTGAATGTATTACTTATATCTAAATCTCACATGTATCATATACGCTTAGCAAGGTGCTCCTGTGATTTTTATGATGCTTCCCCCTTCTACACTCAGTTGTTTTAACTTTGGGTATAGATGGTGCAACCCCTAAAAAATGATGGTAAAAATATGATGGTTTAGCTAAAATGAATGGTTCGTTTCAGGTCTGTGAACTCCACACTGTGATAACTGGAGGGCACTTACTTGTGTCTAGCTTTCACATGTTCACAGGGGTTCGTACAGAATAATAAGAAACATGCAACTAAAAAATGTAGAACATCTCTGGCTTGAAACTACAGGGGAAAAAAATAGTAAGATCTGTCCTCTTATTGTAGTGTGTTTTCGCTTTAAACTTGTTTAACAGCTCTGTGGATGCAGTTAATGGGTGCTTAGCCTGATCTCTCTGATATCCTGTATTTAGGAAGAGAAGAGATTTTGCCAACTTAATTTTACGTAAATAAGGCTTAATAATTCCAAAAATGCCTTCTTTCAGTTGACTTAAAATACTAAATTAGCCTATTCAACAAGAGTGATTAAAATACTTAACCTTTCAGTGGTCTATTACAGCAAGAGATTTAGGCAGCTATATACATTTACAAATAGAAATGAAATTTCACGTGCTTTCTAACAGTGCAGAATGTAGAGAGCACTGCAGAACCTCTGCTTGTAGATGTGGCCTTACTCTGCAACTTCATCTATTTCTGCTGCTTTTACAACTTAAAATTTCAAATCAGGACAAATGTTGATACTTTTTTTTTGAAGGGTTTACTGGACTTGAAGAGTAGGTTTGACCGCTTTCTTCAAGAATCTTTCAATAATGATCGACTCTTCAAACAGACTATTGCGGGTGACTTTGAATATTTCCTCAACCTCAACTCTAGGTCTCCAGAGTACCTCTCATTATTTATTGATGATAAACTGAAAAAAGGAGTCAAGGGAGTAAGTATAAATTAAATTAAAAGATCATACTGTGTTCTGTGCAAACTTGGATCAGATTAAACTGAGGTAATTTTCTGAGAATGATTTTTGTATTAAGGTAAATGGCACCACTGCCTTTTTCAAATGAAGGAAAAAGCCATAGCACACATTTGAGCCTGTAACACTTTAGGGCTAAACTGATATACACCCAAGAACATCTCAAGATGTGTAGCTTGACCTCCATCTCACTCCCCTGGAAATAGAATTAGATTGTATTAGATTCTGCAGCTCTCTCTCTTGGAAACATGTTCCGTTTCTTAAGTATATTTATAGTTAGTGGTTATTCCCAATATCTAATGATTCTCTTGCAAATTAAGTCATTTGGATAGAGGAAACTGTTTTTACTTATTTTTACTTCTTAACGTATCAGAGGACTATTACCACATCGGTCTCTTTTAGCTTCAGTTCTGCTGTTTGCTTTAGTCTTACTTCATAGCTTCTTTTATTTGTTTTTTTTGAGATAGAGCAACCGGCACTGGACATGGTGATTGCACTGAGACTGTTTTTGGGGAGTCAAATAGTCCGTTCTATTTATTTATAAAAATAAGTAATCATTTTATTTGCTGTGGCACTAGACAGGCTTTGCAAAATCAATCTTAAAATTTAAAAATCTTCGTTCTAAGCTGCCTTTCCATATTGTTAGTGACTGATGGTGGTTTCTAGCTGTGCTTCTGTTTTATTCTTTTTTAATGCTTCAAAATGTGTGGTCATCAGGAAATTTTTACTATTTATTCAGGTGTTTTAACCTGTTGCTCCCAACTCCCCTACCATTGCTTCTTCCTACATTTTTTTTTAATCTGTTATTTTCTCCCTTTTATTGGGTTTGTGCATTCTTCTTTTGGCTCTGTTATTCACATGTTAGACCAGTTTTGTTATTTTCCTTCTAGGCTACTCTTACACCATATGCTTTCTGTGAATTGCTTAAAGTATGTAGGTTGTATATGACATTTGTTCTGGAAGACTAAAACCAGTAAATTATTTCTTCTACAGCTAACAGAGCAAGAAGTAGAGACGATCTTGGATAAGGCAATGGTTTTATTTAGGTTTATGCAAGAGAAGGATGTTTTTGAACGGTATTATAAGCAGCACTTGGCAAGAAGACTTCTTACAAACAAGAGTGTTTCAGATGACTCTGAGAAAAATATGATATCTAAGTTAAAGGTAAGACAATATTTGTATACTTTTTCCTTCATTTATTTCATAAATATGATTTAGCCCTACATAAGGGTTATATACATAACTTACACCTTGCTGTTAAACACAGATTAGATTTTTAAAGCCCTAACAGAAAATATGAAGTGGTTTTTCTGAAACACTACGTACAAATTAAAAAGAAAGAAATGCTGGAAAACATCTGGAAATGGTGTAAATTCATAGTGGATATTTTATTGCATTCATTTTTGTTAAATTGTACTATATCCTTCTGCAGATTAGCAATAATGTTCAATTCCTTTTTGGTGAAGTTTGATATGGATTGAAAAAAGATCTTCCTAGCAGTGTTTGGAAACATTTTGCTTACTTCTCTTGGTTCAGTTTGTTCTGAGTGTAAGAGTGGCCAAGAGTCCGAGAAGGTAAAGCCTAAAGATTAGCAATCCTTGAAGCAACTTCTTCCCCTGTGGGTACACTAAGTGGCTAGGAGATTTTTGAACCTGACTGATTTGGTTGTAAAAATCAAACTTCCCTGATTCTTGGTTTTGACCTTCATATTCCCACCATGAATGAATGAAATCTGCTTGTATCAGATTTCTCCAAATTATAAATATTAATTCATTTCCAGTTACCTTTCCGCTTCTTCCCACCTGGTGCAGATGAGAAGACACAGGGCATGCTTGTTTAGCAAGATGAGTCACTGGGCTGAGACTGCCCTCTTTTTTTCATGGATTTGCCCAGTGATGGGAATAGTGTAGATAACATGCTGACCTTTACCGTGTATGTCAAGCTGTGCTTCAGAAATACACAGGAAGTCATGAATGTCCAATGTAAATCCATATACTTGTCCGTATGTCTATATTTGTGTATGTCACTGATTGAAGAAAGAGCTGGTGTTCCTACTTTGTACTCTGCAGTAGCCCTTGAAAATGTTATATACTCAAGGTAGCATTTTTTGATGCACAAAGATTTTGATTTTTCTCACCATCATGTTACAAAATAGGTGAGTTTATATACCTTGGTCTATTGAGCTTTCAATGGTGTTTAAGGTGAGATAAGAATGCTGAAGTCATGCCAAAAATACAGTAGTGGGTGAAAAGGGAAGGAAAGTTTCGATTTCTGTACTCTTAGATACAAAAAATATATGAAAAATGAAAGTTATTTTGGGGTGTTTTTTAAGTTCTGAAAGTAATGGAAGTAAGAGTCCAAGTAACGAAACGTATGGAAATAGCATTTTTATGAGACTTCTAAACTCTGTTCAGTTCACAAGTCAGATCTCTTTCATAGCCCTGGCACAGTGAGTGATGTTGTGTGTTTCAGACTGAATGTGGATGTCAGTTCACATCTAAACTGGAAGGAATGTTCAGGGACATGAGCATCTCAAACACGACGATGGATGAGTTCAGGCAACATCTTCAGTCGACCGGGGTAAGAGCGCAGCTTCTGTGTGCTGCTTCTTCTACTTCAGCACAAAGCACAAACCTTTACCCAGGCACGTGGGTATTTTGTTAGTATTCTCATGTGAGAAGGATTTGGTTACCGTCCTCAAATTAAGTTTCTCATCGTGTTTCTCATCTTGCAAACTCGGTTAGTATTTCCCGAAATAGAAAGGTCATTTAAAAGGCCGATTTGCAGCCCGAACGGTACCAATTTCCCTGCATAGAATCTCGTTCCAGCTCCGGCAGCTGCGTCCCCGTTGCTGCGCGGGTCCCGCCGCCGCCGCCGGCCTCCTTCCTCGTGGCCGCCAGGGGGCGCGCTGCGGCCGCCTTCCCGCAGCCCGGCTCCTCGCTGGGAGCGCCGCCCCGCCTGCTGCCGCTGGGGGCGCGTACGGGCTCGTTCGTGCCGGGGCGGTTTCAGCAGAGGTTGTAGAGGTACACGTGGATAGACCTAGGTGTTTGTGGGTGGGCATCTTTACTGCAGCTTTTGTTCTTTAGAATCTAATGGTGTTTTCTTTCTGGAATGGTTAAAGTATGAATTTCAAGAAAAAATTCTAGAGCAATCCCACTTTATTTATTTATTTTTTTTTGTGAGACTTCTACATAGGATTCTTTTGTGTTAAAGACAACCTGACAGTTTTACTTTGAGTTAATAAATGATGTCTATATTTCCTTCTTAACTATTTACAAGTAATAAGGGCAAGTCCGACTGTTATCAGCTATTCTGCTAGGCCTTGTTTGAAACTGTCTTATTCTTGGCAAGGGACCAGCAGTTTGCCCAGGGGCTGCCTTTTGTTCAGCCTCATTGCTTTTTAATAACACTTTTGGAATATTTGTTTATGACGGAAGCACAGATGTTTCTATTGGTGTTCATAATATTTGAGATAAAATAGATTTATTGTTTCGTTTGAAGTACTGCTGTTAACATCCAGGTGTTTTTTTGCGTTCTATAGGAAATAGTCCATTCTACCCCTTTTTACACAATTTATATACCTCAAATATGTACAGTGCCTCCTAGAGTAATGAGAAATTGGCTCATCTCTACCTAATCTGACCTGCAAAGTCTCCTGCTGGATCCTGTATCCCAAGATATGCGTAGTGCCAAGGACTATTTAAATAATGCTTGCTTTGATATTATTAGGGGGAAAGCTAAGCACAAGGGAAAACCCAGGCTAACACAACCCATAATTTGCCAACTGCAATTCCAAAACCGTAGATTGTTAAGAGCTGTTTAAAGACAAGAACACTTTAAGGCACTTTCCATTTGTTCGTACCATTTTTGCGATGAAGAGATGGAAAGTGAAGGGCTAAGAGAACTTTTCTGGGTCTGCTATGTATAATGTATGATATGCGACATTCTAAATTTATACTGCGTTCTCATCTGACTGAGACCAAAAACCTCAGGGAGAGGTTGCCACTTTCACTAGAACAACTTCAGTTCCTAATAAAGACATTTTCTTTATCTTCCTATCCATGTCGATCGCCGTTCCCTATACTCTGGCTAGAGTGAAAATTGTTTGAAGCTTCTCTATAGGTGTTTTATAGATTAGTTTTCTGCGTCGAAGTGACAATTTTAATTCTCTTGTGAGCCTCACAGCATTGATAATACAAAATTAGAAGCAAAGCACTAACGTTGGCCACAGAACAATCTCCATATTGATCTTTGCCTGCTTTTCCAAACTGTTGTGCTTAAGCCTTAACTAAATTCATTTCGAGAGGATATTTCTCTAGGAGTAGCTTGGCATTAATCTAGATTTTTCAGAAATTTCCTAGGCACAAGTTTGTTAATGCACGAAGGCATTTGACACACACGCAGTACAAAAATTACCATAGTACGTGAAAATGCTACTTCGTTATTTAGTATTGGGAGTTTCTGAAGTCATAGTTTTCTTGACTGTCTAAATAGAAATAGAGTACACTATTTTTTCATGATTTATAACCATTTGGATATACTATGCTTTGTTTTCTTTGTCCATAATATGTGAACTTTGAAGATACTAGCTAACACCTACCAGAGCTGAAAATGCTCAGCTTTAAGTTTAATAAGGGCAGTTGAAATACCAGTAAGGATAATGTATTTATAATGTATAATGTACTGAATAATTGGTAAGGAAAAACAATGTTTATAGATATATATCCTATTTTTTCCTTAATCTGTGCAAGTTTGATACATTGTGCACGATAAAAAAAAAAAAAAAAAAAAAANAAAAAAAAAAAAACAGGAAAGCACAATCTTCTTTTAAAACAGTGGATGTTTTCTTCCGGTTGTTTTTAGGTCTCATTAGGTGGTGTTGATCTTACAGTGCGGGTCCTCACAACAGGTTACTGGCCTACCCAGTCAGCCACACCAAAGTGCAACATCCCTCCAGCTCCCCGACATGCTTTTGAAATATTTAGAAGGTACGTATTAAAAGAGGTTTTGACGTAGAGGTTTTAAGAGCAAACTTTCTAAACTGAACTTACAGATATGTTTTGCCATTAGAACGAAAAGACATGCTGTCATACTGCTCTTGTTCACTTGATGCAAAAATTGAAAATGCAGTATTTGCATTTTTAGACTTGAAGCTTTGGGAGTTTTTAATTTGAATTCTAATGCAGTGTTTTGAAAAAGGAGGAGTTAAAAGTTTCCTTAATTGCTATGGAAAGTGTACGTAATTACTAAGCTACTGCTAAGCACTTTCTTCTTAATACATAATTTACATTTCGTATTTAAGTTTCCGATTCCTTTATATTACAGATTTTATTTAGCCAAACACAGTGGACGACAGCTGACACTCCAGCATCACATGGGTTCTGCAGATCTCAATGCCACTTTCTATGGGCCAGTTAAAAAGGTAAACTATGAAGCTTATGAATGTTGCATTTTAACATTTAGGAAAAAAAAACTAAGCAACGTTCAATCTGAATGCACGCTTGTGTTAACTTCATAATTTTCTAAAATAAGCTTGCCCATTGATAATATAAGCAAAAAGTGCCTTTCATCCATTCTATATTCTTCCTTTGTAAATGTTTGGAAACATTTTCTTCTAAATCTGATTTGAATGGGTCGCATGTCATCCTTTTTAGTTCCTCACAGAAAAGTAGTAATTTGGATCTTGAAGGAAGTCCAGTGTTCTGTGGGTTGTTGGTTTTTTTTTTTTTGACTGAAATAGTCAAAAGTGAAATTTATCTTAGTGTGAAAACATACCGTTAAGCCAAGTCTACTCTGCTTTTCGTATGTAGAGCACTAGCAATATAGACATTTTTTCCAAACCTGTATAATACTTAGTATTTATGTATACAAGAAAAAGCTGGAAGCTATTCAGGTGGTGGAGCAGGTGCCCATAGAGGCTCTGGGATTAGTTCATGGAGATGCTTAGTATTTGACTGAATGGAGTCTCAAGTGTCCTGTTCTGCATGGCCTGGCTCTGAGCAGTGGCTGGACCATGTGAGCTACCAAGGTGCCTCCAACCTAAATATCTGCTGTGGCTGTAAGATCACCTACTGGAGAGAGATTCTGGTTATGCCACCAGGCATATGCTGTTCTATCACATGTATAGACTGAGCTCCAAGATAAATTTCATTATGTAACTTCCATCTTACTGAGAAAATACTTTGGAGTGAAGAATGAACTAACAGTAGTTGTGTTATTTTTAAAATAGGAAGATGGCTCAGAGGTTGGTGTAGGAGGTGCCCAAGTAACTGGCTCAAATACACGGAAGCACATATTGCAAGTCTCCACTTTCCAGATGACGATATTAATGCTCTTTAATAACAGAGAAAAATACACCTTTGAGGTAAGAATTGTTCTTTTTTTCTTACCTGACTTTCAAATAACTGTTTGGACTTTCTTGCCCTATTAACTACATTTTTGAAGAGCACGTACTTCTCATTCCACTGGAGTATGGGTCAGACTGATAAATGCAGGAACAGATCAGCACCAGTGCTTTATCTAGAGACAGTAGTTCTAGAAGAGAATGTCATTTGAGAATGGAAGTTTTCATGACAGTTGAAGAGGGTTATTGAGTATGGTTATTCCTTGGCTGTAGAGCAATAGAAAAGCTGAATCTGGAATGCAGCAGGTGGCTCTGCTTGCTCATTTTCTTTGAGGAACTGGATCTAGAGGCCCCAGGTGAAAAGGGATTTTTGTGTCATTGCTTTTTAAGCAGTTGAAGTGTTTAAACTGGCAGTCTGGAGTGAGCTGTAGGATTAGTGAAAGAACTTATATCCCTTCTCTGACCTGGTGAGCCAGAAAGGACAATGAAGAATTTCCAGATTTGTAGTAGGTGGACTGGAGGGGCATTACTCAGGAAGATTGAAGCTCTTGAAAGGTGGTGGAGAATGCTTTGGAGTGGCATTCTGCTAGCCTGCTGTTACAAGAACGTTTATTTGAAACAGTTAGGATTGAGGAAGGCAGAGTTTGATAAGAGACTCTTAAATACTACTTATAGTTTCCAAAAGAGTATTTGGGAGCTCAGAAAGTCTTGTGTTCTGTGCAGTGCATTGCAGGAGCATTACATCTTTGAGTACTTACTCTGCAGAGTACTTAAAAAGGAAGGAGGATTTAACAACTAGGTTAACAGCTTGGTTTTCCTTATTGAAATTGGGCTGGTAGCTACATTATTTTACAAATTTATCATTTTTTTAAATGAATAGTAGAGCCTAATCCATATATGAATAAATAACACTTACTCGTATTTTTCAGTATTCAACTGTAATTTAGAGCACATATTACAGTAAATTTTACTAAGACCGGATGATAAGAGAACTGTGTCTGCAAGTGTTTAGGTTGTATATGTTTGTGTTCTCTTTTTTAGGAGTTTTTAAGCTGTTCTTTGTGTCACCCTGTAACTAAAACATTAAGAAGGCATACTTATTTTGTTTGGCTTCTTTGAAGTATGTGGGAGTTGTCTTTTGCCAGAAAAGCTTGTGAAAACCTAAGAGTGGATTGAGTTTTGTCTTTCTTCACTGACTGTTGAATACCATGATTAATTACTGAGTGCTGGCATATGCTGTTGTTCTGTCCTATGAAGTTAGTGCTTTTACTGCAACATAGCGTGAGAGATGGCTTGTAGTGTGCTTGAGTAAGCATAAAAGCATTCCTGATATGCAAGTGTTTCTGCAGATTCACAGCTGGACAGATTAATTTTAAGTTGCTTTTGTGGTTGGATAGCCTTTGCTATTTACCTTTGCTTTGTTTTCTTTGTATTCAGTGAGATTATTAACTGGAAACTTGCTAAGATCATGGAGAGCCATTAACCCACGTGACTGAAAGAAAAATAAGGTTATGATGATGCAAAAAGTTATGCATAAGACTCTACAGAAATGTAAAGGATTGTTACATAGCAAGATTCCTTCCCCAAAATTTATGCAGTTATTGTATTTCTGTATGTCAAGGGTTTGTTTACATCAGCAAATAAACAAGTGGCCATGTGGGTCTAGCTTAATGTTACTTGCTTCTAAGAGGAAGGATATTTGCGCAAGCCCTCAGAGCTTGTTCCATTTTCCTTCAATTCAGTTTGGAAATTCAGTGGAATTTTATGTAATACTCAGCTTTTTTTTAGCTGAAGTTTACAAAGCATCTCAATGTTTTGAAGGGTGAAATGTACATCTTTAATAAAAACATCAAAAATGAAGGGAAAATACTTGGTTCTTATTATATCTTTAGGTTTCACAAGCAAGAAAAACAGGTATTGCTGTAGTAGAAGTAAAGCTAGTGATTAACAAAAAAGCAACAGTAGAACTTAAAAACTGGCATGCCTTTTTTCTCTTTTGCTGATCTCTGCTTTTGAAGAATTGCAGGTTGATGTTTGTATGAATAAAAATCCTTTTAGTCTTTTTGTCGTTTCAACAACTTGACTTTTTTTCCTTCTAATTTCCTTGTGTTTTCTCCTTATAATAACCAATTTTCATGTGTAGAATTGGACAGAGGCCAGGCCTAGAATAGTATCTTTTGTAGGTTCCAGGTAGGGCTCATGTAGTAATGTTTTTTGAACTGAAATTATGTAATAGGTACTGCTTTTGTGCACAGCTCTATTATCTCCTTCAAAATAATGCATTTTTGGAGATGGGGGGGAAAAGCATTGTACATTTTCCTCTTGTCTTACATCAAATGTATAAACGCATCTAGAAAAATGGTATGCCTCAGAGTGAAGGGAAAGGAGAGCAAAGGAGTATCTGTTATTCCCATTTGCATTTGTGGCTCCGTTTTTTTGTCCAACTTGAACCTTTTGCCTTCTTCTAAGGGAGCATACTGCAGTACAGTCCTTCCTGTGCTTCTTATTTTTAAGCTTGCTTATGAATTCTGAAATGTTTTGCACGTTAGTGGCTCAATTGGAATGCTACAGCATGGAAAAAACTTTGTTTTGCTTTCATCAAGAGCAAGGAACACATTTACTTGTAAAAGCAATTTAATTTTGAAAGGATAGCTTTTAGTTGTAGGTTTCCAAACTTTGATTTCTGATGAACGTGTTAGAGGCATTATGTGAAGTGTAAGCTGGATTTGGTTCATAGCCTCAGCATTTACCTAAGTCCTCTGATCTTAAGGGCCATCTTCATTTGCTTTGTTCAATTTATGTTGATGGATCCATTTCAGTAAGAATTTTTGGTGTGACCATCTGAAGGATTGCATCTTTTATTTTTTATATTTTTAATACTACGTTGTGCTAAATCTGGAAGAAAACTGTGAAGGTGACAACTGTTTTAAATAAAGTGACAGAAGAAGAAATAACTTTGAGTTGCTTGTGAAAAGGCATGTTGATGTCAGCAAATTATTAAATTGTGGGTACACGTCACTTACTTCAAATACTGTGAATATTTCTGAATGTCCTCTTCTAAGAATGCCCTTAAGAACACTTAATATTTTCCAGTCACCAATAGGCAGTAATTATCAGAAATTGTGAGATTTGGTCATTTTAGACTGTCGGAATTTTTAGCTCATTCAAAGTAACTTGAAATGATGTGCAAAAATACAGTTTGACATAACTTCAAATAACTAAAGTTAGCATTACACATGGAATATTAGGTACGTAGTTGAAAAATAAGGCGTGTTATCTGTCTGTGCTTTGCTGAGATTTGGTTGTGAGATGCTGAATGGGGAATGTGTTGCAGTTAATGACAGTCTTGGCAGCCAGTATATGCAAGTTAGCACTTGTCCTCAGTAGTGGATGACCTCATGAGGGTTTTTCTAAAAGACCATTATCATAAAATTGGAGTGCATAAAAGAAATAAAATCACTTAATAGAACTCAGTTCTTCTCTGAAGTTTGACTTTATGATCTCTGTTTCTTTAAACTGATGTACTTTGCAAGTCTGAGCTTCTTAAACATGGGGAGATGTTGTGCCTGTTTTTAGTCAGGAGGTCATCAGTTTGACTTGTGTGCCATGAGAATGGGGAATTTTGGTGAACAGCAGAAGAGCTGGAAATTGCTCTTGGATCTGGTGATGGGAAAGCTGGTGAAGTGACAGCTCTTGTAGCCAACTGCATGTATGTGATGGCTATTTTTCTGTTTGGTAGTTTAGTCTTTAGCTGCTGGATGTCCCTTAAGAGTCTGAATGGGAATGTGGAACTGGAGATGTTTGCAGTTTCTAAAACTCTTTACTTGAAGAAAAAAAAAAAAAGGCAGATAATAATGAACTTCTAATGAATGCAAGCTCATTGAATGAGTTAAATTTGAAGAAGCGGTAGCTGACCTTCCCCTAAAGCATATGAAGACATAGTTCTGCATCCAGTATAATTTGCTTACTAACTCATGGTTACTGTTTTACAAGCTTGAAGGATGGACATTTTAAGCAGTCAGTGCTGTTGTTTGCAAAATGTGGTACTTATTTCTGCCCTAGTTGTAAACTGATAGTAATATTTTTCTTCAGGAAATTCAACAAGAAACCGATATCCCTGAAAGAGAACTGGTCAGAGCCCTACAGTCCCTTGCGTGTGGCAAACCAACACAACGTGTTCTCACAAAAGAGCCCAAATCGAAAGAAATAGAAAATGGACATATATTTACAGTGAACGATCAGTTCACATCTAAACTACACAGAGTCAAGATTCAGACAGGTAAGTGACTTTTTATATTGTCTTGTCCTTAAAATGTCTTGCCTTAGAATGTTTAATTCTTCTGTATGCTTGATGTCCATATAAGCAGAAGGAAGCACGTCATATTTCTTTGTTGTTAATGATTAATTAATGATTGCGGAGGCAGGAGTTGGACTCGTCGATCCTTATGGGTCTTTTCCAACTGAAGATATTCTGTGATTCTATAAGTCTGTGATTCTAGTTGCATCAAAACAAGAATTTAAATAATGGAAGTATGGAAGTCATAGTTAATCAGAGATTTCCTGACCTTACGGGTCTTGGTACATAAAATATGCAGCATTATTGGCATTTTAGTTGTCTTTTACGTGCAACACTGGTAATTCACATGTGTTTTGCTGCACAAAGTACAGCTTTGGGCTTCTCTTTGGCCTGCTGTGTCCTGGGATGTAGGTGTGTTTTAAAATCGGGTGCATACTTGTCCTTACGCTGCATGTATCCTGCTGCTGAAGGAGTAGCTAGGCTGTCTTCATATACATGCACAGTGCTGTGCTCTCAGCACGCTCACCACGTGTGGAGAGTTTCTCTGGTGAGCGAGGGTACAGCAACCAAATGAAGGGATCAGATCTTTCAAATCAGGGCCCAAGAATATCACTGGCAGAACGGAACAAAAGTCTGTGACAACTGTTGGAATCTTGGTGCAGTTCTGTGTTATCACTTCACAGATCTCTGGGGCTGGGGAAATATGGTCTGGGGTTCAAGATGTTTTAAGAGCAAATTTGATATTTTTGGTTTGTTTTTCTTACAAAGAAGACTTTTAATGTATATCTCTTTAAAACCAATAAATACTTTGGGGCTTTTGAGTGAAGAATGGTGGGGGGGCAGGTAGTGGGAGCAGTGTGGGAAGAGGGATTGTTTATGATGATACTTGGGTGAAAAAATGAGAAAAGGGCAGAAATAAAGCATAAATAGAAGAGAACAGAATACAAAGGAGAAACAGTCGGGAGGAAGAGGATAAAGAGTGTTGGATTGTTTCGTCTGACTGAGGAACTAGTATTCAACTAGTTTATGAAGTAAGTTTTCAATCATTTGTCTGTTTTAATTAACAAATTTTGTTATTTTAAAGAGAGAAATATTTAATGGGACCGTGGGGGTGGTTGTGCCTGTAAGCAGGTCTGAGTACTGCTCAAATTTTAACATAGCAAATAATTAAATAACAGATTGTTATCTTGTCAGTTGCTATCAAAATATGCCAGAAGATGTTAATATGTTCTTATGGCTGCTTTTTATTTAAAAAAAAAAAAAAAGTTTGAGAATGTGAAAACTCAGGAAAGTATTATTTGGTTTCTGGATGAAATAAATAGTGAAGCAAAAGCTTGCACAACAAAATTAATTTTAACTTTGCTAAGATACTTTGTTCTCTTTTTTTTCCTTTAAGTTGCTGCCAAACAAGGAGAATCTGATCCAGAAAGGAAAGAAACAAGGCAGAAAGTAGATGATGACAGAAAACATGAGATAGAAGCTGCTATAGTTCGGATAATGAAATCTAGAAAGAAGATGCAACACAATGTGCTAGTAGCAGAGGTATATTTGTACACAATTTTAATATGGACTTGGAAATTGTTCTTGTTTTTCCATTTGATTTATGGAAGTTATACAAGTCTAACATGGTTCTGGAAGGTTTTAGAGAGATTGTAATTAATCCATCCTGTTTTTCCCGAATTTATCTAAAGACACCTAAGTCCATACTCTTTTGTTTAGGATGTATGCATTCATCCCTTTACTGCTATTAAAATTTCATCATATTCCTTGAAGTACCAACTGGCAATGAAAAACCACTGCGCTCAGTATAAATTATTTTCTGATTTGGTCTTGTTGCTAACAGTAGGGTCCGAGGTTGAGAGTTTCAAAATCTGCAGAGGAAGAGTGAGAATGCTGCTTCTCTTAACTCATCGAGTTCTGACACCTTTGTAAATGGGATTTATTTTCCACTCTTGAACTCTTTTGTGGTCCTGAAACTGAGTGTTTTCAGGTTGACCATTCCTCTCAGAGCAAGCAGCTGATGGGAAAAAATGATGGAATAGTGAAGACTGATTTTTGTTCCATTATTGTAGCCAGCCCTGCCTATATACAGTTTTCTGATTATTTTGATCAGTTAAGATACTTACTGATCTTGCTTGCCTGTAATTTTATGTTACTGTTTTTCATCTTCTGTTTTAGGTAACTCAGCAGCTGAAGGCCCGATTCTTACCAAGTCCAGTTGTTATTAAAAAACGTATTGAAGGACTTATTGAGAGAGAATATTTGGCACGAACACCTGAGGATCGCAAAGTATACACTTACGTAGCATAAAATGCGTTCAGAAAATTTGATTTACTCTTGGACTATACTCTTCGCATGAACTGGGAAGTTCTTTTAAATCATTAATATTAAAACGACCATCTCTTCTATTAAATTACAATACATGTTCTAGACCATTCAGATCAAGCCTTTTACTCCTTTTGAGAGTTTTCAACATGAATTGATTGAGCTTCAGGCTTTTCAACGTTATCCCTGTAGAGATCGTCCTTACAATTCTTTGGGAAAATGTGAATGTGCCGCGTTTGTTTTCAATACTGTATGAAAACAGAAAAATAAAAACAAATTTAGAAAATACAGCTCATTAAAAAAATAAAATTGTTGGAATTTCATTTCCCCAGATCTTCAGTGTTGATGTAAATGTGTTTCTGTAGTGTTGCTTAGCACTTCGCACATTGTATAAGTTGGGTTAAAAGATCAGCCACAACTGGTAAGACAGAATTCCCACTTAGATTGCTCTGCTTCAAATGTTTTTTAACTAGCCATGTTTAAATTTGGTAACTTTTTGAAGACCCAAGAATACAACTTGAGCATGTTTCACTCTTCCAGCTGCACTCATTGTTTGAACAACATGAATCAGCAACTACTGGGGGCTCAGAAAAGACCATAACAATTTTGACTTTCCCTTCTGTATTTTGAGTTCTTCTAAATTATACTCCAGGTTTGTTCTGGTTTCTTCATAGGAAAAAGGAAAAGATATTAGTGTGTATAAACTGTATAATAATTTTTGCTGTTGTACTCACTGCTGATGGTGGATTGTACAGGGCGATGTTTTTATTTCACTAAATGTAGACAAAATTTTAAAATAAATGGATCTAGTGTACACAAACAATTCAAGTGTATTAGAGTACAGGAATGGCAATATTTGGAACTAAATACTGTCCTCCAGGGAAACATACTGGGATTATATTTTGTCAGTTAATACTGTAGATGGATCTGTAGCCCCAGGGTTTCCCATCGTAAGTACGTATTTCAGGAGATTAAAGTGAAGCCAGTGTGCACTATTTGCTTTTAAAAATGCATTTTAATCATGCAATAAAAAAATGTTACTATAACGAAACTTTCAGTTCTTAAACCAAAGCTTTTATCCTTTTTGTCAGCATGCTGCAAAAATAGATTTTAAATTGCAGTGCAGTGGCATTATTATTCTCATAGAATTTGTTTGAAGTGTGCATTGTACTGCAGAGTTTTTATTAAACTGTTTTTCTGACATTGCAATGCGCATATTATACAGTTCTTCTGCTGTAAATATTTGTTTTAATTTGATACAGGTTTTTTTGGTTCGCATTGTTTTCATCCATAGATACCGAAGCATATATTTGGGATGGACTTCCCAAAATGCGGAGCTGGAGGTGAAGCAAAAAGGAAGTTGGTTGTAGAGCACTGAGGTACTGCCAGAGAATTTCTTCATTCGCTACATTAAGCGAATGCATTGTTGTGGTGTAATGTAGCAATTCACCTGAAGGGTATTTTTGATCATGTGTTTCCAGTGTCACCCCCTCTCTACAGCCTGTTAAGATGAAAAGCTTGGCTGTTGTTCAGTAGTGGGATGCTTCTGAGGAGGAGGACTGGAACTGGGATGGTTTCAGCTGGATTTATTCTAAGGCCTCTTTTGTTTGTTTTTTTTTTTAATAAAGGCATTACTGAAGTTTACTGAATAAAAATAA
Organism: Numida meleagris; assembly: GCF_002078875.1. Lineage (NCBI taxonomy): Eukaryota > Metazoa > Chordata > Aves > Galliformes > Numididae > Numida > Numida meleagris. The sequence continues at coordinate 16,043,580 of NC_034412.1, forward strand.
GACTTTTCCCTACCTCATGATTTACTTTCAAGTAAGTAGAAGGAAGGTGACCGAAGAGGAGCTCAACCTGCTATTGTTTGTGAAGAATCCATCTAGGCCATCAGGCTGTCCAAAATCAATTTGGAGGCAGTTATTAAAGTGCCTGTGTGTCTCTACAATTCATGGAAAACTTCCATGGATTATGTTTATTTTCTAGTGACATTAGAAATCTAATAATTGTTTAGCCACAGTCTAATGTTACTGGTTCTTCCATGCATTGGTATGAAGGCTTTCTCTTCTGTATATCTTAGTCCTCAAATAGCATTCATGTGACAATTTTATGGTAATGCTTTCCTGTGCAGTTTTCAGGGATGTGTGAGTTCATGGCCATTTTCCCTGTGGTTTAGAGATATTAATGTTGCTATCCATGACAGCAGGACTTTGTGTCACAGTTATAATTTTGCTGTGCATCAGCTGAAGCTTTCTGCTTCTGGTTGCTCTTGGGAAGTATGGAGTTGGAATTCACAAGCCTGAATGTTAGATGAACAGCTCTCTAGCGATGTTTAAGGGTGGATGGGTCTGATTTTTTTTTTTTATTTTTTGGCCAGCTCTGCGTGCAAGAATTGCTAAAGGAATAACAGATGGTGATAGCTATTTCAGTAACAAATACCAGAGTATCATTTCCATTTCAAGTTTAATAGAACTTTGGAGACACTAAATGTTCAGGAAAGGACTTTTACTGAAGTCACCTTTTAGAAATGTCTTTACCATTGAATAACCAGATCACAATACCAAGGAGTTCAAGATGGAAATGTGAAAACTTTGATCAGACACATATGAACAAGGTATCGCTATGACTCTGCTTAAGGTGAGTTTGATGCCTATGCCTTTACATTGTTTGTGTACATTAGTGAGATTTCTTTTAGATTCCATAGTAGAATTCTGCTGCTCCTTACCTTACTTCGCTTTTGGTCTTTCTTAATTCACATTTAAACTTACTTGTAACTTTGTTAAAAGCTCATTAGTAGGTTTGCATGGTCAAATTTATGAGGGTAATTATTAGTAAGTTTGCCTTATTTGGGTTAATGTACAGGTAAATGCTGTAACAACCTATTAATGTGCAGTTTTATTTTTTAAAAGCTTTAAAATGAAAAGTAGACTTCAAGATTTATATCTGTTGGAAGGTACGTACATACGCAAGTTTATAGGGCTGAGATTATACTTCACATACCATTGTAATAAGTAAGCATGTCCTATTTATCCCTGATGTAGCTTTTGTTCTTTTTAGCTAGCAAGCTATCTTTCTTTTCAGCTAGTTACTTTGAGTGAAATGTGTCTCCTCGCCGCTGTTGATAAAGATGAACTTTGCTGTGAGCATCTTAAAGCTTTCAATGCAAATCACTCTCTGTGCTCCTTACTTTTGGTCAATGAGAATTTGGAAGCTGCCCTATGAATTACTTTTCTGTACTTGTAAAACAACAAAAGCATTGAACTAAATGTTTTGGATGACTGAAATCTTTTTATTGACATATGTCATAAGCAGCTAGCGTGGCACCTAATAGGTGGCATGTGTATGGCAATGCAGCCTGTTAGGATGTCTGGTTTGGGTGGTGAGCTTGCACAGAGGGCTTCTTGTCAAAAGCAATAAAAACTGGGACTGGTTGTGAGCAGTCAGTTGCCTGTCCAAGACAGTCCAGAACCTTCCCAGCTTGTTCTGCAGCTCCTTAACTCTTACTCGTCACAGCGGTTAAAGGTGAGGTGGGCTCTGAGCATTAGCTTCCAGGTCTTTGAAGCACTTCAGGGTTAGGAGGAGGATTTGCCAGCCCAGAGCTAGACTCACAGTAGAATATGAGGTGGTGTTTTTTTTCTGTATGGAAGTTTTCTGTTAATAGTCATTCTAGTGCCTTGGACGGTAAATGAAATAACCAATGTGATCAGTCCGAAGCATGTGTTTCAGCTCCTGTTTTCTGGAATGTGTCTTGTGAGAAGTGTGTAAGACACAGAATTTCATATATGCATTAGCTGTGAAATCTACTTACGTGAGTGTGAGAGTAATTTAACCTGTTCCTCGGTATGTAGGGAAGTGCTTGAGGCATGTGTCTGCTCCTAAGCTGGTTTGAGGATTCTGAATCTTTCAGATGGCTTTGTCCTCCGTTTAGTCCTGTATCTGATGTGGCAGAAATAAGTGTTAGTATGCAAGTATAAAGTTTTAAACAGAAATAGCAGCACACCTTTACTTGTCTAACAAGCAGCCGTGATAAATCAGCACTGAATACCAACAGGCCCATCATCACAGGCTGTCTTATGTTCTGTGGGTCTGGTGACCTTGGAGTGGCTGCCCCTCAGAAGCCCACTCCTTCAAGGCCACTCGCAGGCGTTGGGCTTTGTCTGTATCAGTGTGACCTTGCTGGTGTGACTGTGCCTGGTATGATACTGCTGTGTTGGCGCTGGTATGTGGAACAGCCTCACCTCTGCCAGAGTCCCTTTCTTCATTCCTCCTGTAAAGCTGCAGCTTTGACAGTCCATCCATGCAGTCTGATGCACTTAATGTCACTGAAATGAATGTGAGATTTATGGGTCAGAAAAGGAATAACATGTTAACTTATTTAGTAGAGCTGTTTTATCACCTATACTTTTTCCTGCGGCTCTTCCCTCACCCCCTCCCCCCCAAAAAAAAAGAAAAAAAAAACCCACACACTTCGCTTTTACAACTGAGGAACCTCCCAGCTAAGCAAAGCATTGGGCAAAGTCATTCTGGTGCCATGGTTTTGTTGCACAGGTTTTGTTGGAGAGGAATGGCATTAAGCAGCTGCTCAGTGCCTTAATGAAGTCATTGCTGCTGTCTGAGGGCTAGCAGCAGCTACACAGTGCACACAGAGGTCTGGAACTGCTGCTCTACAGCACCTGATTGGTTTGATCCATGTGTTGTGGATATGGATGATGTCAGTATGGAACCATATCTTACAGTCAATCTGCTCAGGTAGTAATAGTATCAGAAAAGGAAGAGCAAGGGAGAGATGAGGTTTTATCTTGGAACTGACAAATAATATAGAGAGAAAACTGAAAACACTGTTCTAAATGGTAGTGTATAACTTCTGATTTTCAAGTGACTGATTCTGCCTTTTAAGCTTTTCTTTTGTTAGTTGCAGTAAGAATTGTGCTATGAAAGTGCAGTGTAGATGTGGTCATCTTATCCAGGACAGTTATGGTGTCTGTCCATGTGGGCTGTTAGCCTTATTGTTCCTTTGTTGGTTGCTTTGTTATTTTAACCTCCCTTGATTTTAATCATTTATTTCATGAGATTGGTACCTGGAGCCTCAACTGTGATCGCTTTCTATTTATGCTATGAAAGACACAGCACTGGCTCTTGCTTTAAGTAGCTTGCCATTGTTCTTACATCTAAAAAATTTCTTATTTTTTACAAACTTTGAAATGAAGCGAAGTTTTTAAGGGGCAGCAAGTTACTAAAACTTCTAGGACAAAAAGGAATAGAGAGAACAGTGAGGTCCCAGCTGTGCTAGAAACAACTGTGGAAAAAAGGCTGTAGCCCTTGCCTTCTGCTGTAACAAATAGTGGACTTGATTCAGCATGGTCAGCTCTTCAGAGCAAAGCAGTGGCTGTGGGTCCTTCGCATTTCCACGTGCACACCTCTGATGCCTCCCATCCCTTTGCCGGGGGAAGCTAATATCCATACACCACAGGCCAAGCTGCTGAAGAGGCCACTTGTCATCACAAGGGGAGAGCGTGAACATGGAGATACGTCTGACTTTGTGAGGTTTTATGAGTCCAGAGAGAGAGAAATCCTGGCTTCTAGTGGCTCGCTCATCAGCACCCAGTGCAGTGCGGCCTCTGCTTGCGTCCGCTGCTGGCCCTGGGTGGGTTTCTCTTGAGTTGTCTTCAGCTATGCTGAATGTACATAACTTGCTAGATCCTTTGTCTTCTTACTGTGGTCCTATGTGTCTGTGTATTGCTGAGGACGCCTGTTCCCCTCCATGCCCCAGGAGGAAGCTCAGGAAACTCCTTGTTTGTTTGATCTCTTGTGTGCCTTGAAACCCTGTCTGCTGTGTGCATTGCCTGGCGCAGCATTTCCTTGGGCTGCAGCCTCAAGTCACTGCACCACTAACAGGAGGAGCTGTGGCCCTGCCGGCCTTCCCCTTCCCACTCTGGTTATGACTCCGTTTTTGTCCTGTTTTCTGCTTGGATCCTGATTCGCTTCCATGATCAGCTCTCTGTTTTCTGTGTCTAGCTACTGATAGATCCTTGCTGTGTCCTCTTTACTTCCTAATTTAAAAGAAGAACTAAGGACAACTTGGGAGAGAAGTCCCCTTTTGTAAATGCAGTAGGGTGGATTGCTTTCCTCCTCTGGCCACTGGGGTTTTACTTTCCTCAGAAATGATAAATTTGGAGCCACAACGCTTGGGGCAGGAGGCAGACCGCAAACCTTATTGTGCTCAAGTAAGGCCCTACTTCTGCTTTTTGTCTTGGTGCTGCTGTAGATAACTGTCATTGGCCTCAATGTAGGAAGAATTTGAATTTGGCAGAGAAAAAAAAATTCTGTTTAAAGCTAATGAGCCCAAGACAGTGCCTGGATTTAATGAGGCCTGCTCCTGAGATGCTGAGGTAATTCAGTCACCCTCCTGGAAGTTAATTACCTGCAGTGTGCAATGCCTGAACCCTTGCCATGTTGCTTCGTTACAGAAGTTACAATGAACTTATTAAATCCTGCAGTGCGTCATCAGTCCTTGGGTGTCAGCTGGAGCGAAGGGCTCAGCACCTCAGAGGGCTGGGAGCAGTCAAAGAGCTCATTATGAAAAGGAGTTATAATTCTGCTGTGCCCTTCCACCACAAGACTTGAAACGTATCACAGACCATCCTCTGAGCCTCACACAATACAGTATTTGTTGGCTGTTCATGTTGGGTGTTTATTTATGCCGGGCCTGCTCAGATTATATTGGTGGTCGGTACAAGTATGTCCCTCACGTGCTCTTACCCAGGTCAGCTCTCCACAGCGTGCTGTACTCTGTGCCGTGTTGCCAGTTGCTGCCGTGTGCAGGTGGTGTTCCCGGGCATTCTGTGAGATTTTTCACATAGGGCTGAGCCGCTGTATTCCTAATCTCCTATAGCAATCGTTCTTGGCATGCTGGGTAGGTCACTATGAATAATGTGCTTTTCCGCTTGGCAGCCAGATTGGAAAGCTGGGGGAAGAGGAAGCAGAGAGGAAGGCAGGAGCTGCTCACACTCAGGGCTAGCTCAGACCCTGCTCTGTGAAGGAAGGGTGCCAGTGCTCTTCTGTGATCTCTGTGGGAGTCACCTGGAAACCGGTTTGGCTCCCACCAGCTGTGCTGAGAGCTGGAGCGGGACTTGGTGTCTGCAGCATTCCTGAGCTGCCCTCGTCCCAGCTCACGGCCCTCACTCTGCGGCTGCCCTGCGAGTGTTCATGTTATGGGCACTGCCGTCTTCCCCCTGCACTGCTGCTGCCCTGTGGAACAGCCAGGCTGATGTGATGTGAGCAGGGACAGAGCAGTGCAAGTCTGGTGATTGATGGGACCACATGGGCACTCAGCGTCACCCAGTGCTAGGAAATGCCCGGGGAAGCAAGCAGCTTGCCTGCGGCAGATTGTGGTCCCACTGCTGTGAGCATGGAGGTAGAACTAGTGGTGTCCATCCCATCGTTACTCCCCTCCATAGTTAACTGCCTTGTCACCGTGTCCCCGACGGGCTGGTGCCACCTAGCCACACGGGTGTCCCTGCATGCACTGCCCTGCCGGCATGGGCAGCGATCACCCTGCGGAGAGCTCTGCTGCCCCTTCCCAGCTCAGTCCTGATGAGCTCTCAGATTTGGTTTTCCTTGCACAGGCAGAATTCCCATTTTTCTCACACGCAGGAAGGCAGATGATTGCCTGCCTCTTTGTTCTCTTCCCTGTAGCAAAGAGTTGATGAATCGTTTCCTTTTTCTGTATTTCAGTAATACTTTGTGTTGTTCAGAGCTCATTTGCAGCGTTTTAATGTTTTGAACCCTCACAACCTTCACTCTTCCTGCGATTGTCCAAGGGCTGGATGTTTTTGTCTTTATCCCAACAGTTACTGCTTACTGGAAGTGCTGCGGGTAGCTTTGTCTATGTCAGTGCAAGCTGAATTTTCTTCTTAAGACCTCATTGTACTTTGGTCTCATGACCGTATTTCTATCAGTGCAAGTGATCTTTAAATAAAAGAAACCTAAAGCGCAGATCCTTGTACCGTTAGACCCTGGAGATTTTCTTCAGATGCATAAAAAGCTTGACTTGTATTTAAAAAAAAAAAAAAAAAAACTGGGGAAAAAAAATAGTCCAAGTTCAGCATTCTGAATAGCAGACCCTTCCAAACACTGGGATTTCTGCACAGCAAGTCAGGGTGAGCTGAGCAGCGAGCTGCTGCCCAGCGAGGTGCACAGCCCTGAGCCTGGGCTTCTCCTGCAGTGCCTGTACCCTGGGGGCCAATTCATATCGGCCCTCATTGTTATCTCTCCTGTTCACATGCTTTTTTTTCCCTTTGTTACTCTGCTTTCCTTCCTTGTTTTTAAAGAATAGCTTATCTGTGTGCCCCAGAAGGGTGTGACTCAGGGAGATCACAGCAAGCTGAAGTGCAGCAGCTGGCTGCAGGAACACATGCTGAGGTTCTCAGACACGGCGAGCACCCAGAGATGTGTACCGGTGGGAGAAAGACCGTGCTCCTGCTTCAGCCCTCCACCGCCCCGCTCCAGGTGGGGCAGAGCCACTGCAACACAGTGGTGCTTCGACACGTCGACTGTGTGCACCTGGTGACCAGATCTGGGTCGTATTGCTGGGTCAGAACATGCATCTGAGCTCTGATGGGACGTGAGCAAACCGGGCTGGTCCTGTCACACCATGGCACGCTTACCTGCCTTGTGCACGTGTGCAACCTTGTTATTTCATTGGGTTGTTGCAAAGCTTCTAAGTGATTGAGTTCTTTTTCTGCCTCAGAGTGCAGTGCCCATGTTGCTGCTGCTCCAAGCATTGCAGGAGGAGATGAAACTCCAATTTTTGTTTTGGTTTTGTTTGTTGTAAAGAAGCTTTATGATGGGTGACAGAGCAGAGTCTCTGATGACTGTGCATCTTCTCGCCAACTCAGGATACTCAGCGTTTCTGCAGCAAGCTCTGGATCGGCTCTTGGAGTGGATCTGCCCAGATGTTCAACTTTTCTTTGTGTCCGAGCGAGTTGCTCCACTGAAATACTACAAGAGGTACCACAGGAGGAACTGCGGCTTTCCTGGGATATCTGTCCTCCTTTTTCTGCATGAGGACCTGGGAGAAGAGCGGATTCTCCAGGTCCAGGATCTCCTCCAGCGCCCGCCCTGGCGCTACCAGTGTGTCCCGACCGCTTGGGAGCAAAGTCCTCCCCACACTCCAGCTTCCCAGGGCTTCTATGGCCTGGATGACCAGATGCCTGTGTGGGGTATCCGGCGGGTGCGCTTTGGCCCCGAAGTCCTGCGTGTGACCCTCTACTGCAGCTTTGATAACTATGATGATGCGGTAGGGCTGTATGAGATGATCCTGCGGAAAGAAGCAACCATGCAGAAAAGCAACTTCTGTGTCTTCGTGCTGTATGCCACTAAAACTATTGCTGTCCAGCTCTGCCTGAAGCAGCTGCCCATTGGGATGGCTGCTGAGCCCAAGGAGTCATCGCTTTTGCAGTTCAAGGTGCAAGAAATGGGGCAGCTGGTGCCTCTCCTGCCCAATCCGTGTGTTCCTATCAGCAGCACCAGGTGGCAAACACAGGACTATGAAGGAAATAAAATTCTGCTTCAGGTATGTGTGTGTGTGTGTGTGGTGCTTGCAGAACAGATGCCTTTTATTTTTTTATTCTAGCAAAGAGCAGGACTGATTCAAAATGGAAATTAAGGTTTTGCTTGTCCATATTTTGCTTTTAATTCACAAACTCAGCAATCGTTATCTTCCAGTGCTATGATGTCATTGATAAACATGAGCACAGATCCTTGGAATGCTTCCATATTAACACCTGAAATAGAAACTATTAGTAGTTGTTGTTTTTTTTTGAGCCATTGAATTCACTTTTTTCCCTTTCCTGCCTAATCAGATGATAGTAGCAGCCTGTTCTCTTTCTGATGTGACTTATAAATGTTTCTGAAAGTGGAGTTTTAGCACTGTACCATCCCATACCTGGTGTTTTGCAAGTACAGGGCTGATGCAACATCACCCATGGTAGTTTTGTAATTGCAGTTGGGCAGAAGGGCTAAATAAATGCCATGGCAAAGCTGTCCCCTTTTTGTTGCAGTACTCAGCCTGGATAATGTGTGAGCACAAATCGAACCAGACAAAGATGGTGCTGAGGTGGTGCTCACTGGGATTGTACACAGGAGCAGGAGGGAAGTTCAGCTGTGTGTTCTTTGCTTTGTAACAACTCCTCCCACCTCTGGGTTTTTTGGTTGCTATTTGGATACTTTTATTATTAATTGGAAATTTAAATTATTTAAGTATATGCCCTGCTTTCTTTATTTTCCTTCCTTGGTGAGCTCATTATTACATATCAGCCTGGCTATTCTGTTTGGCCTACTTTTATGCTGCTCTGCCTGCACACCTCTCTCCAGCACGGCCTCAGCATGCCCCCCACCAGTTCAGCGTTAGCCATGGAGCTGTTCAGGGATGGGATGGAGCTCTGTGTGGTTTCAGTGGCTCTGGAGCTCTAGGCGGGCCTGCACTCCGAGTGCCGCCCATCACAGGGCGTTCAGAGTGCTGTCTCCCGAGTAAAGCCAGCACCGTATTTTATGGCAGTTCTCTCCACCTTTCTTCAACAGGTGGAGGACAGCTCCAAGCAGAGTGAAACAAACACTGGGCTTGTCAAGCAGCGCAGTGCCGTGGGTGTGGAAGGACTGCCATGCAGCTCTGTCGCAGCCCCTCTTCCCGTCATTCCGTGCAGTGCTGAGCAGGGAGGCCAGCAGGCCCGTGCCTCGAGGGGCAGAGTGATGTCTGTGCCAGGCCAGGCCCTTCCTGCACAGCAGGCCACTGGCGGCCTCTTCGGCTCTTCTCGGAGCACCACAGTGCCCTCCTGCCATGTGCTCACAGGCAGCGGGCTGCAGGAGGGCTGCCTGTGCTGGCCGGCAGCAGAGACCAACGTGGACACAGGGCTGGCTGTGGGCAGAACTGCAGGTGGTCGCTGCTCTCTGTGGCACAGCCTCCTACAACCACGGGCGCTGGGCACAGCCTACACCACCCTGCGTTGTGTGCGGCCGCCATCTTCTGTGGCCAGCAGGAGGAAAGGAGCGGGCCACGGGGCTCCAGGCTCCCATATGCAAAAACAGAGAGCCAGCCCTGGAACCAGGCCCGAGGAGGAAGAGGAGGAGTTCTTCATATGACTGGAAACATGCCCAAGGCAGGCTCCTCATTTCTGAGTGGTATCAACGTGATTTTGACTGGAAGCGCAGGGGCTGGGCTGTGTTAGGCTGTGTGCAGGGTGATGGAAACACTGACTGGGTCTGAAACAACAGAAGATGAGAGGCTGGAGGCTCAGAGGAACAGCTGAAGAGCAAGCAGGGCAGAAGAAATGGAGCCGTGCAGGAGCAAGGATGTTGAAATGACACGCTGCTGGTGGGGTGCAGGCAGGGTGCACTTGCCTTCCACTTATTTCACTGGACGCTGAACAAAAAAAACTCAGACCCACATTTTCCTATGAGCTATAAAGGTAGTGCTTTCAAGAGCCAGAGAGCACTCTGCTGAGCTGGGAGGGCAGTGGAGCAGAGCGGCTCTGCTGCAGTTGGGGTGAGGGGAACAGGTGTGGAAGGAAACCTGGGGGCACCAGTCTGGCTGTGGGTGTGGAGGGGCGGTGATGAACCCAGGAGTGGGATTCCTGGGACAAGCGGCTTTAAACAGGCACTTTTTTATGACCAAGTTGTGGAGGGATGGGAGTGCTGCTCTGGGTGTGCGCATGAAGGCGTGGGGCTCTGTGGGACCAGCATCACAACCCGGACAGGCACCAGGCAGTGCCACCCATGGCTCAGGCTGCTGCAGTCACTGAGTGTGCCATGGCCAAGGCCTCCTGCTGAGGAGCAGCTGCTGAGCTGCACTCCCCTGTCCTGAATTTTGTGCCAAATCGCCAGTTGGTGTCTCTACTGACTCAGGAACCGTGGAGATGTGGTGCTGAGGGGCATGGATTAGTGGGCATGGTGGGGATGGGTTGACAGTTGGACTAGATGAACTTAGTGGTCTTTTCCAACCTTCATGATTCCATGATTCTAAGAATGTGGCGGCTGCTGTGCGCGCTGCGCGCTCCTGGCGCGGCTGCACAGTGCTCCTGCACCCCGGGCATCGCGTGCCCTTGTCACGCGTGGCGGCGACTCGTGCAGAGCCGGACCCTCGAGGCGAGCTGGCCACTCGGCAGCCCCCCGCTGAAGCCGGCGGCGGTGCGGGGCTGCAGCTCCTCCTGGTGCCCACCCGCGGCCCTGCAAGCGCTCCCGGCCCGGCCCATCGCGCCGCAGCCGGGGCTGCTGTCCTCGCCTCCGTCGCTGCTGGATCCGCCCGGTACACGGGCAGTAAAAGAGGTGATGATGACAAACGGAGCCGATCTATTCCACCTTCGTTCATTTTCTCAGCTGACAAGCTACCTCGGCAATTAAGGAGATCTGTCATGTAGGTGATGGGGGGGAAACGGAGACCTTCCCGAACGCGTCTCACTGGTTAGATGGCAGCCTCAGGTGCTGATGCGCTGCAATTTCATATGCATTTGTTACAGGGTATTTGCTGAGTATACAGAAAGTTTAAGACAAGGGACCAGTGTGATGGTGAGAGACCTTTTTCAAAAAAGCGCTCAGCTAGACCGATTTTTCTGTTGGTGCAGGAAAAAAAAAAGTAGTAAATCATTAGTTTTAACTGGGAATAATTTAATTCCAAAAGTTAAAATCAAAATTTCTCCCCTTGTATCCGTAACCAAGGAGCAGTGGGTCACCCTCCGGCCATCGGGTACTGAGTCCACACGTGCTGGCGGGGCTGAGGCCACGCAGCGTGAGGGAACACTGTTCTCTAATGATGAAGAACGGAAGCTCCTGCTGGGACCCAAGCGAGGTGGAGCAGCGGCCTGGTGAGGGGAAGCAGGGGTGAGCAGGGCCCTATGGCACGCTCTGCATGAGACACGCATCCTTTCCTTGTGCCATTAAAGCCAGCCTTTGACCCTTCCTGGTACATTTGCCCTCTGCTCGCACTTCAAGCCTGTCCCAGCTCTGTGTCCCTCTCTGCAACCAAGGGGCATGAGGTACCTGAGCACGGGGATGACACAGGAGCATGCGTGCCTCAGCTGGTACTGAGCTCCCCAGACTTAATGTGCTCCTGAGGAGGAGGGATGTGCAGGAAGGACCCAGCCGGAGTACGATGTGCTTTCATCCTGCAGTCTCGGTACCAGAGAGGCTTATCCCCGCGCTGGCTGTCAGTGCTTTGTAGCTCTCATCAGCCACATGTGTGGCAGGCACCCTGCAGTGCCCCTGGGCTCCCCAGGTGTTGCACAGGAGCTTTGCTTTTGGTCAGTAAAGCTTGACGCCCTGCATCCTTAGTGCCTCACTGAAATGAAGTGTCAGAGGTCTTTACTTCCCCCCATGTACAGCTATTCCTACAGAATAACAAAGCACACATCGTGGAGCTATTTCTTTCTTCTGCCATGTAGTGAGTTTCATTATGTGTGCAGAATGCACCCGATCAGCCCAGGACTGAGAGCTCAGTTGTGCTGTGTGTTGGGGGAGAGGCAGGGCTCACAGCTGGGTTGGGCGCTGAGCAGGAAGGGTTGATGCATTGGGCAGTGGTCAGCATGGGGCTGCGCACCCTGCAGGAGGCAATGGCACCTTCAGTGACGCTCTCTGTCTCCTCCTCCAACACACTGCTCCCACCACCAAACCTGCATTGCAGTTTGCTCTGCTGTTCTTTTTGATGTTTAATTCTCATAATTTGAAGGGGGCTTTGAGAGGGCTCCATCTCCCATGGAGCACTGGCATTAACATTCCGGTGCAGAATCTCAGTTCTGCTGATTGCAGGCAAGGGCAGATCCGATTTCTATTAGTGTGAATTAATATTCCTGAAGAGTCCCCAAATCTTTCTTCTCCCCTGCCGCCCTCCCCAGGCGCTGGCAGCCCGGCTGTGCTGGGAGGTGATTAGGTTTGTAAATGCATTCCTGCAGGCACTTGGTGACACTGGGAGTTGTCTCATCTCGCTTGTGCAGCTGAGATGGTGACAGCCCCGCTTCCCTAATTGGGATCATCTCGAATCTCATCTTGGCATCAGAGTGTTGTGCTGAGCGGGCAGGAGCAGGGTGGCTCAGCTGTCGCAGTTGGTACCAGGCAGATGCTCGTCTCCCAGGCATGGAGGTGGGCCCAGACGGGCCCTGACAAGCGCTTGGGACAGGAAGGAGCCCTGCTCAGCAGCACTCTCTGTCCCATGGGGCTGCAGCAAGACTGCACCACCTGCTCGTGTCCTCTGCTGGGCCAAGCAGAGTAAAGGTCTGTGCCAGGCTCCACGCAGGATGGCGCCAGCCCTTCGTTCCTGCCATGGTTCATTACAAAGCAGCGGGGAAACACCCTGCCTTGGCTGCAGGAGTGCCTGCCTCTGCATGGCTGCCAGCTGGATGGTACTAGCTGATACTGCTGCCTGAGCATCTCTTCTTGTCCCTGCATTTGTATTCCAGCATCACTGCTTTTTCTCTGTCCACACCTGCCCCTTCCCTCAGCTAACGCCTGCGGGCCCTGTGGCTGCTGTGCAGGAGGTGTGGGTGTCCAGATCCCAGGACAGTGGGCAGAGGTAAGCAGGGTGACCTAGAGGGGCAGTTCTGAGGGCTGGGTTGCCAGCTGCAGCCATAGGGTCCCGAGGCTCCTCCACACTTATTATTGCTGAAAACTGGAGTGGAGAGAGCATCTATCAGAGTTAAAGTACCCAGGCCAGGATAGCTGTTATCCTTGCTTTCTCCTCACACCCCAACTTGCCTCCTGCCTGCCACAGCCACGCTGTGCAGAACATGGGCTGCATGCCTCCTGGCCATGGGTAGAGGGGTCTGAGCTATCTTGTTCCCACGTTACTCTTTGGAGACATGCTTGGAGTGGAAGGCTGGTTTGTGTTTTTGCTTTTGATTTACCAGAATTGGCTTACAACGCCCCCGGGATTCTCAGTTCAAACAAACAAAGGAGATTACGCTCAAGGAACTTCCCGGGATGATACAAGTAATGTGATACAAGTGGGCACAAAGGGAGCATGTTTTGGCCAATCCAGGAGCTGGAAGCTTTGTTTTCAGTCTGGCAGTGGATACAAACAAGCGGATTTTAGTTGCGTTCCTCTCCCTCCCACATTTGTTGATCATGTCAGATTGACACATCTTCAAAAAGTATTAGTAATGTATTAGCATGCATTAGTAATGGCACAAAGAGCTGCTTCCTTCAGACCAGACCACGGGGAAAACCCATAATGGTCTCTGGGATGGGTGAGGGAGGAAGTAAATGAGCATTAGGAAACCATGTCTTGTGGATTGATCATGGAATTTCTCCATGTCTATACCCTCTTTCCCAGGGCTTCCTGATACACCAGGTACAGCATACTTTCCCGAAGGGAGGTGGGTAGCTGGGAGATGGCCACCAACTTGCTGGGACCACCAGAACTGTCGCAGTGGGTTAGATGCTGAGAAGCAATGCCTGGGCTCTGCTGAAGGGGACTCTGGCCATCAGCTGCTGTCACCCACAGGCCCGTAGTGTCACGCAGAGGGGGCACTGAGCTCCCTCCCCGCATGTATCAGCTCCCCAAAGCCCCTGCTCTGGTTTTAACCATGCTGAGGGTTTTCCTGGGATGGGACAGGGTGGGGGTAGAACTTCATTGACAGTTCTGCTGTGGTTTTTCATCTTGATTTAATTCAGAACTACCAGGCTTTGTGGAGGGAATAGCTGATTGCAGGAATGCATCGTACTGATGCTTACCAGATACTTTTTTAGATGGGAAAATCTTTCTGTGTCACGAGAAAGTTTGCAAATGTTAGTTTTCTTGTAAATCAGAGTGAAACCAGATTTCAAGAGCTTTCAATTTCTCCCAAACATTGAGGTTTAGCCACCTTCAGCCCCAGATCTTGCAGCTGGCTGGAGCTGCTGAGTAACCTCTTTCCATGGTACACAGCACAAGGTGTTGAAAAACCTGAGGCAAGATGCGGTGCCAAGCCAAGTATTTTATATTGAGGAAGAGCAAAACTTTTATTTCTTGTAGCCTTATTTTGTTTTTATATGTATTTTGTAGCTTTATTTTTTTCATATTATGCCGTAACGGAGACTTTTCTTTTGGTTTCATTGTTCAAGTCCGGTAACAACCACTGTTGTGTTTGCAAGCTTTATGTGATGACAGCCTGAGTGCCTCCCCAGCATTTTGTTTCTTCCTGTGCCAGAGCGCTGGCTTAGCCTGCATCCAGCAGCACCCAGGGCTTGCTCTCCCATGCTCCACTCAGCACATCCCACCTTGCACCATGCTGGCAAGGGCAAGAATGGAGAATGACTGGTAAAACACTTTTTTCCATCTTTCAGATTGCACTTGCACTGCTTATCTGGCTGCTTGATCTGTGAGAACGTGTCTCAGAGCATCTGGAAGCATGTGGATAGCTTCCATCCCCTCCCAGAGACTTGCGGGTCCTGGCTGCGCACAGGAGGAGGATGGGATATTTGGAGCCACAGCCGCTCTGCATGGCAGCATGCCTGTGAGGTTTGCTGTGCTTGGATAGAGCAGAACTGTGCAAAAACAGAACAAGATGGGATTTTTCCAGGTTTAATTTGAGCTTTAACTTGTTCCAAGTGTAACATTGAGATTTGACCACTTCTTTTGTTTTCCATGCTCTTCTGCGCTCTGTGGCAGCAGCAGTCACAAGTGTCAGGCCATCATCAAAGCCTGGCTTGAGTTGTATGTGAAGGAAACTATGCTGACAATGAAAATGCTTGCAGGGTATTGCCACGCCAAGGCTGTGTGCAGGTTTGGCACCCACTTCTCCCCCTGCACCCATCACAGTGATCTCGGAGCTCGGTGGGTGAAGGTGGGAGCAGGGCCACTTGTGGCAGCCATGGTGCTGGGAGCTGATGGGATTCGTGTCTGCGTTTCTCTGTTGTTGTTCTGGGTGGAACTTGTGTGAGTAAACCTATTGTGGTTTTCAGTTAATGTGCAGTTAGAGAAGGAAGATTATTTGAGTATTTGCTCTGTATGTTTCTCCTTTGTCTTTTGTCTTGCTTGACTGATACACAGCAATGCACTTTGGCAACCTTAGCCTCCCTGTCTATCCTCATTAGTGCTCCAGCATGTGTTTTTACTTTATGGAGGGCTGCATGGTGTTGCGGACAGTAATGGGAAAGAAGGTAGTGTGGGTGTGTGGCAACAACTTCTAACATTGACAAAGTCTTGGCATTTTTTAGAAGCCAGAGTTGTCACACGTTTTGTTCTGAAAGCCATTTGTCTGTAATCTTCAATTGTAGTAATAATCATAATCATCATCCTGCTGGTGCAGAGGATGTGTGGGAGAAACAGGCCTCCTTGAAAATTTCCTCCGAGCCTGTGCCAAGCCTGAAGCAATCTTTTTTTCATGACAGAAAGCCGTTCTCACGGCGGTGGGTAGCAGCCCAGCTGCGACGTGTCAGCGCTGAGTGCTACATCCCGCTCTGGAGCAGCACGGCTCCACTGCATCCTTTCGTCAAGTGTGTAGGAAGCGGCGTGGTCATTTCTTCAGAAGCAGGGAAATGGAGCCCTGGCTCTGCTGCAATGTTATCTGAGTCAGCAGAGCGGCCCTGTGCCCTTGCAGCCCGCTGTGCAGAGCGGTGGTGCCGCATGGCAGCCCCTGGGACGCAGTGCAGCCACACAAAACGGATGGGCCTGTCAGAGCCGTGCCGTGTGCTTATGGCTGGGGAGGTGCTGTGGGCACAGGGCTTGCCACTGCTGCAGAAAATTGCCCTGTAGGGTGTCGTTTCTTGTGCTTGTTCCTAGCCTGATAGCGTGTAGTAGGATTGAGTTTTGGAAGCTGGATGAAAATCAGTTCTTTTGAGTTTAAAAATTCAGCCAGGTGTGGTTGGTCGAGTCATTTTTCTGTCTCCTTGTGCTTCATAGACATTTCAGTGGTGGATATCATCACGAGCATGAGGAATGAAGTGATCTAAAACTCTCCACCAAGCAGGGAAATAGTATTATTCCTGTTTTATTCAGAGGGAGATGGAAATAAGGGGGTTTGATACAGCTTGTCCAACATCACATGTAGGATCTCTTTAACAAAAACCAGATCTCTCATCTCTTAATCTGAGGCATTAGCTGCAACAACATCCTTCTTCCTTAACCATCCCTTCATACACGCAGTAACTTTGCACTAACGGTTTGTTTTTATTGGGCATTGCCTTGAGAAGCGATTTCTTTGAGCAACGGCCAACTCACTGGCTTTTGTTCAGCAGTAATGACATGGCTTAACATCAATTCAGGAGCATGCCAGGGCTTTGCACCTGAACAGGCATCCAGAGGTCTGAACCCTACATCCAACACTTAGAAAAACATCCCCTGATATTGTTTGGAGAGAAGCAATGAGGAAGGGTATGAATGCAGATGTGTGACGCATGCCAGCTGTGGTGATCTTAGGTACTTGGGCCTGATTCTTTCTTGTGTTATGCTGTATCATTGCTCCCTGGTTCAGTCTGCACTGTTTCCCTCAGAAAGGTGGGGAGGGGAAGATGTGACCTCATGTCAGTGATGCTGGGCCTGAGCACGACTCCACAGAGGCTGGCTGGTGGTGGGCAGGAGGAAGCGAAGCTTTGGTGGTGGTAGAGGGGCAGTGCTGGTTCCTACAGCAGCACGGGTTGTTGGGAGTGCCAGGGCCTTCCCTGCCACCCTGAAGTTGTATTGTACTGCTGGGTCTCAACAGCATTGCTGTGACTGAATTTGTTTGCTGTTTGCAATAGTTTTCTCTTGGGGTCACAGATCAGGCAGTTTTGGCTTGGTTTTAGTTACCATCTGACCTCCTCTCTGCTAGTTCTCTTCTGCACTTGCTGTGTTGCAGTCATTTTGCTCTGGGCTGTATTCTGGGAAAAACTAGGACAAGCTCCTTGATGCCTTTGGTAGATGTTATGCCTGGAAGGTGGCCCAGTGCTGTAAGAAATGCTCCTGACTAAGAGAAGCCAAGAAATAAAAAGTTAGGATAGCATTCCAGTTAAAACACGGGAGTACCTCGTGCCATTTCAGAGCGGCTTAGCCTATGTCATCACAGCGCTGAAAGAAAGGAGGACCCTGCGCCGCAGTTCCCAGAAGGCTACTGATGCATAAACAGCGACTCGATGGAAGAGTTTCCAGTGATAACCGAGAACAACACCTTCTGTCTGCCTGTTTTGCGAGTAGTGCTGGGGAGGACAGCCCCACAAGGCAGGCCCCAGCGTGCACTTCTGTTGGTGTGGGTGCTGCTGGCAAGAGCTGGTTCTCCTGCTATGGATTTGTCAAGCTCTTTCTTTAACCGGGCTCTGGCCGGACGGCGCTATTGCTGTGTAAAGGGTGAATACTGAAATGTTATCATCTAGTCCTGAACAGCCGCAAACTCGCTGTTTTTCATCCCTGCTGAATTTGCCATCCCTACTGAGTTATTCTTAGAATGTTGTTGAATAAAAGCCTAGCTTGTCTGCGTGGTTTCTTTTTTATTGTATTTGTGCATTGAATCTAACCTACGGACAATGGTGAGTGTCATACAGATTTGTGGAAATGCTCCTACTTCTTTGTCTTGTGCCTTTTTTTAAATGAAGCGGTCTCTGAAGTGTTTATCTACAAGCATAAAAGCCCCTATAAATTGATGCATATTCCTAACTTTGTAAGACTTGCATATTAATCTGCTTATTTTCCATTTGAACAAAGGGCCTCCGGAACCCACAAACATAGTCATAACTCTCCTGATCTGGTTTGCTACAAGGTTTTGCTTGACTACACAGATGTTTTCCATGTATTTGGCAAAAGAGGGGTCAAAGCCTGCATCTGGCCCACTATTTCTGGCAAAACCCCTGATGTGCTTAATCCTTTTTGAACATGAGTATTCTGAGAGCTTATTTGATTTATTAACCTGATTTTTTTAATGCGGAGAAACAATGTGGAACAGCGACCTTCGTTCAGGAAAATGCTTGTCCAAATATTTCTGCTCTGAATCCATCAAAGCTCAATGCAGAATGCGTGAAGGACTGGTGTGCGCAACAAGGCTACTCAGGGACGCAGGTAAGCCTGTGTACTTCTCTTTGCAAGGCTTGGGTATGCTTGGCTCTTGTGGCCTGCATTGTGCAGTGGGACCCGCACCATGAAATTATGCAAACGAGGTCTGGAAGAGGGGTCGGGTTGCTTATCTCCGTGGCTGAGAGTCCCAGGCTGGCCAGTGTTGCATGGGGCTCTTCGCAGTGATCCATACAGGAATGGACTGAGCTCGCCTGAGAATCACTACAGGGCATGTGTGGACTGGTCATTTGCAGTGTTGCTGAACGAGCAAGAAGAGTTGGTTCTCAGGAGATATTATGCTATGCAGTTTCATGAAACACTCCTCTCCATCTCCCCAGAGAGCAGGAAATCACTTTTTCCCATGTGCTTTGGAAATGTGCAGTGACTAAGCATCAGTATTATCCCTGTTCTCCATTAGCTGAGTGGAGGTATCCGAGTGTCCCCAGTGTGTATGGAACTGGGTGCTGTACAGACTTGAGACAGATGGATGCCATCCTCGAGGGCCTTGCAATAGAAGTGTATTTCCTCAGTGAATGGAAGTGTTGCAGGATGAGTAATGCCCTTAACATTTTCTACGGAGCTTTGCAGTCTGTATGACGGGGCTGTAGTCTGGGTCACTATTCCTCCCTTCCTATTACTCACAGATAAACTGACTAATTCACACATTTTTGGCCAACAGTTTTCAAACTTGGCTGCCTAAAAGAAAGCATCTTTAATGAGAGCGGCTGGCTTTCAGAAGCTGCTGAGGAGCCACTGATGCCAAGCAGAGCCCAATTTACAATAGTTGAGCCAAGTCTTCTTTACTACTGCAAACCCCAGTAGCACTATCTCTGTAACTGGGATTAGAAAGGTACCAGGCTCCAGCCGGCCCCGAGAGCAGTGCAGCAGCCAGGAGCAGGCCAGGCGTGTGGCGGATGCCCAGGGAGGTATCTGTGGGGGATGAGCACTGCTTTTGCAAGCTGGGTGTTGGAAAAGGAAACCGATGGAAACAATAACCAAAGCCAATAAACAGTCTTGTATGCAACAAACTTTAAAATTCTCCATTTCGTAAGAAATAGCAATTGCTCGGGGCCAATATCATAAACGCCCATCTTAGAGTGCTTCCCTCAGCTCTGACCATGACCAGATGTTTTGTCAAATCCTGTTAACCTCAGTTTCACAAGTTCAGGCTTTTCCTGTGCTTGGGGCCAGAACCAAAGCTCACTGGTGTGATGGAGGGCCTCCTTGGGACGCAGAGGCTCCAGGTCAGGGCTTGAGATGTTTGCAAACCTCTGAGATGGTTCACATGAGTATTGGAAAGCAGTTCTCAGACAGCTCTCACTGTGTTTTGAGTACTGTTCACTTCTGGGCTTTGAAAATGTGTCAGTATAGGCATCTGTGAAAATCAGCCTCTGTGAGAGACACTGAGTGAAACCTGGGGATGAGGAAGGACATGCTTCTAAAGACTCGTGAAAAGCTGAGCTCACGCAACTTGTGTTACGTGTTGGATGCATTTTATTCTCCTCTTCCGCAGAGAAATCTCAATGGGCGTGACAGATGAGGCTGTACTTCAGACATTAGTCAGTGATTTTATGTGCTAATATTAAATATTAGCCCTTTATATTCTTTCCCACATCACATGTTGTAAGCATATTGTTGATTTAATGCTGATTTGGTATGTCTTTTAATTGCCACTCTGAACACTTCCACTCAGCCAGAGGACAGACCTGCAGTGAGATTGGAGATGTGTAGGAAGGCAATACAATGCAAGAGAAGTCTGGATGTTTCAAAACATACTGTTTTTCATTCTGCATGTATGGCATGGATTGAATAGCAGCCATCCAGAAAGCAAAAATTCTAGTGACAGAGTCAGAACTCTTGTACAGAGTAGAGATTTGCTGTTCCATTTCACTCTTTCATCCTGGTGTGACTTTGTGACCTCAAGAAATCCCTTTTTATCATGAAAGCAGTCTCCGAGGTGAGCTCAGTGGACCTGCAGGTAAGTTGAGAGAGGCAGCAGGTCTCGTGGGCTTTCCTTCTAACTTCTGTCAGGGGAGAGAGAAGTTGGTGGGACACAGACACGGCAAAAATCACTGTCTTTTTCTCCCAGTAACCATCAGTTATCACACAGGTAGGTGTTTCCAAAAATCCTTTCTTACTCAGCAGTGTTGGTTGGGTTTTGGATGTCTATTCTGACTGGAAGCAGCTCTGAAGGAGCCAGACTGTAGTGAGACTGGGGTTCATCTCGGTTACAGTCTGATCTTCTGAACAATCAGGACTGAGTAACCCCCAGCTGGATTGAGACTGAAGAGAGCTAGGACTGGCACAGATGTTGCATTTCATGCCTCAGTTGCCTCTTAGTCAGCATACAGCAGCACAGTGGGATTGGCTTGGGGCTCTGAGCCTGTCAGGGAAATTTTTCTTCTAATCCATAAATGTAGGGCATCTGTCAGATTTATTTGGTTTTCACTTATCCCATGGTGATAGTGTGGCTTGGTGTCCATTTGACAGTTGTCCAGTGCTTAGGTACTTTCTGGGCTGCTTCAGTGCAAAATCCAATGCATAAATTTCTCCTGTAATAACTCCCTTATTTCACATTCTTGTCTATAAAATCCTTAAATATTTCTGCTCCAGCCTACCCCCTTCTCCTGCCTACTCACATCTTTTACTTCCTGTTATAATAACACTCAGAAAAGTCAGTGGAAGTCTTTCTGTAGCTTCTGCAAGGTCTACATCTTGTTCATCCATCTAGGGAGTCCTTAAACTCTTAAATATCACCGCCTACATGAAACAGCACCTTCCTTTCCTATTAAGCTTGAATAGAGACAATTTTAGGGACAGGATGTATCTGTTTTTTAACACAGCTTGTGTTTCCCAGAATCGGCACCATCATGATTATGTCTTACTTCTGATGTTGGAGAGCTACCTCCAGGAGCTCAAGCTGTGAAGTGGTGAACAAAACCCTCAACTATCCCATGTGCTTCTTTATACAGATGAAGACTGACACAAAGAAGCTGGATGGTGTCTTAAGGTAAGCTAAGAAAAGACCTAGGACGTGTACAAATAGCTGACTGTTAGAGAACCTTGGGGTGGAGATCTTCACGGTGGAGGATGAATCATAGTCTTGTGGACTACCCAGTGTTCTTGTCTAAGAAAACAAGCAATTTGTTGCCAGCCTGGACAAAGAGTGACTTTTTGAGTAGAACTTGTTCCAAGCCAGTGATGACAGCATGTCTCATCCCAGGATGTTATAAGAAATCCTTCATTTAGTTCAACTCTCTTAATAGACTGCCTACTCATCTGCTAAGAACAGAAATTAGAGTAAATCCTTGCACCTTTTTTCCTGGTATCTCATATAACACTACCAGTACTGATGGCTTGCTCCAGTGCATCCTGAATCTAAAACATAGAAGCAATGGGCTGTTGTTGACTGTGATGCTAACAGGATTTAAAAGGCAGGTTGTTGCATTCCTTGATCTCTCCGTGCCTCCCTCTCCAGCCCCAAAAGGCCAGCGGGTGTCTCTTGGGCACACTGGGCTGTACCAGGTGGTGGGGACCCCAGGTCCCTCGAGCTGTGGCACGGTGACCCTGCCACCTTGGCATCTCTCATCTGTGTGCCAGGCAGGGAAAGCCAACCGTGGTAGTATGAGGGGCCGTGTGTGTTCTCAGTGGTGGTTTAAGTCAGACTGAAACACCCGTATTGCACAATACTGATGCTTACAGACAGCACAAGTGAAAGCAGAGTCCCTGTACTGGGTCTGTCAATTGATGGATGTTCCTCTAGACTGGATAAAGCTGTCTTGTAGGTCTGGCCTCTGAGCCAGTCTTAGCAGAGTGGGGAGGAGCCATCATACCTATTTGATTTCCACAGCTTTAATCAAACTGCACTTAGACTTCTAAATTTATTTGTATGGGGAAAGAGCCCCTTGTGCTCCTCATGCACCAGCCATGGTAGGATGAGGCACTACTTTACTCCTACTTCCATGCAAAGATTTTGTGTGGGCAGAAGGGAAGCAGGTCTGAGGAGTGCTTTCCCTCCTTGAGACCATCTGTTGGTATGTGCGTGCATTCCATCATCCAGTACAGGGCAGTGTATGGGCTGGTGTCACACACAGCTCTCCACTTCTATCTGTGTATCTTCCCTAAGAAGAAGCATCTCTGTCCTTGGCACCAGCTGTAAAAATGAGGAAATGTTGGTGTTTTGTTCTGTGTCATGGCCTGGAATCTGAGCCTTGACCGCTGTGCCGTGAGGGGACAGCATATCCTTCCTCCCTTCACTGTTTCAAATAGGCTGATTTGAACGCTGCAGCAGATTATGGCACTGTGGGTGTTCAGAGTTTCAGGATGATTGATCACCTCTCATAGAGATGCAGCTGGTACTGTGATGAGTTCCAGATCCTTTCAATTGAGCATCTCCAGGGACAGCTTTATGGACCAGGAGGAGGGGAGGTGCCCATAATTTATTTAAAAACAACAACAGCAATGCAGGATTTAAAATTAAACCCTCTTGGCTCATAAACAGTAATTTTAAAATTTGACTCTGCTTAAAATAAACAGCCTGAAAGGCTCCGGTCACACATCCCTGAAGCCTTTGGGAAGACCTGGAGTGGGCTGGGTTTGTGGTAAGGTCTCACCTGAAGGAGCCCAGGTATTCTCCTGGCCCCAGATGGTGCGCACCAGCTCCTGGGTGCTGTCAAAGGTGCTGCGTTAATGACATGGTCAGGTTACCCCACTTACAGGATTTTGATCCTAGGAGCAGGACCTGGAGCTGGAGTGCTGAACAGTGCTTTCTGACCCGCTTGGAGCATGCCAGCAGTTGTCCTGGACCTGTTGTCTCAGTAACCACACGGCTCATCACACATCAGCCCTGTTATTATTGCTTTTCATCAGTGAGAAGCCATGAGCAAAGCTCAGCATCTAAACTCTCTGTTAAGGTCTGTTGTCCAACAAGGGCGAGAACCACTCCAAAAAAAATCATCTGCCACCTTCTTGGCACAGATTTTAATGCTGCCAGTGAGCTGGCAGCGCTGGGTCAGCCTTCTCTTTACCCCAGGCAGGTTGTTGGCAAACGCCAGCCGTGCTGGAGCAGAAGCATGGGATGGGGCTGGGGCTGCCGTGCTCCCCACCTCCCCATGCCCCCTGCTGCTGATGGGGAGGCTGGGGAGTTGCTGCCCCTTGCACACGGGCTTTAATTCCCAAATCTTAGCTCTGAGCACAGACCCAGTTGGCTTTCCAGAGGCAGTTTCTGGGCTTTCTGGTGATGTCAGGTTTCTCCTTGAGCCAGCTGGCACCAGTGTCCCTGACAGCCCGTGCCGTGGCAGTTGTCCTTGCAAGCACTCCTGCCTCGCCGAGCACTGTGCCTCTGTGCTGCCCAGTCTGGCTCCTGCAGTTCACTAAAGGTTACTGGAGGTTTAAAACTGCTTTGGCAGTGTCTGCAGTCCCTTAAGGCGAAGATGCCTGTTTATTGTTACAGCACGGTGTAAGCACAACACAGAAAAGTCCCTGCAGAAATGAGTATTTCAGTGAAGCAGACCTTTTTTTTTTTTAAAAAAAAAGAAGCGTTGGCTGGCCTCTAAAACTTAAATACCACTGGAAACTAATGCTAAGGGTTGGGTGGGTTTTTTGTTCTCATAAATCATGTCATGGAGTTTTTGTTATTTTGCTCTCATTCTGTGGTATCTTTCTAGCGCTGATAACGAGCGCTCAGCCCCGGTCCCCCCCTCCCCAGAAGGGTGAGCGTGGCCCCCGGCTGCTGGCAGCTCTCCCACTGCCCAGGCTGGCCTCATCCCTCCCACAGCTCGAGCTGGGGAGGGGAGGGATGGGACTAGAGGCTGCTCATGCCTCTGCACAGCCCTGAAATCTGCTTTGCGCTTATCTTCAGGAAAACTGGAATAGCCAGTTTGGAATGGAAACCCCTGCATCTCCCTGTGTGGAGCTAGGGATGGCTGGTAAGGAAGAGCCTGTCTGTGGGGCTGTTTCGGGGCCTTGCAGTGCTCGTGTAGCTTGGTATCTCAGGGCACAGCCAAGGGGTCTGTTTGGGGCAAATGCAGCTGGGGGCTGAGCTCTCCCCCTGGGGGCCCTCTCCTGCCCATGAGTTGAGAAAACTTCCTGACCCCACTCTCAGCCCAGCGGACCTGTTGCCAGTCAGGGCTTTGGCTCGCATCTTCTGCTGTTTTTCTGTGCGGGAAGAGAAGCAAGCTATCTATATATAAATACATATGCCCATTCTCCAGCACCCAGCTCTGAAGTTTTCATCACTCTTTATTTGAGCCGTGCAGAGGAGGAGGCGGCCTGGTATTCTGTGTGCCTTCATTTCACATGTGTTGGCGTGAGATGTTAGATTTCAGGAGAGTTCAGCCCTCTTCTCGCCTGCACCCATATTTCTGGATTCTTGTGATAATATGGAACAAATGCTGATTTCTGCAGCTTGCAGGAGGCCACTGTGAGCCTTCCTGCCCTTGTTGGCCACAGGCCATGCAGCTGTGGCGGTGCAGCACCATACGGGCCCTGTGCCTGAAGTCCTGCAGTGGGTTCCCCTGTGATCTGGCGCATGGTGAGCTTCAGTGATTGCTTGTGTCACTGCTGACCTGCACCTGACATGCATAATTCAGCAGGAATAACGAGTTAGATCCTCTGTCTGCCGTGGAGCAGTGGCTGATGAAGTGGCCCATCATCTCTGCAGCTCATAGTGCATCCTGGTGTGAGCGGTGTTTTGCATCTCTTGCCTTTTACTGAGAGCACTGAAACTTCTGATCGAGTTTTTTATCTTTCCTCCTTGCATTTGATGTGAACTTCGTGCTTATGCGCTGCAGCTCACTTGATGTTCCTGTCACTCTTTCAGCTTTCACATCTTTGCCAGCGAGGAGAAAATCAATTAAGTCTCTAATACTTCACAGCAGCAATGGTTTCAAAGCAATCGCT
Organism: Numida meleagris; assembly: GCF_002078875.1. Taxonomy (NCBI): domain Eukaryota; kingdom Metazoa; phylum Chordata; class Aves; order Galliformes; family Numididae; genus Numida; species Numida meleagris. Next base: position 16,068,674 of record NC_034412.1, read on the forward strand.
TGCAAGCACATTACTCAAGGAAGACAATTAGCAGAATATTCATAGCATAGGCTTGTCTTCCAGAAGTACAAAATTCAGATTCAGGTGCCTCTGGTTTATCTGCCACGCTTTCACTTTTGGTGATCCGTACTTACTATGAGAGATTTTAACATTAAAAAGATGTCATTTTGAGGAAAGACGTATCCGTGAAATATCTGCCTAAATTCTAAATTGCACTTTTTCTGCTTTGCTAAATAGGAACTGTGGTAACAATCTTTTATGATGTCTTGATGGCAACTGCTAAAAAACAAAGTGACATCTTTTTTGATGGTTCATGCACACGTTCAGAAAAATACATAAATGAGTGGAAATACAGCATGCTTTAGGTACAGAATTTTATAACTAATTGATTCTTTCAGTAAGGGGGTTGTCTGAGAGTAGTTTTTTCGTAAGACTCTTTGTGAGGCACTCTTTTACATGAACTCCAAAGCAAAGATAGAATTGGAACTAAAACATGCACAGCAGCCAAGCTGTGGTATGCATCTGCCTGTCAATAAGATATAGCCCATATTTTGGCCATGTATTGCATCTCTGACGTGATCTTCAGGTCTCCTAATAAACTGAACAGATTCCCACAGGGTGGGATCAACGCTGCCACAGTGCAGCTCATGCTGGATAGCAATATGAATCAGGAAGTGCCACTTAAACGCCTTCAGAAGGGAATCCGTCTCCAGCAATTAGCAGTATTTTGTTGTTGTTCATTTGTGTATCTCTACAGCTAAGAATCTAGAGCTTGATTTTTACAAAAAAATCATCATATTGATATTAGAAACACTGCCTCCACTTCCTTTTGAGAGACAAAATACAAATTCAGTCTGAGATTTCACCATTAAATAAATGAAAGAACAACTAAAAGGACACGACAACTGAAAGGGTTTATTATTCAAACATTTTATTGCTAGAACCATAAAATAAATAAATAAACAGATAAAAAATAGAAGAACCTGACAACGGAGAAGATTTAATACTGAGACATCCTTCCAAACCTATCTACCTATAACCTCTAAATTTACGAACCTATAACAGTGCTGCTGTCCCACTGTCCACAGGGTGCTGGCCCAGCACCTGTGCATGCCCCGGTAGAGCTGCAGGTGTCATTTGGGCAGTACTGGTCTGCCCATCAGTCAGCATCTGCATAGCTGCTGCCCACACGGCTGATCTGAGCCATGAGGTTAGGAGGGCCCAAGCATCCTGCCGCTCTGCTGCTTGTGGGAGCGGGGGAGACTCCTCTTGTACTGGGCTGGTTGTAAATCCAGGTACCATGGAGGGTGGAGGAGAGAAGTGGCACCTGAGGCCTGGATGCTACTAGGTGGCAGGGAGGGGGTCAGAGGCTGGCAATTCTCCCTCCCTGCTGCTGCAGCATGGTCTGGCAGGGTGCAGCAGCACCAGCTTAGATGGTGTCTTTCTTCAGGCACTTGAGCGGTGCAGGCCCAGTGGGTGTTGCTGTCTCTCTGCCCTCTTCCACTGCCAGCATGCTCCCCTCTGGCTCAGCAGCTGCTTCCTGCATGGCCTGAGCACCTGGGCTGCTGTATTTGTGTCTCCCATTCAGATCTTGCCGCAGGGCAGGGGCAGCCAGGGCTCCTCTCTTCAGGGCGACTCTTCTCTTGCAATGTTCAAGCAGGTGTGGATAATCTTGACTGAAGTACGGGTTGCAATAGAAGAGTAACTAAAAAGTGCAAAGCAGAAGAGTTAGTTGCTACTGCTTTGGGACAGAAAGACAGCAAGATACAGCAACGAAGACTTCGCTAAAGACAAACATGGGTATTAAAAAGGTCTAGTGGTCAGTTTAATCCTACAGTTTAGGCTGACTAAAACAAGATACATTGCAAATATATTGAAATAATAGACTCATTGTATCTGATTTATTTATCTTTCCGTTGCACAGATTCAAACTCAGATATAACCCAAATATATTTTATCCATACTTCAGCTACTCAACAGTGCTACCTTTAAATACCTGGCAACAGCCAGAGAAAGAAATGAGGATCAGAACACTTACTGTCATCCTCATCTCTATTACCAAGGCTTATTTTATTGGAACCTCCATCCCTCCCACCAGAATATTGCGAGAGTCGGTTTATGTGTGGAGCAACTGATGTACTTTCCTACAAGTAACAAATGCTTCCTGCTCTACCAGGAATTCAGGAACAAAGGGAGGTCTTCTGCAGGCGCAGTTTACTTTGTTGAATCTGTATAGATTGAGCTGATGGATGAAGCTGCTCATTTTTTCCATTTGAAACACTCTCAAAGGTCCTTTTATTCCCAACACTTCTGCCTCAAACACTTCCTTGTCAATAACAATACAGTTTCTGCCATAAGCCCACCAGACAATCTCAAATTGATTGCTCTCAGTCAGCAGCCAGAGTTTTTGTGGAAAGCTGAGACCTGAGAAGATGTTGATATCACTATCCATGGAAGAACTATCAGGTAAACAGTTGGTATTCGTCAGAATAACTTTGTGAACTCCCTCCTTCCTGTTTCAATGTTACAACAGCGTTGCGAGCTGTGCCTTGTTCCTGTCCTGAAGGAGCAGGAGAAGTGGAGCTTGAGACCTCAGACATCTCTGGTTCAGAAAGAGAAGATGTTTCTTCTTCAGGCAGCTCAATTTTAATTTTTCTTATCTCAAATCGTCTGGAGTTCTCATGCAGAGCTACTCCTGCCACGAGCTACTCTTTGCTCTGCCAGTCAGCAGCGAAGTCCAACTGGACTGTCTGGGGGTTCTGCTGGGAGATGCTCACATGTTACCATGATGCCCTTGCGTCATCGCAGTGACATTGCAGTGCGGTGCCCAAGGCCCGGCAGGAGAAGCAGCCAGAGCTGATGGCACTGGCCAGCACTTGTTGCTGGTCCTGCACAGAGCCACGTGTGCTTAACTTGAGTCAAGGAGCAAATAAAACTGTGTTTAAAGGGGATCTCTCCTCATCTAGACCTTGCTTCCCCTTCCCTGTGTGGTCCCCTGAATAGCTCCCTTCTGGCCTCCTTGGTGTCCCTTTGGTTCCCCACATGGGGAAGGAAATCAGTTTCCTAGGCATTGGTAACAAGAGAAAATAGCATTCTCTTCCCAGTTTGTCACCACTTCTCGCAAATGCTTCATGATTTCAATAACATGGTTTCTGCAAGGAAGTAGCTATGTACCAGGGTGGTGCCCTGCCATGTCAGCTGTCTCTCAGAGGCTGCTCTGTAGGTCTAATGAGAAAAGGACACTAAGTAGGTTTTGCTGACGGCATAAACATGAGATGTGCAACCTCTCTTTGGTTCCTTTTATTTGATGTTTTAGAAATTTAGAAAGCAAGACAACAAAGTCAGTGATGTTCTTTAAGCCTTTTAGATCACACCCTTCCCTACAGGATGAAGTGCTTAATCTATAAAGGAAAGGCTTGTTCTGGAGATGGTGTCTGGATGGAGTGTGTGCTAAATTTGAGTACCACAGCTCTCCAGAGCAGTGGGCACGCTGGAGCTCAGTGAGCATTTGGACTCTTCTCTCAGAGATAGGGTTAGTTTTGGGTGGTCCTGTGTGGAGCCGGGGATTGGACTCAGTGACCACTGAGGGTCCCTTCTGACTCGAGATATCCACGTTATACCAATGTTTTCCTAAAAACTAGAAGTGACATTTACCCTTAAGTTACCATTTAACTCAGAGTGGGTGATGTGACCTCCACTGGTGACCTTTTGGAAGTCAGGCAGGAGAGTTTCTTATCTATCTGAGGGTAAGCTGGGAGGATGGCTGCTGGCACAAGGAGGAATGCAATGCTGTTGTATGTGTTGTCCTCTGAGAAGGACGTGGTTGTGCTATGGGTTTTGTAAGAAACTGACTTTGATACAAGTTTTGTTTCATGAAGTTTGATGGAAAAACCGAGCAGCACTGGGTCATCGTGTCAGTGTTAAGCTTCTTTCCACTATTAATACCCTGTAAATAAAAACCTAGCAACCTATTCTTCATTGAGAGCCCCACCAGGCCTGCTGCACAATGCCCTGCTGTGTTGTGGATGCACTTTGTCCTCCGCATTTTTGGCTTGCCACTGTTGGGTACTGGCACAGCGGAGCACCTGCAGGTCTCACGGCACCGAGAATGGAGCGAGCACCTGGAGCAGGCAGCAGCAGCAGGAGCTCCCTCTGTTCCCTCGAAGGCAGCAGGTCGGGAGGGATGGGGATGAGTGCTCCCCCTGCAGTGTGGCAGGCATCTTCCTGCAAGGGTGTGCAGTGTGCTCCAACTGACACACGTACTTCTGGAAACAGTGGAGGCGGATGTGAGCATCCTCATCGCAGTGTCCAAGTGCTGCTCCTCATCCAGATAAGCAGCTGTGAGGTTTTAACAGAAACAAGAACTTTCATCTTCCTTCCTCTTCCTGACAGCAACATTCCCATTAAAACTTTCTCAAAAAGTTCAGCCTCAGGCAGACACCTGGCTTGGGGAAAAAAAACTCAGCTTGATTGACTGCAGTTGTGCACCTCTATAAGCCTCTGAAAACAGAGAGTTTTTATCAGGAATTAGACTTTAACAAAATCCTGTTGAGGCTTCAGTTTCTAATTCTTGCTTTGGGGATGGAAGGCACAAACAAACCAGCATTTAGTGTATAGTATGTGCAGCATTTAGTGCCTTCTGAAAGATTTCTTTAATACTGAGCCTGACTGGAAGTAGGTCAACAGAAAAAGGAGTAAATCTTATTTGCAAAAATGCATTAGGAGCTCCACTGTGCATAAATCCAATTGCCATTGAGCAGAGATTCTAAAAACATCGAGAATCAAGTCTTAGATCAAACAGTTTTGCATGGTGCTGTCTGTGAAGCATCTCTTTTTCCCTCGCCTTCCTGGTGCTGCTCTTCCCGTGGTGCAGAGGAGCAGCTGTGCCCATCCTCCTCTCCTGTAGGGCTGGGTTGCTGCAAGTGGACTTGCTTGTGCCACTGTTTCCTAATGGAATCTATAGGATTAGCGCTGCCAAGACCAGCAAAGCCCTGCTTGGGGACAGTGAGCTCAAGGCTCCCTTCTGGAAATGAAAATCTGCTGCTGACGATGCCAATGGCATTTGGAAAAGTCATCACCACGGTTTTAAGGTTAGAAACCCTTGAGGTCCTTCCAGCTTGGGCCACTGAAAAGGCAAACTCACAAACTTGCAGCTTTTGCTCTTTTTCTTAATAATGGGAGGAAAAAGGTCTCAGTGAAATAGCGCTTCACCAATGAAAACTGAACTCATCTTGTTTTTTATTCAAGAAAATAGGAAACCCTTTGAAAGGTTTTCAGAAAACATAGTCTGAGTGTGGCCAGGCAGAAATGCCAGCAAATCCCAGCTCCTCAAAGGAAGTTCTTCAGTCTCCGATAAATTTTTTGAATACCAGGTCTCCACAAAGAGGCAAAGCAAAACAGCTCACATAAGTATGGTGGTGAGCTGTGATGACGAACACATTGAGAAGTTGTTGGTGTGGGGAAACAGGGCTGTGCCACGGCTGCGTGGTGCCCTGTGGGACGACTGGAAGCACCATCAGCTGTGCAGCTTCGTGTCCCCAACGTGCAGGTCCGCTGTCCTTCACGGCCATGGGTCACTGTGGGGCTCTCTGGCGCTGGAGCTGTGCGCCTGCTCTCTGTGCAGTTCTGGGAAGCACCCTGGCTTTGTGCTGGAGGGTGTGCGGCTGTGCTGTGCTTTGCTGACTGCCGGCTGCTGCCGAGCCTGCGTCCTCAATTCACCCTAAAGCTGTGCTGGGGAAACTGAGAGAAACCTTGCTGCAGGAGAGATGCTTTTCCTTCACTTTAAAATCTTTCATTAAATAGCTTGCATGTCTTGTTTTCTTGATGGAATGTATATTTTCGGGCATTGTTGTGTGTACTTCTGAGGAAAAGAAAGGAGATCACTGTGCTGTGATGCGGAAATACTTTTGCATCCCCCACAGCATAAGGAGGAGATGAGGCCTGATGGAGGTTGATGAAACTTGGCAAATCTGTCCGGAGATGGGAGTGAGAGGCAAATAGGTCTGGGGCTCTGCACTGGTGCCCTGCCGCTGCCATGTGTTTGCCGAGGCCAGTGCAGGTCGGTGCCAGCCCTCTGCCCCCCACCACACAGCCTGCTCCTCAGGAGCTCTGCTGGAAAGTCTCCCTGTTTCCCTTACATGGGGGTCAGGGCATGGCAGATCAGAGCCAGTCACAGTTCGAGGACCCATATCTGTTGTTCTGTGTGTTTTTTACCAGCCACCACTCAAAGCCCATTCGCAGGTTTGAAGAATGAGCAGAGACTTGAAACAGACGGGAATGGATTTTTCTCTGTGCTTTAATTGCTTATTATTAGTATATACTGTGTCATTTGGATTATACACAGCAGAAATCTGAGCTGAGAAAATCAGGATGATAAACAGTTTACCACAACCAACACAAGAACACTTGTCTCTGTGCTCTCTCAGTTAGCCACTTTGCACGAGGTATTCCAACAGGCAATTTGTTCTCTGCAGTCGCTTGGCTTAGCAGTATTAGCAGAGGGTGAAGCAATGATTGTCAATGACAGGTAGATTAATTTCCCATATGGTTTTGTTGCCTATTAGAATTTATCAGCTGCCTCTCCTCCTCAGGGACAGACCCAGCATGGCCGTCCAGGTGACCCGCCAGCATGTCTCTATTATCAGCAGAGGTTGTGCTCTATTTACAATCTAACTTATTCCAAATGTCACTTCCAAACGATCCAGCACAAAGTGCTTACAGATGCCTGGGCTGAGGAGAACAGCAAGGGAAAGGAGAAAGGGCATTCAATAAGTCCATCTCGTCAAGAAGTCTTGTCACGTTGCCAAAGCCCCAGCGTACAGACTTGCCAAACTTGATTTCTTTCACCCTCTAAATCAGTTCAGTATGCGGTGCAGGAAAGCATCAGCACAGCGGTGTCCTTGAAGGAGCGAGCACGGCTTAATTGCGAATAATGAAACAGATGTGTGGGACTTGCTGCAAAATGGGAAGTGCACATCTACTGCTGCAGAGCCAAACCCACGGCCGCCCACAGCTGTGCCACGTGGGGCTGGGACATGGCCCCTCCCTGTGCCCCGTACCGTGCCCAGCCTGCAGCAGGGCTGACCGCTCTCCAGAGCCTCCCATACCCCATCCTCTTGCAGAAGGGCTGTGACTCAGTGCTGTGTGGAGCTCCTGGTGTCACCGTGGCCTGCGGCCTGACCTCAAGCACGTTCGGATGCTCCTTGCAGTCTGCTTTGTGCCTGCTGGGAGTCAGAAGAGTGTAAGCCGCTGGGGCAGCTTACCTGCCCTGTCCCCTTCCATGTTTGTTTCCTTTTTTACTGCTACTTAGGAGGTGAGGTAAATGTGACTTCCCAGACTTGTGCAGAAAATCTTTGTGGACTTCTTCTCTCATCTGTGTAAGAGACATTGCTATTTGTTTCACTTTTTATAAGTCTACCTAGATTTAATATCCTAGAATGTATTTACTATTTGAGTTATTGGTGGTTCACTGATGTTCAAGTCCTTGCAAGAACTTTTAGAGCAAGACAGCTTCACAGATGTGCTTGCAGTGAGACCAGCTGCATGAACCTGCTGGATCAGGTGTTGTGTACAGGCACCATTTGCAGTGCCCACCATGGAAGCAGAACACAGGCTTGTGTGGCCGTGGAAGAGTTACTGAAACCACCGATGGCCTTAACATCTCTGCTCTAACATCTGCTAATGAACTAGAGGATAGCAAGTGCAGTGGTGGGAGTGGGGGCACCCAGTGCCCACCCTTCGGTCTGCGCCAGGATTCTGTGAGAATTTCAAGGCCTGAATTTAATACATCGTTTTTATGCACATGGACACACAATACTAATTTATATTACAACAGTCATTAGTAAATCCTTAGGTGTATAGAGGCCATATGGACCATTAAAGCCCTGGCCCAGCTCTTCCGTGTGGAAATGCGCAGCTCCTTAGTGAGCCCCAGCTGATCTCTGGCCATCCCTTTAACGTCCAGGCATATTGTATGATTCTTTTGGACAGTATGTACATCACTGACGGGCACTCCATAAATACAGCTAAATCTATCCTGGCAGACCTCCCATCTCATTCTACAGTGTTGTTTTCCATGCTAGACAACCACACTTGCTCCTAACCTCTCAAAAGCATTCGGCGCCGTTCAGGTTCATTCTCTTGGCATCCATACGCACTTTGCATTCACACCACCACCTCCACTGCCCCCGGGCTGCGCAGAGCTCCGGCAGCAGCAGGTGAGGTGCATCTCTCCAAGCTCCCCATCGTGGGGCTGGTGCAATCCGTCCATCTGACATCTTAAGCCCTGCGTGCGTGTTTTTCCTCTGTGACTTGGGCTGACTCACGGGCTGCAGCTTCCTCCGATGCTGTGCATGAGCAGCAGCCGTTGGCCCCCTGGAAGGATGCCTGGTGGCTGTGTGCCCTGTGGGCAGGTCCCTGTGCCTGGCCAGCCCCAGGCACCGCGCTGAGCACCCCACTGATGGAGCGCTGCTGCTGGAAAGGGTTTGCTGTTTGGGTCAGTCTCTCAGGGCTGGGGAGCCAGCCCTTAGCTGTGCTTTGCTGTCCTGCCTATGTGGGCTTCTCTACCACGAGCTCTGAAAGCAGAAAAAGGAGCTGTGAGGTGAGGAGAGAACCGTACCAGGAACTGGTGTGAATGGGAGTAACCAAACGTTGCTGCCGGGAGGTCAGGGCTGAGGGACGTCATATGTAACGAGTCTGTTTACCTTCTGTACTTATTTCAGGAAGTTTCTTCATAGTTTTTAAAAGTGGAAAATCTGGGGGTGGTTCTTTCCTTTCTCCTTGTAATCTCTGGGTTTAGTTAAGCCCACAAAAATGCTGAGAGAAATTGCTTAATCCTGCTGAAGTCTGTCATCATCTTCCAGCTCTAACTCAGTACAAATTTTTGTTTGATTTTTGAGGAAATGGTCATTTGCAATGTTTTTAAGGCCACAAAAAAAGACGGTATCTGTGCATGTCACAGAGGGCTTTTCAATAACTGCCGTATTGCACGAGCAGCCACAGCTCTCGGGGCAGCCAGGCGGAGCAGCCCAGCGTGCGGCGTGGCGGGGTCTCGCCATGCAGTGTGAGCGGGCTGTGCCTTCTGCTGGGCCACACAGAGCTGGTGCAGAGCTGAGCTTCCAGTCTTCATCATGTTGCTACGACATCCTCCAAAGGAGGTATTTATTGTGCCCTTCCTTTTAGTTTTGTCTGAAATCAGCTTTATTTAAAAATACACTTTGTGTTCTAGGTAGCTGTGGGATTGGCAACTGCCTGCTCCTGTGTGCAGTAAGTTACAGGTGTCCACGGGCCCTGGTTTTCCAGTGCCTGCAAAGTACCTTTCTGAGGCCAAAACATCCAGGACTTGGCATCCATCCCTGACTTCTGCCGGTTCTCTCCGTACTTCTCAAACACTGCAGCTCACAAGTTTTCTGAACTGCTGTTGTTCAAACAGCCTTTTGATTAGATCTTTCTTTCAAGTATGATAATTTACTAGAAGGGCCACCTGCACTACCTGAATGAGCACCATGTCTCCTTCCCTTTGCTTTCCATCCTCCCTAAAGATCTGCTTGCAAATGTGGCAGGTGTCTGTTTGCGTCACTGCCAATCTACAGAAATGAAATCTTCTCATCTGTGGCACGTACAGTTGTATTTCAGAACGAAGAGCTGAACTCTATTTCACAGCCTGCAAGCACCCAGTGTCTTGTGGCTGATCTGAACAAGCAGCAAGTCGGGGGTTTTTTAATGAGCTTTAGCCCAGATTTGGAAAATCATCTGTATCTTCTGTGTCCTGGATGTGGTCATGAGCCTTCCTTAGTTATAGCAAAATACCCCCGTGCCTGTGTAACATTTCCCATGGTTCTTCTCAGCTGAAGCCTGACCAACAGTAAGACAGCACGGTGCAATGTCTCAGGATGGGAGGGCTCATGACTCTGGCAGCAGAAGCTGTACAGAAAGCTGCTTGAGTTGAGTTGCTTGGCAGGTTACCCACTCACTACAGAAGGTAGTGTTTCTTCTAGAAAAAAAACCCCAAACTTGACCTGGGGAGGAGGGGAATTCAGTTTTCCATCAAGGAAATCAGAATGAGACGTTTCCTCTGGGAACTGTTGTTGAAATGTTAATGCTTGTCTGCTGTTACAACAGTGGCTGGGTGCCAGTGCTCTGGCTGCACTGCAGTAGCCGAATGCTGTCCAGTGACTGCAGCCCCATGGGATAGGTGATCTGCTCACAGATCCTCATGCGCAGGAAGGGGCCGGGGGCTCCAGGCTCAGTTTCACAGCGGCCCATATGAGCACGTTTATGGTGTTGGTTCCCCACGAGAAATATCTGAGCCAAGAATGTTCTGAACTCCCTTACTTCAAGGAAAGTTGCAGTAATGTGACCTTTTGTGTTTCAGTTTAGTGTAACAACAAACAGAATTTTGAATGGGAGAAAAGAGTGGTTGCTGAAATCTCACCCATGGCCGCACCTTAAGGTAGGACAGATGCACAGTGGCCCTAGAGACATTTGGAGACTGAGCCAAAATATTTTGGAAGGACTGTGATAGCAATGGCCAGGGCAGATTGTTCTTCTGTCATCAGCACTGCTGTTTTAAATGAAGAGTGAATAAACTCATTGGAAGGGTGTAGCGGTCCAGTATACCGGCTAAGGACCACAGCAGTAGCTCTGGCTCCACCTCGTGCAGCAGTTTCCACCCTGCAGAGTACACAGGCAATAAGCTGTACTTACAGCACCCCTGTACGCCCCAGCACGGTCCCCGCAGCCTTGAGCTGGGGCCTGCTGCTGGCGGTGGGCAAAGACTGTCCAGTGCCAGAAGTGAGAGCTGACTTGGCACTGCTTTCCTTTGGTTCATCTTGGCTGTGCTGCTGCTGCCTGTGGGTGTTTTAAGGACTCACTTGGGGTTGTAGCACTGAGGTGTTCCAAACTGACTGTGGAGTCAGTTCCCCATGGCTCGGAGGTGCTATGCAGCAGGATGAAGTGGAATTATTCTGCCTTAGCAGGAGTCACACACCTGCATGATTCCAGACAGAGCAGACTGGATGCAGTAGGCACACAGCAGGATACAGGCATCGCCCTGCTCCTGCCCCACTCAGAGGTTTGAATAGAAATGAAGCGCTGAGTTCGAATACGCATCTGCAAGGCAAATAAAGCAAGTCTCTGTACAGAGGATTAGCACAAAGCTGAAGCCCTACTGGTTTCATTTGAAAATTCCTTGGGAAGAGTGGTTGCAGCCAGCTCTTAAAACTCACTTCACGCAGAACATCTTATAAAATTATGTGGTAGATGAGGAGCATATGTCCCTTCTGCCTGTTTCATTTTGCCCTACTTTAGCTCCTTCCTTTCGCAAAGCCTGACTTCTTCAGCGAGCTTGAGCCTGATGTGACAGCTCCTTCTCAAATCTACACGGTTTCCACCCTCATTAAGTGAGCCTGAAAAGAAATGAGTGTAAGAAAAGACCTGTCTGGATAATTTTTGATAAATTACCTTTTTTTTCTCTTTTTCTTTTTTAATTAACTGAGTTAAAGTAGTCCCAACTTGCACAGTCCTACGTGAAAGAAATGCAGCCAGCATGAAATGTGATATCTGGAGAACACCCGCTGTGGGGCTGGCGATGGGAAAGGCCTGGTAGGTGCCCCCTCCTTCCCACTGACAGGAAATACTGGGTGCTGCACAGTGAAAGGTGTGGGGGACTGGTGGCAGCAGACACAAACCTCTTACAAAACGCCCGCACTGAGTCATCTGCCCGGGCAGCAGCCTGCGTCGGCTGCTGGAAATGGCCTCAGCTCTGATTTCCCAGGGCAATCCCTCCCGGCAGCTCATTCGTCCTAAGAGGAAGCACTTGCTGTAAATGCAGGCAGAGATGAATTGCCTGGATTTCCAGCTGGCGGGTGCAGCGAGGCCACGAGTGAGCAGGCAGTGGCCTGGGCTGGTGACATGAAGGAGTGTGGTGAGCTTTGGTGCTCCACATGGGGCCCTGAGCAGCCAACCTCATCCTCATGGCGAGAGCGGCCATTCCCAGCCGACCACCCAGGGCCACTCCTTCACAGGAGGCTCTGCGTTAGGAAGGAAGGGAAGGAGAAAATGAGCATCTTTCAGAGCAGATGAAAAATCCAACCGAGGTGCAGTGGCTGGGGCCGGTCATGCCCGCACGCTGAATGGGAGGAAGGAGGAATCATTTCCTCGGGCCTCCTTTTGTGCTGTTCGATAATTAATGCCGTGCTGGATCTTCAAGTTTGAGCACCTGGAAAGCTCTCGGCTGCATGTAGGCCAAAGAAGACATGGTTTTCCTGTTAAAAGAACTCTCATTTTATTTCATCAGCCTATGCGTTTCTTGCAGATTCTGCTCATGTTTGCAAAAGTAAAATTGGGCTCTTTCCTCTGTTCTCATATGCAATTCTTCAGCTGGCCAAAGGCTGCGGAAAGCTTGTGGAGAGCACCAGAGAGAAACATCCCAGTTGGGGCTGGGAGGTGATGCTGCTGTTTGGCCTGGGCTGGCCAGGAGCAAGGCGAGCACTCCTGGGAGCCACTCTGAGACAATGGCTCAAATTACAGCTGGTAATGCAATGGCTGAGAAGTCTTTCTCTATCAGCTAGCATCTTCTCTAAAAAAATTCTTCAAGATTTCTTCGGGAGAGTGTGGCAGACCCACTTGCACTTAGCATGTTTATACATACAGTGACTGATCTGCATGCAGCCCTGCACTGTAGTAACAACTGGTAGGTTGTAATGTTTGTAAATGTTGCTCTCAGATTAAAATTTAAGAGACAAGCCAAGGAAATAGATCTTATTACAGCACACTGTGACCAAATACGGACCCAATAAAGTGAAATAAAAGAGAACCAATTTTATATCAGGCCATTAACATTCTCCCAGATGCTGTGTGCCATATGCCAGGTTTTAGCTCTAAAGCAAGCTGCGTCTGTAACACCTACAAACTCACTGACTTCTTTCCTTCTTTCTCCACTTCCCACTCGTTGACAGGTGAAGAAAGATGCAGCAGCAACCCATGGTGGTGCTCCTGGAGAGCAGCGCGGTGTAGCTGGACCCTGGGGACCACCAGTGTCCCTGCCTCTGCATCACTCCATCCAGCAGCTCCTGGGAAGCACTTCAGTAGGCAAGGAGGTTCCCATCTTCCAGGCTGTTTGGGCATGAAGTGCTCCAGCAAGTTCACTGACTTACACTGTTATTCTGAAGGTCTCTGTATCCACGTGACAAGTGCAGTCCGTATGGACTACCTACAGATGTTAGAGGTATCTATTCCTACCTCACTCTTGTATGTTTGCTACTTCATCAGTACGTTTAGATTCTCTAGAACTCAAGATAATACAGTTTTAAGTCTGAATCCCCACGATTCCACACAAAGATGAGATATATTGAAGGCCTAAATGCTCAGTTGTGTGCATTATTTCCATTGGATTGAGAGGAGATTGAAAACTGGAGAGATGGACATCTGCATGGTCCAAGAAATGAACTAGCACTGGATCATTTTTTTCCCCTCTGAGTTATGCTGACAGCAGCCATAACATCATGGCTGAAAAGTTTATTTACTATGTAAAGGCCATATTTTCCCTTCTTATCCCAGCTCTTTCTGGCTTGCATTGCTTGGCAGTATCCCCTCAACCACTAACACCCAGAGGCGTGGCACTATACTGGGATGAAAAATGAACATGCAGAAGAATATTGAAGATTTAAGTGGGTATGGTTCTAAGAAAACCAGTGGAAAACATGCTTACTCCAAGCATCTGTAGCACCTAATTGAGGCAGTGATATTTTATGTAAGAACACAGGGAATAATTTTCTGCTTTCTCTTTGGATTTGAATTTTGCTTTGAATCGATGTGACATAATCCATGGAATTATTTTCTTACAGCTGCATTGGAAACTTTTTGCCCATAGACAAGGATGTGTTAATCAGGGTGAAAAAGCTTACAGTCATTCAAGCTCTGCTGATTTCTAGACTCTTTGTTAGGAACTGTTGCTTCCTCTTAATTTACCGAAATCTAGTGCTCAGTAAACACTATTATTTTTGAGCTATTAATGTTGCTATAAATCTGAATGCTAGAAAGAAGGTGGCAGATTGTGATTAAAATGGAGCTGATCTACATCTGTGTATGAAGTCATCGCCAGCACTAAATGTGACACAGAACAAAACACGTGTTTATGCGCCCATAAGGGACGATCTAGTGCCTCCACTCTGCAGCATTGGTATCGCCAGGTGGATTCCTGTGGGTGTGGATTCCTTCAGCTCACATCCATACCATGGGGCCTTCTGGGGCAGCCCAGGCAGCTTGCAGCACCAGACCTTCTCGCCAAAGCAGGGAGATGTGCTTTGCTGCCTCCCTGGGGCACCCGGCCCTCCATTCCCTGCCTTTTGTCACTGCTCATAGACAGCAGCTGTTTCAGAAATGACCTTTTCCTTTTTCTCCAAAATGCAGACTTACACTTCTCACAGACCTTTGAGGATGCAAATCCAACAAGTTGCATTTTAAAGATCTTCCACTTGGCATCACAGCCCCATCTGCACCATCTGGAGGAGCGGAGCAGTCCCAAGCTGGGTGAGGTGGGCTGGGGAGCAGAGGAGAGGGCTGAGGCAGCCACACGCAGACAGGTGCTTCTAAATGCAGCTCTGAGAGCACTCTCTGACCAATGCGGGTACCCCCAGCCCTCACTGGGCCTCTGGGCAGGGCCACGAAGGAAGTCAGCAATGTGAGGCACTAAAATACAAAATATTTCTGCAAAGAAACATTACAATTCCTTCTCTCTTCCAGTAGGTGTAAATTAATGGCAGTCTGGAGCTGAGCTGAAATACTCAGGGTGAGAACATGGGAGAATTATTTTTAGCAAAAAAAATATACAACCCTTTAATAGCCACTCATTCATTTGCTTTTTAATGTGAATAAGGCTTCAGCAGGCTCTGCAGAGCCCTGTCTGCTCCCCAGGAGCGCCGGTGGCAAGCATCTGCACAGGGAGGGGAGGAACCCTGGGCTGCAACAGAGTGGTCAGCACTGGGAATTTCCCTGTATCCCACTGGGATCAGGTCTGCTGTGTGTCCTCTGAATGGAACCACCATGGGCCCTGCTCCTCCCAGCATATGCTGGAGCTTACTACCAATCTGAAAAGTCGAACTTTGAGATTTTCTTCTGAAGTACCCAACAGTGCCAACAAAGACAAAATCAGGACAGTGAAGCAGACATGAAGGCATTCAGACTGGAGAGGGGAAAAAAAAGGGCCCAGGGTTCTCTTTAATTTGCAGTTTATCTGCAATTTAAAAGAGTAAACACAGCGATGCTGAACATGCATAAGCACTGCTTGGAGAGCCATTGAAATCTGGGTCATGGCTCCAGCTCTGCCTGGGGACCTTGTTAAGTGGATGCAGGCACCAGGAGCGCTTCCCAGCAGTGCGGGGAGACCGGGGGCACAGAGCACGGCAGCTCTCTGCAGACGTGTGACCAGGTACCATCAGCCAGCGCTGCACTGATATCGTGGGGTGCTGGTCAGGAAGCAGGAAGGAAATCTTGGGTCTGTCACCTGGCAGCTCGGCTCCACAGCAGTGCTCAAGCAGGAGCGGCCAGCTGACCTTGCAGGTGTGCGCGAGGGTTAGGGTTGGGGTGCCAGGCAGCACTGGGCTGCCCCCTGGACAGTCCCATCAGAGTGCACACTTGGGGGGGAGCCAAAAAAAGGCTTGCATTGATCCATGTTCCTGTGATTTGGGATGTGAGCATGGCTTTTGCAGAGCATCAGTCTATTCTGTACTTGAGACCCAGTCTGTGTTTGTATTTTAAGCGGCTCTTCCAAGCAAAACATGTGAAAAGAGAACACTTAAACAGGAAGGGCTTGATTTTTCTTCCCCCCATAAATTTTGTTTTTTTTTTTTTTGTTTTGTTTTGTTGCTGCTAATTACTGGAGATTCCAGCACAAGAACTTTCCTTGCTAGCTAACCAGCTTCCTGTGCTTGCTGTCCTTTGGACAATAGCTACAACCTCCCACCCTATTTGTTAACTTTTAAAACTCCAGTGGAGTGTTTGTGAGCCATGTCAGCCCACAGCAGGTACCGACAGTGTATGGGGATCAGTGGGGCTGGGAGGTGGCTTGTCTCAAAATCTGCGTTTAATAACTGCAAGTAGGGTGAGTTTTGTTGTTTTTTTTTTCTCCGACCAACTGTTTTTGAGGTTTTGATTATTTTTGCCTTGGCTATGCAGAAATAACTTTTTTTTCCCTCCCTTTAAATAGATCCTTAGATTGCTCCAAGACCCTGAATAGCTTTCAGTGCTGCTACATGGCCACAGGCTCCAAGGCTATGGCCAGTGGAAAAATCCTCCTGCTTACGGGGACTTTCTGAAAGGATGGGTCTGTGCTAAGGTATCTCAGTCATGCTCATGCATGGATATTGTTGCTACAGAAGAGATTTCTTGGCAACTGTGGGCTCCTGGGAACATATTTCAGCATCAGTGGAAGAGGCTGTAATAGAAGGACTCTTTAGAAATTCCCACTTCAGTTCCTGGTATAACAAAACTGCTATTTGACCTCAAGCCATCAAGTATGAGCCACTCTCTGTCTGTAAAGTGATTTGTGACATCATGTACTCTTCTATGGTAACACAGACTGGGGCTGCTGTGACCTCTGTAGCTCAGCAGGTCCGGAGGAACTGGTTCACCACTCACAGCTGAAAAAGCAGTTCCTCAGAGCTCAGCTTCCTCTGCAGCAGGCTCTTTAGTTTTGTGGTTAAGACAATGTAGTTTGTTTCTGTGGCAGCAACCATGTTGTTGTAATAGTCACACAATCACTTCATCATTATTAGGAAGGATAAGACAGTGAAGATCATTTTGAAAAATGAAAACACCTGTTCCTGCTGGGCTTCTCTGCTTCACTCCACAGAGCAGTGCACAGACTGGTTCCCATTGCAGGTGGGTGTCTGACATCCACCTCCTCAGGGCGTTGCCTGCCCCAGGTGAGCCTGGAGAGAACAACTCCTGGGCCAGGGGTCACATGACCACTTGCCTTAGGCCCTGCAGGGAACAGGATTGACCCAGCACCTCCAACTACTCACTGTGTTTGACCTTGTAGTATTTCTCACTTGTGCCCAAACCTCCATGCCATCCTTCACTGATGGTTTTAGGATGCATCGTGGGCTCCACAGGGTTGAACACCGAGTGCGATCACTGGGAGAAGACCAACAGGAGAAATATCTTTCCTTTGTTCATATGCGAAAACAGCCACAGGATGTGCTTCTGAGTTCTATCTGCAGCAGGTTCTGCTTCCTTTTAAACATTTTTAGAACATAGTAAAGATTTTTTTTTGTTTTCACATGTACGCGTGTGTGTTTAATTAAATAAAAGAGAACCCTGCTTGCAGAAGGCCTGCCTGCAGAGGATTTGTGGGATACCCATTTGCCTGGTCTTTAATGCCACGTCTTAGTCTGGGTGATACTCTGTTTCAGTGCCTCGATTAACACTATTTTAAGGGAATGCCTACCAGAAATCAGCCTATTGCTAACAAAAAAGGAGCTAAGAAAAATACTGGGCGTGTGCTTTCCTGAAAATCTTGATTTTTCCCGATAAAAAGAAATAAGAAAGCCAGCATTCAGAGAACACAGCAGGTTAGCAGAGAGGCCATTCTGGCTGGCGTAGAATTCACTTCTCAGATCACATGATTTCCTGTTAACTACTGACTGCACCATCAGTTTGAGAAGTCTCTCCTTTGGGAAAGGTATGGTCATGTGAGCCAGTAGGTCCACACGCAGCCACGAGCACTTCATCCTCGCTTGAAGCTGTGTGAGTGAATATCTTTCTTCTTTTCTGTGTGATGTGGGTTTGGAGTCACAAGCGTGAAACAAGCCTCTTTGCCTGCCACTTTGTCTCATTACAGTCTCACAGGGCAAACTGCAGTCAAGCACCAGAAGAAAAATCCCCGCGTCCAACAGGGCTCCCTGCCCCACGCTCCCACCCTGAGAGGCCTGCTCCCACCCTGAGAGGCCTGCTCCTGGCCCTGGCTCCCAGACCACCTCCTGCAGCTCAGAAGCACTGGGTCTGCCCACCCTGCCACGCACCCTTAGTGCAGGTGGTGCTCACATGTGCAGGTACGTGGACTGAGCAGCAACTTGTTGGCTGCATGTAGATGTTCTGCAAGCTGCTAATCAGTGCATGGCCTCATTAGAATATAATTGCAAAGAGTTGGCTGTGAGGCTATTTTTGGCTCTGGGGCCAAGTTTGATTTTCACTTTCTTGTAAATGTCCTGTTTTTCCTCTTTCAGTGTGCAGTCTTTTCACAGCTGTTGGACTCACCTTGTGACATGTGCTCCGTGTTGCTACATGTGTTTATTTTTTGTTTCACATTCAGATTATTATCAATATTGATGCTCAAGATAATTCTCATGCCATTTCTAGAAAGACTTGCAAATCTGAGCCGCTTTCCATTTAATATCAACTGAAATTCCCTGCAATGTTATCATCTGCATGGGAACCAACAGCCCATCTGTGCCTAACATCAATAGCACAGAGTGAAAGAGCCTGCTCTTTGCATGATAAATATGCATAGTGAAAATCCTTATCAGATCTGAAAGTGGGCCTGATGGGAAAAGTCATTCTTTCCCTAAAACTAGCAGCAGGTCAAATCGCATTTCAGCTGTGAATAATGGACAGCAGTGATTCACCCTGCAGCTAGCCTCATAAAAGTCCACTCCTTATTCTCTAAGATAAATAGGAGTGATATTTTTATAGACAAGCGTTGTTGTTGTTAGGTCCTTTCTGGGTCAGCTTATGACAACACATGCAACCCCTTCTGGCTGGCTCCCAGCTTCACGCAGACTGGCAGATCCACTGTCAGCCCAAACGGAGGGCCTGGACCGGGGCTCTAGAGGTGATGTGCTGGAACACACACTCCTTCAGTTGGGTTAAAAAAATGCATTTGAGCCAAATATCAAAAGTTTTGAGTCCTAAGCCATACCACTTAAGGGGAAAACAGCATACCACATGCTTGCCAGGGACAAAGAATCCTATTGCTCCTAGTGCTAGCCAGAGAGAGGATCTTCACATCTTCTGCTGCTCTTCTGCCTAGGGCTGAAATCAGTGCAAGTTCCCTATTTGGAGTTATGCTTTCCCTCAAGCTAATGGTGCTCTTCTGCTTACAAGAAATCAACACAACAGTTATTTTTTTGTACATTAATTATTCCTCTTCCTTTTTTCTACATATATTGCTGCTTCATCTGCTTTTATGCGCTAATGCAGTATTTTCCATTAAGCACTCCTATGCGGTACAACAAAAATAAACACTCTTATAACAACATGCATACGATTAAACTGTTAAACTTGCTCAAAGAATACAGTTCATAAATTGAAAGTGCCTATGCTCATACTTTAGTATTGATTGTTGAGTTTATAAAAATAGAAGAACTTGCCCCAGGAAACAAAAATCATGGTTCTCTAAGCTTTTCTTTGTCAGGCAGCCAAAAAAGACAACTTTACATGGAAATGTCGCCATTTGTTCATGTCAAAAGTAGTTTATTCAGTTAGATGTTTTCTAACTCTGCTGATTTATATGAAGAAGGTTAATATTTTTTATTGTTTTTCTTCATGCTGTGCCTGTAATACACACAAAGATAACTTAGCCTAGTAAAATATACAGTGTAATTTGGTACTGTGTTTATTGGATTCCATTAGAAGACTCTGAGAAATTATTCAAGATTTTTGCTTCTTCAACTGAAAATATCTCTTTTTTTCTTTTTTTCCCCTGCATAATCTTGCAAGCTTTTTGTTTTCTGGAAATGCTTAAAAGAAGAGATTTTTAGAAACAGAACTGTAGTGGGCTTTTGTTGCTTTTCTTTGTTTGTCTGTTTTTGTTTTGTTGTTTTCTCCTGAGAGTCAAGAAGGAGAGGCTTTCAGAAGAATGTTTGTAATTATTCATGTCTTCCAACATTTGTGTCCATGGTTCTCAAACATATCTGGCATCAGGCAGAACAATAAGTGCAAGAGGAGCCTAAGCTTCCAGTAACTTGCCTTTTTAAATCGTCTTATGGTGGCTTCAGATCAGTAATGTTTTTATGGATGTGGTTTTAGGGTAGCTTAAACTAGCAAAAAAGTACACATTTTTCTCACAGAGTTCACTTTTTTTGCCAAGCTGGACTCTGGAGCTCTGATCAGCCTTAGCAGTCTGCATAAAGCTACGGATATGCAGGTTTTACTGAACTGGGACAGCAGTGCCATGTCAGTGGCCTTGCCACAGACCTAATGATTATGGAGCAGCAAGGTCGTTCAGCTGCCTTTGGGCTGCAACCACTCCTGTGGTTCATGGTAACTTCCTAAAAGTTCCTGTAAATGCTTCAGGAGTCACAGTATGATCTGGAGGTGAAGCCCTAGGAAGTGCTGAAGATCAGGGTGTGCTGACTGCACTTTGTGGGGTGGCCTCTGGGAGGGACATTGCAAACCATGATGACTGTGAGTGGTCTGGAAGCTAACTCTGGTGTAACCGAGAGTCTGGGTTCTTGAAATGCTTAATCCAGATGTAAGATACTTCCAACAGAGGTGGCCTCTCCACATCCCACGTGTATGTTCCTGCCCTCTCCCTTCTGTTGCCTTGGGGTCCCGTCAAGCCATGCACTGACATGGATCACGTTGATTCAGTGCAAAGCAGCATGTGTTTTGTGCATTGTAGGTTACGTTTGTGTCAGACCATAATTATGGATATGGCAATCCACCCTAGGAGCACCTGTCTGATGGTGAGAGGGAAATACTGCTCCTTTTTTTGTTAGCCTTCAGTTAGACTGGGTTAAGTAAAAGGAAACTGGATTACTGGGAAGCCAAGGCTTTGAATAATGCTGGGGGCTGAACTGGTTTCAGCAGCTGAGAAAGTTGTTGTTAACTCCTCATAGCTACCTTTGGTAGGAAACACACAAAACCTGGAGACTGCATCAAACTCTGGTGAGCAGGACCGCAGGTGGAGGAGCCTTTCTTTGGAAGTGGTACCTGGAAGAAATCAGCCAGCCAAAGGTGGTTTGATGGGGTAGCTGATATGTTTACATAGGTCAACAATCTGGAACACAGCAAGATGCTTGGGTTTCCAGCAAAATGCCCTTTCCCCATGCACTTCACTGCTGGTGACAGCTGCTGGCTGCTCCTGTGCCTGAATAGTGCTCACATGCCACCACAAGGGAACACAACCATGGCATCTTCCTCTCTTCCTATTGACACCTGAACAAACAACCTTCCAGCTCTGCACTTGAGCTTTGATTTTCAGCACAGCTTTCACATGCTAATGTCAATACTTCCCAGGATTCTTCTCTCTGCTTCCTGCAGCCAGGCTTTTGTTTTGGGAAAGAAATAGAAAAGCTATGTAACCTTGCTCTGCATCAGGCGACAGCAATGACTGCACTGGTGGTAGGGAGGGTCGGCCCCACGAGAATATGAGAAGGGAAGACAGGTTGCCTGTGCCATGGTCCTCCCCAGGACAGATTCCCAGCTTCCAGTAACCTGCCGCTTTGGGGCTTCCTGAGCTCAGGATGGCATCTCCGCATGCAGGAGCCTGTGGCAGCATCTCCTTCCAATCTCATCACGTGATGCAGTTGCAGAGTTCTAACAAAAGGTTCTATGTGACTGCTGAGAGGAGCAGTGTCGGGGGAGGCTTTAGGAGGAGCAGGTGGGAGCTGAGAGTGAAGGACAGGGAGGGGAGAGGATGCTGTTCTTGGAGTGTGAAGAATATCTGGCAGCTGTGGGAAGGATGGAGGAGATTTCTAGCTTTTATCTGTCATGAAGGATATCTCAGAAAATCAGGGCATAAAAGCATGGATAAAGGCAGGAAAAACATGGGAGCTCTTTTTCCAGCTTCTGTGACTCTGCCCCATTCTTTCTGTCCTCTCTGTGCCCAGTGTTGTTGTGCTGCTGCTTTGTACGCTCACCTGCAGCACCACTGTGAACCCACCCATCCTCCTCACTTGTCTTCCTGAGTGAGTGCTGGTGGGGCTGTGTTCTGATTGAGCGCCTGATGCCTTTGCTGGGGTGGGTGTCCACTTCAGACAGGTGTTCCCAGAGCCCCTGGCACCTCCAGGAGGAGAATCCTGCCCACCCTCTCCTGCCAAAGCTCAGCGAGACACAGCTGTGCCAGCCTGCTCTGACTTCTCTGCCCTGTCCCAGGGAGAACCCAATGGCACCAGCTGCCTGGCGGAGGGAGGGCAAGAGTGCAAGTGACGGGACCGCAGCAGGAACCCTGGAAGATCTGGGCAGGTACCGAGCACTTCTGGAGTCAGGACCCTTCCAGCTCTGCAGTCAAAGCCATTATCACATAAAGTAAATATGTAACAGTATTTTCGGTGGCCTGCTTTATGCAGCAGTCACTTGTTCACATTCTGTTGCTGAAGCCTTTAATGAGTTCCTCCTGCTGTAACTTCTGATCTTTTTCATTAGTATTTTTAATTCAGCACAGTGCTAGAAATGTCATCCTACTTCCCACTGTCATAAAAGTGCCCATGGCCATGGCTGAGCAATCTTAAGAAAAGACACATATTCTGTTTCTTTTTCACGCCTGCTAGTTCCTTGTTGCCTGCCTCCCCTTCCTACTTTTGCCCAGCCCCTTCCCCTTCTCTCGTTGCAGCCCAGGTCTGCAGTGCCTTTCCCCACTTCACAAGTGGGTAATGCTAAAAAATGGCATTGCCCTGTGCCTGCGCAGGTCAGCCTCGAGCACTCCTAACTCACGGTGTCCGCCAATGTTTGTGGTAGCTAACAGTCAGGAGGTTTTTATGCTGAGGATAATGGCGCATTTTGCGCAATGAGATAAGCCTTAGATGTAAAATCATTATTTATTTAATAGCATCATCAAAGAATACCACTAGAGAAGGGAACTTCAAAGTTTCCCAGAATAATCAGCTTTCTGGTATACATGGGTGTTTTCCCCCTGACTCCATTATAACCCATAATAAAAGTGCATGTATCAGAAATCATTGAAAGCATGTCTAGATGAGGCCACAAAGACGGGAACGCAGTGTCTCCCCAGGAGCCAGCAATGCAGCCAGCCACAGGGCTGTGGGCCTGGCAGCGAGCAGTTCCACTCACACTGCCCATGGCGCTTTGGAAACCTTGCCATGTGTTTTATTTGGGGGAGGAGGGGGAAAGCTACTTGCCCATCCCTACAGGCCTGGCCCTAGCTGCACACTGAGGCACACAGCCTGAAGGTGCTGTTGAGGCAGCACTGAGGAGGTGCCACAGAAGAGACGTCCTTTGTGGCCCTCACTCACTGCCCTGCCTGCGCTCGGTTCTGCAGCCCCTGGGGCCGGCCGCAAAACAAGGCCCCAGTTGATTAAGGAGCCGAGTGGCTTGGCAGAAGAATGGAGCCCTTCAGTTTAAATTTGGGCTCGTTTCCGTTTTCTTAGTCCTTTGCATGGCTTGCAGAGAAATCCCTCGCTGGTTTTTAACCCCTTGCTGTGCCTGGCTGAGCCCTGGGAGCTGTGTGGATAGCTGCTGGCTCTTTGTGCTGGGCCGGGCTCAGCGCTGCCCAGCCCCGGACGGCAGAAAGAGCTCGCCAGGCAGGGCTGTGCGAGGCCCAGGCTGCCATGGGTGGAGTGGACAGGAGAAGCTGGGGGACAGCTTGCTGGCCCTACCTGTATGACCAGTACCAGGAAAGAGAGTCCCCTCGCTGCACATGACATTTGTGTTCAACATTAGTTCGCTGAGCTATTGCCCCAGCCCAGGCACAGTACTGACCACAGAACTACCAGGGTTGACAGCGGCTGGGAATGTTTTTCACCCTGAAGAGCAGTGCTCATTTCCTCCAATGCAGTAGGTGCGGTGCCTGTGTGCTGGTGTGTTGGAAGGATGGGCATTGCTTCCAGCTGAGCAGGGCAAAGACCAAGGTCTCACTGGGCCTGGCTTCTCACCCCAGAGCCATCACCAGACTGCTCGATGGCCGCCAGCAAATCACTTCACCTCCTTGCAACTTGGTTTAGCTATTGTGAAACAGAAATAAAGCTAGTGACCCTTGGTGGCGTTCACCCAGTGACTGCCATGGACAGAGGGCATGGGAGGGTGCACCAGTGGCAGTACAGCACGTGGAAGAAGAACGATGGCAGAACTGGGACAAAACAAGACCCAGTGTAGGGGGAAAGGATGAAGCTGAGACTGGAAAAGAATATTTTACAGTAGTGACAAGAGGCAGGAAGAATAGTGAAGGGTGATCACGTCCTGCTGATTGTAGGCAATAAGTGCAGTCTCTGTGTATGAGCAGATGCAGGTGATCTTCGTGTCCTTGTCTGATATCCTCACACAGGCAGATTTCTTGACAACAATGTGCAGAGCCTGGCAGGGCCCCAGTGGGATCCAGATCTCCAAATACGGTCCGGTTTAAAGTCTGGACCCTTTGAACTCCTTCTGTAATGAGAAAGAGTGGGGGCACCTCCAAAGCAGCTCAGCTGTGTGCAGCTGGATGCGAGGAGCTGCAGCCAACAGTCACTGTGCTGCATGGGCCGGGCTGGGCTGGATGTTTAGAGGTGATTGGCTCTTCAGGACAGGACAGGAGAGGCAGTTTATCCTTTTGGCTGGGAAGCACTAGGAACAGGGAGATGAGCAGAGGAGAGCCAGAGGAGATTATTTCTCATAGGATATTGAATTTTAAGGCATGCAGAGTAGTTACTGCTTTTATGGACATGATACCTGTGAGATGAGGCATGGGACTGCTCACAGATTTTTGTAACATATGGTGAATTAAGAAAGAAGGTTGTCTGAATTGCTAAACAAAGATGATACTCACTGAGCTGTGTATGACTGATTTAAAAATAGTTCTGAAATTCACAAATAGTTCTGAACTTGCAGATTTTGACAAGTTGCATAAGGTATTTTCAGAAGGCAAAAGAATATGACAGCATAACTGAATTGGAGGACTGCTGGTATTCCAAGATCCCTACTGTTCTCTACGTACTTTCAGGTTGCATGAAGAACACAGTGGATAAAAAGACAGCATGCCTCTTGCCCTAGTAATAAAAATGAACATTTGTTACTATAAGGTTCAATTCAAGAAATACTTTCAAATACTATTATAATATTGCATGAAAAATACAAAATTGTGTTTTCCTTCTTCCTAAATAGAACATTCTCTAAAAAGTTTGTGATCCAAGTGGAGAAAAAACATAGTCCAAAGAATATGACTTAAAGCTATTGAGGTGCAGTCACTGGTAGGAGTGCCCCACCTCTGTGCCGCCGCCTCAGTGGCGGACCTGTCACAGAGATTTCTGCCCATTAGTTGTGGGATGTGTAAATCAGCAGGAATATATAGCTGCAAAGAATATTCATCTGTATATAGGGGGCAAAGATACTGTCAGTTTAATCCTAAAATCAATACAGGCAATTGTCATAATTGCTCATTGCATGAAACAAGATTCCAGTGTACTTTGGCATGAGGGCTTGTTACGTAGGCAGGACTGAGAACAGAAGTGGGAGATTAATACAGCTCTAACCATGCCAAAGGATGGGAGGGAAGGGCTGTTTTACCATGTAGATCTCCACCAGAAGGATCTACTGGTTGAGGTAAAGCAAAAAAAAAAAAGGCTTATCCTGAATGCAGGAAGATATTTTGCAGGAAATAATACTGTAACTGCACGCAGAGCTTTGATTATAAGGACAGATTTTTGTCGCCAGCCCAAACAGGGGCTGGGCCATGGAAAGCCTTGGAATAACATAGCTATTAAATATAATACCTTCTTGTAGCTAGAAAGCAGAATAGAGCACAACCATGAATGATTGGAAGGTGTAGTATTATGCATGAGATTTGTGGTATTTTGTGTACAGAACTGACTAGCAAGCTCACGATGTGCAGCCTGGAAGAGTGGGGGAAAAGTTCTGGGGCAGAAAACTGAGGTTTCAGAGAAACTGCACTCACTTCACCTATGTGAACCTCAGGTCACATATTTGTAGGAAAAGGAAGCAAGTGCCACATTGATAATGAAAATGGCCACGATCAAGCCATGAATAGTGAAACAGCATGGCAAGGGTTTTTAAGAGATGACAACATATTGAGGAAAATCTATACGGAGTATGTTGGCTCTGACTGCAATATTGAGACAGCTGTTGAACTGCAGCCTGAAAAAGCGTAAAATATTGAAAACTGGTAACACAAGCTCTAATTCCAAAACACTTGTGTGACAAGCAGAAGTGAAACTCATTAGGCAGCTGAAAATGTCACAGATCTAATTGCTTCATTTTGCTAGCTACCTTCTGTTACACACACATCAAAAATCCTCAGCAAGATGGGCGATAGTCAACTTGTAAGGAGCAACTCTTTTAAGGCTCTGTGCTATCTGAGCACCTCCCTGCTCCAAACTTCTGTTGTCTGGCACTGCAGAAATGAAATGGCATTTACGCATTTTACAGACAGAAGTAGAGGAAACCAAATTTGAGAGGTACAGCAAGGGTTTTTTGAAAGGTTGTACTGAAAGGTAGTTGGCAGGCCGGGGACTGAGCCCAGCTCCCCAAATAGCTAACTAAATATTTAGCAATGGAAAAATTATTTATTCCTGCTGAATTGTGAACCATTGTTAACAATCCAGAATTCTTTTCTTCTTTAACAGATTTAAGATCTACTATGTGCCACATCCTTGTTCTTCTATGTTCATATGGGGTATGCACTGCATAACTCAGTCGAAAGCCAAACGTGCCTCAATTCCTTATCCACTCTTCTTATTTTGCAACTGATCTCCCATCCCTCTGCATTGTCTTTTGTAAGTGTATCTCTAATCTCATGCAGCATTTAGCAAACTGAGATACCAGTGTCACAAGGGGTGACCACAGTGGTAGTGCTCCTGATGGTCTACATGAGCACATCTATGGAAAACATGAACACCCCTAGGAGCCGAGCAGTAGGTGTTTGAGATTATTTTCAAGAACCTTCGCTAAGTATTCACCAGGAATAGGGAGATAGCTGTTAACACTCCAGAAATACCAAGCGAAGGTCTGAATGCCAATCCAGAAAAGGAGTTGAAAATATACTAGATGATTTATCAAGGGCATATTGAAGAAGTGTGAATAGAGATGTTGCTGTCAAGATGTATCTTACAGTGCCCAGTATTGAAATGACTGCTTAAGGATAGCAAAATACAGCAAAACGTGTTAAAATTGCCAGTGCTAAAAGTGTCTAAATTAAATGGGTACCAAATGGGCAAAGAGCCTGGGGACACTGGGATTTGCTTTATTATGTTTGAAAAAACTTCTTACCTTGATTATTATAAAGAGCTAAGAGGAAAATGGCATTTCATCATGATCATCCCATTTGCCACCAGTGGCAGTTCTCTATCTCCCCTGCGCCATCCCAGAAACAAGGGCTGGAGAGAGGCTGGGGAAGGAGCACTGAGTGCTGCCTTGCAGCGTGGGGCTGGGGCTGGAGCACAGGCATCTGCCACATTTGTTTCCCCACTTCACCAGTGCTGGTTGCAGGGGAAGCCAGTTGCACCAGGAGGTAACTTGACCCAAGAGCAGACGTTAGTAATAATATGTGAAAGGATACTTGGCAAGAGGGTTGCAGACAAGAAAAAAGGCTTTAATCTGAGGTGAGATCAAACTTGAGGTGTGTTAACCCAAAGTGTGAGGTGTGAATTACTGAATGCAGTGTGTTTAGGAAAGATGAATGCAAATTCAAATGAGCTGCTGGCACAGCTTGCATGATGTGTGAGCTCAGTCTTGTCTATATTACTTGGAAGTGGCTTTTAGCCTCTGCTGCTCTATTATCAGCACTGTTTTGAAAACAGTTTAATGAAAGTGGGAGCCAGCTGCTGTGAGGGATTGGTGTGCCAAACTGGGTGGCCAGTCCAATCCCAGTCTGGGGTCTAGCTGGCCATGGGTATGCACAGATGCCAATTCCATGCTCACAGTTGCTGTGTTAGTGCCAAGAGGCATGGTGTGCACAATTTATGCAGGCACATATGCAAACAAATAACTTGAAAATCTAGTCCTGAACGCCTTATGGTTATTACCGGAGATGTAATTCACCTTGAACTGTTTAATTGTAGCCTTTTCAGCATGAGTCACTCCTAGTGTTTACAAAAAGAGACCCGTAATAGTTTGTCCTCACATGTTCCGTTCATTGTGAAGGCCAAGTGTGGACACTAAGCTCTGATTCTCTGCCCTTGATCCTTGGATAACTACTCCTGTGCAAACTGGGCTCTTGCTGAGCTGGAATTCAGTCCTTCTGCATCACCCTGCTGATGTGAAGGAGCCACTTCTGAAAGGTGGGGGAGATTTGTCACTTGCTGGCTGCCTGGCACTGATCCTCCACAACTGCTAGAGGCTGGGGCCAGCCTGGCAGTGTTGGAGAATCTCAGGCTTAGTATAAGTATCTTTGTTTTGATTCTGAAATGAAATAGTATCCAGTAGAAAGTTTTCTGTTCTTGATGGCAGTGAACATGCAGTACAAATGATGTAATATTCAATTGCTCAACACTTGATGTGAAAAACGCTTATAAAAATTGGGTAGGTGAAGATTTATTGCAATAAGCTGTGCAAGCTACCAGGAGCTCTGCTTGGGAGAGAAATAACCAGCCTCAGAAAGCAGAGCCCAGGACACCTCTGAGGACTGTGCTGGCTGTGCTGTGGTGGAAATGCTCTTGGAAGAAATGGATAGATAAGAGAGGCTTGCACATGGAGCTGTCTCAAAGCTACTTTGAGCTTAATTCCTAGCCTTTACTTACAACTTACTAAAACCAGTGTTTTGATATATGCTGTTTATTCAGCACAAATAATTGCTCATTGTAGGTGAGGTCACCACCTTTGGATTAGTGTAAGAACCAAGTGGGAAGTTGCTGGGAAACATTGAAGTCGCTTTATGCAGCTCATTTCTATCAGGATTACCTTCCTGATAACAGGCAGACCGCCAAAATAGCTCCCTCTGATACTGTAGGGCACCAGTCCTGATAACACAAAGCCAATACTAATGCACACGCCTTGCATTGCTTCACACGCCTTTTGCCCCTACTGTCACAGTGTGTAATTACAAGAATCCTCAATGGAGACACTTAACTGCAGTCATTTTTAAGCGGGGTGGACATTTTACGTGGTCCTCCATGACTTCTGAACTGCACAATGCACTAAATGAATTGTATGGGTTGGCTGCTTGAAGGCACCGTGGCTAGAGGGAAATACATTCACATTTCACTAAAGTGATCCAGCTCCTGGTGTCAGCTGTCCAGGAATTAGTGGCTAGGAATCCTAATCCGTGTATTTATGATCTTTGGGCAGCTAACTGAGACAAGCTGAAACCAAGTGTGTATCTGTGGAAGTCCATTCTCCTGGAGCACTGACAGATTTCTTGAGTGCCGCCATTCCAAAGGCAGACACGGGTCTGCAGCATCAGGCACTGAAGCACTGTCCAGCCATTAGGCAGAGTACACCAGAGCTGGGGAGCACTGCTGCCAGCATACTGGATTGCTAACATGAGCGCTTATCCACCAGGCACACATGGCACAGCTGGGGAACAGACAGCAGAATCCTTACTGGCAAAAATGGGCAAAGGAATGACAGGAGAAGAACAAAACAGAAGCTGAAAATAAAACATGGATCCTCTCAGCCCAGTTAAAAACAAGCAAACAAAACCTTTTGTGTGGCTGGGGGAAGTTTGTTCAGCACTGGGCACAGACTGAGCTTGGGAAGTGGTGCACGTCCCCTCTTGCAGGGGCTGTCATGACACTGGGAGGCAGAGCTGTCTGCCCAGCATGAGAAAAGCCAAAGCCATGCTGTTTGTTTTCCTCTACGAAGAGGTGACATGAGACAATCTCTGGTTCCTTGTGTCCTGTCTCGGTTACGGGGTCATCTTCCTTACTGGTCTGCTGGGCTGTGTGTGTTTGAGCCAGAAAGGTGCTGACCTGAGGAAGACTCTAAGGAGACTTTGGTGCAGAGCTGAGGTTTTGTTAGGCTAGCTCATGAGCCCACCAGCTTACATGTGGTCAAAAAACACAGACAGTGGACACAGCTTGGAGATAGACAAATACCAAAGCTACAAGGGCTCACAGTCCATCTGACGAAGCCAGGGCATGACCTTATGCTGTCACTGAATGAGCCTGAGAGGGGAAGTTGTGGTGGAGGCTGGCCACAGGGCAGCAGCACAGGCTGTGACTGTCAGCAATGCCCATGTCCTGTGGGGTGGCCCTGCAGAGGCCAGGACACTGTGGGCATCCTGTCTGTCCCCTCCCTGCCTCCTCCCTGGTGGCATCATCCTTTGTGGTAACCCACCTGACCAGAGTAGCATGCCTAAGCTTCAGTTAGCTCTTTCTGAAGTGTGGCTACAGACGTATCTAAAATGCTTATCTCAGAGAGGTTCTTGACTGTTATTTCCACCCTCTATTTAACCCACAGACTGGTGTCTGTATGTGGGCTTTGCCTTTTAAAAACAACAACAACAACAAAATCTTCATAATTTTATATATATTTATATGTATGTTCACCATGAATTGAAAATATATGAAACATTTCCTGTAGAGCTATAGTGAGTAGCTGACACTTTAGTCCTAGAGAACAGCAGCAACCAAATCCAAGAGAATTAGATTTGTCCTCACCCTTTCTCCCACTTTTTTTTGTTACATACGGTCAGCCAGTTCTCCAGAGCAGACTGCCGTTGTACCTCACAGCATCAAGGCATTAATTTACAATTTAGCCTTGCGTTATTAAAAAAAATCTTTCAGAAAGAATGGGTTTGAGCTGTGAACTCTCTGTTTACTTCTGCCTTGTACAGCCAGCCTCAGTTCCAGATATAAGAAGGGGGCATGGGAAAGGACTTTCTTCATCATCTCTCAAATTAGAGTGATATGTCTTAATTACTGCCTAATTCTTAAAGCATCAAACCAATTAAACCCATAATTACTGTTGTTGCGGCATAAAGTGACACGAGGGGGTGTCTGGACTAAAGTATAGGGAAAATAAGCTAAACTAAGCCCTACCAAGTAGAGCAACATCCCAGTCCTGCAAGAAGCTGGTGCTGGAGTGCAAAAGGGTCTGCAAAAACTGAAGGAACTACAACATCAAGAACCCCAAACTGAGGTGGTGGCTGGGGAAACGGGAAAAGCTTATCAGGATCATAGAATCATAGAATCATTACGGTTGGAAAAGACATCTAAGATCATCTAGTCCAACTGTCCACCTACCACCAGAATTGCCCTCTAAACCATGTCCCTAAATGCTACATCTACCCTTTCCTTAAACACCTCCAGGGACAGTGACTCCACCACCTCCCTGGGCAGCCTGTGCCAGTGCATCATCATCTTTCTGAGAAGAAATGTTCCAAATATCCAACCCAAACCTCCTCTAGCACAACTTAAGGACATTACCGCTTGTCCTATCACTGTCACCTGGGAGAAGAGGCTGATACCCACTTTGCTACAACTTCCTTTCAGGCAGCTGCAGTGGTGGTAAGTGCTTTATATAGAGAAACTGAAATGTGTGTATACACATACATATGTAACAAAGTTCACCTTAATCAGAACTGAGTGCTTAACTGCTGAGCCCTAAAGACTGAGAGGGGTCATTAAAAATGTGACAGAAACACAAGGTGAAGATCATTAGCAGGATTAGAATATCAGTGTAGGCAGGAAAATAAAGAGACTTGAAAGATAATATGAAATATCTGGAAAGAAATAACAGGGCTTTCAAAGTAAGACTTGAAGTTTGTTAATTAGTTGAAAGTCAATAACACTTCACTTGCAGCCAAAGACTGCGTGACCTGCCATCTTCCACACCATTTTGGCAAAAAAAAAGATCTCCTATGAATATCACTCCAGCATGTCAGGCACATAAATTAGTCCTTGTTTTGGGAAAAGGCAAGCTCATGTGTGATGGTGAGGTTTAGCTATAGTGTGAGGTCTAGCTCTCTTAAGATGGGGAAGCGTGTTCCTGTACAAAGCTGGAGGGCTCATTGTTTGGGATGAGCTGTTGTGGTTGCCCTGATGTACCAGGAAGTGGGTAGGTCAGGGCAAGCAGGCAGGAGTGGGGCACATTTCTATCACACCATTGCTGCCTGCTCTGGGCCTTGTCCATGCCTGAATGGTAAGCAAGTCCAAGCTGCTCCTGACAAGTATTTCAGACACTGCTTTGAACTGTAGGAGGATCCATCCAACTGTAGGAGCCATAGCATTTCTCTTCTAAACTCCTAACTTGCTATTTTGGATCCATTTGCTATTGAGTAGGCCGTGCTCTCTCGGAACATATCGGAGGTAGCATATTTCATCCAAGTGGGTGGAAATTCAAACCCTGAACTTTGTTCATCTCTGCAGAGTTCTGAAGGAGAACAGTCTTTTTAATTTATTTAATATTCTTGGGCTGAAAATACATTTAGACCTTTTCCTCAGTGTGCTTGTTAGCCTCGAAATAAACTTAAAAGAGGAGAAAATTAAGACAAAATAAAAAGACAAATGTCTGGAGACTTAATCTGTAAGCCTCAAGAGAATATTAGCTTTTTATTGTTTCCCTATCAGTAAAATACAGGAAATAGCCCAAGCCACCCCGCCTCTACAACTTCCCTTTATTTATCACAATAAAAGTCCCTTCTAGATGCGCTGGTTTACTCCTCCACATAAATTAGGCAAATACATCCCAGAATTCAGTGGATGGAGCAGAACTAATGAAAAGTCTGTTCAACCCAATGCAAGCTGCTTGCACGCCAAGGTAATTCAGACTTCGAGCTAACCACTCTTGGAGAAGACAACATACTGTATTAAGAGCTAGAAGGAAAACATCCAGGTAGTCCCAGAAAAACGGCTAATAAGAAAGCATGTTTGAGCTGGCAGGAAAGCATATTTGTGCTTGTTTTACAGATACATGTTTTAAAAATCGATTTTTTTAATTTTCAGACAAAAGAAGCCCTAAAACAGTGAAACTTCAGATGAGAAATTCTTGTGTGTGAGTTCTGTTTTTCTGTTTGTTTGTTTGTTTTTAATATTCCCTCCAACCTCGTTATCTCTTTTACATTTGAATGAACTAAAGAAACCAAAATGTGAAAAAACTGGCTGTGGCAGAACGCAGAGCCAAGGCCAGGTTTCCAGGGGAATGAGTTAGTAAGAAAGAAACCTACAGCAAGTTACCAAAACCAAAAACCAGCCTCGAGCTGTTATCATTAAGTTACCTTGAGTAAACTATGTATTGTGTATTTCCTGAACAGCATGACCAAAAATTCATTGAGACCATAGATCTCTCAGTAGGTTATGGCGAAAAGCCCAACTAATGTTTTATGCCTCTTTTTTTGGTTCATAGCCAAAAGGATTTGTTTGTTTGTTTTCACTCATTCCTTACTCATGAAAAAAAAAAAAAAAGTGAACTGAAGGGGTTTTGCAATTCATTTTTCATTTGTTCGGGAGCACTTCCTCCATCCAAACCATAGAGAGGCTGTTTCCCAACATAGAAAAATCTGTACTGATGTGGCTGAGATTTTGTATTTAGTCATACATTTCCTCTATTAGCAGCATTCTGAATTTCTGCAGCACAGTGAGTTTCTGGTGGTAGCACCAAACTTGACTTATTTATGTTGAACAGCCAAACAACAACAAAACTTTCCCAAATTGTAAAATATCACTGAAAAGAATGAAAGCACAATTGTCTTCAACTATTATGGCTGCCCTAATTTGAATCACATGGGAAAGCGCTTTGTTAATGGCTTTGTTCTTTTACTCCTCATTGGCAACAAAACAAAACAAAATGCCCCTTTCTTTGTTCTTTTTTCCTTTATGTGTTGCTTTTCCATCTGGTTGGAGAAGCAACTGGCCCTATGGGTGAGTAATCATGTTGACATACTTGAGATCTGGGGTAGATTCCCCCAAATTCCTGAATAACTACTGAGTGACCACTTTACCTCCACTGCTCTTCTTTAAAATGGGAATAAGTTGGCTTTACCTCCTAAGGACTTTGTTAGAAAATGTATTTATTGCTGCAAGGCACTCAGGTACCCAATATTCAAGGCAAATGCACGCTGTATTT
The DNA here is from genome assembly GCF_002078875.1 of Numida meleagris. Lineage (NCBI taxonomy): Eukaryota > Metazoa > Chordata > Aves > Galliformes > Numididae > Numida > Numida meleagris. Next base: position 16,102,565 of record NC_034412.1, read on the forward strand.
TTCATTACAGCATGTTCTGTGTAGATTTTAAGCTAATATGCCCCGATTATGACTCAGGATGATGCAATGATTCATAAGAGGAACAAATTGGAATAGATTAAAACATATACATGTAAAAGAAGTATGTGCAGCCTCCCAGCACTCTTTGGAATATAAATGTGAGAATTCCTTTAGGTGTAGCACTGGACGCCTGGGAAACCCTCGTGCCAGCTCGCACGGGCAGGTGCTGAGCAGAAGGAGCATGCCAAGAGACACGAAAAGATTCAGTTTCTGCCAGCAGGCCACAAAGGCTGCAGCCCCACAGTGCTCTGCTGCTGCAAGCAGTAGGACAGGCAGTGGGATGTGCCCCAAGAACACTGCCTTCTGCTTTCAAGCTCAGGCAGAAGGCTCATTGCTGTGTGCTCTGGACGCGTGTGTTGTTTTTTGTGTTTTGTTTGTGTTCCGCTTTTTTCTTTTGTCTGCCTCTTTACCACCAATTTTTCTGAGTTCAATTTTCATTTTATTCCCTCTCTTAGGCTACTACTTACAACTGAACAGCAAAATGTTAGAGGCTGAGTAGGCAGGGCACTATATATAGCAAAAGCAGGGCAGTTCCCTGCTCTAATCATCTCCTGCTGCTTTTATGTAGATAGTAAATGATGGGCCACAGGGTGAGCTGCAATTCATCTCTAGGAAATGCATGTCAGAGGAGTTTAAGCGCCGCATCCTGCCCACACCAAGAGGAGGTAATTTGGGCTTGACATGGCAGTACTGGGTTTTCACAGAGCTGAAGAGTTTCAGATGAGATCTTGTGTCCTTTGGCCGAGTGCCCAGAGAGCCCATGTTTCAGAATAGGATATTTACAATAGCAAACTGTAGCATTCCCAGCTTTGAGTAACAGGAAGATTTCAGCCAAAACAAAACAAAAAAAGCAGCGTTCATTCACACCGTCCCCCTCTGCTGACCCTGCTGTCGCGCTCAGCCTCTCTCAGCCTTGGGAAGTGGGCCTGCCTCGGCTGTGGACAGCCTCATGGCTGCCATTTGCTTTGTTTGTGCTTCAGGCTCCTTCCACTGCCTCGCCTCCCCTGAGCCGCCTGGCTTGCCCTGGCCTTCTTCCCTTTGCCAAGCCTGCTTCGCTGCCTGCTCAGGTCTGGAGCTGTTCTGCTGCCTGCTCTTTTTACAGCAGTCCAAGTGAGCAGAAGTAGCTGAACCAACAATAAAAGTTTGCCAGCTCTGGTCACTTGGGTCCTACAGCTGAAACACAGCGTGCAAAAGCTTAAGCAGGAGCTTTGCTGATGGGGCTTAGACCCAAATCCACGCAAATCCAGGGTAATCTGGAAGCTGCTTGCTGCCCTTTCTTAGCATCACGGTGCCAAAAGGCTTCAGGAGAGCAGGGGCTGAAGGAGTCAATAGCTGTGTGCACGCCTCGTCAGAGAAAGTTTGTGAGCTGAAGGTTTTATAAGCTGCCTGTTTCAAACAGCAAGAAAGTTGAGTGCAGCAGTTCTGCTCTCACCAGCACAGAGCCAAAGGACACAGGCTCAGGTCCAGCTCTTAGCAGCAACTGAGGCACTGCAATGCAAAGGAGTGGACAAGTTGCTGAGGACAAGGCCCTTAGTTAAATTTTCTGCCCAGCCGAAGGATTGTTCATGCATTTTATTCACTGTCTGATTAATGCAAAGTACAAAAGCAGTCTGCCTTTGCAAGCAGGGAGTGGAACTGCAGTCTCCACCCTCCCAAAGGAATGACTTAAATGTGAAGCTCTGGTGTCATGCTCTTCCTTTCCTTCTATCTGATCAAATGCATTTTTAATTCTTTAATGCAAAGTAGGAAAGCATCAATATGAGAGTTTAAGAGCTCTCCTTTGTTCCAGAAAAGCCTCAACCATGGTTGCTAAAGAGCTCCTCTGGGAACACAGGCACAGCTCCTGCCTTTGTGGGAGCTAACATTGAACTCCTGTGCTGAGCGACCACCTACCGCACTGTACGAGCAAGTGGTCAGTTGTAGGCATGCAGCACCAGGTACAGTGGCATTTCCTCCCTGGTGGTCTCAGGAGGGGCTCAGAGGAGGGCCGCCTGTCATCCCAAGCTCTGGCCCTGTGAACCAGCTTGATGGGCAAGAGCAGAGGTGCAGGGTTAGCCACCCCATGTATGAGCTCTTCATTGTCCACCACTGGGTTTCAACACACATTATGAAGCCACCGTTCCGTAGGAGTTGTCTTATACCCTACTAACTACATGAAATACAGATGAACCCAGTGGTCTGCCCAAAATGAGATAAAAGCTGGATTTGCTGTTTATTCCAGATGTTTCCAGAACGGATGCAAAGCATTCCAGGGTTGCTCCTCTCGAGGTGTTAGGGTCTTTTGCTGGAGTGTTTTCACTGCAGGCTCGGTATGACCCAAGTCACTGATCCTTTCCATTTATGTCACTTCAGATGAACACAGTGAGAGCCGATAAATAAATAGGAGAACTGCTGATTGGAAATGTTTTCCTATTGCTGCCACCAGTAAAAACAGCCAGCAATCTGCTGTGTTTGCAGGGTGAAACAGAGTACAAATTTTTTAGTCCTCAATCCAGTGCTCACCTAAGAGATTTAGGGCCAAATATCCCATTTATTTACACCTGTGTAAAATTAAGGAAATTTCATCCAAGTTAATGTACCACCAGGTGGTGGATTTTGCCTCAGATCTCATTATTTGTTGGGCTTTAATTTATATTCAGCCACTGTGTATATACACGGATACAAAGCGGTAATTTTTACCAACAATAAGAGTGGAGTTTGCTATATAAATCAGTGTTTCTCAGTCAATACGCTGCAACCCCTGAAGGGGTTATAAAAACCATCTGGGGGCTTGTAAAGCACCGAAAATTTTATAACAATCTAAAGCAAAGAAAATGTCATTTCTTCCACTCTCCATATAGCAGCACCATTCTGTTGGCAGCCTGTCAAAACCATACAAGAAACAATAAATTCTATGGGCTTATCGCTTTTACCATAATTTTTTAGTCTTGGCTTTATAAAACATGTGTGGAAAGTTTCTTTTACTTTTAATATAGGATTTCCAATCTGAACTGCCTGAAAAGAGGTGCTCTGAAACATTTGGCCTCAAAAGAAGGTAGTTTTTGTTAAGGGCCTTCGCCTTAGTCTTCTCCTAAGCTGCCTGTTAAAACTACAGCCTATTTTGTGAAGCTTAGGCTTGTTTGTGTTGGAATCGGTTTTTCTATTTCACCATGACTTTCTGTCTGTCAGCTTCTTCTTTAAGTCTAAATCATACAGGGCGACATCAACATCTCCCTCTGTGGGGAGAGATGTTTTTGCTTCAAGTGGAAAAAATGGATGAGATTTCCTGTATCCTCAGTAGACACTCTGTGCATGGTTTGAAATCTGCCCTTCCTAAGGTGAGATAACATCAGACGAGCCTATGTGCTTTCAAGTGTAGCCTCACAGCACATGCGACTCGTCAGTGAATTTTGCTTTCATGTACGCATCTTTAATCTCTGTGCATAGGTACTTATATATGAAATGAATTCCAGTAGCAACAAAGTGTAGCCCACATGCACACACATAAAGGAATCTGAGTCAGATCTTGCAATGCCTTCTGCAATGAAGTTTCTGCAGCAGTTTAAGTCAGCCTCGTTCCCAGCTGTCATAGGCCCAGACATTTTGTCACTGCAGTGCCTCCAGCTCTCATCAGGCTGCTCAGAAGGCTCTGTCAGAGAATGGATCCAGAAAAAAAGCTCAGTGTTGTGTTTTTTCCTGCCGAGATGAGGTGGGTCACACTAGGGTCTGGCAAGCAGCGGAGCAAGAGCCCAAGTGGTGCACAGAGCCCCCATGACGGAGAGGTCAGTACTGCTTCCCTTCTGGTGGCTGTTAGACGGGCTGCACTCACCTCATGCAGCTTCACCCCAAACCCCTCTTGGCTGCAACTTCTTTTGCCCGCTGCTTGAATTTCCACAACCAGCTACCTATGCGTGATGCCTCTGTTTCCTGGGCACAATTTGATCACTTAAACCATTTGTTAATGAGGAGAAAAATGATTTCATGCTCGTGTGAGAGGTGGTTGCACAGGGCTCCTTCAGTATCCAGGTGTGGGCTACTGTGGCAACCAGAAAGGAGAGGGATAGCATTGCGTTCTAGCCATAACTATTTAGCTCCAGTTTCACCAGGTTGGAACTATGCTGTCCAAAGCGAGTGCAAGTAAAACTGAACTTAGTTCATGCCCATTTGTGTGAAATGCAACTTCCCTTGCTGTGTTCCTGTTTCTGTTGAAGACAGACAGTGAAGTTTGCACCTGGAAATTCTGTGTTTGGACCCAGGCTGAGAGTATCTGTGGGCTGGATGTTGGCTTAGGTCTTCAGCTTTTCCTATCGGAGCCAGGATTCTCGCCCTAGAGAATGGGGCAGATGGCTAGTCATGGGTTGGCTCTTCTGCTTCCTTTCTATAAGCCAGATTGTACCAAACAGGTCCTCAGACCACTCAGTAACATTTCTCCATATGGTTGCCATGATGTTAAGCAGTCGAGCAAGAGGTCTGACGCAGTACGTAGCTTTCTCTGTTTATCCATGAGAGAAAATAAGTATTCAGAGGTTACCCTTGCTAAAAGCATAATCATCGTGCAAATGGGGTTTTTTTGTTGTTTGTTTTCTTTTTGAAATTCGGCACTGCTCAGCTCAGGAAGGGACCTCTTGCAGAAATGAAGCATTTTGGAAAAAGAGGACATTTTAAAATGAAAATAGCAAAAAGGAGCTAATTAGTAAATGGCAAGTGACTGCTGTACTAAGAGCCTAAGAAATGTCCATCTCTCCTGGCACTGCCTGGGAAGAAAGTATTCCTGGACAGCCTCTGCCTGCTAGTGCCAGGGCCTTGTCCCAAGTTCCCCTCCCTGTGGCCAAACTCCTGGCCCCGCACTGTGCGAGGGCTCTCCGTGGCCATCTCAGTGGACACCAGGTGCTGGGAAACTCAAACATCACCAACTGCTGCTGCTCCAGCTCATGCCAGGAGATGTTTTTTTCCTTCATGCTGAAAAGTACAAACTCCTGAGGGAAAAAATGTGGTTTATTACATACTCGTCCTGTTTCTTCAAAGCTGGACTGTGCTGTGCATGAGAAATTTTTTGGAGAACGAGCTCAGAAAGGATGACTTAACAAGAAAGTGTTGTACTCTGTCAGACCAATGATCTCCTGTTTCTTTAGGATTGATGGTAGCACAGTTTGGGTAGTAACAGTGGAAATTCCCACTTATGCTGTCAGCTGAGGAGCCTGCGGCTGTCAGGCAGCATTAAGATTCACATGTGCTTTCCCAAGACAAGACTTCTGTCTCATCACGCTGCCTCCTGGCTGAAATGCTAGGAAGGGGCATCGTGAGGCAACGGTACCACTACGGGGCCTTTGGCTTTGTGAGCCTCCTGCCCCCTGCTATCCCTGTGCAGCGGGGCAGGGCCTCACCCACGCAGAGCCCCATGGCGAAGGCATGCAGCCGGCCGTGCCCGGCACGGGAGCCCTACGTTGCCCCTCTGCCACGGACGCTGGGGCCGAGCAGGCCGCGCCGCTCCTTCGCAGCTCGGCGGAGCGGCGCAGGGCCTGGCGACACTTCCCCACGCGCTCCGCGGGCGGCTCTGCCCCGAGGCGGAGAGGCGGGCGGGGCGGGGCGGGCCGCGGGCCTTATAAACGCCGGGCGCCGCCGCGTTCCGACCGGGCGGCGCTGCGTACGGGCTGCCGCGGCGGGAGCGGGCTCAGCGCTCCGAGGGAGGTGAGCGTGGGGGGAGGCCGGGCCCGAGGGGTGCGCTGAGGGGCCGTTAGCGCTGCCCGGCGGAAGGAGGGCTGGGGGAGCCGCCGGGCGCCCGGCGGCGGGGGAAGGCGGGGCTGTGCGGGGGGAGAGCGGAGTTTCCCCGCGCGCTGCTGACAGCCGGGGCTCGGCGCCGCTTCTCCGGCACCCTGCGCGCATAAGTTTCTCGCTACCAGCTGCGTGGACCCCGCGCTGCCGTGGGCGCCATCCGGGGCCGTTCGTTCGGTGCGAGCGAGGAGTTTCCGTGCCCGTCCCGCTGCGCGTGCGGACGGGGAACGGAGCCCGGCTGAGCCCCGCGCTCGGCAGCGGTGTTGCGCCGCGTCCGGGGTGCGCGGGGCTGCCCCTGTTCCTCGCGCAGCGCAGCGGCACAGTGCTCTCCCGGCCTGAACCGCGCGGCGGCTGGCCGGAGCCCCGCTGTGCCCGAGGCTGCCGTCCTGATGCTAGGAGAGCGGCTCGGAGCTGTGCTGGCAGCTGAAGGCTTCCTGAAGTACCGAGCGACAGAGAAGTGTGGGAGAAGGATGCGTAGCCGCTGCTGTTTGGGGACGAAGGGGTGGGCAAATCCTTGTTACGGGAACGGGGTTGAGGTGATGCCGGTGGCACCAGCTGTGAGCTCAGCTGGAGCTCTTCGCCCTTCCCTACGTGCGCCCAGCTCTGGGAGGGTTTGGAGCAGAAAGCACCGTTCAGGAGAGTCTTTTCTCTCCGTTTACAATGGTGCTCCGTGTCTTGGTTCTGTGCTGTGAGATGCGAGAGGATCTTCACGTAGAAGCAAAACCTTTGGAGAGACCACTGGTGTGCTAACAGGTTAAACCCAAATGCTAGATTTCTCTTTTAAAGCTCATGAATACCTGCCTGTGGATTGGAGGCCTCGAACAGTCACTTCCCCCCTCCTTTTCCCATGCCTGCATGTCGTTCTGAAACGTGGTTTAGTTCTTGTGGTTTTAATTGCATTCTTGGGCAACTTCCTGAAAGAGAAACCTGGGAGGCTGACTCTTAAACTGCGCTGAAAAATGACTTCCTCCTCTCCCCTGCCTTTCTCATGTGCGAGTGCATATTGACGTCTTACTCCCTGCTCCTCACAGGAATTCATTAGGAACCAGCCCTCGCCGTGCCTGTTCATAAAGCACACGTAGGTGTGGGCAGCGGCACTGCTGCACACCTTGGAAATGGGAGAAGCCACAGTGTGAGAAGCAGCTGTGCGTCTGTGGAGTGATTCGCTGAGTCCTGAAAGTGTGTGAGGTGACAACCGGTGCAATAGGAGGGCAGGGTGATCAGGCAGATAGATTCAAATAGGTGTAAGATGTGCTAGTGTGGAGCTTTGGTGCTTTGTGGTGTGTGACTAAACCTGTGAGAACAGCAGCTGTTTGGCACAGGCGTGAACTTTGTGCAGTGACTGCCAGTCCGTGGTGCCTTAGGATTGCGGGCACGTTGTGTGCCGGATGAGCTGTCAGCAAGTTTTGCCTGTGCTCGTAAGATGCTGAGAAGCTGTGTCTGGAAGTTAGCTGTTACCTGTGCCTGGGTGTTACAGAAACTGCTGCAGGAGGTGGTGATGTGAGCATCACTACAGAGAACTGCCCGTAATAGCTCTGTGTACCTCTTGTAGGAGAGAGAATAAACTCACGTCAGTCCCAAAATAAGCAGGAATCTGCAGTGGGTTTTGTCTAAAGGCGCACAGAAGGGCTGAAGCTCCTGTTTGGTGTTGTCATTGACAACAGGGAAACAAGCACGTCTTGGAGGCATACAGACCTTCAGCACAGGTCTCCAAGCTGTGCCACCAGAAATGGGTTCTAGTCCTAAAGCTAGAAGAACAAGCATACTGCCAGGCAGGGAAATAGCCAAGAGCAAAGCCAGGATGTTGTGTTTTTTTCAGACTAGATTAGTGTGTGCATGCATGTATAGATGGATTGAAATACCTCCCTCACCTTGCTGCTAGGAATTAAAATGGAGATGTATGTAAATTGCATACCTCTGCAGTAATGGAGCAGTCTGGGGGGGAGCTTGGGCTGGGTTTCTGCTGGGGGGAAGTTTGCTCTGTGTCTGCTGGGCTTGTGCAGCTGGGCACAGCTTTTGATCCTTGCCAGGCAACTGCAGTGTTCATGGCTGAAGAAGCTGAGGCTCTGTGGAAGTGTTTTTTTTTTATTTTTGGAACCTGAAATCAGGGTAGTCTGTGCAGCTTGAATTGTTTAATCATGAGTGTGCATGAAAAAGATGTTTTTTATAATAATGGGGGAAATCGCCCTAATGAACCAGACACTTACAGTTAGTCTGTTAGCTGCCTTCTGCCACTCTTCAGGGCCAAAGAACTTTACACATGGGAAGGCAGGGAAAAGATGCATTAATCATTGCTAATCTGTAAAGTGCTGCTGAATGCAGTCATCTTTGCATGCCTCTGGGTATCCTCCCAATCACCTGAAGCATACCTACAAATCATTTTAAAGCAAAGTACTAATGTTTAAGTACAATGTAAATCAGTGTACCTGTATTATCCATAAACAACTTCTGAGTAAGCAGGGTGATATTAAGAATTGCCTCCTCCTTTCCTGCTTTGGAGGGCAGGCAGCACAGAATAGCCTTTCTTCTACCAAAGAGCTTAAAGGCTAACACTGTAAGTTAGAGAATCTTGAAAATGTGGAAAGTTACCTTAAAGTGAACAGTCTGTAGATACGGAATTGTGACAAAGCTGAAAATGTTCGACCAGATATATGCTCAGGTGTGTCCCCTCTGTGATGGTTAAAATGATGGGGTGGAAGGAAACAAAGATGAAAAATACCCATCTCACAGCTGTAGCTGTACAAATGTTCAGGCTGATATGTTCTGGAAAGAAGCAGTCCTGTGCTCTGCTTCTTCCTATCTCTCTGTGAACCATGCTGGTACTAAAAGCACTGCACAAATAATTCTACCAGCTTGTGGAGGTCACTGCTGAAGTAGGAGCCCATGACGATGCACTAGAAGAGGATGTGATAATGCTGATCTGAGACATAGCTTCTGGAGTTGTTTGTTATGGCCTTAAGACGCTTAAATGCCAACTGAAATATGTGATCCTTTAGCACCTCTTCATGAGCAGTATCTGTAAAAACACAAGTATTGAAAATATTTGGCAATAGTGGTCCACTGTTCACCTTGAATAGCCAGGAAGATGCTTTTGTTTGTATTCCCAGGGTGAAACTGGAAGGTAGCTTATGCTAGTATCTGATAAATATGCCACAGGTTGGTTTAAGTATGAAAGGATATTCCTCATGTGAATTGTTTTCCTGAAGGTGGAAGTCTGTCTTGCTGACCACAGTCAGCAATTGCTGTAAACCATTAGCTCCAGGCAGCCTCCTGCTCTCTCCTCCTTGGCTTTAGGACCAGCAGCCTAAAGTTTGGGGGTTTTCCTGTCTTACGGTCATGAGAACAGCTATGGATTGGGCACCAAGTTGGATTGCCAGCTAGTTCTGAGTTGAAGGCCCCTGCTCAAGGCTGTGCACATGCGGTGGCCTCAGCATGCAAGTATGAGCTGTTGGGTTCTGAGAAATTTACTCTGCAGTGCGCTGTGGGCTGAGCAAGTCACACAGGGGTCTCCAGAAGCAGTACTGAGAAATGGTAGTACAACAGAATCTCTTAGGCCAGCTGATGTGCAGATAATAAGGGTTCACATAGCTTTGGCCAAGTTTTTCTCCTTAAATGCTTTTCTTAGTTAGCAGCTTGAACTTGCACCACCTATTCCTGCAGAAGAGCATTTTGTGCTGCTTACTGATGGTCCTCACTGCTTGTGAGACAACTGTGTTACCTGGTATGAACTGCAAGCGCCTGCTGGCCAAAGGTGGTGGGGCTTCAGTTTTGCTCTGTTTTAGATAGGAGAGGGGAGGCTTTTGTTGGCTCTGACATGTTCAAGGTACAAAACTAAGAGAACTGAGTTGCTTTTCTTCTATTGTTAAAAGATTGAAGAAGCTATATAAGTCCTATGTAGAAGTTGCTTTATCTTTTAGTTATATGTCTCAGTCTTGCTGCATACCTTCATGTTGGAGGAGTAGCTTGTGTATCTTATGTAGCTTTCTCAACAACGAAGCAAGCCTGAGGCCTCCAGCTGCTCTGGCAGCTCGGTTTAAGAGGCTGCTTGTCCCAGCTAATTGCCTACTTCCTCTGCTGAGGTTTGTCATCTGCATTTCAGAAATAGCGATGGACTGTGTGGAGGCTTCTCTGTGAGCGCAGTTCACAGCCCAGCCTTCGAGCTCCTAGTCTGAACTGAACTAGAGCGTTTAACATAGCAGGTCGTGGTCTGTTCTCACAGGGCTCTTGTGCATAGTTCGTATTTGATTCCTTTTTTTCTCCTGCGGAAGTTCGGGTCTTGCCTTGCCAGAAACTGTAGTGAAGCCAGTGGGATTAATCTGAAATGAGGTCAGATTAATGAAAAAAACATGTTTTTGCAAGTATAGTTTTCTGGATAGCTTTTGGTTCTCTTATTAACTGGTTAATGTCAGTCGTCCTGCAGATGACTGAGGAGCTCCTGGCACAGTGCCTCATTCTGTGTCCTCACAAGATGCAATTCCTGCAGCCTTACAGCACGAGTGATTTCTGATGCCTTTTAGTTGGCTGGTTCTGCTTCTCAAACAAGGGAGGGGAAAAGGATGAGTATAAGTAAATCTGTGTGCTGCAAAGAAAAATGTAGATATCCCTGTCATTCTTGTGCGTTCTTAAGACTATGATAACTTTCAGGTAGTTCTGAAATAGCTGAGAAATGGCCACTGGAAACGAATAATCTGTTGTGTGTGTAAAGCATTGTAGGTTTAAGTAATCAATCAGCTTTTTAATTTTAAGAACTTTCATCACTGATTAAATTAAATTTTAAGAATTATGTTCCAATCTGGCATACTAGGTAAGAAATAAGGTTTCTAAATTCATTTGCAAATTGGAAGTTCTTGCTCATAAACACTGTAGAGAATGATTAGTAAATAAAAGGCTTGTCTTCTGTCACTCTCCACTTCTACGGCAAGCACTGTAAATAGGACAGTGTTTTCTCTCAGAGTATTTTGCTGGAAGTCTCATGGTAGCGTTCCCTAGATACAAAGGCCTCCATGTTTGAGGTCTTGAATATATGCCTGTACATGATTTTACAAGGGTTCTTGTGACAAAGGATACTGGAGTTGTTCCAGTTCACGTTTATGGTGAAATAAAATACAAATATGTAATTTAGTACAACTACAAACACTGTTTTTACCATGGTTCTACCTCTTGTAGGAGGGCAAAGAAGGGCAGAGACTTAATGTTATCTGCATTATTTCAAGTACTTGCTGTTTTTTTCTTGTTTAAGTCCACTTGGAAGGCTGAAAGCCTGTCATCTCACCATTTGGACATCACAATTACTGTGTACATATGCTTCAGCTAGATGTCACATGGCTCATGTCCTGCCATCTCTCTAAATTTCCCATGAGTATGGAAGTATTACTGCTACAAAGAAAATGCCATTTCCAGTTGTGCTGTAAAACCAGAGACCTAACTGTAGAATGTGGAATGAGAAGAACTAGGCTTGTTAGGATGCTGTTCAATAGGTAAAAAATGAGTATTCTGTGAACTAAACCTAAAAGGCAAGTATTTGCTTGACCTAGTGTGTAACAGTTTGGTTTGAGGACTCAGTTTAATGCCTTGAGCTTCCTTTGTTCTTTGCCTGACTTTTTCTAGGGCTGAGTGTAATGAATGCTGCTATTGGTATTGTGAGTCTTCTGAAGAAGAATGCTGGGGAGCTCTCAATAGTTAACCAGCTCTAGGTGCTCTCGGTGGCTGTGGAGCTGCTCTCACCCAGGCTTTCTGCTCATCCTGGTCTGTGCAGGAGGCAAGTTGCTTGTTGCTGGCCAGCAGATGAAAATTTACCTTGGGAGTGAAGGTGCAGGTTTCAGTTTGCTCTGCAGGTGTGTGTAAGGGGGAGTGAGCCTTGATGTCAGAGCAATCCTGTAGCAAGTGGAAATGAATAAGAGTACTCGATTTCCCTTCAGTGCTCTTCAAGGAGGAAAAGGTCCCATGCTATAGGAGCAGTAAGGGTTAACTTGACGGCAGTGGTGAGAAAACCAAGTTTGTAAGACACTGGCCATTGTTAGTCCTACATCTTATGGAGTTGTTCCATGAATCTGTACTCGCGTAGCCCATTATCAAAGAGTTGATAGCCTGTACCTTATTAATGGGAGCTTACAGACCTGTAGGTTTGCCTTGGGCTCTTAATGAGCCTGTGCTTGCATAGCAAGTGTTGTTAATGTACAGTAAATGTGGGAGCTGTGGTTCCATGAGGCCTTTTCTTCTACAAAAACTCAAGGGAAAACCTGGGTTATGAACCAGCTGTTAAGTTGTACGCAAATACTTAACTTGCTGAACCATCAGTCTCTTTGCTAGGATAAATCTGAAGTGGTGGGTTGCAGCCTAGCTGCCATGTTGTGAAACAGCACCATGCTGTGTGGTTTTTAGAAAACTGGTTCTGCAGCATTAGTCATGATGGGCTGCCTATCCCATGCTGTTTCTTCATTATAGTAAAATAGCAGTGTTGCATAAAGAAGATCAACAAAACCACTTCTTTAATAAAGGGACACCAGTAAATTAAAAACAGTTCTGTTTAATCTTCCTGATACTGTAAAACTTGACAGTAGACCTTAGAGAAGTCTGCGGAGTTTCATCTTTCTACATGAAAGTACCATGTAGAAACTCTTAAAACCGGCTGCCCAAGGAAGTGGTGGTGTCACTGTCCCTGGAAGTGCTCAAGAAGTGTGTGGATGTGGCACTGAGGGACATGTTTTAGTGGGCAGTGGTGGTAGGTGGACGGCTGGACTAGGTGATCTTGGCAGTCTTTCTCAACCTTAATGATTCCATGATTGCGTTGTAATGAGAGAATGCAGGTAGATTTTTGAAAATTGTGGCTGTGCTGCAAAGTCCTGCATCATCTCAGTAAGTCCCCTGCCCTGTGCTGTCAGGGAATGGTGCTTGCTTCATGAAGTTAGGCTCAAGTAGGCTTTTTCCAATAGTACATAAATAGAAGTAAAAGCAAGTTCTACACAGATGCCTACCTGTGCTCTTGAAATTGAGCAATGTAGCTGTGGTATGGTTACAGCTGAATGGTGAGGTCAAAGGCTGTCTCTGAACCTTACTGCACCATGTGAAATGTGGTCTTCGCAAAGCACTATGATGTAAATGTTATAGAAGACTGACTTTTCTCACAAGTATCTGTCTAGTTTATGAACTCCTGGACACACTAGCTATGAGGCTTTGGAAATCTTGAAGTAAAGCTTGTCTGTCTGTCCTTCCTGCTAAACTGAAACTCCCAGGAAGCATTGGTCAGGACTTTTCATGAAGAGTCATTAAATCTTTTTGTTCATGTGGGAACTCTGCTTGGACAAAGAGATGGTTCATATCTGGGGCCAGCCAGTTTTACAAGTTGGAGCTCCACTGGGAAATTCCCCCTTGGCAGAGGAGGCTGGTTGGACGAAGCTAGGAAGGAGGCTTTCCAGATGGAGACGATCCATTTTGAAACACAAATGGACAAATGAACTGGGAGAGTTAGAAATTGCAGAGGGGATTAAATTGAGGAGAGCCTCAGAACCAACACTGTCCTCTTTGCACAAATGTGAAGAGGACCGTAGTGCCTGAAGTCAAACCAGTATCTTAATATGTGAAGTGTGTTTTTTAAAAGAACAACAAAGCCTTCCAGCTTATCTCAGTGTACAAGGTATGTTTATCTCAGTGTTGACAGTAATTTACTCCTCTTTGGAGCAATGTAAGTACTGAACTGTTTAACAAGTGTTTAAAAACTAGGATTCATCCTTCCTTTGTAATGCTCTGCACGTGTTAAGTCTTCTAGGTGCTGACTAATAAAGGTCTGTTTTGTGTGTGTTTTTTGGTTTTTTTTTGGTACTTAAAACCCACAGTGTATTGGCATGTTATTTTTGTATGTAGGTGGGAATTTGTGTTGCTTTTTCCTTTTTTTTTTTTTTCTCCCCTTAAAGCAGGTAGCACTGGAAAAGAGTTTAAACAGAAGAGAGCCAAGCTTCAGGAGGTATCAAAAAACCTGCAGGAAGACTCAGTGTTTCTGGCTTGGCTTGTCTGCTGTGTGCTTTGAACAATGCTACTTCTGAACGTGCCTGCATTCAGGATATGGGTTCTGCTGCTCTGAATCCGAAAGCATAGTTAGGAGTGGCCAAGCAGCATATATAGGAGAGGACTCTCAAAGCTAAAGGCTTTGGGATAAAAGGCTTAAGCAGAAGAGGAGTTGCGAACACCTGTGAGGGAGAGAGGGAAAGCTTGAGTTTCCTAATATGCTGCCAAGTGTGCATCTCCTGAAAAACAAGACCCAGCATGTGACCTTCCCACTGCAATCAGAGTGGTCTCATTGCTTTGGAGAAACAATTGCTGTGTGCTTAGCTTGCTCTTTAAAAGACTGTTAATAAATTTGGTTAAGTACTTATTCAGTCCTACTGGAGAGTTAGTTAAATGCAGCAAGTGAAGCAGCTTTCTTTCAGCTCACATGGCAGCTGAAATGAAACTCTTTGAATTAGTAGCACAGATGGCACTGACAAGGAGACACCAACACTTCAGATTCTGAGGAAACCCCCAGATGTTTGGCCCAGGTGGAGTTTGTCTGAGCTATTTGGGGCTCAATACAGTGAGGTCTGTAATGCTGCAAGACTGCTTTTTGGGGGGGCTAATTTATCTTTAATTCCATTTGCTGCTATTTTAATTTCAGCTATTCACAGAAATGAAGTCCAGTGTCTCAACTTCTTTTTACCTGGTAAGCCATTAAAGAAGCTGCAGAATCCAACTTGCAGCTGAGAAAAGGAGCCTTATGGGTTATCTTATTGCTGATGAAGTGATGGCTTTGAGATGTCTCGTAGGATTCTAATATACTGTTGTACTTAGTGCTGTAGGTGCGGATACCTAGAAATCTACGTACAGATCAGCAACAGCACAGTCTAAAGATGAAGTCCTTAATAACCTAATTCCTGTGGAAGGATCTCCACACTCAGTGGCTTTTCATGCACAGGGCTGACTACATAACTTCTCTCAACTCCACCAAATGCTTTTCTGGATCCACATGAAACAATCTGTTAATGTACTTTTGCTTGAAGCATTCTGTAAGCGCAGGCTGGAAGCATCATGTCCTCTTTGTTGGCATAAATGCTTCAGCCAAAATCTTCAAGGGTGCATTATGTGGATGATCTAAATGGCCGACCCTACTGAGAGCTGAGTGTATTACAGGCTAGAGGCTGTGTTCATTCAGAGACTGGTAGCCTGAAGACATCTCATCTGTCACAGAGTAATGCAAAGCTACCAGTGCAGATAAGACATGCTGTGGTGTTCCTCTTCCTCCTTCCTGATAGCTGTCTACCTGACTAAACTGCTTGTCTGAAAATATGCAGTGCCTTAAACTAGGCTTGGTGGTCTGATACAGGCACTAACTCCACATTTAGCATGGCGTACAGGACTCAGCATGGTGCACCTTTGTAAGGCAGGTGGAACAATGGAGTTGTTAGTATTAGAATCATAGAATATCCCAAGTTGGAAGGGACCCGTAAGCATCACTGAGTCCAACTCAAGTCCTTGTGTTGTAGTCTGGGGCACCTGTGTGTTTAGTGCTAACCGTAGCATGTATACTCCCTCTCAGCACCCCATGCCTTCAGTTAAAGCAGAAAAGCCACAAAGGACCTATGGCTCTGAAGATCTGGCACTCCAGTGTTACCCATATGGATTGCAATGCAATCTCCCTGAGGCTAGAAGCAGTTTTCTCACTCCTATGAGCCAGTGAGAATTGTTTCTAATACCAAGGTCCCAAGAAACTTTTACTGCAGCTTTTTACCAATGGCATCACAGTGTAGGAGATATCCCATGCTGCCAAGAGAACCCATAAAACAAACAGAATACCAAAACCATCTTGTCCTGGATGAGACTTAAATTCTAATTTAGCTATTGCAAAGTTTTTTAGATTCAGTTATGGAAGCTTGTTGAAAGCTTGTAGGTATTCTGTACAGCAGGTCAACTGTTTTCATTCTACACATCCTTCATCCTCTTTGGCTTTTTTCTCCTTGCACTGTGGTTAAGCTGGTTCTTTCTTTCAGGATATGTAAATGCCTTTCTTGCTTCTGAACTGCATAGAAGTTGAATATACTGAAATCCATGTGAGGAGCATTAATAACGTATGAATGCTGCTTCTGCTCTAAGATGAAATTAGCTCCTTTGTGAGCTGGTTAGGCTATGCGATGGGCGTAGCAGGGCCAGGAATTGACTGCTCTATAACTAATACTGAGAAGTGCTTTTAATTTTTCCTGTGCTTGGAATACCGCAGAACTTTGTTTCACTTATTTATTAGGTGCCTACCAGAGTCTGTGCTCTCAGATACTGATGCTCCTTAATGGCGTAGCAGGAGGGAGAGACTGGGTGAGCATGATGGTTTCTGGGGAAACCCCCCAAACCTGCCTTCTCAGAGCTCTGAGATCATGATACTTCAAGGCAGCACTGCTGTCTATGTGTACCTGCTGCCTGGAGAAGGAGAAAACCAAATGGTGGTGTCAGGTAGTTTGTAAATATTAGTATTAAATAATTATTAAGAATATTCCATAACATGGAAAAAGAAGTATGAATTCCTTCTCCTTCTCACACTGCTGGTTCTGCCTGTGGTGGCTTCCTGCTCCTGCTAGGAGCGAGACCAGGACAGGCCTAGGAAGCGACTGGGCAGGCTGCTTCAGAGGGCAGGTTACACTTGTTTTTTTTTCCTGCACATCTTATCTGCTGCAGCTGCTCAAATTTAGGTTGGTTTCCAGAGTAAGTTGTGTATTGTCAGTTATTGGCTGGTATGGGGCTCCTTTGGAAGGAACTGTACCTCTGTGACTCCCAAAGTGCTTGGGGGATAGAGGAGGATTAGAAGTTGATGGGAAAGACCTAATTAGAGGGCAGGCTGTTAAGCTGTCCTTTCTTTTTCTTAATTGACTTGAATCAGTCAGACTGGCTCCTCTGGTGGCAGTGATACCATCGCTGTTCGGCTGGGGGGGAG
This sequence comes from Numida meleagris, assembly GCF_002078875.1. Classification (NCBI taxonomy): domain Eukaryota; kingdom Metazoa; phylum Chordata; class Aves; order Galliformes; family Numididae; genus Numida; species Numida meleagris. The sequence goes on from NC_034412.1 coordinate 16,119,324, forward strand.
ACATGGCTCAGCTCTGCTCCTGTTTGGTCAGCATTTGCGTTATTCTGTGCTGCAATAGCAAGCTTGACTAAGTGGATTGCATCCCCTGAAGTGGTACAGAAGAAAGTGGAAATGCTCTATTTGTTGCTTTCAACCCTTTTAGCACAGTGAAAGTACACGCTATTAAAAGATGATTAAGTGAATCTATAGAAACACCAGCTGGTTTTCTGGTAACCAAGTGCTCTGGTGCGGTGTGAGCTCGCAGCGTGGGTAGGCAGAGCTCCCTGCTGCATTGCGCCCTGCTCGAGAGTGGGAGGTGGGCTGTGGAAACCGTGCAGTGCTCTCAGCTGGGTAACGAGCTGCTGCTGGCCTCCTGCTCCAGAGTGGCTTAAGCCAGAAGAGCAAGTGTGTGGTGATTATCAGTAGGCTCAAGGGGAGGAGGGGCCTATTTTTAGCTTTTGCAAGTGTTATGCAAATGACATTTGAATCAGTTGTATATACTTTCTGCAGCTTTTTTAGCGCTCAGCGAGCTGGGTTGCCCCTTGGCTCATTGATACACCTGGAAGACTAGCACCTCAGCACGCTTTGTTTCTGTTGGCCTGCTTGCTGGCCTGAAAATGGAAGCCCATATGCTTGAACTTTATGCTGTGATTGAACTTCTCAAAGATTAGCGAGGGAGCCTGATTTCGTGGAAAAGATTACTGCATGACTATTGCTTTAAGTAATTTTTCTTTTTGCCATAACTAAATGGGATTGAATACATATCCATGAAGAGGAAATCAAGCCTAGTAGGTAAACATTACCTAGTGTGTTTAGGATTTGGGTTTGGTCCTCTAATCAGATGCTGAGAGGTCCTGAACAAATTGCTGCTGCCACCTGTGCCTCAGTTTCTATGGCATTGTGGGATTAACAATGCTGTTTTGTGTTAGGTATTGAGATCTGCAGGTGAAGATTGGCCCCATTTTGAATAGATCTTCCTTCTGTATTAATTAGCTGCTAAATTCTCATACACGAATAAGTACAAGCTAAAATCCTAAGTTAGCCCTGCATTTTACAATCTAATACTCTTCCTCCTCTGTTACCCATCATGAAAAATGCTGATTATGCAGCTAACTTTTACTATTCTAGGCAGGTGCAAATTCCCACAACCAGTCTGTTCACATATGTATACATGCTTCTGTTCACTGCAGAAAATGATCTGTGAACTTTAGTAGTGCACTGCAACTTGCTGAGAGAGAACCATAGCACCGCATTTAGCAATAATTTGTCCCATAGGCCAGTTTGAACAGAATACAGAGCTTCCATTTGTCTGAAACATAAAGCTAACATAACTTGAGGGGAAGGTAATGGGTGTTTCCCAACCTGGTGGCTTTTGTCCTGTTACATAGTCACTGACATCTAGCTATTCTGTGGTTGTCTCTGCTTCTGTAGATCCCTATGCCTAAAATGCAGGTGTGGGTGTGAGTCCTGCTGTTAGAAGTTTTTGAACGGTGCATGAAGCATGTGCAAGGCTTGCCTGTTAAGACTTGCCAAATAGATATGCTGGAAAAAAAAAAACCCAAAACATATATTTTGAAGGCTAACTTAATTTTTCTTGTCTTGTTCTCTTGCAGGTTATTTCCAACCAGAAATCATGAACTGGCACTTCTCACTTCTCTTTCTTCTTGGGACTTTAACATCTGTGTGTTCCCAGTTCAGTTTTTATCCTCTGGAGGAGCTTAGCTCTGATGTTGGAATCCAAGTCTTCAATCAGATAGTGAAAGCTAAGCCTCAGGACAATGTAGTAGTTTCTCCTCATGGGATTGCATCAGTATTGGGGGTGTTGCAGCTGGGTGCTGATGGCAAGACAAAGAAGCAGCTGACAACTATGATGAGATATAGTGTAAATGGTAAGTGGTTCCTAAAGTTCTTTGGGTTGGGTGGGTTTTTTGAGGGTTGTGGTTTTTTTGGTGTTTGGTCAGAATCGTTATGCAGTTTTGAGATGGTTTTCAAAGTCTGGTAGACTGCATCATATACCAATTGACTCTGTTCACTGAAGCAAAAAATGGACATGTTTGTAGTTAATTGACAGTCTGAGTGTAGACATCTACATATACTTGAACTGGCTTATAAGCAGCTTTGCTGATGAATTCAAGGCCCTGGCTAGAATTATTCATCTTTGCAAACTGCTCTCCCAAAACTGTGCAGAAAGGCTGAACTGAACAGCCCTGAATGTGTGATTTCGTAGATAAAAGGGCAGTAGGATACTTCTTTTCATGTTAAAACCAGTGCAAGGTCTTATCATAAAATTGATACTTTCACTCTGATGCTCTTCAGCTTTGTTCACTGGTTTCTGCTGTCGGGATCCTTGAAACCACAGTTGTCTGAAACCTTGAAACAGACATTTCTGCTTGTCTGTTCCTGACACTGCATGCATCTGTGTTTATATTCCTCTGCCAATGCTTGCCCCTCTAGAGGGTGTAGGCGGAAGGCTCTTGCTGCTTTACTTTGCATGCTAAGTATTTTTGAGAGTATTTGCCAGCAAGAGTTAACATCTTAGTGCCAGCATTCTGCATTCCTTCCAGGAGCAGAAAACCCTCCAAGAGGTAAGTGCATTTTAAATCTCAAGCAGTGTCATTGTATAACGTGTCTTCATTTGCTTTGCTGTTTTGGTTAAAAACACAGCAAAATGACATGTCAGCTTAAGCTCTTATTGTTGTAGATTTGAAGTCTCTTCGTGAGATAATGGACTCTAGGAATATCTTAATGCTCAAATCATAAGTACTCACAAAAATTTTGATACATTGTATCAACTGGTTTTATTTGGCTTACACACTTTCTAATCTTCTCTGTGGGACACAGAGGTTCTCAAACTTCTCAGAAGGTAGCCTGTATCTTGCTGTAGAGACTTGGTATGGGATGCTACCTGTCTGTTTGCACAGACCTCCTCTGCTTTTGTTCAAGATTGCCTTACAGTTCTTTGGCAACTACAGCAACTGCTTTGGAAAGGTAACATTTGGAAAGTATTTAATCTATCTTTAGCTGTTTTTTAATGCAATTTAGCAGCTGGAAGCAAGGAGGAGAGCCAGCATCATGAGACCAGTCAGCTCTCCCCGGACCACCAGCAAGTGCTCCGTGGACCACCAGTGGTCCACAGAATACAGTTTGAGAACCTCTGTTATGGTATGTTCTCCAAAAGAATTTGCCCGTAATACTGGAGAGTGAACATGTAGAACTTCATACAAACGGTACTGCTAAAGCATTCATGATGTTATAAACAGCAAAGCCATCTGAGGCTTTTTCTTATTTGCAGCTAAGAGAATAACTCAACTAATTTATTCCCTTCATAGCTTTTCTGTTAAGTTTGTCTACATAAGGAAATAGTCTGGAATTGTTCCTGCCTAAATTGTATTGGGAAACAGGGAACTCATTAATAACTTCTGTGAAAACAGCCATTCAAGTATCCTGTCCAATAAATGGGTGAACATTAAGTTTCTTGTTTGGCAATGCCTTCACTTTGTAGACAAGTGCTTAATCATAAGCTGTAACAACACAGAGAACTGAGTATGATGAACATAGCAGTTCTTCTATGCTGCCATATGCATTCTCTTGTATGCAGTGAAGGAGCCAACAAGGACTCAATATGAGCTGCTTTCGTATCCTAAAGATCTTGACTGTAGACATTGGAACTTATACTGCTTTTCTTTTTTCTTCTTTAAAGACAAGCTCGTGTTGGGAGAGAGACTTCTGCTTGCAGCAAATTTCTTAAGGACTGTGTCCTAGCCTAAGTCTGGACTTGAACCTTATGCAGAAATTTTGACAATTTCCTTTCTTCTCTAGTTAATGGAGAGGGAGGTTGGTGAAAGAACTTTAGCTCTGTGCTCTGAGATTCAGGATCACCTGCAATTGTCAGCTATGAGCCCTGGACTTTTTTTTGTCATTCACATATAGCTGACAGGTTGTGGTTTTTATGTAGCGTGACATATGTTTTGAAACAGCATCTTCTGTAGAAATAATTCCTTTCTAAGACTTGAACCCCAGTATTTATCCTTAGTATTGTCTAGAAGATTCTGTGCAGGCTGCTAAACAGGGAGCAGGCATCACAGTGAAAGTAACGTTTCCTGGGAAATAGTAGCTCTCTTCAGACAAGAGACGAGAAATGTGTGTTTTGGAAGCCCTCTCAGAATTGGTATTTTTCTACTCCAGCACTTAAATGTCTGACCTTTCATGTCATTAATAGTTGTATATAAAGTAATTGTTTGTCATCCTATTCTAACCTAAACTTGCTGTTCTTTCCAACTAGGGGTTGGTAAAGCGTTAAAGAAGATAAACAGGCTCATAGGCTCAAAAAAGAATAAAGACATTGTTACAATTGCTAATGCCGTATTTGCAAAGAATGGCTTTAAAATGGAAGTGCCTTTTGTTACAAGGAACAAAGAGGTGTTTCAGTGCAGTGTCAAGAGTGTGGACTTTGAGGACCCAAATACAGCCTGTGATTCCATCAACCAGTGGGTGAAAAATGAAACAAGGGGTGAGTATTAGCCAGTATTTTCTGTGCATGAGTGGTATCTGAGACCTCTCAGAATCATAGAATTGCTCAGGTTGGAAAGGACCTTCAAGATCATCAAGTCCAACCGCAACCTAACCATACTGCTCTAACAACCCACCACTAAATCATGCTCCTGAGCACCACATCCAAATGGATTTTAAACACATTCAGGGATGGTGACTCAACCACCACCATGGGGAGCCTGTTCCAGAGCTTAACAACCCTTTCTGTAAAGAAGTTTTTTCCAACCTAAACCTCCCCTGGTGCAACTTGAGGCCATTTCCCCTTGTCCTGTCACCTGTCACCAGAGAGAAGAGACCAGCCCCGCTCTCACTGCAATCACCTTTCAGGTATTTGAAGAGAGCAATGAGGTCTCCCCTCAGTCTCCTCTTCCCCAGACTAAACAGCCCCAGTTCCTTTAGTTGCTCCTCATAGGGCATATATTCTCCAAGACCTTCCCCAGCCTTGTTGCCCTTCTTTGGACCTGCTCCAGCACCTCAGTGTCCTTTCTGTACTGAGGCGCCCAAAACTGAACACAGTACTCGAGGTGAGGCCTCACCAATGCCAAGTACAGGGGCAGGATGACTTCCCTAGTCCTGCTCACCACACCGTTCCCGATACAAGCTGGGATGCCACTGGCCTTCTTGGCCACCTGGGCACACTGCTGGCTCATACTCAGCTGACTGTCCATCAGGACACCAAGGTCCCTTTCTGTCAGGCAGCTTTCCAGCCACTCCTCCCCAAGCCTGTAGGGTTGCCTGGGGTTGTGACCAAAGTACAGGACCTGACACTTGGCCCTCTTGAAACTCATACGGTTTGCCTTGGCCCATCGATGCAGTCTATCCAGCTCCCTCTGTAGTGCCTTTCTATCCTCTGGCAGATCAACACTCCCTCCCAACTTGGTGTCATCTGCAAACTTACTGAGGGTGCACTCAATCCCCTCATCAAGATCATTGATAAAGGTGTTGGATAGAAGATCTGATTGGGAATACTTGAGGAAAATGGAGAGGGAGAAAACTGCCTTGCAGTTGGAAACTATCTTTAAGCTGGCATGTATGATGTGTTTTAGAGTCTGTTTGCCAGTGATCAGTAGTCCTAGTGCCATAGCAGGTGTACTTGGGTGATTTGTGTGCATGTGTGCATGCCTGTCCCTCTGTGGGGTTGGGAAGTGGCTACTGTTCATCATCTTCATTTAACCTGCAATAAATCCAAGCAGTGTTCTCCTGAAGCTAGGTGGTGTTAGATGTGAGGGGAAGATGGAGGAAAAAAGCTTGAAAGCGACTCAGTACATCGGACTTGGGGGGGAAAAAAAAAGCTCTATGGCAGTTCAGCTTTTGCTCTTAGTACCCTAAATTTTTGCAAGATGCGTCACTGTTTTTAGGAGTAATGTTTAGTAGAAGATTTTCAGTTAACGCTGCCTTGACAGAACTTCTCATTGTTCAAGCGTGCTGTCCTCCATTTGTCAAGTTTAGACATACTGAAGGCGGAGGTGGTGCTTTCCAATGTGGTCATAGTCTAGTTCATTACATGCATGGTATCTCATGGAGTTAAAACTGGATGTGAGAAGTATGTTGCTAATGATGTTGGATGTGCCAGTTGTGAAACAAGGCTGTCAAATGCTTTCTCTACTATGTCTCCTGCTTTGCATAGCAATGTTACAAGCTGTGTGTGAATGGCGGAAGTGCTTCAGCTGAAACTATTATCACTATGACCTGCTTAGATTCAATCTTAGATCTGATCACAAGTTGAAAAGGGTAAGGCCCAAGAAGTTATAACATCAGTTCATTGGTTAGCTAGATATGCTTGCTTTCTAGGTACCAATCCAAAAAGAATTACTTTTTGACCAAAAAAAAAAAACAACCTAGTGACTGCATGGATCTCAAATCTTAAACAGTGAGTAGTTGGCACATTCACAGACATTCAAAAGGTTTAAAGTAAAATGTGCTTCACTTTCTTTGTGAAAATTGGCTAATGTTATGAAAACAAATACTTATCTTCCTTTATTCTTTTTAGGTATGATTGATCAAGTTGTAGCTCCAGATGATATTGACAGTTTAACCAGACTGGTTCTAGTAAATGCTGTATATTTCAAGGGCTTATGGAAATCACGATTTCGACCTGAAAACACAAAGAAACGTCCATTTTATGGAGCTGATGAGAAGACCTACCAAGTTCCTATGTTGTCCCAGTTATCAATCTTCCGCTGTGGTAAGCTGTAACTCTCACTGAATGCCCCAGAAGGGGTGGTAAAATTTTGCTCTTTTCCTTCAAACTGAAGAGTGTGCTGGTATACTTATTGTGGCTGATACTGGAGACTTTGAGTTGTTGTGAAAGTATCTTGTGCTGGTAAGGTGTGGATGGAGTTGCTATGAAAGGTTGCTCTAGGTCAAGAGCTCTAACGAAGTACTTGCCTTATCCTGCTTTTCAAAAAAGAAAATGTGAAGTACTGAAATTGAGAACCTTGCATATTTCCTAAGCCTTGCAGTAGGAAGAAATTTTTAAGAGATGAGGGTGAAGGAGGACTGCCAACAGAAACTTGAGGCTTATCTGCTAATGAGCTGTAAATAGAAGATCGGAGTAGAATTAGTCTGTGTCACAGTATAATACAGAAACGGAACTTGTACAATCAACAGTTATGAGGGAGCCAGAGGAGCACGTTCTTCAAATTGAGTCACAGGACAATAGTTCAGTAGGTTTGGCCTGAATTCTGTATGAGAAGCTCGGAGCTGACACGTGCATCTTGATAGAACTAACAGTGTACCTCAGAGCTTCAGCATGTAGGTGTATGGGTATTGGTCAAAAATTATGGGTCTGGTGAAAGAACATTGTCCATTGCTGTTGCTGTCTGGAACTTAATGCACTATGTATGCTCTGAGGAACAGAGTTGAGAGTATAACTGGCTACTAAGTGCAAAAGAGTGAACAGGAAAGACCCACTTACGAGCTTTTAAATGTCTAATTTTATTGTTAGCAGTGTTCAGGTAAAACTTAATAGATTTGTGTTAAAGAAAAAGGCTGTAATGCCTGTGCATTAGAGTATATGTAATTTAATATTTTAAGGTAGCTGCTTAAATGTGATTTGGGGGAGATGAGTATATAGCAGAGTAGGCTTCCCGCTTATTTATCTTTGAAGTTTGAGGGGAGTTCATAACTAAAGACAGATTTTAGCAAGACTGTCTGAAAGGGTTTTTTTTAGTATTCTGTTGATGCTGGTTAAAGACTTCATTATGTTGGTGAAAACTTAGTTTAGAAATGCTAATAATCTAGAAAGGAGCAAGAGAAAATGTCTTAAGACTTTTCAAACTTCTTAAACAACTTGTGAATCTTTAATGACCATCACTTGATTGTGAAGATGAAATCCTTGTGTTTTGTATGTTTCAGTGGCAATGACGCTAGTGTACAGCAGTTAAGTAGTATTTGATGGTTGGAAAGGTTACCTTTTGTCACTTTCTTGTAGAGACTTCTGCAACAATGTTTTGATCCTTAGGTCATATTATGACAGTGGTTCTCAGACTCAGGAAATAAACCACAAGACTTGGCACAATTACAGCCTAATAAATGTAATACTACTAGCTTCCTAGCAATACAGACTTGCTCAAAGCATGGCTCTGGCAAAAAGATCAAATTTCTAATGAAGATCTCAATTTTCAGTTTGGTCTGACAACTGCAGACTTACATGAAGAAAAGGGAAAGATAAGTTCTTACTGCTATCCTAAAATTTTCCCAGAAACCCTGTCTGTAGTAAGACTGACAAGTTTTCAGTTGAACCTCCTGTAAGAAGCCACATGCCAAAAGTCTCACTGTAACCGAAGGGAACTTATGGAGGGCTGCTCAAAGCCAGTCTTCCCAACACCTGCTGTAACTTACAGGTGTTGTGTTCTCACTCATCCAATTGGCCTTCTCTGTTATATCAAAGTGACTGCTCTCCACTACTTGGAAGGACTTAAAACTGCTTCCTAATGAGATTCTTATTAAGCAAGTAAATGCAACTGACTACTTCAAACAGGAGATCGTTTAATTGCTTGAAGGAAAAAGCATTTGTCTGCAAGACTCCTTCAGTTTGGAAAGATAATCTGCTCCTTTTCTTGTTCTTTGCTTCTCAGAGCTCAATTAGCTCTGCTACAACTGAGATCTGAACTAGATCCCAACTGATATATGGACCTGGTGATTTGTTGCATAGCTGCTTTTAAGTCTGGGGTAATGGAATTTGACTGGGAAACAACATGCAGATCAAACACAAATATATATATATCATCCAAATTATATTTTTTGTCTGGCTAGCATCTGTACGCATACCACTTCTTGAAGGACTTCCTAGCCGGAAGTCAGGCAGTCTGTGACTCTAGAATCAGTTTTGAGGTGTGGGAAAAGGTTTCTTGGTGGATTCCAATAGCAACAGGTATCTGAAAACAGAACAGATTTAAGGTTGTAGGAATTATAGCTCATCGTCTCTATTCTTTTTTAGGTACTACAAGTACTCCAAATGAGCTGTGGTATAACATAATAGAATTGCCGTACCATGGGGAAATGATAAGCATGTTGATTGCTTTGCCTACGGAAAGCACAACACCACTCTCTGCTATCATTCCACACATCAGCACAAAGACAATAGGAAGTTGGATGACAACGATGGTAGCAAAAAGAGTGCAGGTTATTTTACCTAAGTAAGTACTAGTGTCATCCATTTCTCCTTCAGGGAGTGTTTTGGAGTCAGTATGCAGATACATCCTCTGACAGGAGAGGAACATGGCACTTAAGGTAACTTTCTCACATAATACTGATACATTATTTTTGTTTCTTCTAATTAGATTTACAGCAGTAGCAGAAACAGATTTAAAGGACCCTCTGAAAGCACTTGGTATTACAGATATGTTTGATGAGTCAAAGGCAAACTTTGCAAAAATAACAAGTAAGTTATTTTACTGAATTTATGGTGGTCTTTATTCATAGTTTCTGGCACTGAATAAAGTGGTGTTTTACCAGTGTAGTTGTCTGTTTTGTCTTGGATAAGCATTACCAAGATACTGGAGCAAAGCTCTGGCTTGTACCCAGCCAAGCATGGTTTCTTGCTTCTATTGAATACTGTAGTGTCGTCTTTTTTTTTTTTCCTCTAGCCTTGCATTACAGCAGTAAATCACATTGGTCAGCTTCACAAGTTAAGATTTTGTTACAATCTGGGGGTCCTAAGCATTGTCTTAAAATCTATGGCAGGACTTAGTACTTTGTATCATTACTGAAGATACAATGGCAATATTTAATTTTCCATGAAGTACATATTTAATAACTTTAATTTTCTTGAGTAGCAGGAAACAAATGGACTAAACATCTAGCTTAGGGGACTGGACCAAACCAGAACTAAATGCATCCTATCTGAAAATAGGATGTAGACATTAGAGTCATGAGCTTGACAAAATGTCATCATATCTCTGTTCTCTATTTCCATCAAATTCTTCATAAGCTTCTACAGCAATGTACAAAAAAGCTTGCATTGTGCTTGCTTAACGGATTTGGAGAACAAATTCCTGTTTCAATGAAAGTGAAGTGTCTTCCTAAGTGCTTTCCCCCACCCTGCCCCTCAACACTGAGAGAAGTGGGAAGGTGACTTAAATGCAGATAAAGAAATGACTGGGGGGAAAAAAAAAACACCAACAGCAAATCAAAAAACTGAACTCTCACATTCTTGCTAAAACTAAAAATGTGAGTGCATACTTCTGACAATAAAAACAAAGGCTAGTAAATGAGGAAAACTGAGGAGTAAATAGCTTTTTTTTGTTGTTTGTAGATTATTTGATTATAGACTTAGTGATTGTATGCAGTGTTCTTCACTGCAGCGTCAGGATTTGAGCAGGATTATAGCAGCTTCTGTTATTTGCCATGCTAACTACAATACTTTTTTAATTTTTTTTTTCAGGAACAGAAGGTCTTCATGTATCTCGTGTTCTGCAGAAGACAAAAATTGAAGTGAGTGAAGATGGAACCAAAGCTTCTGCAGCAACAAGTAAGTAACTGTACTGATAAAGTGGCAGAGTCAGGAAAACTGGATTAATAGACTACATCACTAAGCAAAGATAGCCTGCTTGGATACCACTGCAGGAAAGTGCTTACTTCAGATTAAATTAGTTGATGTTTTTATGCAGCTTCTTCAGAACATCACTTGCTAATATTGATCAGAGCATCAGTGTCCTCTAGGAAGTATAAACAGGCTTACTTTTTTTTCTAGAAAAGTGTTTTCTAGTAGCTCATGCTTTGGCCACCAGTATAAAGTTCACTGCTGTCTAGGTGGCAAAGAAGAGTAAGCTGCTATATCCTTTACATATGATGACTAGAGACATCTTTCCAACTTCTTGTGGGTCTTGTGTTGTATTTTTGCTTTTTTTTTTTGTGGTTCCTATGGGAACAAAATGTGACTTGTGCTTCTTTAAATGTTCAAGTGGATTTTAGCCTTTCATCTCTACCCGTGCAAACTGTGTATGCCAGGAAGATTCACTTTAATAGAATACTGGCTGTGTTATGGTAATTTCTCTGCTTAACTTCAAACCTTGTCTTTTTTGCAAGCTGCAATTTTAATAGCCAGATCATCCCCTCCTTGGTTCATAGTAGACAGACCATTTGTATTCTTCATTCGGCACAATCCTACAGGTAAGCAGTACATGTATGTATTTTATTTTGCTTAAAAGCTGTGACAGACAGAATTCCCAGATAGGAGAAGTCTAGACTACTTAATAGTTGTTGCCTTTTGTATGTGCGTGTATTGGTGGGGGGGAGGGCAAGAGAATTTTAAAATATTCTCCCAGTATTTTTTTTAATACCTTTAACATTGGATTATCTTCTTTGGAATACAACTCAGTACAGGGAATAAGTATTGGCTGTAAACTGGCATGGCAAGTTTATGGGTAAAAAACTACAGTTTTTAATCGTCATAGATCCCCTAAGTAGAAAGGAAATAACTCTGTTTACTGATAATGAATTTAGTGAATAGGGCCCAACTTTCTGATAGACTGTAAAATAGTAGTGGGGCCAAGTATAGTAATAGGGATTTCAGGAATCTGGAATGTTGCCTTGGCCTGCAGTGAACAAATTGAGTGTACAAGCATAGTGGTCATGGTCTTCTACAGCATGAGTGGACTCTTAGAGCAGAGCTGACCCAATTATTTTGAGTTAGACATCTACTTCTTGCAGTGACATGTGGATGATACGCTAGTTAGGGCGGAACATGATGCAGCTGCCAGCACGGGGGGAAGAATTAGGCTTCTGGCAGCAGTCCCCATCCCGAGGCTCTACAGACCATCAGAAGAAATGTGTGTCTCGAGAAATGTGAGCCAGCCACCTATCCAAACGTACACTTCTCTGCTGTCTACTCAGAGCTAACAAACCTGGGGGAGGTTAGGCAAGACTATGAAGAGGTTGCTTGATTGTGCTCTGTGGATTCTATGCTTTCATGGAAAAATTTCACTGTATTTGCAGACTGTGGTAACCCTTGTTTCCGTTTCATTCCCTCAGGTACAATCTTGTTTATGGGACAAATAAACAAACCTTGAATGTGGAAGACTGTCTTCAAGAAGTAAACAGACTCATGTGACACACCCCTGTTCTGTTAAATATTTTGTATGCTACTCTGACTTCACTCAAGAACTAGTGTTAACCACTGACTAGGTTTTGAAACGGGAGTCAACGTAGTTCTGGCGCTGTGGGGAAAAATACAGATTGAAAACTACAGTATGTCTTTGAAATGTCTAAAAGATTCTCTGAACTACTGAATGGTTACCCATGCTAACAAACTTTTGAGCTTTTTCTGTATCTACTAAGAATTTTATGTATGGCTTTTGTGAGAGGATTTTAACAAAGAATGTTAAACATTTCTATTAATGTTGGTTTCTTTCTTGTGTGTGGAAAAGGTCTAATTTTGTAGATACCCCTATCAAGATTACTTCTGATTCTTGAGTATCTTGATACTTGGGTGTTCTTGGTAGAAATAGATTAAAAGTTCTAGCAGTTTTTATTTTATATAGTGCATGTATCACGGAGAGTTTTAAAACTAATGTGGTGTTAGATACACATTGCGTTGTCCTGTCTTAATGTAATGTAAACTTGTCATTGCTAGATTGCTAGTATACACTTTCTATTGGATTTAAATTTTATATTTGTTTTTGTACAAAGGAAAAAATAAAACTGCATTATGAACAGTCAATGCTGTGAATTGTGGATATGCTGAAAAGCATTTGGGTCCAGACCCCACTCAAGCTGTTGTTTGAAACTTCGTTTTGTAAAGGACAGGTTGTCTTGTTCTCATGGTTTTATTTATGGCACGTTTTACCCTTTCTACCTATGTCATCCTGCTGTGGATGAATTATACAGATGTTCAGTGCCTGAAGAGCAAACTCCTTGTATTTACCACACTCAGATTACTGCTGAAACTGCCACATGAGGACACCTTAGTGCTCCCTTGGAGTCTTTCTTCCTACTTCCTATGATGTAAGTTATACATGCACTCACATGTCTTCAGTACTTGCATGGGTGCAAAACTCATAAAAGCAGCAGTAAATTATCTTGGCTTGTCACAGATAGTTCTTTGTATGAAAGCATGCTCTACTGCTGCTGTGGCAACCTAGAGATTTGGATGGAAAAGCTAATCTCTCATATTAGCTGTTTCTCCTAAGGATGGTTTCCTAGTAAGAGGTGACTGTCTTATGGTGGTCTTGGAGAAATTCCTGCAGTGTTTCACAGGCTCAGCACTGGTTTAAGATGATTGCACGTCTCCAGTTTGTGGAGATGTGCAAAGAACTGATCCTCCTTGGCAGGTGAGAATACAAGGTCAGGTGAACAAACTTCTAGCAGAATGTACCCAGCTGTGTTATGGATGACCAGTGACAAGCCAACACAAAAACCAGGGTGAGATTTCATCATACCCTGCTGCATGTAAAACACAGGTACCAACTTAAGAGCAAGGGAGAGAGGGAAAAGCTTTGTAAGGAGAATGTCTGGTTCTAACTGCTGGTTTTGTTTTTTGTTTTTTCCTGTTTGCAATAATCAAGTAAATAGTTCTGACCTATCTGTGTTTTGTTTCTTTTTTTTTATGGGACATATTAGCTGACTCAGTCAGTTCCCATAACCTGGGAGATAAGCGTTTGTTCTGCACACTTTCTTCTTGTGGCAGTGCCTGCCCAAAACTGTCTCCTGTGCTCTGCTCAAAAGAGGCAAATGGAAAATCTTACGTGATCTAGTTCTCTTCCTGTCTTGCTCAAGAGAAAGTGAGCCATGCAGGCAGCAAGAAAAGGCTCCAGATGTGTGACTGATATAATTACGAATTCTAGTACTGAGTTAGGAAAGCTCTCAGCTTGCTTTACTGTGCTTGCTTTCAATTCCTTATGTCCTATGAAGGTAAGGAGCAAAAGTAATACCAGAAGACTTGAGTGTTGCATATTAACAGTGTCACTCAGTGTTGGTTTGTCTTCTTTTGTGTCTAGCTCAGGTGTGGTTTCTTCTGCAAAAATTGACAAATGATGTCTCAAACTATATAACTAGGAAGTGGGATTCACAAAGCTTTGTTGTATGTCTTCCCAGAGTGAGAAGCAACTACTAGGATGCAAAGCAACTTTCTAGCAGAGTAGGATTGTATGTCAGAATAGCAGCACTGCTGTTTTGAAAATTCTGGGAGCATTAATTTTCCAGTTGCTTCTATTTGATATTTCTGGTAAGAATTCAAATATTAAGAGGTTAGCACTCAAACTGAACTCCCACAGTGCTTGCACACAGAGGCTGTGTGTGTTCTGTGCAGCAGGCAGGCTTGGAATATAGATTTGGGCTAGAAAAATGCAATGAATTAAATTCTAAGGTTTGCCTTAACACAGGTTCTCTGTAAAGAACTTCTGGTCCCTTCTGTTAGTCTAGAAATAGCTTGTGAAATGAGATGATTGCTTACAACACTGAACAAAGAGTAACTGGGTATTTTCAATTTTCTCCCAATCAGGACAAAACTGGTCATTGAAGAACGTGTCTGTAAGTATGAGTGGGCTTACTCAGCTTGATGGGGCCTGGACTGCCTGAACAAACAGGTGGGGAATGTCCCATGCACCAGTTACATGGGAGCTTTAAGGCTCTGCAGTGTGTGGGTGAAATGTATCACAGCTCAGAAAAAGGCTTTTTAGCTCTACTGTTACTGACACTCAAGTATTTTTTTTTTTTAAGTGCTGGGAAAGGAAAGTTTAACAAGCGGATTTGAACTAATACTCTGATCTTTGCCTGTGGACTAGATGAAGGAGGTCAGGATGAGGGGAACTGGAAGAAGAGGGAGGGAAGGTGTTAGATTAGCCCCTAAAAGCTTACTTCTTTTTAATGCTATAAAAATACTATCCAAGCTCTCCAGTTCCTTGTTTCATATCAAATTTCCAGCCCTGCTGGAACTATTTCAGTGTTGTGTGTGTGTGCTGGCTGTAGTTTTATTAACCCTTCCTGTAACAATTGTCTGCTTCTGAAAGGTTTTTGGGAATCTGCCTTCAGACTTCAGCGTCTATCTTTTTTTCTTTGTCTCCAGGAATGTAAAGCCTAATACAAATGCTTATGCTGCTTGGGCCGCCTTCTTGTATTAGTCCCAACTGCTTCACAGCTGAACTTTATCTTCCCTGAAAGCCTGGTCACCTGTGTCACTGAGCCCCAGCAGCCCAGCGCACTGCCTGACAACAGGAGCCATCCACGAAGCATAGGCAGAGGGATGTTGTTAGCACTAACTCTGAATCCATGCTGGACTTTGGGCAAGAAGAGTCCTCCAGGAGGAACAGTAATGGTGAGAGACCGAGTGGGTAAAGCTCGTAACTTAATGCTGTGCAGGTAATTCAGGAAGGAATATAATATCATGAAAGGAGTAACTTCATGGAAAGTTACAGTCTCATTCTGTATCTGCTGCTGGCCTGCTGTAACTGGCTGCGTTCCCTAGGTATGCCTCCACTTCACTGCTGTTAAAAGTGGAGATAATTCATCTCTTGTAAACTTCTCTGAGATAGAAAGCCCAACATGCGTTTCCCAAGCCAGATCCATCATGAAAAAAGTGGTTATTTATAAAGTAATTAGGAAGAAAAAATATCTGGCTAGGAATCTGCTAAAACATTTCAACTTTGCTTTCATTACTTCATAGAGCTCTAAAAAGGCTGCTTTTCTTTTGCAACTTGCGCTTTTCATTTACACTTTGTAGTTCTCAAATCCTGTGTGCTGGACAGAGTGGGGAGGGTAGTATGACAGGATAACTGCTGTTCCTCCTCTGGCATCACAGTGAACACCCTGTTGGAAGCCCTCTTCTGACACGGCTGCTTTGCCTCCCAGCAGCACAGCAGGTTAATAAAGATGAAAAAGAAAAGAAATTCAAATACCTCTTTGTAAGCAACGTTCTAAATACTCTCCCTTGTGCTTCAAAGAAAAGGAAACCCTTTGGCTTTAAGTCTAGCTCCATCACTTCAAACTGTATTATTTATTAGCAATGCTACCAAAAGGTACTAGCTGTACTAGTTAAAACCTGTCTGGCAATAGTAATTTATATTATTACTGTGGTGCTGGGTGATAGTCTCTGGTACTGGATGTGACACTCAGGAGGAGATGAGCCCTCCTAAAAGCAGTAAGAGTGATGCAGTCTTCCCACCTCTCCGGGAGGCTGCTGTTAAAGACAATGATGACAGAATGTGGATTTCCTTGCTGTTTGCTGGGCCTACTGCTTCAGCCAGATGGGCACTGGTCACTTAACAGACAATTTTTGTGGGCTCTTGACTAATGATGCTATTTTGCATGCTGCAGATATGGAGTCCTGTTGAGTGGATGCAACCGTGCTACTGTGAGCTAACATTTTAGTGCTACACTGTCCTTAATGTTTTGTCTGTCAGATCATACTGAAGCTCCCGTGAATGCTATTTTTACTTTCAAGGCCAGGGTAGGGATAACAGTGCCATTGTAAAATCTGTAAGACCTTGTCTGGGGGTGTATGTAATGTGCACGTACGAGGGCTGCTCTGAAAGTAATGCCTCCTATTTTATTACACCAGCCCACAACATCAGAGGCAGATGTTGGTGGTATGGCAGCAGAGATTGAGCTTTCCCTTACATTTTGTTTCCACGTGACAGATGGCAGCAGAGGGGCAGTCTGACAAAATGGTGTCTGACATGGAAGTGGATACTGAAGCAAAGATATGTGATTGAATTCCTTCCTGTGGAAAAAAATAGCACCCAGTGACATTCATCGATGCTTCCTGGAGACCAAAGAGTAGCTGTGAGCACAGTGAGGCGGTGGGTGGTGTGACAGCAACAGCAGGTCACCTCTGTGGGTGCAGGCTTTTTTGTTCATTGCTGTTGAAAATACATAGCTCATGGTGGTGACTGTTGAAAAGAAGTTTTGTGGCTGAGAATTTGCTGTATCACACAGTGTTGTCATGCTTCTTATATTTGATGTTGTTTTCATGGTAATAAATTGGAGGCATTGCTTTCACAGCAACCAATGTATATTAACACACTAACATTTCCATTTCACCATACCTTTCCAATACACAATTAGCCCTGAGCCAGGGATTGCCTTCCCTGAGCTTTTTCTGGCTGCTACACTCTCTTAAATATTTCACCTGGTCTTCTCATGCACCTAGATCCCTCTAATTAAAAAGTACCAGCTCTGGAAAGGTGCTTGTGCAACAGGGGGCTGAATCAGCTGCTTTGCCCTAGGGGCACTGTGAGAATCAGCTAATTACAAAGGGCAGGCCCCGAGCATCCTCCGGCCCCATCCTCCCACGACGGCTGAGGGAAGGAGATGGCCGCTCCCCCCACCCCCGCTGCAGGCCGGGGGCTTTCCCTCAGCCTGGCGCAGGCTGAAGCAGTGGCCCGGCTCCCGCTGCCAAGCGTCCCGCAGCGCCCTCTGGCGGCCACGCTGCAGCACGGGACGCCTTGACGAAAGGCCTTGTCCCTCAGCGCAGCCGCCCTGCGAAACGCGGCCGGCGGGAGAGGCGGGCTAGCTCCTCTACTCTAGAGTGTACGGCCGCCGCGCACCGGACGCTACGTCAGCGCGGGGCGCGCGCCGCTACACGGCACAGCTCGGCCCGGCGGGGCGGTCCGCGCGCCGTCAGCTGAGGGGCGCCGCGCCAACATGGCGGCGGAGATCCACTCGCGGCCGCAGAGCAGCCGGCCCGTGCTGCTCAGCAAGGTAGAGGGGCACCAGGACGTGGTGAGCGCCGCGCTCCTTATCCCCAAGGAGGACGGCGTCATCACGGCCAGCGAGGACAGGTAGGGGGCGGCCCGGCGCGCCCAGGCCCCGCGCAGGGCAGGAGGAGGCCGGGGCTGGGGCTGGGGCTGCGGCTGCTCCGTCGGGGCGGGCGGCGCGGATGTTGCAGGGGGATGGTCCCTGGCCGGGGCAGCGCCGCGCACCGTGCCCGAGGCGCGTGGCCGTGACTCCTCGCCCGCAGCCGTCGGGAAATCAGTGCAGCTGCGCTCTGCCGGGGGATAACGCCCTGCGAGGGGCCCTCGGGGTGCGGCAGCGCTGGGGCAGGAGTTTGTAACGGCGTTAAGTAGTTACGGAGACCCAGTGAAAGCGGGAAGGAGGGAGCGGGTAGCACTGAGGGCGGCCGTAGAGAACAGGAGGCGGCTTGCTGCCTCGGCGCTGCGGGGAGGGACTGTGAGCATGACCAGGGCTGGGAGAGGCCTCGGGAGCGCTCCTGTCCGAAACCTGAGGCCGTGTTTGAGACGAGCACGTTATTTAGCGCTCAGATAACTTTACCGTTTTACTGTCTGACCGTGCATTATTTCCGTATGAATTTTTTCCTTGAAAAGCTTGACCCTAGTGGGCGACACAGTTGGGTACCTGTGTTAAAGTCAGCTAGACTTTCTGGCATTTATTGTGAGGTCCAAAAGAACAAACAGAACAGCTTAGCAGCAGCGCAGCCTGGTTTTGTAACCTCACTGGTAGGCAGGGCATTCAGGCAGGAGTGGGGTGGGGTAAGTGCTAACTTGTCCTGCTTTAAATGAAATTCACCAGTCTTCTGCTATTGAAGCAACAAAGTGTGTACAGGACATGTTACAATACACCTGCATGGATAAAGCAGAAACTCGGCCATGCTTGTGATGCTTCTCAGTGACCTGACAACATGTATCTGCTATTAAAGAATGTAAAGCTGCCACAGTGCTTATTGAAACTGATTACCAGCACTTCTGAGAAATCTGAGTGCTGGTCTATCGCCATGTCTCTGAAGAGGTGGTGAGAATGTATTGTTCATTGGCATGCTTGGAATTACTTGCTCACAAGTGCTAGCTGAGCTTTCTAGAAAAAAAGCACTAAGAAGTAGTTTAATTTGGCAAAAGGCAGACATAACAACTAGCTTCTGCTTTTGGTTTCTATTTATCATGTAGGGAAAATAAAATCAAAACAGTTCTTAAAGGGCTAATTGGATTTATTCCCCTCTGCCTTTTTTTTTTTTTTTTAACTTCGTGAAGATTAGCATGTTTCATTCTTAAATGAGCTATCAGTCATCAGGAGTGGAGTAAAAGCTCACTGCTGCATGCTTAAAGCCCGTTAAGTTTGGGATAACTCAAGCCAGAGACATCCTTACATCATCTAAAGGCTGTTTGAGAATGGTTTTCTGAAGTACTTGGAGTCAGGCTTCTGTTCCCAAACAATATTATTTTGCAGATTGGGTGCCTGTTGTGATAGGCCTTCAGAGATGTGCTCTGAAGTGGTAACTCCTGGTCCTGAGGAACCAGTGTTAGAGTTATACCACCATCTTCTTGGCCGCTTGGTCTTCTTCCTAAGCTTCCAGGGTGCTGGAACAGCATTAGCAGGGTCTGAGGATTAAAGGCATGTGTGCTTCTCAAACCGAGCAGCTGAATATTGTTAAGTGTTAAACATTTTCATTATCTTAAACTGCAGGGTGTCATACCGTGCAAAGTGCATACTAAAAGGTATGCCCTTTGGAAAACACGTAAGGGAAACATTGAGTTTTGTGATCCTGCAGAACACAGGGAGCGGCACCTGCCTTCTCAGGGTTTGATTCTGCAGCTTAGCAATTTTCTGCCATGTAAAAAGGTAAACAGCTTTCTGTGCTCGGTACTCTCTATGTAAATTCATCAGGATTTAAATTCTGACCCTCTGAAGGAACAGTACTCATTGCCATGGCTCAACAAGAGGCAGTCTTTGCACCCCGTTTGCAGCAAGCTGAGATGTTTGCCTGCATGAAGTGATTCTGGCTTTGGCTGAAAGATGGTCTTGGTCTCTACCCTCCCCGCAGAAAAAAACTCTGCAATCTGTCTTGGACAGCAGGTTTGGGATGAGACTGAGCAATCTCTTCTTTGTTCAACCTGTGTGTGCATGGTGTAGGTGGCTTTTCAGTGGCAGTATGGGTTGAATCTTAACATGCTTGCACTGAGTTTGCTTTGATGTGCTTCGCGAGGAAGAGGTGAGGAAGTAGTGATTCTGAAGAGCTCACTTCTGGATTAACCCTGACAAGAAACTGAGTGGTACAGGCTGGCAGAGGCCTGTGAAGAGAACAGAGGCTGCCGTCCACCTTTGGCGTGTGTTAATTTCTGAGAGGAGCTTTGCGCTCCTGAAGTTAAATTCTTGCAGGCAGGCGTAGCGAGGGAGTTCGCTGAGATCTTTAAGCTTTCAGGCTCTGCTTGTGGTTGCCTTGATCGGAGGTATCTCCCACAATACATCAAAGCCTACTCACTCGCGTATCTTTCACCTACGGTTTAATGTGTCATCAAACTTTTTACTCTCCTGTTTGTTCCATAAAAATGGGGCGTAGGTGTTAATGCTGCAGAACAGATGCTGCTGCTAGCAGCAGGCAAATACAGAGTTCAGGAAGCAAAGAGTTGCTATATACAACCCATTTGAGCAGTAAACCAAAACAGTAGGCCCTAAGTATTTTTGATTAAACCTTAATTAGCGAAGGCTGGCAAGCATTTCAGAATAACCGGTCAGAGGAATGTGTTTACAAGTTAGGTAGTGAGGAAAACACTATCGGTGTGCAAACATCCTCCATGAATGTTGTGGATTATCTTCATGAGAAGTGTTGGAGTTCTTTCTATTTCAAGGGATATTTTCTACGTTAAGAAGTAATGGTTCTATTTTTATTTGAGGACACAAAAAATACCACAGCAGGTCTGTGAATACCAATAAAAATCTAGTGTGTTTGAAGCCCCTAAAGAGGCAGGAATACCTGCAGGATTATCTGTGTTTTCAGTGGGGGAATTTACCATCTTTGAAGCTTTCTCAGAAGGTTCCTGACAAGGATCATTACCTCTGCCACTGCAGGCATTTTGCCTGCCCCCAGCTCCCAGGCTATGTCTGAACTGCTTGCAGCATTTTGCTCAGCCTGCTGTGGGTGAGGCCTGGCTGCACGCAGCTGGCTTGTGTGCCTTCTCAGGTCTGAGAAGGAGCGTGGGCTGCGTGGCTCTGTGATGGTCAGATCTCTGCGCTTGACCTTCGTGTCCTTGTTCTCAGCAAACAAACGGCAGGATAAATGTTTCCCAGCTGTAGCTGGGGATGATGAGGGATAGTAAGCTAGTGTACAAGCCCCTCTGTGCGGCTGGGTGAAGGTTCTGTATTGATAGTGACCTAACAGGCTCCACAGAGTTTCTAGCATACCCGAGTGCTGGTGCTCTGTGACCATCAGCAGCTGCCGTTGCATTGGAATTGCTGCTTAAATTGCAGTATTTGTTTTTCTGGTTGTGGGATTTAAATGTTGGTCAAAACTAATGCTTTAGTGAGCAGAAATCGACAAAAAGCATCAACTGCCGGCTCCATCCTTGAACTTGCATTGCACCGTGGTTAAACCAGATTCCTTATGCTGTTTTGGGAACATAGTCAATAGCAGCCTGCATACTTTTACTGTATTTCGACTGCCAGGAAAATGCAGTCTTCTGTTCCTGCCAGAAAACCAACTGTTAGTGATTGATCTCAGGTAGAAAAGCAGTTGTTAGTGGTGTGAATGTGTTCGAAAGATGGGACTAGTGTAGCGGCATAGTACCTGTACCTCTGTACTGGAACAAGTTGGGATTTGCCTGCTGATCTTCCACCTCTTCTTTTTCTCTGACATGTGCATTTGGCTTTAGAGGGCAGCGTATGTTGCATGAGCCACAAACGTTGTAGGAATGCTATAGGATTTTCTTCTCCCTGTTCAACCCCCAAACTTTCTCTCCATCGCTATCTGTTGCTTACTTGTTCTGTTAATGAAACATTGGGAAACTAAGAAAATCACTAGAAGTTGGTAAGGCCACGTTCAGTGTTGCTTCAAGATGGTTTTGTGTTTTGTATTACTAAGAAACAAACAAAACCCCTTTGAATCGCTCTTCCATGAATAATAACCAATATAGGAGGAGTTTACAAGCCTTTAAAAAAAAAAATTCTTCCCACCACTCTCAAATATCCCCAAGTTTTTTGTAATTTAAAAGGTGTGTGTCTGTCTGTGAGTGATCCTTAATGGATTTTGACATTTTTACATCCATACTGAGACTACCTTCAAACAAACCTGTGTCTTTCTAGGCCCTTAATAGGGAGCGCATGTAGAAAGGTGAGTAGCAGCCAGCCTTTTCTGGTACTGAGCACAGGGCCTGTTCGTTAAATAAAAACCAGGTTCTGAGCAGAACTTGTAGAGCTTTTTTAGTTCTTTAAGCTAGAACTGGTATTTCACAAATGAATTCTCCTGAGGAAAAGGAGACAGGCCCTAGCTATGGATCTGTAGGAGAGAGAACTGAGAAGTGGGGTTTTTACGCAGGCTGTTAGTGAACTGCTATGGGCAATCTCTTCAGATTTTGCTGAGAGCTTTATATAATTAGATAGAAAGCTGTCTCACTGCTTATCCTTGCAAGCATTAATTTAGTGAAGTCTAAAATCTTACTTAAACCAAAGTAAGAAGATTTCAGAAGTTAATTTTGCTGGCTTTGGCAACTGTTTGCTTAGGCTGTCAACTTTAGGAAGTGACCGTATTGTTAATGATGACTGCACGAATTATGCTTCTCAGAAATTTGTTTAGAAAGAACATATCCTTGCTTCCTTCATGTGAATTCCCAGTCTGGTGCAATTGGCCAGAATACCGTGAGGAAACAAAGCTTACTGTGGAAAAATCAACAGTGCATTGTGTCAATTGCTGTAGTAACTCTTAGTCTGTTTACAGCAAAAATAATTACTTGATTTTGGGTAGAAGTGAAAGAGTTGCGTTAGTATGGGTGTAAGCTACCATCAGAGATGTTCAGGACAGCTTAGTTTGAGTATGATGAAGTGGTTTAACTGCTTGAAAAAGCTAACCTCTGCTACAGCTGGCATTGGCATCTAAGGATGACGTGGATGCATGTTGCTGGGAAGTGGTGGCTGAGGTGTTAGCTTTTTGACCGTGAAGTAAATCCATACCATGAAGGTATGGGTTAGAGTAAGGAGGAAGTAATGGTTTTTAAGAGACAATCTTAATGGGAAGTATTAAATGAACTGGAGTAATATGCACTTGCCACTGAACCTGGTGGAAAAGTGTATTTTCAAAAGCTGAAAATCTTAATTGTTTTGAGGCAGTGCGTACTCAGCTGCAAAGATTTCATCTTTTAGGAGAGGGAAGTAGTACATTAAGGTCATGGGTATTGTCTGCTTTGTTTCCTGAGTTGTCTCTTAAAGGAAAGCTCCTATGGGAATTACAAAATTAGAGTGCTACCATTGCATCTTCAACCTGTTCTAAAAAGTTCTAGCTCTGATGTAAGATACTTGTTGTCTTCTATGCAAATGTTGTTAAACTCTTACTAATGATCTGATGTGGTTTAGCAAATCCATCCCTGATTTGAAGTCTCTTGAAATTGTTTCCAGGTACCTATATTTTCAGATCACTTAGGCTTCCATTTAGGAATGAGGAAGTTCAATTTAAATAGTAACAAAGAAGACACACAGCAGTTTGGAGAGGATGTCTCAAGTAGACCTGTAGTAACTTTAACACTGTCTGCATGTGTGCTCTTAATTTGTTGATGTAAGTTCCCTTCAAGTGTATCTATTGTAGCATTGTGTTTAATTGACGCTAACTTTCTACTTCACTGCTGATTCTCTTGTATCCCTGGAGCTGATATTTAAGTAATAAACTGGTTCAGATGCAAAAGGTGATGTTACTTACAACTGTCTTCTCCCCACTCTTCCCACAACACAGAACAATACGAGTATGGCTAAAGAGAGACAGTGGACAATACTGGCCCAGCATCTACCACACCATGTCATGTAAGTAAAATGCTGGAAATGGTAAGTGATGGCCAAGCGTAGCAAACTTCTTTCCTTAAGCACTGGATTCACTTGGTGACCTTTAATCTGGGAACTTTGCTGGAACTCTCCCTCAGGCTTTAATTTGAAACTAGCTGTGTTCTGTTATGAACCACATCCTTCACCAGGTAAATTGCTGTATGGATCTGCTGCTGAAGATGTTTTAAATGCTGGCAAATAGCTCATCAGCTGAATAGGTAAACTTTTCAAACTGTTAACTGAAGGAATATTCTCTGCTCCCCAAGGTATATATTTTTTATTACTTTTAAACATTTAGATAATTAAGAAAGTAATATTGAGTAGCTGCTTCGGTTCTGTGTTGAGTGTCAGTACTAGGCATCACCTAGCGTGAATGTTTCACTATAGTGAAACATTATATTTATGGCTCTTTAATGTAGAATTCCTGCCTAGATACCTATCATATATATAAAAAGACAGAATACCATGATGAAGTAAATAATCAGTAAAACCAAAGATAGTCATTCCAAAGACAATTTCTGAAGTAATTTGTATTCAAATATTAAATGAAGACCAAAGAATTGGTCTCCCTGATGTTCTGTGTCTTATCAGCTGTAGACCGAGTAGCCTAGGATCTAGATTAAAAATGCCAACTGTAATCTTTTTTTTCCTGATAGCTGGTCTGAACTACAGCAATTATTCCATTTGTCAGTTCTGAAAATAGACTATTCAGATTGAGCTCTAAAAAGATTTTTACAGAATAAAGCATGTCTGTAGTGATAGATTTGTCCCTAATCACTGCAGTGTTCCAGACTGTCCTGTAGCTTTAAAACTTTAAGTACACTTAAGGCAATGTTTTCTGAGATGTTAAAAAAGATGATATTGGTTTAGAACACTGTGTTCTTGTAGTTTTCAAGTTAAGCAACTTCAATGGGCTTGCTCTTTTTTTGACAGCTCCATGTTCAGCCATGGCTTATCATCATGACAGCAGGAGAATATTTGTAGGCCAGGATAATGGAGCCATCATGGTAAGTAGCTTGACTTTTCTTCAGTATGTGGATCAGAATTGCTTAGATTGTCTGGGAGCATCAAGTGTTGCTGGCAGCTGATAATTTATTTCCCTTCTTTTTGGAATGCAGTTATTACTAAATGGCTGAACTCCTTGACAGTTCACCTGAGTTGCGTATTGGAGGACTGCAAAGAAGGATTTCCCTGTCTAGATGTGAGCTAGCCAGCCTCAAGAAATCACTGAGGCATTAGTGTAGCAATGAGCCTGGATTATTATGCTTTGTAGGGAATTATTTTGAGAAGTACATTAAGTTGGGTGAAGTGCCCTGGTGGTACGCGAACAGGGACTGTGATGCAGCTAGCTTGCATCTGTTCAGAAGTATTGATCTGCCTGTATCTAGTCACATGTGTCACTCTGAATTGACTTGCTGCAGACCTTTTCATGATACTGAAATTTCTCATCCTGAAAGGATGAGAGATGGGGTTAGGTTCAATGCATTCCTTCTCTTGTGCGTATAGAGAAATATGTCTTTGTCTTCTTTTAGAGAAGCAGTCTTTCTGTTTTCCTATACACCAACTGTAATTTCTCTTCTGCTCCTGGAGAGTGGGTACAAACAGCAGAATAAAAAGCAAGTTTTTATTCTTCCCATCTTTTCTTGGCAAAGGAGAGGAAGTCCCATGACTTTCAGATATTTTAGTGGTTTCTTTTCTCTTTGAAGATAAGGTCAGAATGATTAGTGTTCTATAGGGAGACAGGGTATTAAGTGAATGTCAGAAATACAAGTAGTTAACTATCACTAAGCTAAAACTTTAAAAAATTGTGTGTGTTCTAATGGATCAAATAGAGAATACTCTCACTTAAATTTGTCACATCATTAAGAAGTCTCAGATCTTTAAATCAAAAATACAGCAAGATGGAGTTCTGTTTGTTCCTGCTGGGGGCTAATGAGATCTCATCTCCTTCTACAGTATTTCCTCAGAAAATACTCCGTGGTAAAAATGCATGTTAGTATAATAACTGTAATTTGAAGTTGGCATGTCAGCGTCCTCTGCGTCAGCCCTAGAAACTGCTGCTATCCAAATTCTGTTCTATGAGGTTATTGCTCTTTTTGTGTGTGCCATTCTTTCCACTGTCACTGTATCATCTTTGCTAACAGTTCCACTTTGATTTCAGGAGTTTCATATTTCAGAGGACTTCAATAAGATGAACTTTGTGAAGACCTATCCAGGTGAGCTGGTAACCAGTGTCTATACTAATATATGTATGAAAGAGGGGCTTCTAAAATGCTTGGGAAACTGGGCGGTGTCTCAGATTTATAAAGCTTAAATACTCTTCCAGTTGTCACTTAGTTGGGAGTAACTACCGTAAGATAAACATTGTTATTGAGTAATCTTCAGTCAGCTGAGTCTGAATTGCAGTCATTACCAGAGTTCAATGCATCATTAGCTTGCACATGTAATGAACCGTATCTAACGAGTTCAGATTTTACTCTTGACGTGACATAGCTATACTACATGAATGTGTAGGGTGCTTTCTAAAGATGTGCCTCGATATTTGCAAGTTCCATTGTTACATTCTGTAATCACTGGGCTAGATTACTTCTAGCTTAAGGTGAGAGTCTCTGCCTTCTCTGTCTTTTGGGAGAGCAGTAGGGGTGAAAAAGACCTTTCCTGGCACGTGGGAAATAGGGATTATTTTAGGGTTTATGAAGATGATATTTTCAGCATTTGTGCATCCTCGAAAGAAATAGAAAAACATGATTGCTGGTTAAAATTGGAGTAATAATGTGGAGGGCCTGATGGAGAATCTTTAAGAGCTACAGATTATGTAGTGGAACAAAGTACAGTGTGTCTTGTGACTCCCTGACACCAATAGAAGCAATGTTCTTGCTTACAAGAACAAGGCCTTGTTCTTAAAGCGACAAGACTCCCTTTATGCTAAAGTAGATGACTTGTCAACTCATTCAATAGAATAGTTACATCTTAGGGGTCAGGAGACAGTTCTTTCTAAAGCTCATGTAACTTCTTGCTTAGTGGTAGCATTCTAAACAAAGCCAGTGGGATTTGGTTGTTTTCATGGGTACCAGTTTGAATGCTATGGATTAGATAGACTTTCAGGTGCTTAAAAGAATGAGTCTGAGTATAGCTCCACTGGGATCAGGAAAGAGGCACTTAAAACATTTAAGCTTTTTAGATGTGCTATATTATTCCCAGCGAGTCCTTGCTTCCTAACTAGAGGAAGCTGAGGGTTTATCTGCTGCTTAATCAGAGTGACTTGGGTATCTGGGCTGAACTCAACTTTTCCCTCTATGGGAGAAAGGCTTAAGTCAGCTGGTTGGCACTTAAGCTATTCATAAGGCGTATACCGAACAGGACAATTCTAGCCTTTTACATTAGCCTATAGGCAATTACAACGTGATGGTAGAACATTGCTCAGATATCATCTTTGACCTCTGTCTCTCAGCACATGAACACAAGAACGCATCAATTTCTAGGAAAAACTAGCCAGAATCTTTTTCTTCCCACAGCTCATCAGAATCGAGTGTCTGCTATTACCTTCTGCCTGACATCAGAGTGGGTTATCAGCACTGGTCATGACAAGTGCGTCAGCTGGATGTGTACCAGGAGTGGGAGTATGCTGGGGAGACACTACTTCACCTCTTGGGCTTCATGTCTACAGTATCCTTTGTAAACGATTGGTGCCCAGAAACTGGAAAAGTACTCTGTTTAGCTCCTTTAGTTCCTTCCTTTTTATCTCAAAAGCTGGCGTTAAAATCTCTTGTAAGTCTGCAAATCTTTATTTGATGTGATGTTAAATACTGCTGCTTCTGTGCTTCTGTTAGCTTTTGTTAGATTGTAGAAGAGATGCTGTGACCTTGAGTTGTAGAAACCTTAATGTGTACTGTTCCTAATTTTGAGATGTTGGTCTGTAGCGTCTTGTGAAAATTTCTAGT
Organism: Numida meleagris; assembly: GCF_002078875.1. Lineage (NCBI taxonomy): Eukaryota > Metazoa > Chordata > Aves > Galliformes > Numididae > Numida > Numida meleagris. Next base: position 16,146,986 of record NC_034412.1, read on the forward strand.
AACTGTCTCTGCAGCTTGGCCTGTGTTCTTTCCAGTCAAGTCACTTAGGACACCAATGCACACTAGCATCTGTTGAACAATCTGTAACCTACAAGTCAGATTGAGACTTCATTCATTACTACTAGTAATTTGTCTGTGCAGTTTGCTTTTCTGCAAATTGCTTTTAACTGCAATGTTTGTAGCTTAAGAATTCTTACTGTCTTTTTATCTCGAAGTACTTCAGGGTGTTCTTTACCCTATGTAAAAGACATATAAACCCAATAGTTCATATGTCAAAACTTCTGAACATGAGTTTAAATCCCATAAATCCTAAAACTATTTTTATCGCTTGTTTAATGGTAGCAGTTTAGACATGGCCCTGCAGTGACTGGAGGTACTGGCAGATGTATGAAGATTAGTGGCAGTGAAGTTGTAGAACTGGTTTGATTCAAAATGTGAAGGAGATCAACTACATCTCTTTAAAAGAAAAAATAAAAAAAAATCTGGAATTACTATATACCTGCGTTGTGCTGAGAAGCTAGGAGGAAGGCTAGCTGCTTGGTTGCCAGCAGCTTCTCTTGCATTGTGGGGTCTGATCTGTGCAGACCCTACCTTACTGACAGAAAAGCTGACAAAGCTGTATTTCAGTTGTTTTGCTCATTGTTGCTATCCTTGTTCCAGAAGTCAGGGTTTTATGTCCTGCAAACATTACACATGCTGCTCGCCTCGGCAGAGTGTAGCACAGAATTGAGTTAATACTGGTGTGCGTATTATGCGACTTGCTGGTGGAACAGTTTGATGCTTCAGAGCCTCCCTGAATGCCATAGGTTTTCTAGTTAAGACTTCTGTAAAGACTGGAGCAGTTTATCATGAAGAGAAAAGCATATGACCTTTTCTATGAAGATCAAGGTAAATTTCCACTGAAGACTGGCATTTGAAAATACATTCAAATTGATCGCGCCTTTGACTTCTGTTTGGAAGAACTGGCTTTCTGATGTGACTGCTAGTTGCTTGATTTCCTCTATCAGGAGGATCCTTGGTATTCATTTGTTAATGATCCTACATGTAAGCTTCTGAAAAACACAGCAGAGTGCCTCTTCTTTAATGGATTAACAGGGATTATGCTAGCATGAACTTCCAAGATGAGGAAAGGATCACACATTCAGGAACTTAGTGGATTTGTTGAAAGTGACTCATTTGTCTCAGGATTTCTGTAGGCTTAAGAGATTCCAGAATGCTGTTAGATTGCAAAACCTCTGCTTTTTCACTTGTGGTAGACTTCTTGGTACTCTTACTTCTTAAAATTAGTCTTTTCTGTTGTGGGGAATAGACTACATTGCTAGCAACTGCTTGTGGGTTTTTTTGTGTGGCTCCAAAAGGATGGATGAGTTAATACACAACTCTTGGGTTATGTGGTGTCAGCTGTATGGGGTTTTTCTTAGTTCTTATTTCCTGAATAATGTAAGTCTTCTAGAGGTGGCAAATGATTTAATTCCATCCAGCTTCCTGTCCTTCAGTTTTTGGAAACATTAGTCATGTGGTAAGAAGAATGGAATATCTGAAAACTGTTGTGATGTCTGTTACTTTTGCAAAGCGTGTGACCTAGTTAATAGATTCTATTAGGATGTATTGTGGCTTTTATGACAGTGTTTCGTGACAGAACCCTTTCTGAAATACTATTCTATCTTCAACAGTGTGTTCAAGAACCTGCATCAGGAATCTTGAAGTGGAGAGCAGAGAACATAAATTAGATGATCTCTTGTTTTTTGTAGCTAGAACAATGGGAATACGCTTCTACTTGTAAGGTAAACTAGCTGTGGATGGTCAACATCCTTGAATTTAGCTTTTCTATTCTGGGGATGCTAACCAGGATAACATTCTAGGAAACTGAGAGTTTGTAGGGACAATTACTAGATCTAAATCTGAATAGCACCCTGTGACCAATGAAATAATTCTACTGGTAGCTCTGTAATACAACAAGCAGCCTAAGGCGTCTCTTTTGGAAGATCACAAGCGTGTTCAATAAAAATGTACTAGAAATTGTTTAAATCTACTTAGATTGTCTTCAGCAATGGGATGGATTACCTCACGGCTTCTCTCATGGCTTATGTCTGTTGTTTTCCATACTGTGTTAGTTGCGTATGTAGGGAAGAGTGAGAAGAGAGAAATGAAAAGCATTAAGCTAATACAGCTTCCAGCCCTCTTAGAAGCAGTTGTGTCAGTATTTATCTGGCATACTAAGATGTTCTTTTCCAATTTGTTTTGACTTTATAGCTGACATGTATGCTGTATGTTTCAATCTCTTAAAATACTTCTAAGAACAAATAAGATTTCTCCTTGATTGATGTTCAGATATGATTATGAAACTCGGTATGCATTTGTTGGTGATTATTCTGGACAGATCACTCTCCTGAAGCTTGAGCAGAACACATGTTCAATTATCACAACACTCAAAGGGCATGAAGGTAAAGTAACTCTTTCTCTTGATTCCTCTGGACCCAGGTTCTAATGCCTAGTTGTAAATCAGGATGAGACGTTTGGTTGGACATGCACCTCTTAAGGATACGTACCGTGTAAACAACTAGTACAGCATAGTAATCAGAAACTTTTCTAAGCTGCACAAGATAACTTCTTAAGGAAGAGATGTGTTCTTGTTGTAGGGAAATCTTAGTCCTGTATAGACTTACAGGTACTTTTATTGTAGATGAGAAAGGTAAACATGTATTCAGTTAAGTGCAACTTATCCACTAGATGGCCACCTTTAAAAACCTTTAGTCTCCTTAGCACTAAAGAGAAAGAACTAGAATGTGTTTCTTTTTCTTTTCTTTCTTTTTTTCCCCTGCAGATCTAGTGTTAATATAATGCTTAAAAGTAACTTGAGCAAACCTAAATGTAGATACTAAAAAGCCATTTAATTCTGCCCAGTGAGGGTCCTCCCGCTCTGGTCATTCAATTATGAGACTTTATTTTGTCTTTCTGTGTTCAGCAGAAGCTAAGCTATATGCAAGAAATTTAGAGAACCTTCTGGAATCAAATATCTAGTCAAAGACAAGTGTCTCATCTTATGTAGTATAGCTGAAGCCCTTATAAGATGAAGAACCAAGTAGTCTGTAACATGATATGGAGCCAGTATCTGTAGTAATGAGTAAGGCAAGAATGCAAACTTACAGAAGGAATGTATAATTTACTAATGTGCTGAGGGAAATAAGACAATAACTATTGTGATACTGACAACTTTCATTATCAGCTAACTAATTTGCATTTGGGTAGGGCTGAATTTACATGGTCATGAGTATCCGGCCCACTGGAAAAGGCTGTCTTTTCTAAGAGATAGAGTAGACTTTGTTAAAGCTATGTAGACTCCTGCTTTGCAGATGACTGTGAAATGACAAAGCCAGCTTTGAGTAGGAAAGGCAAATTGAAATTTTCAAATGATAAGTGCATCTCTTGCTTCCAAGCAGTTTCAGATTGCTTCAGTTAAGTGCAGAATAATCCTCCTGGCCCTGCATTACCTCTGTATGTATTGCAGCAGTCTGTATTCAAACGCATCTCCTTGATAGATGGTATTGTTAGTCTGGAAGCAGCGTGTCTGGATGTCACAGTGCATATAATGCATATGCTATCTGTTGAGTTGCAGTGAGCTTTCAAGCACTGTCTGCATAGCAGACAGCTTTGGCTTATGTATACATTTCTTAAGAGTACTGTGGTCCTCAAAACTAAGAACTGATCTAGTATAGAAGTTGGTTAATCTAGAGACAGAAACAGGTTTTTCTTGCATCTCCGTAATTTGAGCTCTTCCATCTTTTTTTTTTTTCCCCTTCTTAAAGCAAAACAGATTGTGTAGCCTATTTCCCAGGTATCTGTGTAATATCCCCTAGGCCTGGTAACTCTACACCTGAATGGCAGCTAGTTCTCTGAGTACAGCTGTGTGTGCTAGACTTCAAAGGTCTCATTCCGACTTGTTTCCTTTCCAGTGCTTGCTTTAACTTTGACTTTGTAAGCAAGCACTGTTTACTTTGCAGTTTAAATGGCGTTAGAGCTTATCCCTCAAAAGTCAACTTCCAGAATTCTCTGTATTTTATAGGCCACTCTGTGTAATGCTGAAAATAACATTTAAATTGCCTTGTATGGAACAGGTGGTCACTGTTCTCTGAGATAACTGCTCCCACATGGGTCGGTCTGAAAGCAATAATAGTCCTAAGAGAGACGAGACAGATCTCTTGCTGCAGAGAGCTGGAAGGAAATGGTTTGGGCTATAATTACTTTTCATCTTGCTTTCAGATTAACAAGACTTGATAACAACTGAGCAGTGGAAGTGTGCTTTAGCTAAAGGGAAGGGTGTCTGTAAGCAGGGAAAAAAAACTTCCCACAACCGCAAAAACATAGGTGGCATGAGTAACAAAATTAATACTTCAGTCTCCTATCTACATTACCATGCATATAGTGATTTAGCTGTTGGATGACTGAATTCTTCATCTGAATAAGGAGAGGCGCAGTCACGTTGGGCCTTCTGAAAGTGATTTTTGTAGTTTAGTACATAGTGTCCAAATTTACTAACAGACTCCCAGTTTAATGGTCACTTAGTTTCTTATTCCAACTATTTTAATGTTAAAAATAGTTACGTAAAGGGCTTGGTTTACCTGTGAATACTGCACACTGGGTCTGCACCCACTGACTGAGCACCTTACTGTATTCTGGATACTACTCTCTGCTTGGAAAGCTTTAACACTTTTCACCTTCCAAAGATCACATAACAACCTGCCTGCTCTCAAAACCAAGCAGACAAACACAAGGGGCAGAAAACTGGTAACTCTCAAACTTTCTGAAATATGCTTTGCTTCTAACTTTCTTCTTCAGAATGTTTTTTTCTGTCACCAGTTCTTTGCCTCTCTAGCGAGACTACATCTTGCTGTTGCACACTGTCCTTTGCCTTAAGGCTTTCAATATTTGCTACTGTAGTAAGGGAGTATGTCAGGTTTCACTTTAGTAGCACTTATTCCCTTAGACCTAACTTCAGAATGTTCTTTCATAGGAAGTATTACTTCCCTGTGGTGGGATCCTGTTCAACGGCTGCTCTTCTCGGGTGCCTCTGATCACAGCATTATCATGTGGGATATTGGTGGAAGGAAAGGGAGAACGTTGCTGCTCCAGGGCCATCAGTATGTAATGGTGTCTTGTCTTTTCTGAATATTCTGTAACGGACACAGAGTCCTAGGAAGACTAAACAGCAAAATCTTTTTGAATAATGAAGAGAACGTTTTGCATAACTAAAGACATCTGAGGGAAAGAGGGATAATCAGTACTAGGAAGGCGTTTACTGATGACATTTTTTTGGGCACATTTGGTCCCTCTAAGCCATAGGTAATGAGAATGTGACATAAAAGTAGGCTATAGAAAGAGAGGGGTAAAAGTCCTCAATCACCTTGCTTGAACTTGTACTTAAAGTTGCATGCTTCTGTATTGTAAACACTTCACTGAGTTACTTGTGAGGATCTGTGAGGTGATAAACTGAATTACTGGAGTGGGTCTCTGGACTTCATAAAAGCATGTTACGTCTCCACTGTTCTGTGGATTATGTAGTTGTCTGTATTTAATCAATTCAGTATTTTTGGAGAGACAACACTACCTAGCTGCCTCTTAAATCTAGGGCCTTAATTCAGTCTGACAGACAGTTCACCACTGAAGATAAGTTCTACTTAGAAATGCAGTGGTAGTACAGATCTAGTCTATGTTTAAAGATGTATTCGTATAGTGCATTCTCCTTTTGTTATATTTGTAGATGCCTCCATCCACCTTTGATCAAGACTCATAGCCTTAGCTGTAGAACTCTTGTTAAATCTTGAGGTTTTAGTTTTATGACTTAAGAACTAATAATAGAGTATTGGTTACAAAAGTGTAACTGACATCAGTGACTGGAGGACTTCATACTGCTGTTACTGCTGCATCATGTATCCCGGTGAAGACTTATAAGATTATTAGTTTCTCTTTAAACATCACACTAAGCATCAAACTTCATACTGAATGGGAAAATGAGTTCCGAGAAGCAGAATGGCTTTTTTTTTTTATTAATCTTAGATGTTGCAAATTTTTGAGATCATTTGTTTAGTTTATTTGGATTGACTTTCACTTTGCCGTGACTGTTCAATATTCAGCTGTCTGTCTTATTGGTGAATGCATGCTTTTCTTTGCAACTACAGACTTACTGTGGTTTATTAGCAAAAGTTAGAAGCTCCATCTGCTTTCTAGCTGTATCCTGAAACAAGCGTTTCTCTTGATTTTTCCAGTTGTCTCTGTTTTGGTAAGTGGTTCTCCTTGCTAACACAGTTTGCAACCATGCTCTGAGGCAAATTACACTCAGCTCACTGTCAGTGCTTTCTGCCAGCAAATGTTAATATGGAGCTGTACCTCTGGTATTCTGGTCAAGCCTGTATTAACACCATTCCAGTCAACATCCTGATGCTAGGGTAGCACTTACATGGCAGTATCAATGCACTCATAATCATAGCTCTATATAGACTTAGCAAAAAGTGTTTAGAAATCAGTTTTGGCTTTCTAGGTAACTTTACAATGATGAATCAGGGTTTTCTGGGAAATAAGCTTTATTTAAATGCCTTTGGGTAAATAACGTGCTCTGTTTGCAGTGACAAGGTGCAGGCTATCTGTTACATTCAACTGACCCGGCAGCTAGTATCTTGCTCAGCTGATGGGGGAATTGCTGTTTGGAACATGGATATCAGCCGAGAAGAGGTAAGATCATGCTCTAGGTAAAAGATATAGTTTTATTTTTCCTCTTTGGAGGCTGGCATGGCTTTTCTTGGTCTGTTACACTGGCTGTTTCCCTTGTGTTGCCTGAAACTTTAAGACCGAATGATGTCTTTAAAACCTGCTCTGTTCTAGTGGCTGTCCATACTGCATTGCGATGAGTTGATGTGCAGGACAGGCTTGGGACTGCTTAGCTTCCCATGTCAATGAGACAGCATGTTGAGCCTGGAATGGCTACAGCCCTTGCTGTTGGAACACTCTAAAGTAGGCAAGCCTTTGCAATACAGAAACTGGTACTTCAGAAGTCTTGAACTAAGTTCTCAACTCATGTCAAAGCATATAAAGAAATGATGTTGATTTTGAGATGCGGGTCAAAATGTAGAGGTTCAGTCCATAAAGTGTGTGTTTGTTCTTTTTAAAGACCTCAGAACACATCAACTGAACCTGCCATGCACATTCTCTCTGCATCAATTCATACACACCATAGGAACTGAAAAGATGAATATTACTGCTACCTTTCATTAACCATAGTTGTATGAATTAGCGTTGGTTGTTCCTGTAAGCTGTAGTCAAGGTTCAGCCTTCCCTATCCTGTTGCTTTGTCTTATATACAACTGTCATGATTAAGAACTGTTTTCTGACCTACGCTGAACACACTGAGTGCTGTATGTGATGGTTGTAACATTTTTAGCATGAAAATCTCTCTTCAAAACTTCTGGAGTATCAGTGACTTCGTGCATGTTTGTGATTACAAGCAATTGACTTATTATATGATTAGGAGAACGAGACGTGGCCATGTCTTTCTCTTCTGGATTAAGACAGCTCCGAAATAATGGACAATATTAACACAATTAAAATAATGCAGTTAACTTAAAACAGCTGTGATGTCTCAGAACTTGTTGGAAAAACATAACCAAGCCTAATCCAAAAGCAAAGAAACGAAATATTTGCAGAGTGCTGCATGTACTGCCTTTGAAGGATTAGATAATGAGTTACATTATGGGGTGACTTCAAATAGGCAGTAAGGCACATAAAATTAGAAGACACATTTTTTTTTTGTTTGGAAGGAATGGTAACTCCACTGACAGCTGTACCTATTGATCTTGGGCAGTTCCAACTGTGTGTTAGTAGTAGTGTTTGCAGTCTTGGGGCCTACTTAATGCATGAAAATAAAATAAGAATAAGAAGAGATCCTGCACTTCTGTTAGGGGAAGCTAGGAAGTCAAACTGGTGCCTTTTAAAAAACACTATCAAGTGAAAACAGCTATTGTAAGTAACAGAAACAATACGAAAATTTCACTTGATGGAGTGAGGTTTCCTCTGTTTTCCTCCATACTCCCCAGTTCCCATGCTGGACATGTTACTACCCTTTACAATGTTTTCCACTAACATGGTGGAAGGAAGGGGATGCAATCAAGCTTGAAGGTCTACAGACTGGATATTTGGTATTAATAAAAGTTTATGGTGAGGTGGTGCAACTGACAATGTTATTGTTTTATTACTATCAATAATGGATGTAAGTGAACTGAGGATAAATGCTTCATGATTGTTCCAGCTTTCCTGCTGTCAGGTTTCAAGGAGAGTCACCTCATTGGGTGCTTAAAGTTGTATGTGGTATACGTGTTCCAGTTCAAGTCTATGTGCTTGACTCTCTTTCTATCCCTTAAAGTATCCAAGTGTGATGAAATGGCGTGAAAGCCCTATTTTCATTTGGTGTAGTGCATTTATGTCAAGAAGATTATGTGCCGGTAGGAGGAATGGTTAATGAAAATGTGGACAGGATGGCAAATGCATATGATTTCTTAATTTTTTTAAACTGTGATCCTAGGGAAGAAGAAAAGATGATTGCTTCCAGAATATGCTTCTGGAATTTGCCTTAGAGGAGCATGACTGCCTTGTCACTTTTACAACTCAGATTACACAAGGCATTGGAAATCATCTAGGCAGCCAAAGCTGCAGTCTTTGAATGTTTGAATTTATTTTTGTATCACGTACAGCTATGGGCTTAAAAAGTGTAGGAGGTGTGTAGCTCTTGGTAACAAATAACTGTAGGACTTGAGATTGTGTTTAGTACTAAACTTCCTGTGTACTGTACCCAAGGTAATCTATTGTGTTAATATCCAGAGCTGAGACAGGGCACTTTTCCAAGTGAAACTTCACTGTGGGTTCTTAAAACAAACTTCCTTGGCTGAGGGAAAAGAATTCTAATTACTTACATCTCTCTTGTTTTATAGGCTCCTCAGTGGCTAGAAAGTGATTCCTGTCAGAAGTGTGAACAGCCTTTCTTCTGGAATATAAAGCAAATGTGGGACACAAAGACATTAGGGTTGAGACAGGTGAGATCACTCATTTGAGTGCTTAGCTGTACTTCAACACTTAAGCAAAAAGCAAACAGAAAATGACTAACACAATTAGATCTTCTATACTGTTAGTATTTTTGCTGCTTTGAAGTGAGTGTTTATTGAGAGCTCACAGCTTTTGGATCATGCTGAGAAACTTTCTAATTCTGTGAGAAGTGTTGCATCAAACTTGTAGCTCAGGGCGAAGAAGGCTGTGCTGGGAGTGCTCGATTGGGTTTCTCTGAATTTTTAAGTGCACTGGAGCTGTGGACAGATATTCCTTAAGCGTTGTGTAAAGTAACACACAATTCCCCATAACTGAGCAAACTGCAGCCTAATGTGTTGTGGAGTACCAAGTTCAGTGAAGCAGTGACGGCCCTTCTTTTACTGGACAACAGTGTGAAACATTTCCAGATATCTTTGTATCTGGACGGTCTAGACAGGCACTGAGGCTCTCTGTTTTTGGCTTTCTTGGACTCGTATTTCCTTGGTTGGCAGTCCAGCCCTTTTTCCTCTGCTCCCATAAGATTGTGAAAGGAGAAGAGATGGGCAGGAAGGATACAGAGGTAAACCTGCTGGTGGCAAGAAAGCCATTCAGAGTTCCAGAGTGTTTTGTTTCAGCTTTAAAGAACTGAAGGCTTCCTTACATGTTGTTACTCAACAAACGTCTGATAAAATGGTCAAGTGGTACAGTGTAATGATTTTTTTGGTTTGTCTTTTGTTTTCTTCCCTGAAGCATCACTGCAGAAAATGTGGGCAAGCAGTATGCGGCAAGTGCAGTACCAAACGGTCAAGTTACCCAATCATGGGATTTGAGTTCCAGGTCCGTGTCTGTGACTCCTGTTTTGAGTCAATCAAGGATGAAGAGTGAGTATTAAGGAGTAATAATTTGAGTGATGCTGCTGAGGTGCTGAAACTCTTGTGCTTGCTATCCATCTTCACATAATGTTATGCAGATGGGTGGTTGATAATGCATCACAGATGCCAGGCTGTATATGCATTACTTTTTGTATGCTTATTGAAAATTGTTTCTTCAACAGTGTTTTTCACAGCCCAACATTATTTTCCTATGCAAGCAAATTGGGTTAGACATCATTTGCTATCTCGTTAGGCAGCATTGTGAAGGAGCACTCTTTTTATCTTGATATCAAAAAGATTTTTGGAAAGGAGGTGCTGTGCCCTATCTGACTCGCAGTAGCCAGCAGGTAAAAATGTAATGAGGAAGAATACCATTATTTACTTAGGCAGTTTCCTACTTCTGCTCTAGCATTTTTAACAGGCAGGGAAGACCAGGAATTGTCACACCTGTATAACTAACTATGCGAGCAATGCCTTAACATGACTCACTGATTTAGTTCTGTCCCCTTTAATAAGTCACTGCAGTTCTTTGGACTGATTTACTAGTACTTAGAGAATTTTCTTGGAAGCTCATTTTGCACTGCTGTAATGGTGCCATCAGATTTCATCTCATGACTGAGTTTTGTTTGACCTGTTCTGTTGCAGCCGTACTTCCCTGGCAACCTTTCATGAAGGAAAGCACAACATTTCACACATGTCCATGGACATCTCCAGAGGACTAATGGTCACCTGTGGGAGTGATCGGATTGTGAAGGTATTCAAGTCCCTCTTTCCTCCATCTATTAGAGAAATTTAGTAGAGAACTGATGTTTCTATTTAGTTTTCTTTCCGACAACTGTTGCTATAAAGCTAACTGTTGTGTGTAGCAAGAATCAGATTTGTTGCAGGCTGTTCTTTGTGCAACTGAATAAGGAAATTATTCATAAGTCCACTGTATAGCGTCTAGATGTCAGAAATGGTTACCATTGGTGTCTTCTGGGTAAATAAACCAGGTGTCAGCAGTAGCAGAATCTTCTAGTGGTCTTAGAGATATGATAAAAAGTGCAGGCTCTGAGCTTCCTGGCTTCTTGGAGCATTGCCACTAAAAGCTCTGTTTATAAAACAGAGACTTGGAAATCAGACTGATGCAGAATCTTGTTATGTTTGAACTATGCATCGTCCGTGCTAGCCAGAACTGAGACTCTTCCAGGCTGTCCCTGTTGTTTTCTAAGTATGTTTATATCAAACTGCATAGCACTTTTAGACCAGGCCTACAGAGAAGTGCTAGAAGGTAAATTTTTCTGAGCCCGAAGTTTGGCTGTTAGTTTGTAAGGCTGGTATACCTCCTCGTCCTCCTCAAATGCAGTTTAAACATGATTTGCTACCTCATGTCCAGGGAGGTCTTTGTCTGCTTCTATGCCTGTTAGAGAAATATCTTTTAGGTCTTATTGTTGCTATATAATTCTCCACGTTATTTTCTTCTAGATCTGGGACATGACGCCAGTAGTTGGTTGCAGCCTTGCAACTGGCTTCTCTTCACGTTGATCTAATACCTGACAGGTTTATGCACCTTATGTACAGCAATATGCACCCAATGAGTGGAATCCTTCTTAAGAATATTACTGCAAACACTGGTTGCTTGATTCTTCTCCTGCTGCTGTTCCAGGATGGACAGTCACCTCTGTAGAGCACAGCTTTTCTGTTGGGCTCACCAGGAATCTCCTTGGTGCGGAAGTGCAGTTTCACAACCTCTCGGACTAATGTAAAATGGCTTACCTGCAATATGACAACTTGATGAAAGGACCTGTTGTTACTTGGTTTACATGTAGTGTTAACAATGTGCTATCTCTGCTGATATATCTTGTACAGATACTTTGTAGCTTAAACTTATCAGAGTAAAATGAGTATAGTACATTCAATTTGTGCAAGTAGTAAAATAATTTATTCTCTCTTCCAAAAAGCAGTTCTGTATAAATACTTTTGAGCAGTCACTGTCTATACTGCCTCCAAAAGGTATGCCGGTTATTCCTATGGAAGGAGGAAATACTTCAAAGTGGCAGGTAGCTTCTTTCAGATGAGATAGTGAGAGAACCTTTGAGCATACAGGATTTCCTTTATTGACTTTCTTGTAGTGTTTGTCTTCCAATTCAGTCACCAGTGAAATCACTTCTGTGGGACAACTGTTTAGGTAGTTGGTAATTCTTCAAGAACACTTCTAGGGTCTTAAGTAGAGTTTTAGCATAGCTAACAAAGTTCTGTAGGTCTTACTAAAATGTGCAGCCCAGCTACTCTACTTTAAAGGTAGGCCATAGGTATGAGCCGTATGCGTTGAGAATTCCATAATACTATTAGAATGGGATGCTAAGTAAGTCTGCCTTGTTAAATGTTATGGCTAAGAAAAAAATGGCCAGCTAAGTCTTAGAGACTTTTTCCTGTGGAAAGGCTGATGTTTCTTTAAATGGTAGGTAGCCTGTCTCTGCTAAAATGCAGCATACATTTAAATACTGCTGTGGTGTTACCTAAAACTTATAAATACTGAGACTTTCCAAAGCAGTAGTTACTGAGATACAGAATAGCTACTGGTTTTTGCCCTGCACCCAAGTCTGTTAATTCTAAGATCTGTATTGATCCTTCCTTATTTCAAAGCTGAGAAGTATGCAGAGGAGCTGGGAGGCTTTAACAGCTGTATTTGGCACACATGGGAAATAACTGAGGATTAGCAATACATTGGTCTGTCAGTTGCATGAATTTCCAACTTTTGAATACTGAAAAGAGAACTTTGAAAGCTCAGGTAATGTGTCAGAGTTCTAAGCTTAGAGCTATTGATGTCTCTGAAAACAGGTGCATATCTGTGAAGATGAAACGTGGGCAGGTCAGCTGGCCCAGAGTAGATAGTGTCGCACAACTGTCAAAGGTATGAGGCGCTTTCTGGCAGAGGACTAGAGGGTTAGACTGACTTTAATGCAGCAACCATCAAGTGGTGCTATGCGTGCTAGTGAGTTCAAGTCCTAGTTGTCTAACTTGACACTAATCTTCACTGGACCATGCTTTAGGCTAAAGTATATGAAGATCATGGTATAACTAATAAACCATGATTCTCTTCTATTTTAAGCCGAAAAGCTGATAGTCTTCAAAAAGGCATTCGAATCCAGAATATGGTAGTTACTGTTATCTTGGATCTGGCTTTGTCTACCTTTCCCTAGCCCTTCTCCAGAAGTTTTGCTAGGAGTCATTTAATTTGACAGATGTGTTAAGCCAGTGAAAAATAAACAAATCTGTCTTTTGTGTCAACCCCAAAAATTGTCTTGCCTTCAATTCAGGATTTAGCACTTATCAAACTGATTTGATTCATCCTTTGATACATGCTGTATAGCTTACATTTTTGGTAAATGTTTATTTCTTCTTATTGAGAGAAAATCGGCTTGTATTAGAAAAAAGTACAGCTTTCTGCTGTGAAGGCCTTCACCCTTGCAAATCAGGAAGGAAGCTAGCTGGTTGTTTGAAGGGAGTAAGTAAGCTCTGATAACACTCTGCATTCACTTTCAGACTTCTTGCTGTCTGGTTTTGGAAGAGAATGAGAGTCTCCTTCCTTGCAGTGTGTAAGGCAGAGCATGGGTTGCATGGAGAGAGCTGTTTAGGATACTACCGTGCTGTGGTAAGGACAATCTGGGGTTGTGTGTTAAGCTGGAAGCTTAGTGTAGATGTGGGATGAATAGCTTTTTTTTTTTTCTTCTCAAACCAAGCATTCTGAAACTCTTACACAAATTATACTGAAGTGTAATAACTCCTTTGCAGCCAGTACTCCTGAGCTTCAGCTTTTTTAGTTCTGATTAGTGAATGTTTCCCAAATCAGCATGCAGCTCCCTCCCCTTTTTTGTGAATACTTCCACTTCTTGACAACCACTTATCTTACATTAAGGTTTTGACACTAGATAATATATTCTCTAATACATATTCTTAAACCTAAGGAATCTATTTTCTATAATTGATATACTTAAATATAGTGTCAGTTCAGATATAGCAAGACAATTATGGCTGCTAAGTCATTAGTCATCTAAATATACTCTTAGTGTTAAACGAGTAATGCTTAGAAACCACTAAAGAGATGGTGTTTTGGTTTATAAACAACTCTCTTGAATACACATTCTCTCATGAAACTGAACATACTTCAACTATGTCAGCTCAAGTGTGCAATTACTGAGAAAGCTTGATTTGAAGCTTTACTAATATTGCTTGTATAACCTCTTTCATTGGGGGCAGGGAAGGGGAGCAAAGGATATTAGTATGTGCTCAGTCTTTACTAGTTGTATTTCTGTACTCTGCATAGTTAAGCGATGCTAGATAAATCTGTCCCTTGCTCCTTCTTGTCTGTTTTTTAAAACTTTGATTACATGTACAATAAAATATTTCTTGATATTCACTTAGTCTATTTGGATGATCCATCTTTTCTTTCATTGTATGAATGAGCAACGCCCATTCTGCACTGTCTCCTTCTTCAGACAGCCCATGTCCAAATTCTAGGTTGGAAGTATGCCTTGTCAGATGTGCTGCATTGGAGCTGAATGAGCCGCAACACTAGGCCTATGATGAACCAGTGAGCCTAGAGACAAACAGCTGCTGAATGGTCCCAGCTAGGGATGTACAGCTGTACTCCCTATCTTGTGTCCTTGCCAGCTCATGCAGACCTTTTCTCTGATTCATCTAGTTCTTCAGATGTAAGAACCTTTGCATGCAACACAGTGCTAGAGGATCAACCCCTTCCCTGAGATCCCTTGGACCTGCCTGTGGTGTTAGGATTTATGTTAGATGGTTTAAGTAGAGTGTACAACGTAATAGATACAGAGGACACCAACTGCAGCCACAGCATCTGGTTATGGTTGTTTCATGATACTTCTTCACAGAAGAAGGACGTGGACAAGCAAGGAAGCATCCTTATGCCTCACAGTTGTTCACAGCCTCGAATATAGCACTGGTTGCTTCGTAACACTTAGAATGCCTGAATGTTGGCCTGTATGATGTAGCTTAATGCTCCCGAGAATATTTAAGAGCAATAGAAGGAATCGGAAAGTGTTTGACAAGCTCTTTCCACCTCTGAAAGGTTGTTGAATGGCTTATGCAGAATAGTACTGCAATTTTCTTTTTAACAAGATGTCTCATTTTGATCACCTTACTCCTTACCTTTCCTGAAGTAGAATACGCTATTCTCTAGCTGCAACAAAAACTTGACCAGAAACATGCAAGTTGTTAATGATCTCTAGTCAGGAAGACTTGTTCATAGGTCTCTGTGGACCATCACATAATAGGTTTTAAATAATACATCTGAACTCTAGATTGATTGAGTATTAAAATATCTGAGAACTGCAAATGAGTTCCTTGTAGTAAAAATGATAAAATACATGTGTTGGTTTTGTAAGTGAGAATGCATAGCTAAACATTTTCCGTAGTCCTTAAGTGATTTGCATCAATATAAGCTTCAGATATGCTGTGTGGCAAGTCTAGCGATGAGATTTTTTGGTGTGGTGTTGACTTTACACTATGGACAGATTGCATAATAAGCTAGTTTTGAGAAAGACACTGATTTTTTTTCTTTTAACTTCAGATTTATATCTGTGTACTACAATGAAATCTCTATAAGGCTTTTTTGTTTGAGTAGACTTGAAGTCCCAAGTTCTGAATGGCTTGGCTAGCAGTGAAATTCCACAGTCAAAGTCATTGAAAAATGTTGCACTTCTGTCAGCTTAGTTTACTTGAATATTATTATTGATAATCAACTAAACTTCTTTCAGTGGGTTGAAACTTGCTTTTCGAGGCTTTATCTGTTCCTTGTATGATGTACCCAGAGCAACCCATCTCAGTGATCTCTTAAGTGACTGAAACCAAATGATCCTGCATTTTTTTCCCCTTTGGAGAAAATAAGACTGTAGTCTCTAGGCAGCTGTGTGGGCTATTAAACTGTCAATATGCAAAAGCTGATAGTTGAACAAATTCAGAGATGGTGTTAATGGTTTTATAATTTGCAATGGAAGAAATTATTAACATAATATCAGTAAAGTCATTATTAACAAAATATCAGTAAACTAAACCTATGTATTTTCATAATTTAAATATATTTTATCAAATAATAAATACATGAGGTCATTAGAACTTTTGCTTTTTGGCATGGAGTTTAGAACTTGATGATCCTTGAGGTCCCTTCCAACCCAAGCCTATTCTCTGGTTTTGCTTACATAGCAGGAGGCTTTTTTCCCTTCAGTGTGGTTCAGAGTTGCCGTAACTGATCTCCAGCATGCTTGTGTACTCAGGCTGCAGTACGTTTTCGTACTGGTTTTGCTCTATAACTGCACCTGCACAGAGAAGACAGATTCGATTCTTTGATTTACTCTTTATGTGATTGTACTAACTTGGGTAGGATTGTCTGGTTGTCTGCAGATTTTATATGTTCATCTTTGAGTTGCTGACTGTCACACATATAGTATGGGTTACCATACATCTAGCCAAATAACTGAATTATTTAGTCCTGTTAATTTTGCTTAGAGAGGTCCCGGTATGCTAAGAATCATATTTTGTGTAAGACATCCAGAGGCTTAGGATCTCTTAGCGCTTATCCAGTCCAAAACCAGTTGAATTCATGTGGAAATACAGGTTAATTCTAGAATTTTTCATCTGTGTTTTTAATGCAGTCTTTCCCTTCTTCCTCTGAAATGCTTTATGCTATGCAGTTTTTCAGGAAGCTGAGTGAATGTTTTGGAGGGGCGCTCTTTCCTCTCCTTTACCTTGCTTATAGGGAAAGATACAGAATAGGGTTAAAATCGCTCTTAACTTTACTCTCATGACTGCTTTTCAAGTAAAAATGACTCCATGATCCTCACACATCTGTACTGATCTTTCTTTTCTGAAGCTTGTTTTCTTTATGCTTTTGTCTAGTCTTAAGATCTGTGTGTATGTTTCTGTCAAAAGTCTTTAAAATATTCATGAACTGAAGTGCATCTTCTGATCAGGAGTGGGCACTGTTTGCCAGTGTTCCTTGACATAGTTGCTGATAAGCTATACCTATTTTTCTATTCTAGTCACTGTCTTTTGTCTTTTCTCTGTTCTTATTACATTTCTCCTTCTTTCTCTCTTAGTTTGTGGCTCCTTCTTCAGGTTTCTTCTGCAGCAGCAAGTCTCTGTTGGATTTTGGCTCCTTGAGATGGATGACATGAGCTCTTGAAGCATGACCTAACTGCTTGCCTGAGCCTTCTCATCCGTAAGAGTGAACTGGTCTTGCAGTGGCTGAATTAAGGCAGCAGATGTGGAAGGTGAGTGTCTTTAGGAATTGACCTGTTACCTCATCCTGACAAGACTCCATCTCATTCAGCACTCACAGCAATGTAGCCATCCATCATTGCTCTTCTGTTTGCTACATCCCTTGCAGGTTGGAAAAACATATTGTAAAAAACATTACCTCTCATACCTCTGACTGTGTGGTGTCTGTCCCAGCTAACTGGTGGACACTGTACTTTTCAGTGTTGGTGATCAATAGGGAAGAATTGAGATCCATAGGATGATCCATAGTACTTGCTGGGTTTGGAAAACGTCAGGATGTTTTCTGTAAGGGTAGAGAAATGAATGTTGGGGTGTTTTCTGTAAGGGTAGGAGAAATATTGCACATCTGATTGGTATTTGTGGGATGTTCAGTTTAAAACTTGATCTCTTAGGCATAATCTAAAATAAGGAAACATGGCTGTAAATTGTGTTCATTGTGGCCCTTTTGTGGAGAGGAAATGCTGGGGAAATAAACATGCTTATAGGCAGTGAGGGACGTTTTAATCCTACTGCTGCTCCAGAACAGAGGTTCTCTTGTTTTGCTGCGTGCACGTATCAGCTGAGCACTGCTGTTGCAGAGCATGGCGTGGGTAAACTGACATTTTACAGTTGGAATGGAAAGAGGGAAAACATGAAAGAAACTGAAGGGGGTTGGAACAGCAGAAATTCAAAGGGCAGCACGGTTAGAGCATGCAAAGGCACTCTAGCCTTCCACTTAAGGGAATGTAAGGAAGAAGACTCTGTATCCAGTAGCTGATAACTCAACTGAATGCAACAGGGCTACAATAACACTTTTTCTTCATAGAAATAGAGTTCTGGATAGAGCTTTATTAATGTCTAACTACCTCATGGCTTGCTCTCAGTTTTATACATCTGGGAAATGGACTAAAATAATACTTCGTACTGTTTAAGTCCTTGTGTACCCCTGTCACTTCACTACAGGCTATAACAATTTGAGACTGCTATTTTTAACACTTCACTATTACCTTAAACTACTTAAATGTTGGAACTGCATACTGAACATGCTATTTCTGTTGATAAGGTGCCAAAATCTATGACACAGATAAATAATTCTATATGTTCTTTTGGGATATTAATGCTTTTTCTGCCGCTAAATTGTGGAAAATGCAGATCTTGTGAGCAAATGTGGAAAAGGGAACATATGGAAAGCAGGGGAGAATTGTCTGGAAAAGTACAAACCCCTGCTTATAAACACAAGAAAGTGTTAAATTGCTTCTTTATTGATCCAAAGTGCAATTAAAAGCTGCCTCCTGCAGCTGAATTTAGATTGGGCTCTTAAATTGTTTCTTTCCTCTATGGATCTAGTATCAAGTGGAAAAAAACCTTCACAGCGGGACTCCTGGAAATTCACCAAGGAGTGTTCATCAGCCTGAACCTCTTGGTTCACAAAGCGCTGCTTACCTGAAGAAGTTTGTGGCTCTGTTTGCCTGCCAGAAGCTCAGTTTAGGTGCTGAAGAAATGAGGCTGTGGAGTGCAGTGGCTAGAATCAGTGTAAATGGTTAGTGTTCTGCGTCACTGGTTGTGGTACTCGATGTCAGCAAAGAGGCTTCTCCCTGCGTGAAAGGGTGTTTTGTTTCTGACTTGTTCCGAATGAACTTTTGCAGGATTTTAGAAAGAAATTAGAATGTTGTATATTGTGCCCTTCCTAATACAAAGTATGCTGTAGGTCGAGGACTTCATCAGTCCAGAACATCCGACTTTTTTAGCAGTTACTTACTTTCAAATAGATAACATTGAAACTCACCAAAACTTACACCTAGGAGCTAGGAAATGCCTCATCAGCAGTTCTACGCGCACAAGACTCTCTGAAGCCACTGTAACTTGATCTGAAGATTTTCTGTTTCTGAATGTGATAGGCTGCTGGAAGAGTGGAATGTAGGCTAGGAGAATGCAACACCCAGCGGCAGTCAAAAAAACATCACTGTTTGCCTTCCTTAAAAGCCTCGTCAAAGGGCCTTAAGAAAGGAATATGAGCATTTTTTCTCCAGGCAGAGACAGAAGCTGAAAGAGAAAAGACTCAAGAGTCTTTTGCAGCCGATTTTGAGTTAGAGGAATACATTTGCATTTCTTTGCACGCTTTTGTGTTCAAATTAACTGGGCCTAAGGGAAGAACCCTGAGGAGTCTGCGGTATGGCATTTTTCTGGCTTAAGGTCACCCCCACCAGTGCAGCTGGCACAGCCCTGTGCCTCACCTGCTACCCCCACTCCCACTGCTGTGCAGCACTGATAATCATCAGTAGCTGCTACTCGGGAAGTTTGAGCTTTCTTATCAAAACACTACACAGGCACACTGTGCTAGTGGTGGGAAGGCAAGAGGGAGGGGGAGAATTCCAACCCTCTCTTCCAGTTAGTCATTGAGTACAACCTGGTTTTCTGCTCTGGAAAACATCTAATTTAGGCATGATCCTATGTATGCAGCCTTCTTACATTAGGGTAGCAAAATTTATCTCTTTGCTGACTTGCAAGATTGGCCTTAACATGTTGAAACTGGTCACTACCATTAACATGTACTGTACGCATAATGTGTTGATACAGTTTTTTTTCTGATGTCCTTGCAAAGCCACAAAAGCAGCGGGTTAGATTTCTTGAGTTCATAGGCCTGTTTAGGCTAGGTCTTTGCATAGGAAAGTAAGATTATTGGCAAAAGACTAAATAAAAAAAAAAAAGAAATTACTGGCCATCACTGAAGCAAACAACATAACTAGGTGAGTTGTAGGCTGCAGAAGATAGGTTTTTTTAATTTTTTTTTTTTTGTCAGGGAGATGGAAAATGAGCAGGGAAGAAATGTTCAACACTTAATTTCTAATTCTTTTTGGAGATGAAAGTATTGATACTTGCAGCTCCCATACAACTGCACTGTGGCATCTACATTCTTGCATGTTAGGCAAAGCCAGTGCCAAGTGCACATACCTGGCATAGCAGCTGGCTTTTGGAGATCTAGGAGTTCCACAGTGGTGCCTATAGACATTCTCGATCAGCAACAGTGAGGAACATCTGGCTTCTGACTGCAGAGCTCTCTATTGTTCTGCACAGGCCACAGAAGGGAGGGCTGGTGGCTAAATGGGACAGAGGCATGATTCTGTGGTTGTGGTGAAACTAAACATTGACCTCCTGGGGAAGGCAGTATGCCTGCCTGTCAGCATGGCAGTTTTTGTAGCCTGTTGACTCATCCCAGCTACCTTCAGAGACTCTATGAATGGGTTTTGGTCTACTTTGTCAGATGCTGATAGCAACAAGTGTCTGTTTGGCAGGTTCACTGATGGCAAGAGCGTGCCCCAGCAAAACCAGTGTGGCTGGTGCTGTGTGGTGGCATAGTGTGTGCTGCACCACAGCTGTGCTGTGACTGGAGTGTGTTTATAGTGCTATGTTATAGGCCCAGGGTGTGTTCTCAGGAAGTGACAAAGGCCAGAGGCAAGCAAATGAAGCATTGGTGAGGTCTGCAGAGACCTGGGACTCACGCTTGTTGTGTTGTGCACTCTAGAGACAAAACCAGAGCACCTGTCAGCCAGCAGCAACCAAGGGCAGTGCTTACCGTGCTGCAGGATTAGAGTATGGAGGAACAAGAACAGAACAAACAAAAATTGAGGTTTTAATGAGTGTTTCCAGATCAGATCACAGCTTACAGAGGGCAGGGGTCATGCATGCTGAGGGAAATGTGGAAATTGCCTCCACAATTCTACATGAGTGTAAGGACCACATCCTCGTACCAATGTGTGCTCCCTACAGTTAAGAGGATACAGTCAAATGAGTGATTTAGGCATAAGTTGACACACAGATGCATGCCTAGAAACTTGTCTCAGTGATAATGTTTTCTCTCTGTAAAATCTCTTTTTTATGTTGCTGTTGTTTTTTGGCATCCCCTCCTAGCTCAACCTCTCGGTTATAAGGCTTAGTTCTTCCCACATTTCCCTTTTAACAGCATAAGTTCTTCCATTTTTGCAGGGAGAAAACTGGGAACGTTTCTGACACGTAGGACCAGCTTCCCTTCTGCCTCTACTCTTGCAAACAAAAATTTCTAACCATGAATGGACTTCACCCCACTGCCGTCTTCACTGTGCAGACACAATTGCTTTTGTCTGAGGGATGTTTCCCCTTTGCTGAAGCCAGAGGCTTGGAAAGGGATTCCCAATGGCAGCCATTGGAGTCCTTCAGATTTCCCTTTTTTGCCGATGACTCAATGGGTCCAGCACTGCGTGCAGGAGAGGGCAGGGCTCTCCCTATAGCACTGAGAACCGTATCCTGAAGCCAGAGCTATGTGTGTGGCTAGATGCACATGGTGTACAGGGAAACATCTCTTCTGACTACAAATGTGAGAGTTCAACACCTTAACTCTTTCCATTTGATGTTTTTGTGGTAGCTTGCACGTGGATCAGGCTCTGAGTAAGAGCTTGAGCAGCCTCAGGCCTAGACTTAGAACCTTCAACTGAAATGCTGAGTCTGTGGAAGTTGCGTATTCTTTTGGCATCGGCTACTTATCAGCAAATCCCTGCCAGAGGTTACAGGGATTTGCTGCTCAGCTGGCAGAGCTGTTCGCATCCTCCTCTCTCACCAAGCTCAGGCTCGAAGCACAAGTTAGGAAAGCCCAGCCACGTAAGGTATTTAAACAGGAGCTAGGAACGCTCAGGTCCCTGTCTCCCAGCGCTGGGGGCCGGGGCTCGACAGCTGCCTTCTGCGGGCCGCACCCCGACCCAGCCCGGTCCAAGTGGGCGGCACCGTCCCCTCCCGGTGCTCCCCGCCGAGCTCGGCGCCCGGGGCGGCGGCAGGTGCGGGAGGAGGCGCCGGGGAGTTTCCTTTCGGGGCATTGTGGGAAGGCGCGATGCGGCCGGGGCCTCACCTGGCGCGCCGCGGGCAGGCAGGGCGGGAGGCAGCCGGCAGCCAGCCGGGCCGGGCCGGGCCGGCTCCAGCCCGCGGCCGTGGCACCATGGTAAGTAAGCCGAGCTCCGCGGGGCCTGCCCTTCCCCGCCCCACTGCTGCGGCGCTCTGCCCCTCGACGGGCGGCCCCGCGCTTGCCGGGTGCCGCGGCTTATCGGCCTGCCCCGGCCCGGCCCCGCGGACCTCGGTCGGGGCTGTCGGTTTCCCGGAGCCTGGAGCACGCGGGAGTGTTTGCACGGCGCCTGGGGACGCTCGGGGAGGTCGGCAGTCCGGCTGTGCTGTCCCGGCGTGATGGGGAGCGGGCAGGGAGCGGAGCGCTGCGCAGATCTCGGTCCCGAGCAAAAAAACTTGGGGTTGTGAGGAAGTGCCAGAATGAATGGCCCGAGGTGCCTTTAAGCGGAGGTAACGCGCGTTTGTTAGCAGGTAGGTGGAGGGCTGTCCCAGCTCTTCCGAGAAGCGGGAGTGCAGTTTCCTAGAGAGCCTGGGCAAGGTCTGCACCTGTTCTGGGAAGCATTTCTCCTTTTGTTTCCTCCCTTCTGGCCCGCGGGGTGAGCCTGGGTCACGCTGACGGCCTTTCGTAGCCGACCAGGAAAATAGGGCTGCTCCGGAGATAGTTGATTAAGTCTTCCTGTAACCCGAGGAGCTGAGGCTCGAGTCAGCTCGGTGCCTACAGGAGTATCGGGTTTGGTTTCACGTGGGTTCTTTTGGCGGAGCCTGAGCAGCGGCTTCCCGGGGCGGCACGTGGGGAAAGGCCCTTTCCCCGCCGCCATAGGTCGCGCTGCGGGGCGGGGGCTCGCTCGGGGCCGCTTGGCTGCATCCCCCGTAGGAGCTCATTGAGCGATGGTGCTGCCGTGCGCCAAGCGTGGCTGAAGTTGTTTCGTCAGGTTCAGAAACAACCACGGTGCTGGTGTGCGCAGTTAGATGAGCCCTGGTTTGGTGGGCTGTGAGCTAAACGATAGCCGCTCAGGTAGGGGGCAGTTCACAGCAAAGCAACGAGGTGTAACGTGTCTGTTCAACAGGGAACGTGTGGGCCTGGTTCTGCTCCTTGCTGTGTGCTGGCAGCCACTACATGTGCAGTGCGGATCTGCAGCCGGGTGAGGTGGTGATGGCTGCTCGGGGTGGGCTGGATGGGACGGCAGCCTTTGGGTTATGGGCATCCTGCCAGGGTAGCCCCTTGGGCTGAAAATTCAGGCTGTTCATGGAGGGTCTGGTGGGTGGTTGCTAGGGTCTGGAGAGAGGTTGCACGGTTATTCTCCTTTGTTAAACACGATGACCAACATCCCTGGAATAATGGCTGGATTTTCCCCAAGGAGGACTGTGGGCTTTCGAGCAGTAGGATGGTCAGCGATGCCTCGTAATTGAGAAACCATCTCGCTGTGATGATCTGGCCTGGGGCAGGTTCTGCGGGCATTACCGGAGCTCCTGTCTTGCACAGTTTGCCTGTTGTGTGCGTCTGTGCTATCATTGACAGCAGTGCAGCTGCACTGAGTCACAGTGCTTTCATCGGCGGCTCAATTTTGACACTTGGCTCTATCCTCAGTGGTGGAGCTGAGTTGTTTCTGTCCAGTGGTTTTGTCAGAATGCACCTCCTCGTATGTTTGTCTAATTTTGCGTATTTGGAAAGATGTACCTGTCGTTCAGATTTGCATGTAAAATCTGTGCGGTAATGAATTTACAGATGGCAATGCAGTCTCCACACCTCAAGTCCCAGTATATATGTATATATATATGCAGCCTTTCCGGTTACCTCCTGACACAGCTCTCCATATCCATTTCCCTGGTGTAATGCTTATGTAAATAACTGGAGTTCATATTGTGCCCTTGAAGGTCAGTAAATATGGGAGGTGATTTCGGGGAAGCGGATCTCAGGCCTCTCCCCGGTGCATGCACTAAACAAATGCTAGTTCTCAGAGCACTCAGGATGGTCCCAAGGGAATGGTGCTCACAATGGTGCTACTTATTAGCAGGACTGTCTGCCGTATTGATGATTATAATTTCATAAAGCGAGTGTGTATTCTTTGTTTTTCCTTCTCTGAGCTCCCAGTGTGAACACTTGCTGGCATTGTTAGACCAAGCAGTGCTGTCAGCCCTACCCTGTTCTCCTGTTGTAGACCCAGTGCTGATGAAAGGGTGCTTTTGTCAGAGTACTTGTGCTTAAAATTCCTCTGCCTTTTTCTCCAGGAAGGGTTGTTGCTGGGTTGCTCATCAAGAATAGAGTTACTGGGTTATAGGCTAAGAATAAGTCTTATGCAGGCTCACAACTGAAGAACTTTCAGCAGGTCGTTTAAAAGCTCTGCTTACATCAGTTCCTTCTGTTTAGTATGAGGGATTGTGCTTGTCTCCAGTGTTAAACACTTGGAGATTGGAATGGAAGGTACTCCTGCAAATGGTACCATGTCTCAGTAGGAGGGTTGTTGCCGTTGTCCACTCTGCTGCAAATTTTCAGGCTGGTTTCATGGAAGCTCTACTTAGACAAGCTTACATCACATCCTGCTGAGAATGGCTGCGTTACTGCCCAGTTGCTACCTTGTGACATGCAGAACCTAAAGGCTTTTTAGAAAAAAGACTGAATTCTGCTCTCTGATGAGTAAGGGTGCAGCAGAGAAGCATGGCGTGAAGGGTTGCTGTCTCAACAGATCAGAAAGTGAAAGCCGGGATTGGAGAGAGAAAATGATTTCTTTCCCCAGGGACATGTGTTGCTGCAATCTTTCATGCCCATAAGTGTTGCAACACCACGGTCTCACAGCCACCTCGCCATTATCAGTATTATCATGTTTTCTGTTTGCACAGCTCAGAGTGCAGAACTGGTGCCTGCGGAGTAAAAGGTCCTGCTTCCCTCCTGCCTCTGCTGCTCATCAGTACGGTGCGAAGCATCAGTACTGATCTGAAGTGCTGGAGAAAGATCAAAAGAAGCCCATGGCGAACAGGAGGCTCTGAAGGCATACTTGGTGTGCTTGGGAAGGAGTTGGCAAGCGGTGTTTCCACCTAGCAAGGCTTATGATACTCATCACAGATCTAGAAGCGTGGCTGGAAATGTTGGTTGAGGTGATGGCAGGAGCTGACACCTGCCCGGCGTTTGTAAATGAACTCTCAGCTCTTCTGTATATTGACTTCCCAACAGTCTCAATGCCCTTAACTGCTAAAATAAACACGGGTCTGTAAAAGACATTTTTAGTGTTGTGCAGAACTTACTGTCAGTGATTTGAGGAAGAATGTGCTCTAAACCTTGCCTGTTTTTTCCCCCCTCAGTGACACAGCTGTGTATCGGCCTAGCAGAGGCGATGAACCTCGCCTCTAGGAATTTAACTTGGAAGGATGTCAAGGACAGTAGACAAAAATAGATGGGAGAAGAAAAGAAAATTACAAATAAACAAATCTGGTTGTTTGAGGCAGTGTTATACGTGGTTGGGGGGTACGTGTGATGTTTGTTTGTCATGTAGTGAGCAATGTGTATGGGAGTGGATAATGGTAAAAGAGTAGCATTCTCTAGAGAAGATCCTGATAGAGACTTTTCAGCCTGGAAATAGATGACTATAGGGGAAATAACAGAAATATATGAAATCATGAATGCTGTAAAGAACACCTTCTAACAGGTGAGAGTAAGGATACAATTTGTGAAATTTCTAGACATTAAATGTAAAGAAAAGAGAGTACTTTTTCATGCAGGTGAAAGACTTCAGTCCCTGCCAGGAGTGCAGTGGTTGTCCTGGCAGTCAAGCCATGCAGTTTATAGAAGATGGGCCCACAGGTGGGTTGTCTGGATCCAGTTTCTGGCCCTAAACACGTAACCCTGTGATTCTTGGAGAATGAAGAGTACCAGAAGAATGATTTTATGCATGTCCTGCTTCTTACAGCCTGCTGTTCTGGGAAATGCTCAGATCAGAGTAGGGCTTGAGGGGAATCCATAATTTGGTATTCAGTTACCACCTTATCATTCAGCTGGACTTGTGAATGCAATTTTGTGGGATTTACTAGGAAAAATGTTTTTTAGGATTAGGTTCTTCTCAGGAAATCTGTAATCTCTGGCTGCTGATGTGATCCTCTTCAGTTTTGGATGTTCTCTCATGTGCTCACTGTCATTACAGAGTATGACTGTTCTAGACGCCACCTGGACTCACTGGCTATGTGGTAATTGTGATTCACCCTTTACAGTCTCTGGGTAGTACGTTTAGTGCATGGACAATGTGAAAATGTTTGTGCCTTTGCAGCTTTTCTGTATCTTTCCTCTAATTACTAAAGAATCTTGTGCTTTACAAACCGTGCTGTAGACCTTCTGAAGGCATCAGTTGTATGCAAAAGAGCAAAATAATAGAGGCGCTGAGGAAACCAATGGGCCGAGGAGGGCAGATAGAGCAGCTCTTGCTGCAGTACTTAGAGGATTTATATTTCAGCATTGGCACGTGCATCAGGCATTTATGCAAGCCAGTTGTATTCTTTCCAGTGATGCCTAAATTAAAATGGTACTGGTGCTGAAAAATATTTTTTTCTATATCACCCATGCACATCTACTAATTAAACTTTCTTCCCATTTGGTTCCCTGTTGTCCTATTGCAGCACGCTGTCATCTGCCTTTGCTTGGCTGCTTTGAATGGAGCTCTCTTGAGCAGTCAGCCTTGGGCCTTTTTATTTTTGCAGGCATGGCAGTTTAAAGTGGTGTAAGATCCAACTGTCCACAAATGATATTTCATTTGTGAGTAGGAATACAGCATGAGGAGTCAGTGGGCTAGAACTGGGAACTAAAATTTACATTCGTCTGTTTGAAGGCAAGAATGATGTGTCTTTCTGGCCCGACATGTATTTCTGGTCTAACGTGTCCTGGATTTATGCTTCTCAGTATGACAGATGTAACAGCGGGTCCTCTGTGCTGTGCAGCAGTCTTTTTTCTTCCCTGACTTACTGGGTTTGTGTAAGATGTCTGTCTGCTATTTTCTGTCTAGGCTTGAGAAGAAGAAAGAGGGCATTAAAAGCCTTCTTCAGCAGCCAGTAAATGTGGTTGGCTTGCTGCTTGCAGGTAGATTTGCTTAGAGGCCTGCAGTTCCTGTCTACCAGCACAGGGATTCCTGCATGGTCGTCACCTTCTGCTTGGTCCCCCGAGGCAGACGATAGACATGAAGTACAAGGAAATAAGAAATGGAATATTTTTTGTTTGTTGAAAATGCAGAAGCTTTCCATGTTGTGCTTTATGTCTTGCATCATGTGTAGTGTTCAGAGAATGTCTGGTTGTCTGCTCTGAGCTTTAGAAAAGCCATGGGAATGGCTATGTGACCTACAATGAAATGCTCAGACCTGACAGCTCCCGGACTGAGGTGCTTGAAGGTCTCTGTGGAAGATTAAAACGGAAGATGGAGCATGTCTCTACTGAAAATGCCTCAGTGGAGTGCTTCAGTTTTTCCAGAAAATTACTTCCATACTCTTTCAAAGTTATCCACAAGCATGATCCAAACTCACATCTATCTTTGTTGCCTGCAGAGCTCAGGTTCCCAGTGAGTCTCTGTTGAGACAACGGAAGCTGGAGGGGCAGGTGTGATGCTGCTGCCAGACCCTTGGTGCTGCTTCCCTGCTGGGCACTGGTGTCCCTGGGCAGCAGTGCTGACCCTCACTGGCGTGCATGCCAGGGAACGCCCTCCCCCTGCTATGTGCCCTGCTCCAGGGCAGAGCCTTCCTCCTTTGCTTCTGAGAGGTCAGAGGGAAGGGAAGAGCACTGTAGTATGCGCAGCAGGGCTCTGCAAATAACTGATAAGACAGAGTGGAAATGGGAGTAACAGAGGCCGCACCTTTTGCCAGAGTCCAGTGAGTTAGATTTTAGCTCTGTTTCTTTGCAGGTGTTTGAGGACCAGACTGGGAAAATGTTTTGGTTTTTTTGTGGCTGTAAAATACACTGGGGCTGAGATGAATCACAAGCTTCAACTTCTTGTAATAAAAGGCATTCAAACACCCCTGCAAACTGTGGACAGCCTTGGCACTGCCCTGCTTTCTGCTGGCTCATGTCGCTGGGGCAGTACTCCCAGCAGCAGGTGAGGCCTCTTAGTTCGTTGTCTTCTCCTCCTCAGAGCAGCTCACCCACATTTTCTCACCCAGCAATGTGACTGCAGTTCATAATTGCTCTAACCATCTTCAGTTGGTGCTGCTCTCTGCAGCGTCAGCAAGTTCCTGTTGCTTTGGGGGCAAGCACAAGCACTCTGCACTGGGACAAGATGCTGCTTTGAGCGCTGTTTTCCCATCCTCAGGTAGGGTCAGAAGTGATTTTGGCTCAGAGCTTGAGCTCAGCTTCACTGTTTCAATTATAGGTTTATTTAACTGGAATGAGGCCGTCAGGGAGGTCTTGGCTGGATCAATACTACATGGAGTGCATATCCTTTCAGTGCTAGCATGTCAGTCAATTGAAACTCTTACTTTGGTAATAAAGTAGGGTTGACTTCTTCATCATGAAAAGAATAAAATCAGTGTGTAAATAGAGTCACATGTGCCTGTAGTGATCTGGCACAGGCTTTATTACACGAACTTTGGATGCATTGTTTAGAGGAAGTTGTTCAGAAATGCTCCTAATGAAGATTAAGCTGGAAGGAGTTCTGTGCCAGCTGGGCAACAATACACTGGGTATTCTTGCATTGCTGATTTCTCACTTATTTTCTTTTTCCGACTTGCTTACATCAGAGAGAGGCTGTTTTAGATGTTAAAGCTAAGATTGTGCAGTATTTAATAAACCACTTGACTTCTGTGATATCCACGTTGTAGTAACAGCATCAAGGATTCCATTACGCTGCATTTCATTTCCTTGCATTCCATTGTGTGGCTTTTGTCTTAGGGTTAGGGTTGCATTGCATTCCACTGCATTGCATTGGATTGCATTTCTTTTTATTGCATTTCATTCTATTGTATTACTTATTACAATGCACAAAGGAAATTAATATCTTTAATAAAGTAGCTTTTTTCCTTTTTATTTTACACCACAATTCTGAAAGTCCTTTAGGCCTCAATATACATGTATTAAAGATCAGTGACCAGTTGGGGACTTCGTGCAGCAGAAGAGTGCTAAAATCCCTGTACTTGTGTGTTACTGTTGTTCCCCCAGCCCGGTGTGGCTAGGCTGTTAGTGTGTTAGGTGACTCGTTGTCCGTTCAGTACGTCTTTTTAAAATAAACATTTTAATGACAGTAGTTTTTGTTAATTTCCAGATGCATTGTAAAAACCTGCACTAAGAAATAAAAGTTCTGGATGCCTATCTATGTTGAGCAGGAAATTTTCATATCAGAGGTGGGAATGGAAAATCATAGAAGACGTGCAGAGTATGAACCCAGCTAGACAAAAGCAATAAAAGAAGATAAAGCAGACTTCAAGGGAATAAGTTAAAAGGGAGTTTTTTGATAGAAAGACACTTTCTTTCAACCAGGTATAGCCGGTCAGTCTGGCTTTCCCCAGGCTGCTGTTAGCAGTGGTTGTCATGTCAGCAGCCAAAGGTGTGGCTTTTTTCATTCCATTACCCTTTCTTTTTATGTGTTCTGTGAGCTTTTCTTTATTAGAGTGTCATATATTGCCTCCGCTGGCGACAGCAGGCTTAAACTTACAAGTTTTAAATGGAATTGAAGTTCTGAGTTCTGCCAAGCTACCCATTTTAGAATGGTAATTCCTACTTCACTGTTACTAGATACTTGTTCAAGAGCCTTTCTGTTTGATGAAGGTGACTTTGATTAGGGAGAGCTCTTAGCTGAATTTGGGAAGGTGACAGCTGAAACAGAATCTAAACGCCATGCTGCTTGAGTAGTGGAGCTGCTTCATGGAGCAACTCCTTGCCAAAGCCAAGCACCCAGCAGAGAGAGGCCTGCATTTCTTTGCAGCCTTCCAGCTCTTGCCTTCCCTCCCTGGCTACTCGGGGTCTTCCCACCATGGGACCTGGGGCAGCCACGTGCAACAGGACAGGTTTTAAACCCGTTGGCAAATGCTGTCTGTAAGCCAACTCATGGGAAGAGGAGAGCACTGTTAGCGTGGGTTCTTCTTGCAGTGGGGTGAATGAGATCCCTGCAGCACAGGCCCCTTGAGCTCACTTTGCAGGAAGAAATGTGACATCTTTCAGATGTTTATATCATTGGACAGCAAACTGGGAAAGCAACCCTGGGAGTCAAGAAGACCTGCTTTGTCATCTTGTGTAGTGTTCTTCATTGACATCTTTGCTGATGATTTGTTCTATATGTAATACAATTTAGTTCACAGTCCTTTAGACAGTCTTACTGTATGCTGCAGTGCATATTTGTGTATGTTTTGAAACTTCTGTGAACACCACAAGTGACCCAAGTTTGTAACCAGCAAGCCAAATGTGAAGTGTTTGGTTGTCCTAGGGTGTAAACCACCTGTATTTGGTGTTGTTGATGTCTGTTCTATTTACCCTGAAATTATTTTGTGTCCAAAGCCTACTATCTGATTTTCCAGTATCCCTGGAACTAAGTGTTGTGTTATCCTGACTAGTTTTGTAGATCTCAATAAGACAGAAGGCCTGTAAATTTCTGACCTGTTATATAACATATGCACAGCTGGCTCAGGGAAGGGAACAGTTCGGGTTTAGAAATATGGTTTGAATCCTCAATTTAAAAAAAAAATCTGTTTTTTCCAACCAGATAATAATGGCTTGCAAATACAACATGCATCTTTTTAGGCTACTTACGGACATTTAGGGAGCTCACTTGGCACCATGCAGTAAGTGGTTGGGTCTGATTCGGTAAAACAAGCTAACAGAATTACACTCAACTCCCAGCCTGTAGCCTGTCTCCTCTGGATTCCACATTTGAAGACAGTTCTGGTAGGAACTGCACTTATCATTCTGACCCACTCCAGCTTGGACCTCAAAATCCTCTCTGGCCTCGCACATGGGTCTGGTGGTTGTTCGTCATAGCCAGCACACCCTGGAGTTGTCCAAAATGAAACAAGGCATTTTGCTTTGGGGGTGCTTGGTTTGAAACAAGTCTTTTGTCTTTGCTTTCCTTCAGGTTTAGAGCTTCTAAAATCAGTAAAATGTTGCAGGATAATCTACCTCTATTTCTAGCCTGGCTGCTGAAAGCCAGCCCAACGTTCCTTTATCAACATCCATCTTGTTAGTGGCACTGTGGAAAAGGAAGCATGCTTTCACAGTCAAAGAGCAAGAAACAGATGAGCTGTTAGATTTGTGTTTACGCAGTACTTGAACATTTCCAGTTGTACTGATGCATCAGAATCTTTCCAGTGAGCTGTAATCAACAGGGCTGTGAGACTGAAAAATGTGTTGTATCATGTCAATGTGGCTGGGCAATTTGACGTATACACTCAGGAATTAAGCCATTCAACCTCTTGAGAATGTAATATTGCTTACCTCCTAGAGAGTTCTCCAGATTGAATAGAGTTTAGAAGTTAGAAAAAGGCAGAAGAGTGAAAAGAGGGGAAAAAGTCTGTACAAAAAGTCCTTGTAAGTATCTACAGTTTGGGGTGTGCTATCTTGCTGCAGATTGTAAAACTAGAGATGGAGTACAGCAGAGGCTATTACCTGTTTTCCAGCTGTAAATACTTCCATAAGAATAAAATTGATCATCGGGGTTTGCAGTTACGTTTTGCATATGAAATAGAGTATGGTATGGAAGACCCAAAAGATGGGAGTTTTGAAGCTTGTGTATGAATCTTGATGTCTATAGTTAATTTCTGGTTGCAAAGAACGTTAACCCTAACTTCACTCATGAAAGTGTTGGTGAAACATCAGCTGCATCTATACAAGAAACAGTGCAGTTTTCAAAGTAATTTCAAGTGGAGAGCAGCTCGCTTTTCTATGGGTGAAGCACAGCATGCTAAAGTATGCCAGTCAGGAGAAAATGGCAATAATACCAAATTCCCTGGCTTATTGATATTTAGCCCTT
This sequence comes from Numida meleagris, assembly GCF_002078875.1. Taxonomy (NCBI): domain Eukaryota; kingdom Metazoa; phylum Chordata; class Aves; order Galliformes; family Numididae; genus Numida; species Numida meleagris. The sequence continues at coordinate 16,178,973 of NC_034412.1, forward strand.
TAAAGGCATAGGGTTGCTCTCCTGGAAAGGCATACTCGTTAATTGCAGGATCTTAGATGTAAGGCTCATTAAGTCCAGCAGGTGAAACTAAACCTGAATACCCTTTAATTATCTTCCCCTGTTAAAGCACTCTAAGTAGGTATTTTTTCCCGAGGATGTTAGAAACTTGTCTAAAACAACGTGACCTTGTTATGCTGAAGACACTCTCAGCTTTTGCTGGGGATTCACTGTCTGATGCCTTGCCTTTTCAATTGAATATGATCATCCTCTCCCATCTGTTTCAGCATATTTTGAGATTTGTTTATCAAATAGCTGCTACCTGTGCCTGATCGCTTTTAAATGGACATCTGCGGTCTTGCTGCTCTTATCTTCAGAACTTGTATTTTGCTTTTCAAAATGCACTCCCCTTTACAAAGGTTCCAAAATGAATGTGCTGTGCAGCAAGCAAAAGAGTCTTTCATTCATTCAGCTTGTCTCTGGACAAAGCGTACGGACAATAAGTACTGCCCCTTCATCTGCTGCAAAGGGGTAACCCTGACAGCTGGAATATTACCATGTCAAAAAGCAGCTGGCAATGTGGATGGAGAAAGGGAAGAACATGGTGCTTTGATCTTCGCTGTAATCAAGCCATGTGTATTGCCAGTAGCATAATTGTTTTATTTAGCAAACTCATCTGGAGATTATTGTAGTGCTTGACACAAGGCAGCTACAAAATCTTTGTAATTCTATCAAGCACATTAGTCTAACGATAGCAAGAGCCATATTTCCAATAGTAGATCCTGCCACAGGCAGTTAATCCTACTTCCAGATTACCAAACAACTATGAGACCTAATAGCTAAAGACTGGTTATGAACTGCAATTTGTATGAAGTCTAGTTGCTATCTTTTTCTTTTAAGTTGAAACTTCTCTGGTGAACAACTCTGCTCGGACTTCACTAGCACATGGAATTAAGTTTTCTTCACAGAAATCTGCATTAAAATCTTGATAGTAATTGTAACCCTTAACTTCAGTCCTTACTTGGTAGATGGATTAACGGGGGAGCACAGGCCCAACGATGAGCTAGACTAGAAAACAGGAGGGAGCAGGGACTAGGGTGCAGGCTGCAGCTGTAGGGATGGTTGTGTTTAGGCTAAGGGAAATGGGGATGTGGCCAGGGACCTGCCAGCCCCAGGCTCCCTTCTACTGGGATCTTACAAACATTGCAGGTGAGGAAGAGGAGGCTCCCATGCTTCTTCCTCCTCCCAGCGCTGGCCACACAGGTCTGGCTGCAGCTGGGAGCCTCCTAGCAGGCCTGGCTGTGGCGTGGTGGAGAGGAGCTGTGTGTATGGCACAGAGCAGTTCATGTTCTCCTTTGCCACCATCTCATGCCCCACTGGGTTCCGTCATTTAACAGGGGGAATCCTGTTGAGAGGAATGTCATCCTCAGGTAGATTTCCTGTGCTCTTAAAGCCGTTTCTGTGATGTGGGTGAATGACTTACTGTGCTGCTTAAAGGCCTATCGTGGTCAGTTCTTTAATCAGCTTATAAAATTATTTGTATACATTTCTGGGATATGTTTCTCCCAGAGGCTCTCCAGCATTTAAAATCTAGCACTTCCATATGTCAGTAACACTGTTGATGCTAAACATGCAAAAATCGTGGGTCAAATCATGTAAAACTCTGACTGGCTTTGAAATTTCAGATCTGTATGCGTAGTGCTTTTTGTCATGTAACATCCCAGGTTGGTGAAGTCCATTTTGTGTCATCACACTCATCTATGTTTCAGAATCCAGGGATTTCTTTGGTAAAAACTAGTTGAGCTCCCTTTCCAAAGTAGCTGGCTTCTTTCTTCTGCTCCTAGTAGCCCCTTCTAGGAACACAGTGCTCAGTAAGTCCACTTAGTGCACTACCAGAACCTGGTGATGGCCATCGCTACCAGGCGTTCATGTTCTCCTCTCATGCCACGCTCTGTGTATCTGTGATCTCTCTAGCCCTTATGTATTATACATCTTCATCCCCTTTTCCAGTGTGTGTAATCTTGCTGGAGGAAGGGCTGGGCCCATCTTCTTACTGTCACAAAGTGGTGATGTAGCAAAATAGAAAGCAAAGCAACCAGTTGCACAAAGTAAAGAAGCGCAGTGGGAGAGGATACGAGGGGTTATGCAGGGAGGGGAGATCTGCCAGGGATGGGACAGGAGACAGCGGGGAAGGGGCCCAGCTTCCATGCTCAGCCTCCCCCAGTCCTTCTTGTCAGAGGACAGTCAGAGACCCTGAGCTGAGCCTGAGGGGTCCTGGCAGGCACAGGGATGCCTCCTACGCTGCCCGGGGCTGAGGCCATGCCCCAACATTAACCATGTCACTTTGTTTGCTCTAGATACACTTTATACTGCTGTTCAGTCGACAGGGGAAATTAAGGCTTCAGAAATGGTATACGACACTACCTGAGAAAGAGAAGAAAAAGATCGTTCGAGAAATTGTTCAGATTGTTTTGGCTCGCAATCAGAAAACAAGTAGTTTTGTTGACTGGAAAGACCTCAAGCTTGTTTACAAAAGGTGTGAGTAATTTTATGAGAACGTATAATTACTATTCGTATAAATAACGTGTTACAAATGGGAAAACAAAGGCTCGCTTTAGCACTTGGGGCTTGTTGGTTTTATTTTAAGGAGAAAGATATTGGGAACCTGCCATTGTGAGTCTAATGGCACAATGGCCCTGGATAAATAAGCAGGGTAAATTGTGGGGTAAAAAAAAATATTTGCACTATTTGTCAAATAAGACAAATGGACTAATATAGTAAGTATTAGCTGTTGAAATTCTATGAGGAGGCTTTTAACTTTGCTCCCCCTTGGCATTCTTCGGGGTGGTCTGCTGGCATGTGTTAGTGAGGCTTCATCAGACTCTGAGAAAGGGTACAAGAAGAGTTCTGAGGCACTTTCAACACTTTGTCTACTTTTATCTTTGAAATATTTGTTGGAAAGTGTTAGTTGCCATTTCCTTTTCCAAACAAATCATTGGTGCCCATTTACAGAAAGCTAGGCAATAACTGATTTTTAATTCTTGCAAAGAGGTAAGTAGTAAACAGAAGTAGGTTTAATATTCAGCACACCATACTAAGTGATGTCTCTCATTAAGCAAAAATTGCTTTCCTTGCTGTGAAGTGTTGGGTGTAAACATCTCATCAGGGCTGTGACAAGCTGGGGCTTCAGCCACAGCACCAGAGAGTTGAGGTAGATTGTTAATCTCGTCTGGGATTGATTTAAATTGAAAGTTTTGGTGCAAGTAGCAAGATTGATTGGGCTAACTAGTTTTATTTTTTCTGGCCCTAGATGAAACACATCCAGTCCTTTGATATCCAGAACGCTTAGTGAGATATAGTGCCTTCCACCTTCGTTTTTTTCCTGTATTTTTATTTTGTTAATAAACAGTAGTGACTCATTCTATAGTTTAATGAACCCCACTTACTGTAGTGCTATTGCAGCAGGTGAGGGAGACCTCTAAAGTACTACTGACTTGCTGTTCATTTTATTCAGACCAGTGTTGTAGGTGTTCTGATTTGACAAGAGTTGGAATTTGCTTTTCTAATTAAAGTAATGATTTGTTTAAATTGTCAAATCTTCTTCAGTGCTCTCCAAGACACCATCAGAATGAAAGAAAATAATTATTTTAGAGACAAGGTAGACATTAACTATCTATCACTTGTGCAACTTCTAAGAGCAGAGCACTGAGCATGCAGCTGCTCACTCTCACATTTTTGCCTTTGTTTTTCTAGATATGCTAGTTTGTATTTCTGTTGTGCAATAGAAGACCAGGATAATGAGCTCCTGACGCTAGAGGTCGTTCATCGATATGTGGAACTTCTGGACAGATACTTTGGAAATGTAAGTTTCGCTCTCCACCATGAACTGCATTTCTGACTGGCTGATAAACAGACAGCAAACTGTTTTGCTTTGTGTTTCTGTCTGCACTAATTGTCCCATATTCTCCCTCAGTCCAGAAGAAATGCATGATTAGAGTATTTTATAAAATAGTGCTGAAAATAACACAAGATCAATTTTACATCCTTTCTCCCAAAACAAAGTTAATGTTGATACTTACATATTTTTTCTGAGAATAGAATTTAAGGGGACAGCTTAAGGAATAGTGTTTTCAAAAAATAACAAAACTGGTGATGGTATTTTAATTCTCCCTCCTATCTTCAGTTATAAAAACAGTAAGTGAGTGCTTTCATAGTATTGGATAAGATGAGAAAAATAAAGTGGAGTTGTTTGTTTTTTTTTCCAAAGAAAAGACCTAAAGAAGATACTAAGTTGTATTTGAAAAAGTCTTCAAAAAGTGTAAATGACCTGTCTTTTCTATGAATAATTTTGAAATTGTTCCTACTACTTTAATTCATCTCTTATCTAAATCACTGTGCCGTGACTCACGTTTGTACTGTCTCAAAACAAAAAAACAGTTGGTGACTGTAAGGTCACTGGGACAGGGAGTTTGTCCTCCTTTGTGAAAGCATGTGAACGTATGTAACCCATATTACCTGTTCTGTAAAAGGCCTTTTTTTAAGGCTAGTGGGCCAGGACGTCAGCTTTGTTCTCAGAAACTCAGCATGCAGGTAGTGTATTATATAAAATATAGCAAGTAGAATATCCTTGCTATATGCAGAAGCTGAAATACTGTGTAAAATGCAGTATCCTCCTTCACCTAGCTACCTACCACAAGGGTGCATATGCTGAATACTTCTGACTGTTTCAAAAATTTTTGGTCCAGTAACACTTAGAATGCTGTTAAAATAATTTAAATTGTGGGATATTTTTTTCTTCTGTCAGGTGTGTGAGCTGGATATTATCTTTAATTTTGAAAAAGCTTATTTTATTCTTGATGAGTTTATAATTGGTGGAGAAGTACAAGACACTTCAAAGAGGTCTGCAGTGAAAGCCATAGAAGACTCTGACATGTTGCAGGAGGTAAGGCTGAAGAAGACTAAAGGCAAGCACTTTGTCTTCCTACATCTTCTTTGTTGGACAGGAGTTTAAAATTCAGCTACGCACTTCTGGTACATAATTATCCCAATGTGTCTTAAGTTCAATTTTAATAATGTAACAATACAATTAATGTAGCAGTTGCATAAGCTTTCAGTTGCATTCTTGCTATTTAAATACTATGGTTTTTTGGATAATAAGAAATAGATGATGATACACCTAAGGTGTTTAATCATATATGTAAGTCATCTGGGATTATATTTTATGTCTACGTATGTGTACATAAATACAGAAAAAGGTATTCTGTTTCACTAATACATTGGAAACAAATGGCCTACACTTAACATTTAAAATTGGAAACAGTATATGCTGGAAAACTCCTTTTATTCTTAAACACCCGCATTGCTTTTCTACGAGGCACAGATACGTAACCTTTATTCAAAACCCTGCTGCAATTTTCTTCTGTAACCTGTACCACTGAGTTAGCAATTGCAGAAGCAATTGTATATGATGGGTTGACTTTACTTTTCTGGGTACTGAAGGGAACAGCACACAGGTAGATCTAATCCTATTTTTTTCAAATTGGGCTGGCACTAGCATATGAAACCAAATGAGCTAGGCACAGTGCCTACCTAGACATCGTGAGTTTAGCCACAGCTGTGATATGTCGTTATTTGAAGATCAGATTCTAAAAGGCTGTTAGTGTTTCAAAAGTAGCATGATTTCTACATTAATCTGATCTAATTCCATGCAAAACTACAACTGTTCTCAAGTAAGACCAGAGGGTTTGGTTCAATGATTTTATATTACTGTACTACTCCATAACATGTCAATTGTTTCTTTCTTTTTTCTCCAGACAGTGGAAGAGTACATGAACAAGCCTGCCTTTTAATGTTAAAACTACCTGGACAGAGAACTGCTGTATACACCTGCAAAATGCATTTGCTGAAATTGCTTCCCAATGTGCCAGAGAAAAACCAAAACCAATAACTAAAAGGCTTTGTTTGTATAATTGTCAAGATGAAGGTCAGCTAATGTAGTGCGGGGTTTAACAATTCTGTATTTGCATTACTCTGCATGCAAGTTTCTCAGAATTGTTTTTACCCTTGGTCTGGTTTCTCTTTTCCTTGCTGAACTGAACACTTGTTTTGTACCATGTCTTTTAGCTACAGGTTTTGTCATCATAAAATGTTAATCTAACAGTACACAGAAGAGATATTTTGACTAGTTTTGGTCCACTGCTGACCATATGACTCTACTTTTGTACAAATGTCAATTATTTTGAATGTAATGATTATTCTGCTGTAATAATAATTTTTTTCTAAAAGACATATTGTTGTGGGCCCTGATTTAACAAGCCTGTTTTGGAAAGATTAACCCATCTGGTGTAAGAAGAAACTTATTTCTCTTCGACCCACCCACTTTCTTTTGATCATACTTCCTTCTGTTTTCTGCTCTACTCTGCTAGTACAGCAGTTCTCCGGCTGCTATTAGAGCACAGTCTGCACTGCCATTTAATCCAGAAGACTGTTCTGACCCATGACAGACTTTTCCCAGGTTTCACAAATCCTTTTTACTGCTGCAGGTAGATGGCCTGTTTCTGTCTTCCTGGATCCCCTGGACCTGGAGAAAGGCAACAGCCTTTAGAAAGAAACATATGGCTTGAGAGCAGGAGATATTCTTAAGATGAGAAAATAGTTTGGGGGATTTTAGGATGAAGAATCTCATGTATCGTTTGACTTGGTTTCCACCAGTGACCATCTTTGTCAAGAGAGTTTTCCATTCCCCAGTTCATACACCTTATAGGATGAACTGGCTTTCTAGTAGATGAACATAGGCTATTTTCTGAAGGCTGAACAATTTAATTAACCTTTTATAACTTCACAAGCTCCACAAATGGAAAAAGAGCAAAATAGAGAGGAGAAGAATTGGTTGGACTGTACGCTCTATTATGTGTTACAAGACATTGGAGTTATAAAATGTTGTAAATGTGTGTGCAGGGATCTAGGTGGGTAAACTTGCCTATCTTGCTGTCAGTGCTGTTTGAACTTTATAAACTGTTTGAACTGGCATCCTTGCAGATATTAATTTTGTCTTTAACAGACATCAAAGCCAAGAGAAATCATCTTATCCCATTACTTGCAGCTGGATATTTTGTTTCTGTCAAGTTGTGAGATTACCTTATACAGAATTTAGGTAAGTTATCAGACAAACATGCCTGAATGATCCAAGCATTGATTTGCATTACCCTTCAACATTTATTTTCTTTGATTCTAGGACGTACAGTCAGTATTTTCCTGCAGGGATTTTTCTAATCTTTAAATGTCCTGCACAGTTATTTTCTCATTGCTCCTTCCTTCCCAGTCTGACGAATCTTCCCAGGGAGTTTTTTTCTCTTTTATTGGTGGGTAGGAGCACTTTGACACAACACAGTAGCTTTGCAAGTTGTCAGCTCACTTTTCTTCCTGTCTTGTCTTTTAGTGAAGCTATGGTAAGTTGGTTTATAGCGTCATGCTGCACTTTTTATAATTACTTTTTCCATCTGTTTTCTCTGTGTTGATGTCAAAGACATACTTTCAGCTTTGAAAAAGTAGTGAAATTGCTGAAGGGCTTTTAATAGGTCTGAAGATACACATTTTTAATGGTAAATTAATGAAATTGTAGGAGTGGTTTATTATTTTCTTCTGATTTGAATTAAAGTCTAGAGTGTATAATTAAGAAATCACTTCAGAATGTGCTCTTTCCAAGTCTAGCTCTTTACTTTTATAAGTATCTTCAATGAAATAATTGGTAGTTTCATTTACCTTTACTCTTTTCTTGAGCCATGCTGTGATTCTGACTTTTACAACTGTTAAATTTATTGAGTTACGAAGTATATGGAAATAGAATTTCCAAAAAGATTTATTGGTATCAATAAGAATATCTTAAACCTGTCTATTTAGTCATTTTTAAAAGAGCAGTAGGATTTCTTTCTCTTCTATTTCATGTGCAGAATACCTTACAAGAAAGAAATACACGAACACAAAGCTTTTATTTGTGTTTTTCACAGCCTCCAGTGAGAAAGGGGGTCACTCACCTAAGTGATGTTATAATGGCATTCAGATCAATCTAGCTCTCACTTAAAACCTTCTTCTTCAAAGAGAAAAGGCCCAGATGAAACCCAGTTATTGTCAGGTTACCTGTAGGTCACTGTGTCAAAACATCTGTGCCTCCGTCTTTATGGAAGTTCATTGCCATCAACAGGACTGTGCCTTGACCTAGTGCACTCTGGAGTAGAGTTTATCAGAAACTTGACGTTTCTCTTGATATCTTAGCTCTTTGATTTTTCTTAAAGCAGGCCATTGTGTATGTTCGCAAATATCTTTGAAGCACTGCCGCCCATTTCATCTGTCTGGTACTGATGTTTCCCTTTTCAATCTGTCTGACTGTCCTAGGAAATGCTCAATAGAAAGCTGTCTGAGCTTATTACTTAATAAAATTATTATTAAAAAAAAGTATTAGAAAATAGATTCCTTAACAGTTTTCCCAATTTCACTAACATCTTTTGCAGTTATCTAAACTCTTGCCTTGCTAACAAGCTTCAAGCACGTCCTACTTTGCAAAATAGCATTTACTAAAATAACCTTTAATCATGGTCATGTTAGCCTAGATTCCCATCCTTGCTTTTGCCAACTGCATTTCACAAAAAACTTTTTCATTTTCTTGTTAACATCTCTGCCTGAAGGATTCTTACTGTGATCTTACTACTTACCAGATGTGACAGGACTGGTTCTCTGTCATGCAACTAATTGCAACTCATGAGTTGTGACATCTTTAAACATATCCTGATGATTTAAGAAAGAGACGCACATTAGACGGAGATAAAAATAAGAGTAATAATGTCAGAAGGAATATTAAAAAGTATGACAAATCATCATGAGATAGGAGCAAGAGTGTCAGGATCTCGCAGGATTCATGAGTTATTAGCATTTCTGTTTTTTCATTGTACATTTCCAATTGCTGTGGTTTATTGAAAGGCGTCAGCTCTTAAAAATAACTCAAGGGCAACTGGTGTTTTGGTTACCTCTTATCAGCCTTTGTTTAACAAAAAGCCATTGATAGTGAATCTTCAAAACCCTTTCCCTTCCGCCTCCTACAAAAAGAAAAACTTTGTTTTCAGAAACCTGTAGGAAACTTATTTTGAAGCTTAGATACGGTTCTGTGTCTAAATTTGTGTTGGCAGAATAATGCTGTACATGTGAAAGGATTCTTTTTCATTTGCGTTATGTTCCTTCCAATAGATTACACGTTTGTTTGCTGTTTTTATCCTCTGCTTAGCACTGTGCTGCAGTGGAGTAATACAGCATGCAGTAATGGTACATTAGGGGTCAGGAGGGATTGGTTTGTAAGGAAAGATTAGAGGAGTTTAACAGTGTGAGTGAGGCTTTCAAAGATACCTAGAGACATTAAATCAACAGTCCCATCAAAATAACAAGACTCAATGCATATCCTAAGGAGAGAGAGAAAACTCCTACCTGTGCTTGTTAATGATGTTCTACTCCACTAAAAATGTGTTTGATATGCTTTTGTTAGCACAGCTTCTGTGCGAGAGGGGAATGTTGCTTTCACCATGCGTAAAATATCTATAACCAGAGGTCTCAGTTGTGCAGACAGTCACTGTGTGGGATTTTCATTAATGTTATGAGCATGGATTCTGCATCATTATTTTACATAAAGATATTTTTTTTTGTTTTAAATAGTTGCCAAGAACTTGTGAGCTCAGAACAGGTAAAAGCATCCTTCTGAAGAATGTGACGACATTCTTACGGAATTCAATAAAGGGCATGTTCCTTTGCAAGGTCATAATAGAAATAAAATACAGTTGTTGACTCAGATATCTATTAGGACTATTCAGGGTGTTTTTTCATTAAGTTAGCAGGTCTGGATTGAGGTGTAGCAGTGAAAGCTTAGTGTTTAGAGCAGGAACAAAGGGCTGTGCTGCAGGAGACTTAACGTTGGCTGTCATGGAAACCTGTTGCCTTGAAACATGACTAATGAGACCCAGGTTAAGGGAAAGGAAGAAGCTATTCTTGAAATTACTCTTCAGCAAACCCTCATGAAGACCAGCAATATATATCACCAAAACTTACTGTTATTTCAGGTTCTGTTGGCTGATTCACTTAACCTTGTCCTTTTGTTTATTTAGCAGCTCTAGTAACCAGGAGATTTAATAAAAAGAGTGCTATAAAATAGTTCAAAACTCATCTCTAGGCCTTCTAGAAATAAGTAGTATCTTATTTACATACTTCTTTCCTAGTGTGCTACAGTATTTGTCCAAATTCTGTGGAAGGGCTGCATTGAAACCAAACTGGCAGGTGAGGGATGCTGGAACATGCCTGGGAATTCCCACCCAGCAGTTTAGACCAGCTGAGGGTATTTGCCTTCGGTTGTGGTTGTTCATTTTAAAGAATAGCTCAGGTATGTGAGGGAGGGTACATATTCTGTGCACATATTCCTATGGAAAAATCCGCTGGGGTACCTTGAAGTTTACTTTGCCCTTCTGTCACCTCCTTTTAAAGTTCTGCTGAGAATTCTCCTCTCTTCCAGAGCTCCTTGCTCCAAAGCCAGCGTGTATCATTACACAGCAGGCTCTGCAACAGAGAGCACAAATATAAAAGTCTTCTGAGTGCTGACGTTTTTCCTCCTGCAAAGGTGAATCTTGTGTGTCTGATTACGAGACCTAATTGTGCAAAACAATGCAGGGTTTGGAATCCCTAGGCACACAGAGTGACAAATCCGTTAGAGCTCGCCACGGTTCTCAGCTGCTCCCTGGACCAGAATCTTGCACAAATAAATTGCCAACAGCCGTGTGAGCCTCACTGCCTTGTGGAGATCATGCTTCAGGGTCCTCTGGAAGCTGATGGTGAGAAGCCAGCCTCAGCTGAGCAGAGCTGATAATGGCAAACCAGAGGGGAACATCTTTAAAGAAATTTCAGGTGAAATGATATGTTCTTTCTTTATTTCTTAGTGTACTTGGGATGTGCTTGGGGTGAGCTGGAGAACTGTACTGAAAGAACAGTCTGACAAAGTGGCAAGAAAGGAATATTCTGTGAAAAACAACAGAGATGGGACTTGGCTGGGTTTGCAAGGTGGCAGCTGCATTTGGGGTGGAAGGATATTTTCTGGTGTGTACTGTCAACGATAAGGGGGGTCCTTGTCCTCAGGGACTAGCTTGGGTGATCAGCTTCTGTTTGGCAGGATTTAACACAAATTGGTAATGTTCTGCTGGCAAAAGAGGGACTGCAGTGGGTAAATTAGAAGTTATTTTAAATGTAATAATGAATTGTTGATTCCTTCTGGCATCCCAATCAGGTTAATGTGGGGAAAACCGCAATGTTTCACATGACAGTTCTGTCTGAAACGATGATGGAAATAATCAGTGTGTCAAAATTATTATGTAGGGATGTATGCTCCAATATTCACGTTTAAACCTGGCATAAAGTGGCAAGATGAGGACCTCAAGAAATCATCCTTCTCCCAGTCAGGATCAGCTGCCCTTCAGCTGTATCTGGGTGATATTTTTCTGACTTCTCCCAGTCAGCCTGTGGTGAAGATCCTAAAATGGTCTTGGACAATCTGTCCAGAAGCAGAACCTCCTGCCAGAGGGAACTCTTCCTGGTGACCACCCCAGCTCCCTTTCCTGTGAGCCCAGCACTCCTTGTGATAGTGAGCACAGAGAGAGAAATCTCCTTACTGCATTTGCCTGTGCAGCACCCTTTGAAGGGACTCTGTTTTGCTGCCTGCAGCTTCCGGGTAATGCTTAGGTAATTCCTAGGTGGGTGAGCAGCTGTACTTTCAGGGTGGGGGTACCAGGTGTTTTTAACCTCAGTTCCCATGTGTGAGCCATATTCGGTTGTGGCTTGTGGTAGCTTGTCAGAACATTGAAATAGGAACTGCATGGGGCCCAAGGATGACGTTATGAGGTGTGTGCAAACTTCAAGTCCACTAGGACTTCTTTGCTAAACAATTCTAGGAGGATGCAGAGCAGAAGAGATGACAGTGATTGTGGAGTGCTCTCCTGCCTGGACTTCAAACAGGCACCCAGAGGCCAATTTTGTTGTGAACTTTCTAAAGTAATGTAAAAATAATATTGATCTTTATTGTCTGTTTTTTTGTTTAGTTCTTCATAGAAGAGTGTTGGGTGGTCTGACAGCTGTCTGCTTGTAATGCTACTTTTCATAGAATCGTCATAAAATGGTTTGAGTTGGAAGGGACCTTTAATTAAAGGCCATCTGGTCCAGCTCCCCTGCAGTGAACAGGGACACCTACAGCTCCATCATGTGCTCAGAGCCTGATTCAGCCTGACCTCAGGTGTCTCCAGGGATGGAGCATCCACCACCTCCCTGGGCAGTGCCAGTGCCTCACCACCTTCATTGTAAAAAAAACCTTCTTCCTTCTATGCAATCCAAATCTCTCTTTTAGTTTGAAACCATTTCCCCTTGTCCTATCACAACAGATCCTGCCAAAGAGTCTGTTCCCTTCCTTCTTACAGCCCCCCTTTAGATACTGAAAGGCTGCTCTCAGGACTCCCCAGAGCCTTCTATTCTCTAGGCTGCACAGCCCCAGCTCTCAGACTGTCCTTGCAGGGGAGGCGTTCCATCCCTTTCCTGCACTCCCTGATCATTCAGCCTGTTTGCTGCTGGTCAGTTGCTCTGTTCATCCTCAGGCTTTCATGCCCAGCTCTGGGGCCTGAGCCAGCAGGTGAGTAGGGCTGTACTGGGGCAGCATTCCCCAGCCCTGGCACCACATTGGCTGTGTGTGTGTGTGTGTGTGCTTCTAACAGAGTACCTGTGGGGAAGGGACTCAGTGAGAGCAGAGTTCCGGCTTGCAGCAGCATGCTAGGGATCTTGGCATGGCTGGCTGCGAGTGGTGCTGCCCTGCAGCAGCCAGGAGCTGAACTGTGTGTCTGCTGCCTGCTGCAGGCCTAGCATGCTCCTGGTTGGACATGCTGCAGCGGCCTGCACTCGGCCCTGGGCGCAGGGCTACCACAGTGCCCTTATCGGGTGGCACTGGGGAGTGTTGTCTGGGCAGCTTCAAGGAGTGCTCATCAGGGTGTCCTGTGAGCACCTGGTGACAGGCCCATCCCTGTCAGGTGCGCTCCTGGAAGCACCATCAGGTTCTAGCAGGAGGCCTAACGCTGCTGGTTTTGTTTTGAGTCGCTGTCTAATGCACCAGCTTGCATGAGGAGGTATGCTTGATGAGCAGGCTGTGTTGAACCCAAAACAAAAGTTGACCATCGGAGGGAGCAGTCTGTAAGCACAGTGCTTCAAGCAAAGCAGCAGAGATGACCCCTGGCCAAACAGTGTGTGCTTGGGAGGAAGCTCAGGCTGTTATGTTGATACCTTTTTTTATCTTTTTAATGAAACCTCCTTCCTGCCATTTCAGAAGAGTGGAGGGTTTGACGTCATGTGCTGATGAGTCATTGCTTTTAACAGGCCAGCAAGCAGGGACTGAGAGAGCTGTCTGGAGCAGCTGCTCTGTTAATCATTCACAAAAAGCCCAGAGAAAGCTCAAGGGGAATGCTTGTGAATAATTAAATTTCTGTTTTCATTATGAAGACTCAGTTGGTTTACCTGGATCTGCTAGAATCCAGGTACTGGGGAGCGAGGAGGAGGACAGTGATCTCACTGATGTGCTGATATCCCTGTAAATAGCAGTTGGAGTCATCAGTGTCGGTCAGGCATGTATATGATTTAACAATTTCATGCAAAGCTTATGTAATACAGCTCTCACCACCAGCTACATCTCTGTAGCTGCAACCTGTTTGACCATATCTATGTATTCTAGAGGAAGCAAATGCCTTCGACAGGGCAAGATACGTATTCTACTGAAAGACTGAAGATCTGCCATATCTCATAGCCTGACGCTATCCACCGTATGCATTCTCAAAGGAAGCAGGGCTGCCCAGGTTTGTTCACCAATGCTTCTGCTCATCAGCATCTTCCTTGAGGGTGTTGTTCAGGAGGCAGCGGTCCATCATTTTGAGTTAATGCTGATTCAGTATCTTGGAAATATGTGTTGTACTCATCATTGCTACAATGAGCTTAAACTTCAGCTGCCAATTTGTAATGATCAGAGTTTATTAGGTTCAGCTTCAGAAGAGTAGGACTGTTATCTCCACCAGGGTCCAGACTGGATAAATTCCTGCATGGTGAATTATTCTCTGTTCAGCTCATCTCCATTGTTCAAGGGCCCTAGGTAATAGTTGCTGTCTTTTACCCAGGGATAGAGTTAGATGAGCACTTTTACTCCCAAAGTAATCCTATTACCTAAGTGCGCAGTAAAACCAGGAACACGCCACTTGTCTGTGACAGAATGTTAGATTAACTTCACCTACACAGTGGGACTGCTGGGGCAGTTAGGACGGAGGGGTTGCTTATGAATAGTTACTTCAGTCACCTACAAGGATGTGAGTGGAAAGTTGCTATTCTGGCTGGTATCGGAAGAATGGAGAAGAAAGTATACCATGAAACCACTCGAGTCTGAAAAACCTTTCTACCTTTGGGCATTGTTTTCATGGATTTGTGATATCCCACTGATGTGTAGGCAGAAGCTATTTTCAAGCTCCTATTCATTTTAAGTTCTGGAAGAACTTAAATACTGAAGGCTGTATTTCTAATAGATTAATGATGTTATATCTAGCTTTATGAATAACCAGAGATATTATGAGATTCGAATTCTAAACATCACAAGCCAGAGTGTCTGGGACGTGGGATAGAGCCCCACTTGAATATCACAGTTTTATTTATGCTAGCAGGGGAAAATGTACCAGCAAATCAAATCTTACTTGTGGATGGAGCACGTTTTGTATAGCATATGATATAATGAAAGTCATCTTTCAGAGCAAAGTTGGTATTGAAATGCTGAGGAATACTGAAATCAAACAGGAACTTGTGAAGCGTGGGAATAAAACAAAATCAAAAGGAGAAAATCAGTTAAAATGTAAAAAGAACACTGTTTCTGAGGCCTTGTGTCAAATGCCGTGCAGCAGTTGACTCTACAAAAGATGCTTTTTTGATTTTCTTATTAAAGGCACCTACTGAAGTCATTGTTCCCTAAGAAATCAGATGCATTGCATAGTTAAGTAACATATTAAAAAATAAAAGTATCTCTGTAAGATGTAGAGGCAAGAAAGCAGTAAAGTCTGAAGAGGTTATTAAAAGCCTCCCAGAGAAGCTGCCCATGTGAGAGGTATATTACAAAGCTGAGCAGCAGGCAGCAACAAGAAATCTTCTGAGACACTGAAGCCTGAGTCTGTGCGTGATGCTGAGCTCCTGGGAGGCCTCTCCGTGTGGATGAAGGCACCTGAAGGCTTCGCTCTGGCTTTTCTAGGCTGGAGGTACGCTCTGTGCAAAGGGCAGGCAGGTTTACAAACAAGCTTGAAAACTTTCTCCAGACACATTTTTCTCTCCTAATTATAAAGCAAGTATAGTTTATTTTAAAAATAACTGATTCAGCCAGCCATTTAATCTCTTGCTCTCTATACCCAGCAAAAAAAGTTTCAGTTTGTCTGGAAAAATAATAATTGGAGAAAGGTTAACATGATTAACATGCTCCATGGTCGAGGTGCAGGCCTGCCTGCTGCAGAGGCTCGGCGGTCAGAGTCAGTGCTGCAGGAAAAAGCACATCACCTGCTGGTCGGCCCATGGCAGCCTCGCTTGTGGCCTCGTGGCTTTTGCTTGGGAGAGCTTGTCCAGACTCCTCGAACCTCTTGCCTCTCCAAGGCTGCAGTCAATGTCTTACTCACACAGCAAGCCTTTAGCGGTTCTTGTAAAGCCATAGTTTATTATGTTATATTTGTCATTAATTATTGACGGAGTACTCCAAGGTTGCATTGTGACATTTCTGTTCTTTGTTTCTTCCATATGAATAGTTTCTAAAGTTAGATTAAACAAGTTAAAAACTTAGAAGAGGTGCTTCTCCCATGCCTGAGGATAGATTTGTTTTCTCCTGAGCCAGGGCTGAGTTTCTTTTCCAGCTTCCATCCTTGATGTGACATCACCCCACATGATTTACAAAGAGCTATATGTCACGATTCAACCAAGAGGTCAGATGACTCCAACATGCCAGCTGTGGGCTAGCATCACAGGTAAGGCACCAAAGGCCTGACCTTGGTGCGGTTACTGCCTAATCTTTGTTTCCCAAAAGCAGCTCAGAGGCATCCTCAGAGTCAGTTGTGGCTTGAGCCATGTCTCTGTGCCCATGAAGATGGGGCACCCTGTTGCAGAGCGCAGGCTGGCATGCACGGTGCTGGGTGCAGGGCTGGTGGCTACCAGGGCAGCAGGGGGCCTTGGCCAGCAGTGACGGTGTGGCTGTGATCCTGCTCCCGGCCCTGTGCTAGGAATCTAGTGACTTTAGAGGATGCCTTGAGCAGCTCATTTAACAAGACTAAAATTAGCTTTTCTGAGCACTCCCTGCTTTGGCAGCCTGATCCTTGCATGCCGCAAGCACTGCTTCTCTGTGCTTTATCACAGGAACTCTGCATGTTCCCATGAAGCTGTTCTGCATTTTGAGAGTGCGATACTGTGTCTCCGAAGAGAGGCAAGGACGTGTCTGCCTTTTAGCTCCAAGCCTCCTGGAAAACAAGGTCAACCTGATTGTTTTTAGAACAGATGGCTTCCTTCCATGTAGTGGCATTTCCCTGGCTAAGTAGAGTCTAACTGTATATAAATATCAAATGCAGCTATATGTGGATTTAAGAGAATACTAGAAAATTACAAGGATAGGAGAATTCAGAGCTGCTGAAAAACATGACCGTATGTATATGTATATTTTCAGCCAGCACTTTAAATAACTAGTTTTCTTTGTCTCCAATAGGCATCTTTAATCTAAGCTAACCTAGCAGATGACAGGTTACCCCAGTCCCTCCTGGGAGAGGAAGATGGCTGGAAGCAACTGCACGAGAAGAGCTTGATATATTCTGAGCCATCTCCCCCAGTGGAGGCAGGTTTCTGAGGCAATGTGAGCTCAAACAGGTCTAATGCGGATACTATAACAAGAGAATAGCCATGGTGCATGGGTAATGAGACTAGAAAGAATACAGGTGGATTAATTGGACACAAAGATTAATTTGCTGTTCCTGAGTAACCGCATGCTTTTGTCAGTTTTGCCTGATATTTTTAAAAGAATTTATAGCCTTGGTTTATACTGTGTTTAGTGGCTGTAATAGGAAATGATGGTGCCCCAAATTCATGTCTTTCTGTATTACAACACGCCTGGGGAGAAGCAAGGAGTGACCTACATGCGTTATGCAGGAGAAGGTTGTTTCAGATTTGCTTTGTCAGGATGTCTGCATGCTTTTCCGTGCCCCATAGAAATAATTCAGGTTGTATTAATTAATTATTTCAAACAATATTATGCAGGAGGGAGGAAGACCGCTTGACCTTCAGAGACCCATTCCCGTTCTGTTTTCCGTAAGAATGTGGGTTGCATCAGCTGGGACTGTGATTGATGGAAGGTATTTGCCTTTCTATGTAACGGAGAGAAGCAGTACCCCAGTACACTGTGGGGAGCCCTGTCTCTGCAGGGCTGGAGTCCAGAGCTCTTCCCTCCAGCTTTATTTCATTAACTCCTTTCAGAGAATACAGCAGGAGCATAATCCAATCACTTCGGTGTTCGGAGGAACTGGCACAGGGTAGGACACTCCAGCACAGTAAGGAGAGATGCTGCTCTGTGACTCATTTCCTGCAGCCAGTCACTGAGTCACTGTCCGCATTTATTGCTAAGAACTACGTGAAAAGTTCGGAATGGATTCCTGGGTAGCTGCTGTTCTATCAAACTTTAGATAACAGAAGGAGGCACTTAAAGACATGGGGGGGATGTTGCCTCCTCCAAAACACCACGAACTGCGTTGAAGTAGGTAGAGATGTAGCAACCAGCTTAACAATGTGCAGGTCTTCTTTGGCTGCGGGTCATGGCTGAAAAAAAGGACTGAAACACAAATACATGTACTTCGCGGGGGTTTAAATATGAGCTAGAGGTGAAATTCTGTTCCACAGCTGGGGCTTGTTAATCAAGTTTGCTAAGAAACAGAGAATTTTCTGAAACAATTTGTGTCTAAGGATTTTTTTTTCTTTCTTTTTTTTTTTTTTTAAATCCAGGACTCTTTTAACCTTTATTGGTATTAAAGTCATCTCATTTTAAGAAATTTAGGTTTTTCTCTTTGGAGATGAAAACTAATTGGACTCAGTAAACCTCTGCATTCTGATCAAAATGGCTCCTTTGTGTAAAGCCATTCATAAATCCCAGGGAACAAATACCAAAATAAGCAAGGCAAGACTAAAGTGAAGCTAGATGCATCATTTATTTTTCAATAACTTTAGGATAGCCAACTTCAAAAAAATTGTGTGTTTTCATCCTTTTTCTTGTGAATTTGTTGACTAATGTCATCATTATATAGTGATGCAATGTGATGTAATATTCATTCACTCAAATGTTGTATTATGCCAAAAGACTTGCTTCGACCAACCTGCCAGAAGGCGAACATTACATACTTTCTTGCCAAAAGACCTACTTTTATGTCGGCATCCTTTCTGCTTCCAAGTAGAAGTGATCCTAGTCATGAGAGTTGTTGACCACATACCTGCCAGTACTTATCATCCCACCTGTTAGAGTAAAATAGTATCTTTTTGACTTTCTTGAGATCTAGTAAACATTCAGAGTGACCAAAGATCACCAGTCCAGTGTAGTGGGCCAGTTCTCTTAGCCAAGTTGACAAAAACAATAATAAATAGAATACAGGGCCTACTTTGGGTCCACTCATCCCACAGTTCTTGCAGGTGAATTCAGCCAGTGCTCTCAGTAGGGTCAGCAGTCACCCACCATTCCTGGGCTGAATCTTGGGCTACTCGTGGTCTAGCCTTGCATTGCAGTGCTTGGTGCTATGGTAGAAAGCAGCAGGACTGCCTTGCCCTATTCTGGATGCCTTAGCAAGGAGAAGGATCTGGTGCAGAGCTGGTGGCTTCACAGACCTGTGCTTCTGGTGCTTGTGCTTGTGCTCCTGCACAGCTGTGGCTGTCACAGCAGCCAGGAGCTTGGTCAGTTCATACATCCCCCTCTGCATGAAGCATGCAGACCAAAATATTTAATACCCTAAGTAGGCCCGTTATGTGAGACAGCTAAGAAATTAGGGGAAAACAAAGCAAAACCTGGCTCCAGAAAATCTGATTAGTAGTCTTTTTTTTTTTTTTTTCTGGAAAGTGCTGGCAGCAGAAATATTTTGTTTTTGTTGATTCACAGAGATTAGCTGACACTAAATGACTGACAGTGAGCGGGGACTGACGTATATGTCTGATCTCCATGTGCTCTGTCTGAAACAATCTTGATTTTTTCCTGTGAGAGTTTCAGTGTTTTTGCAGAGGCATGTCCCTGAAATTTAACTTTCCGAGGAACTAGTTGGAGATGGATTCCCTCAGAGCTCACGGGTGTTTTTTTGGATTTGCCCATTATAGAGTGTATCCTTCATTGCCAGCTTGGATGTTTATGAAGAACGTATGGTCAGATAATCACAGAGAACTGAGATTGATTAACTGATTGTTACCAGCCCTCAGTAATCCCTGGTGGCTGATGCACTCTTAGTGTAGTTTGGCTTGTCTTTCCCATGCAGCTGCTTGGAGCTGTCAGTACCCTCCTTATGGCTCCCCTCACTGAGGAACAAGGGACCAGCCCTGAAGCCTGAATGTAGCTTCCGAACTTCTGCACTCTTAAATTTGTTTTTATTGGTTGTATTTGAGACACATTATTGGAGTAACTTCCTAGTAGGATATTGAATACCCTTTTTTCTTTTTTTGAGCTGAGCTTTAATTAGTCCTCTTTTTTATCATTTAAATCATATTAAAATACAATGAATCAATGTTTATTTTGGAAGAGAAAATTAAATACATCAAAGCAATTAGAAAATGAGAGACTTTTCTAAGCCGATGAGCAGCCTGGGGGGTTGCTGTTGCTGCAGACAAGTTTTTAGAAAACTCTCTGTGTCAGATGCAGAGAGGTTGTATCATTGCCACAGCTCTCGCTGACAAAACACGCCGTAAAAGCAGACTCCCGTTGCTTAGCGACTTACAAGAGATGATTAACCCTTTGCAGCGCTGACAATATTTGTAGAGAAGCCCCCCCAAGGCACCTTTGTGGACAATAACTGAGTATGAAGAAGCTACTCTGCTATCTTTTACTCTAACCTGTGTTGATTCATTCATCATTAATGTTAAATGAAGAACTGTTTTAATGTTGCCACTAGTTATTGAAGGAGATGACTTAATAAAATGTCATTATCTATAGGATGACATGCAATTATCGCAAAGGCAGGATCATCCACTGACAGTAACGGTGGAATAAAAAGTGACTAAAAATAGTCTGAGGTTAGGATGTTAAACAGTACTGCCAGTGTTTTTTCATATGAACTCAAGCATTTCTAGAATTTCTGCTTGGTTTAAAGACTGACTCTGTCTTGACATTGCTCTTGCACAGGGAGCCTTAAAGCAGAGAGGGGTAGCAACAGTAGTTAGGGACGTTCCTCACCTCTCACTTCCTTCCAGTGCAACAGGGAAATTCTAAAGACCATTTCAGGCTGAAAACTCTCCTTTTAATTAAAAGTGTTACTAATCTCTGAGGTTGACAGGCTGCAAAATTTCTATTTCCTTCTTTGAAGAGTGCCTAGAATTCAGTAAGAGTGGATAAGCAGGAATATGTGGGCGTGGTGGTTGCGCGCTGCAGTGCAGAAGTTTTCTATATGTTGTCACTAAGATGTTCCAGCACTTGAGTCCATAACTTCTTCAGATGTGATCACTTGGGACAGTATTCATCTCATCCGGCTTGAGCTGTCTTAAAAATGAAGCATGGAGTCTAGACATCTACAGTCAGAGCAAAGGGAGCAGTTGCAGTGGGTAATTCAATACATCTCTTTTAAGCACATCCTGGGGTGGGCTGCGCTGCCCTGGTTTGCCCCTTTGAAAAGCAGTGTAGAAAGACCAGTTTGTGCTGTGGCCTATGGGGAGTGCTGGGTGAGAGGAACCCAAGCCTGTGATTTTAGCAGTATCTTGTGTGGCGTTATTTCCGCAAGGATGATTTTCTAGTGTTCAGTATGCTGCTTAATAACAGTGAAAGTGAAACAGAGTTTTCAACTGCAGCTGTGGAAAAACACTCATATGGGAACAAAGGTTAAGGCACAGACAGAGGATTTTAAATTGCAAAGGCCTCTCTTTGTGAAATTAGCTAGTAATAAAGTCGAGAATTGCCCTGAAGCAAGAAACACTCTGAGCTTCACCTCTCCCCCTTGTAATTTTGCAGCCGCAGCAATTAATTTCTGTAACTAGCGGCCCCAGTTCTGGTAGCTGCAGAGTAGACTGGGGCTGCTGGCTGCTGAGAACAGTTGCTCTGCATACTCATTACACGCATACGTGATTGATGGAGTTTGTGCATCATCATCCCCAGCACCTCTGTGTATTTGCTGCCATTAATGGAGAAAATTATCTTAGCTAGAAACAATTTGTATTTGGTAGTGTTAAGATTATGTGCTCCTCTTGTTTGCTGAAGGGTTAACTGTGACCTTAACAGAGATGTAGAATCAATCCAGATGACAAATTGCTGTGAATACAGCCTTTCCTGTTGCATATCTGAGTGCCGTCCCTGTGTTTCTCAGTCTGTCTTCGGTCAGTATGATTTTGTATGGTCCTAGCAGGGCAAACACAGGAACTGCTGGAGAGCTTGTTATCTTGTTTCACAAATGTGTTCACCTGATGCATTTAAGGCTTTCAGCTCCAGAAAGCAGCCAGCATGATAAACAAGCTGAGTGCAGGCCACTTGGTGTTTTGCACTGCAGCTTTTCCTATGAATCTCCATGCCATTGCAAGATCTCTAGGGAGATTAACACCGTAACAGAGGCACAAATGAATGCAGATAGTTCTGAGTTGTTAGCCAGATTGTTTACTGCTGTTTTGAACATACTCTCTTAACTCACCAGCAGCAAAAAGAAACTTCTGCCTCTGATGTCTGAGCTGTTTTCCTTTAGCTACTGTGAGTAAGGAGACATAGCTTGCAAATTGGGATGTTGTGGCATTTCACTAGAATGGATGGATTCAGCCTGTCTGAAATGCAATTTCTCTTGGAGCCTATCAAGGGAAATACCCATTTATCTTCCCTTCGTGCTCGCTGCTGTGTCACACACCGAGGGACAGAATGCATTATTAGCCCAGCCTTGTACCACTCCTCACATGAGTCAGTCATGTGGGTTGCAGTGCTTTGGTTATGAGCTGGTAATCCTAGGCTCATGCCTGGAGTTTTGTTTCAGGGTAGAGGAGAGCCGGGGAAAGTGTGAAATAAATGCCTGTGTGCAAAAGGTCCAACAATCCGCTGTGTGTTGTGGAGGAGAGACAAGAGGTAAAATATGGTTCCTGGGGATTAGGAGGGGAAGGGCTGCAGTGCCCTGCACTCTGCTGAGAGAACAGTGCCTTCGTCCCCGCTCCTCTCTCTTCCCACTCACTGAGACTGGAAATGGGATCACTGACTGGTGGGCATGCTGGGAGGTAGCACACTTTCAGACCCTGTGCTCATCCTTGGCTCAATTTGTGTTTTCTTATGTGTGTTTGTAGGGGGACATTTTTATAGAGTTGAAGTCCTGAACTTAATAACAAGTTTTGAAGGAAAACAAACTTCAGAGAGGATTTTTGTGGTCAGTAGGATGGTCACAAAATAATATGTGTGGATGAGTCTTGTTGCTATTGGGGAAATACTTGGGATGTTTTGTACCTTCCTGACTCAGGTTTAGTAAGCAGCTGAAGGCCTTCTGATTTCTGTGGTTATCCTCTCTGCAGGATAATCTGCACTTCTGCAAGGTTGCAACATACTTTCTGCTAAAACACAGCGTAAGTGATGCATTCTGGGAGCTATGAGTCTCAAGGTGAAGCATGCTCTGGAGGCTGAGATGCTGTGGGCCAGAGGAGCTTTGGAGCAGCCTTGGTGCCTTGGGCTTGGAGCCTATGAAGCTGGGGCCATTTGCCATGTGCTGGCCTCTCCCCTCCTGCACAGGAGGAGAGGTGTGGGGAGAGGAAGCTAGCACCCTGATGGGACCTGCCCCACCTCTGTATGGCCCAGGCCAGGTTGGCCTGAGTCAGCTATGCGCTGGCCCTGTGCTGGGTCTGCATGTTTGCAAACACACACCTGCACCTGCCCACAGGGATTGAGTTCACTAATTCCTAATTTAGGGGGAAAATTGTGGAAATGCAGATATTCTTCAGGTCTAGGGGTGCTTCAGCCATCTGAATTGTGAATAAATACCCAACACATTAAATTCTAATCATGAGAATGGTGAAATAAAAGTCAACTAATCAAGAAATTATTGATTTTTTTTTTTTTAATTTGTTCTTGGTTAATATTTAGCTGTCCTTCGCCATGCTTGAATACACTTGCAAACACAAAATGTGAGACAGGCAGTAAGGAGTGGCTGAACTCATTTTCATGTTCTTTAATTGCAGCAGAAAGTAGCCTGTCGACCACATCTGATGTGGAAGGTCTACACACCCAAGTGGGTATGTGATTCCAGGTGAAGCTGCTGCTTTCAGTGCTGTCAACAGTCAGCCCTGGGAAGCTTGCTCCTTCAATCGGATGACAGCTAGTGACAGATTTCTTAATATTTGTTACAGTGTTGATGCCTTTAACTGTATGGCACATCAGGAGAAAAAGAGTCACTGTTCTGAATAGCTGTACCTAGCCTTTTTGTTCTCACCATTTTAGCTTAATGGGGTAGCTTTTAAATGTAAAGCCTGTGATATGAGATGATTTAATTAAAATGTAAACAGCTGTATTTTGAATTCATCGTGCTTCAGAGCTAGAATGAACCTTAATGCCATGATGCTACAGAACACAGCAATTTTTGCAAATAACTTCAGTACAAAATCACAGAAAGCTTAACTGTCCTCAGGCACAGCACAGGGGGCTATTCTGCCACATTTCTCAAATTTTTATGCTTTATTTTATGCAGTTTTCTACCCTTTAAGTTGTTTTCCCTCCTACCCACACAGAGCCTAATGAAAATGTTATGCTATTTTTTGATAGTAAAGAGGCCTTCCAGTCTTGAATGCTTAACCCTGTGAGGGGAATGGAAACTTCACTATTCTGCAGAGAAAGAAACCAGGCACTGAGAGATCTACTGATCTGAAGAAGTCCCTCATGGAAATACACGGCAGACTGAGGAAGACATGTTTGTGGTTGCCCTCCTAACACGTTTTGCAGCCTTGCTCTCAGATTTGCTATTTGAACTTGCATGTAAGTTATTCCTCATGCTGGAAGCACAGCTGTTACTAGGAATGAGCCCCATGCCCAAACAAAAGGCAACAAATTCTAGAAAGAGAAAACCCATGACTTTGGGAGAATATGCACTAGTGGCAGAGTGCTGTCTTTTCCACCCAGTTACAGATACCTCTGTGTATGCAGCGAGCATGGTGACTTGACAGACTGCTGCTGTGCTTTCTCAGCATCACAAAGCAGAGCAGAGCCTGGAGCCCCATCATAATTTCACTTAAGAAATAGCAAATGGTCATTGTGTCTGTAAACCTCCCATCAACTTTTTTATTTTCAGTGACTGGGTAAACCTATTACTGTATTTTGTGTTATAGAGGAGAACCTATTTTCTGTCTAGGATCTTCTTGCAGGCTGTCAAGTGCTAGCAGAGACCAAAGAAAGTCAACTCACTGGCAACTCAGTTTCTTTCTGCTGGGATGGAGGTAACAGTGAAAGGTAGTCAGGTAGTCATAGATATTCAAGATTGACTGTTGGTCCTTGTACTCACAGATGCAGTATACAGACAGAAAGTCTATAAGCACTACTTAGTTTCTTCAAAGTCTCCATGTAATGTGAGGCCTATGGCTAGAAGATGAGTGAGTGCTGATTAAGAACAACTGAGGTTTTTGTCTTAATACATTAAAGAGCACATGCTTTTTCTTCTCCTAGGTATTTCAAGGTCCATATAAACGGAGATGGTATAGCGAAACAAGGGCCGAAGACAGCGTTTTGCAGCCATTACTCAGAGAATTTGGAAACTTTTTATGGATACTGAAGCCCACTCCATTAACAAGGCTTAACTGTCTGGTTCTGATAAATTCCTGGTGATGGTAGTAGAGGCAATAGTTGATAGTATTGATTCTGTCTAAAAACTCTTTGTATCAAGAGAGAGAAAATACTGTGTGATGATGTTAGAGTATTTCCTAGAACATAATTCCAGGAAAGTACATATGTAACAAATGCTAAATAATGAGAAGGGGATTCTATCAGCAGATTAAATATACAACTGTTATTGAGAAAGACAAGAGTCCCAAGGAATCCCAAGAAGTATATGACTGAATTTGTTAGGAGACAAAGATGGTCACTGAAACCAGCAGTCTCCCAGTTACAGATATTCCGTGCTGTTATTGTGATCTGGTCCACCTAACTCAGTCTGTTGAACATTACCACTAGTTTTGAAGTCCTTTTGACCCGTGTGAGCATTTTCATTTTCCTGATCCACTAGCATGAGCATGTGTTAGCAAAGTGTGTATCTTAAGATGTTGCAGAGGGTTTTATGTCCCAGGATCCTGGCTATAACTCTGCCTGGAGTAGTGATATTACCCAGTAATGAGGCAGTGCTGTGTCAGATACAATGGAGTGGGTTATTTGCAGCAAACAACTGATTTTGTTTCTTTCCTTCAGTCCCTGCATGATCTACTGTGAGTTTTTGACTGCCAGAGATCTGCGTGTGTGAAATGACAATGATTGTTTTATGCAAATGGGTTTCATGCTCTGGATCGCCTATAAGCAATTCAGGGAAATTATTTCTCATTATTTGCCATTCCAGCTGAGTGACAGGCCTTGCAAGCCACGGAGCATTGAGTCTGATTCCTGAATGAATAGCTTCAAGATTCTCATGGAGCACTCAAGATGATCTTTTAGTAGGGCCATATGCATATTCTCCACACAAGCCCTGATGAAAACGTGTTTCTCATGCTTTCCTCTTCTGCACTGTGTTCTTGTTAGTGTTTGTTTATCACTTGCAAGGAGTGGGAGTGGTGCCTAATCTGTGGGCAGTCAGTTATTTGTCTGCAGACAGAGCATTCTGAGTGCTTCTTGGCAGCAGGCCCCTGCCTGCAGGTGTGGGACCTGCTGGTACTGAACAGGGGCGGTCGGTGCTGCGCTGTCCGTGGTGCTGCTGCGTCGGGGAAGCGACCAACGTTGTTCCGAGGGTGCTGCTTCAGCGAGGTGTGTGCGAGAGGGTAATTCGTTTGTGGCAGTTGTAGCTCTAAATAGGAAATGATTAATATTTCATGATTATTTTTTTGTAAGGCACGATTCTTTGGAGAATGCATCAGTCTGACTTGCTTAGAGAATTATTAGAGAATGATCCTGCCTTGCTCAGCTTCAAATCAAAATGTAGTCAGGCAGTGCATGCTAATATGCTTATATTAAATGAGAACTCACTGGCTGTCTGACTAATGCTCTGCTGCCAATGCGTCAGTACAGAAGTGAGCACTTAACTTTCAAAACTTCTGTTTTATTCTCCAGTCTTACAAGTTAGCTGTCTTTTTCTCTCCCTTTGTGGTGTGGACCTTCGATCCAGGATTTACAAAAGGAATAATGGAAAACTCTTCTATGAGATCATGAATGTTAACCTATTGCATAAATTTCAGTACCTTTGATTCTGATGAAAGTTGTTCTTTTTTTCTTATATGTTTTTTACTTTTCTTGAGTCATGGCAAACTTCCTTAAAACATGAGGGCTGCTCAGAAAGTAATACCTCCCATTTTAATATGTCAGTCTACGACATCAGAGGCGGATGTTGGTGGTATGGCCGTAGAGGCTGAACCTTCTTGCCAGTATTCCATTACATTTTGTTGCCATGTGACAGATGGCAGCAAAGGAGCAATCTGACAAAATGGTGTCCGACATGGAAGTGCATACGAAGAAAAGGGATGTCACTGAGGCAGTGGGTGGTGTGTTTCAGCAGCAGCAGCAGCAGGTCACCTCCACTGGTACAGATTTTGATGAAAACCAGATTCCAGCTCTTGTTCATCGCTGGTGAAAATGCAGAACTAATGCTGATGACCATGTTGAAAAAAAAAGTAGATGAGAATTTGCTCTATCAAATAGTGTTATTGTGCTCTCTGTATCCATTGTAGTTCCCATGGAAATAAATAGGAGGTGTTACTCCAGAGTGACCTGCATATTTCAGGATAGTTTTAAAGAAAGACTTAAGCCATATTGTAGCAGGAAGCTGTTAAATGCCATCAATCAGGGTGGAAGAAAAAGTGGAACAGATTCCTACTTAGGTGTATAGGTTCTATTAATTAATCTGAATTAAGTTAGACCAGAGGAAATGAGACAAAAGATGATGCGTGTTCCCTCAGACTATTGTAATGGCTTAATCCTTGTGCAAACAGCAATACTGGAATATAAATAATTCACAGCAGATTCTTCTGGTCCTAATCAGTGTTTCATTTTCTTAGACACAGTAGAGAAAACTACAAAAACATGATAAAGGAGAATTAAGATTTCAGAGAAAACAGCTGTTAGGAAGTGTCATCATTAAGGCGGTCTGTGAAATGTTAATTTTACTACCCCCACCCTGCATCCTACACTTGTTCTTAATCCCATTCATGTCTACCAGCTCCATTTATACAGTGAAGTGGATATACTTGTTATAAATAAGCAAAACAGGAACTTCTAGTTCTTTCTAGGATGCTGTTTTATAGTTAGAATTTGTTTTATTTCATAACTGTCCCAGGTTTTTAAGAGCTGTCTACAGTCTCTAACTAAGGCAGAAAGGTGTGTGTGGGAATGCAAGACAGTTCTACGCTCATCCAACACTTGTAAATAAGTTTTGGAGAGAAATGGTTTGCCATTCTCAAAATTCTTTGAGAACTCATTGAGACATAGGGTCATCCCAGAAATTTCATTTTCATTATCAAAGGATGCAAAGACTTAAAGAAAAAAAAATAAAAATGCTTTTCTGTATTAAAAAAAAAACAACCACCGGATAAAATAATCCCTTTGAGGTATGTGTATTCTTCTGTAGGTGTGGGTAAACATTATGTTATTTGATGATTCATCTTTTTTAGGCTAGCGCAGCTGATAAGTCAAGCAAGGCTTGCTCAGCATTATTAAAATTTATATTGCTTTATGAATTTAAGACTTACATCAGCACAATGCGAAGTCTGAAATCAAAAGCTAATCCGTAGGTCACAGCAGTCTTCAGATCATAATTCCCATAGTTCCCATAGTCCAGTATTCCCATAGGAATATACCACATTCATCAGTGAATTGTAGGTACCATCATAGATGTTGCTTTTGATGGTCCATGTGGCAACAAATTTGCATGTTTGTTTTATGAATTGAGTGCCTGAAAGGCATTATCTGTTTTGTTGTTGTTGTTGTTTTTTTTAGATTCTTTCTCTTAAAGTGTCATTCTTGACAAGAGCAATGACTGAACTGTTTTAATAATTATGAGTGAGGCTTTTTTTTGTTTGTTTGTTTGTTTTGCCTGATGCCACTGGATCAGAAAAGCCTCTGCAGTTCTTTTTTGTTTCCAAGTTGATGCTGTCTCAGTGCTGCTGACTGTCAGTACAGTCTCTGAACCATGGCTGTCAAGAGTAATAACATAAAATTAGAATTAACAATATTCAGTAGTAATTTAAAACCTTGGTTGAAGGCTGTCATTCACCAAACCCTGACTTCTCAAAACACGTAAGCATGTTCTTGATTTTTATTAAGACCAAACTCATTTGGTCTTAATACACCTGAAGCATGTACTGTCAATTCTCCCATTTTAGCGCTTTTTAAAAGCAAATAAATGGTTATAATTTTGCTGTGTGCTTCATGGATAAAAATCAGGGAAAACTGCAGTTGTGTATGGACTTAATTCTAGGAGCAGGTTCTGTATTTCTGCTTTCTTACGGGTTAATCGTGCTGGGATTTGCTCTGTTATGCTTCTCACTTCAACTTATTTTTCCTAAGGTTTCTCTTATATTGCAAGCCTCATTTCATACATTTAATATCACTGTTCATCAGCCTAATTACCCTTTGGTCCCACCCCTTTGGCACAGACCCTGAAAGTGAGACTCAAGATTCCTGCCTCAGCCCCTGGACCATCTGCTTTTTCCAGTTCAGAGACTCTTGACGTGGTCTCCAGAGGAGCATACGTCTTCTCAGCTGCGCTGGCTGGTGTACTGCAGCTGCATCCAGGAGAACTGAGCTGTTTCTTTCTCTTCCTGATTTCTACTGTGTCTCCTCAGGTTGCAGTTCTTCCTTCACATTTCTTCCTGTCTACTACAAAATACCTCCATTCTACGAACAATAATAATAGTAATAATAATAATAACATCAGGAAATGACGTCCTTCACCATGCTTAGCAATGAAAAAGGAAATCCTTCGGAAAGAGCTCAGGGAGGATTGCTTCCACACAGGGCTGAGTCTGCACCCACCAACTGCTGCCGCATCCTCACAGAATAGAGGCTGGGGGAATGAGAAATGCACCTCCATATGCCTGGGTGAAAATGGCCAAAAACCAGCTGGAGGAGGCTTATACAAGGATATGGTGAGCTGGGACAGCTTCTGAAGCCTTAGTCTGAGAGAGAAGCCTAGCGGTCATAACGCTGCATGGAGCACAATGTACACCTAGTGCAGCACAAAACAGCATGTGGGATAAGCTGAGAAGATACCACTACAGCAAACATCTATGGTCATGATTTCCTGCTTCAAAGCAAGGAACATCAGCCCAGAAGGGCTGGCTTTTTGTTTAGTTGTCTTTTTTTTTTTTATATAAAATATCCTGAAACAGTTATGTAAAGTTGAGTACCTCATCAATATTATATATGCAACAGATGATAAAAACCTCCCTGCATAGTCAATAATCCATTTAGTTCATCAGACAAGATCTCCAGTGCCAAATGTGGTATCTGGCTTTTTGATTCAGCTTTGAGATGCACTAGTGGAAAACCACAGGCAGCCAAAAAACTCCCTGTTGACTACATATCTACGTAAGAGCACACGCAAACCACGCTCTAGGTAATGCTGACAGTAATTCATTGCAGTGCTTTGCGACCTGATTTTAAATAGCTGCAATAAATTGTTTTTGCCTTGAATTACAAATAATTTATTTTGGG
This sequence comes from Numida meleagris, assembly GCF_002078875.1. Taxonomy (NCBI): domain Eukaryota; kingdom Metazoa; phylum Chordata; class Aves; order Galliformes; family Numididae; genus Numida; species Numida meleagris. The sequence goes on from NC_034412.1 coordinate 16,209,088, forward strand.
CAAACCAGGCCACTTCTACAGGATCCAGCATCATATCAGGTGTGGTAGGTACAGATGACAGGATGCCTGTCCTTTTCTGGAAGGTGGCTGCTAAGTCCCTGGGGGATGCGGCTCACATTTGTGAGCTGCTCCTGGCTCTGGACTTCTCTGTGCATGCAGACCTGCTGCTGGTGGGATGGCTCTGGGTCCTGGCTGCAGCTCGGTGCTGCAGGAGTGCTCCAACCTCTGGTGCTACAAGTCTGGTGGGAAAGATAGCATGCTGACCCAGACCTTGCCCCCATCACTGAAAATTGGGTTGGTGTTAAGAAGGGGCAAACTAGGCAATTTCCTAGGATGGTGAAATAGAAGAGGTAGAAAAATTACGGCAGTATGTGTAGAAAGGGAGAGGGCCTGGCTGTCATGAGCAGCTCTGGCTCTGTCCCTGCATGGTGTCCCTGCACCTGAGAACCTGCTTGGTCTTGAAGCTGCAGGATGTGGAATGAGGACAGCACTGGGGAAGCTACTGGCAGCATCATGTAATTCACTGTCACTACCATCAGGCAAAGGCAAAATAATATTACCTGGGTTGTTACAATGCTCATTGATGCCTGTGGCAGCAAAAGTCAGTTTTCCCTACTCAGTTGAAAAGCCCTGTGTGAATGTGAAGGCTTGTTCAGATTGAAAAGAGTCTCAGCCAGAGCTCTTTCAAATGGAAGCCAATAAATCCTGCTGAAGAAGTGCATTTCCTACAGCCAGAGCCTTATTGGCAGATTCTGACTGGCCAAACAGGAGTATACAGCACCTATAGAGATTATGCTTGATTTTTAAACGTATCCAGGAGAAAAATTCTAGAGTAAGGATGCTGCAGATTTGAGGTGAGATACAATAATGTGTCTGTTTCAGATTTGAATCCTATTGAATCTGAGTTGTTGTTCCAGCATCAAAGCAGCTGTTTTCATGACAAGCCTTCTGTCACCTGGACACAAATGGTATATTGTGAGTACATTTCATTCAATTGGAAGAATAGCTTAGGTTTAATATTTTATAAAAGAAGCTGTGCTAATCTCTGCTAATATAGAATCTATGCTGTCCCTCTTCCCTTCTATATGTTCTGTTTTTAAATGCAACTCTTCCATTATGAGGCAAGAAAAATTGCCTTTGATCATAGAGTCCTATTTTGGCCTCAGACTGGGAGTGCCCATCTATGCCTGTAGCCATAAGCTGTCTGCACTCGTATTTAGATGAGATGGTGGATGGGCTGCTTTCTCACTGGGCATCTGTCCCTTCTTGAATTTATTTGTTGTGGTAGCCTTTTTCTCCCTGAATAGGAGGCATCGATGCTGTGGAAGCATGGCAGTCCCACTGCCACTCTTCAAGGCCTTGCAAGGAAAACCTGCTCCACGCTTCACCCTTCTTGGGACTCTCTGTGCCCCTGACAAGCACAGAAAGGTGAGCATGGGTCATTTGCCCAGCACGGAGCTCTCCCAGTCCTGTGCTGGTCTCCCAGCCTAGGAGCAGGCAGTGGCACAGGGCTTGGTGGAAGAGCAAGGCAGCAGCCTGGGATCAGGAGGGCATTTAGCAGCCATATGTGGCACAGAGACAGGATTTCCCTAGGGGAAAATTGCAGCATTTTCTCCTAATTATATGGATTTTACTTGCCAGTCAAGACTCTGATAGCTGAGAGAAATGCAAGGCCGCTATCTAAAACAGCACAGAGGTCCAAGGTAAATATTCTTCCCAGCTTGCAAGGGTGTTACAAGCTGTCGTTTAACTCTCAGCCTGCTTGGAGAACTGATGGTGGTGCTTGTGTTTTGATTTCTGCTGGGGAAGAGCAGCCTCCCTAGCCCGAGAGAGCGTTTCAGGACTGAATGATAGCAAAAAGCGCTTACCAAACATTCACAGTGCTTAATCAGGGTGGGGAGGAGTCCTGGAAAAATATTTCTGGTTTACCACCAGGGATGAATGCTGTATTTTCCTGATTATTGTCATTTTTAAAGATAGTCATTTCTGAGGCAATATGGGGTGCTTTGAGCCCAGGTGTTCAGCTGTACCCACCCCTGGGGGCCCATCCCACGCTGGGAGCAGCAGCTTGCCCACATGCACATTTCAGTGTGCCCATGGTAATTTGTCTGTTCCTCTCGCTGCTCAGAACGTGCTTCCTGCACATCTGGCAACAGCATTAAACTCTCATGGACCAGGGAATGTCTGTGAGGTGACAAATTTGCTGTGCTGGTGTTCTGCCTGCAAGGACACACCTGCTGTGATGCTGGCTGACTCTCCCTGGCTCTATATCCTGAAATGCAAAGCCAGTAAGGCCCAGCCCCACAATGTAAGCCTTTAGCTTTAATGCTGATGGTACTAGCTGCCAGCACATACGACAGTGTGAATTTGTGTTCTCTATTTGATGTTAGCACTCAAGTTTGTTTTGAATTAACCTTTAAGTTAATACACAGATAACTGGACACAACGTGAAGTGTTCCTCCCTAATTCACGTGAGACAATTTGGTGGTTTGGGATCAAGCTATTTGCCCTCTCCTGGGTAGAAGTTTTCCTTGGGGAGAAATTCTATACCACTGGCTTTGTGCTGTGCTTTGCAGTCAGTCTTTTTTTCTATTTTTGTCACATTAATGACCAAATGCTAATTTGGTTTTGACCCAGCTCTATATAAATTTCTGTAGCAGTAGAGATGGAATCTACGTAGGCACACACTAGGCAAAGAAGGACAGACCTATGTCCACAAAAAATGCTGTAATGACACCAGGGAAACTAATGATGCTAGGAAAGACAGTGCAAGAGAAAATGGTGATAACCTTTTATGACAAGGAAACAGCGTATGGCTTATTGCTCTCATAGCTTTAGCAAATAGATTCTTGCTTCCTCCGTTGCCAAAGCATCCGCTACCCTAATGGCTTGGGGAGGGAAGGATGTTTGCCTCCATTAGGTGTGCAGGTGTGTGACTTCATGCTTTGAGGATGGATAGAGTCTCAAAAAATGAATAAGAAAAAGGAGGGTTGATGGGCGGCAATTTTGCTACTCTTGTTTCTATACTGCCTTGTCAGACAAGTGAACAGGTAACAAAGCAGAGGTGTTCTGCTAGAGACAGGGAGACTCAAAATCACTGAACTTTTCCATGTTTGTGAGTGATTAACACAAAAATTAATGAGGCTTTGATGTAATTAAGGGATAGAAATGGCTTAGCCCCAAGATTGTGAAGATTCTGTAGAGCAGAATTGCTGAGATGATTTAGCAAAGGATTAAATAACGTAACTAATCCCTACGCACAGCTGTGAAACTGCTTCTATCCATTTATTTTAAATGAAAAGTCACAAAAGCAGGTGAGCATACTGCTGTGGCAGTAGCTTAGTTCACTCCCACATACTCCCCTTGTGTTCCCTCGTGCCAGCCTCCAAGGGCCAACCAAAGGCCACTCTGGCCAGCAGACAGTGAGGACACGTCGTGTCCCTCCATGGCAGCAGCACCCTGTGAGCTGGCCATGCTCTGACCCTGGGGAGCACCAGCTGTGTGCTGCTGGGGTCTCTGCTCCTGGGGCACTAGCTCAGCCACCTGGCTGTTGTGAGCAGGAGCTGTGCTGCCTTCTCTTCCCTCTCCCACTTTCAATATGTGGGCCCTACCTGCTTTGTGCTCCTATCCTCTTACACCAGGCCTAGCTCCCTGCAGCAGCTCTGAAGCATCAGGAGGTGCTGGGTAAGTGATCTCGCACAGTGAGCCTGCGGGTGACACATCGCTGGGGCAGTGCTGTGCCCCGAGCACCCTGCTGCGCCTGCTCCCAGGTGTCAAGGAAGGCAGAGCCTGGGCCACGCTAATTAAAACTCTTTTCTCAGTGATCTTTGGCCAAGTGCAAAGAAAACCTCTTTTCATCCTCAGACTAAAAATAAATCCTATTTTGGGTTTAAGAAGGAGCCGCATGACTAAAATGAGCCGTTTGGTTTCATTCATGTTTGCTGTCTATTAATCTGTTCTCTTCACCCTCAGCAGAGTGTGACTCAGACTTTCTCATTGTCTTCCTCCCTCACTATGTGTGTTTTGACTTTAAATCCTGCCGGCTGACGCACGCAGAGCTGACACCACGACAGCTCGATCCAGCCTGCTCCCAGCAGACTCCTGATCTTCACCGGCTGCTGAACGTAACATCCTGCCTGCTCCGCTGGTATTTTTACAGCTAATGTTGGTAAGCAGATGACACAGGCTGGTGAAGATCCTTGAAACTCCACGGGAGGAAATGTGTGAGTATGTGTGTGGGGGAGGCCTGCAGATAAAAATACTGTGGCAGCTATGGGAGAAGACACACATGCCTCAATCTGTTGGTGGGCTGCTATTCTTGTTCATGGTAATCAAAGCGGAGGCTGCACTGGAACAAGCACAGCACTAAGTTATTTCCCCGTTGATTCACTTGCTGCGTTCCATTCTCCCTCCAGCACAGCTCTTGCCTCCTCTCCCACCAGAAGCAATGGCCAAACCCAGCTCCCAGTCTTCCCACGACCCGCCAGGAACTCAGCCGCCCCAGCACCCATGGGGTGGGGTCACTGCAGAGCCCCCGCTTTCCTTACACCATTATCTCTTCCTTCCCCTTCCAGCTTTGCTTATGAAATTTGAACCACTTAGTATGGAATAAATCAAGGGAGACATAAAGTATTTGCACACAAATACGCTTTATTTTCCAAGTGTTGAAAATAAGCACAAAATAACAAGTCTAATGTTTGACCCAAGCAGAGGTCAAGTATTTTAATATTGAAATCATTTAAAAGAGTCTGTATCTGTGATGATGGATGAACTTTTTTTCTGACAGAAGAAAACCTCCCCCTTCTCATTACATGCAGAATGCATGCGGATATTCAAGTCAGATGAAGGATGAATTCTAAATATGACAACAGCCCTTCTTTTGTAAGAAATGCCACGTAAATGAGTTGTAAATTATTTTTAGTTGCTACTGGAAACAGAGGAAGGAGAAAAATCAATATTGACACAACCCTGCTTTATTTTTAAGCAGTTGCTGATTGTCTGGTGGCACCAGTTAGGTGAGGAGAGAGCTGAAGCCTAAGCGAGCAGTGCGAACTGGTTTGGGTTTAGAGAACAGAGGCACAACAGAGCCCAGTGCTACTTCTGGGTGGCTATAACCATGGGCCGGGTGGAGGCAGGGCTCAGGGTCCCTGAACAGGGGCGGCAGTGGGGTCCTTGTCACCACCCCGGTGCTGGGGCTGAGCATGAGGACACCGAGCGTGCCTGACCTCGTCACCTGCTGGAGGATCCCTGACATGGCTCCTCCAGGCCTCCTGGCTTCTCTTTCTGCATTGGCTGTAGTGGTGATGGACATCGAGATGAGTATGGCAGAGCAGAAGGGCTGGATTCCCCCTGCCTCTGCTGGCTGCAGTGAAGGTCCCTCCTGCATCAATGCCTTGGTCCTTGCATATAATGGAATAAAATCATGAATATGCAAGATTCAGGTTTGATTAACTTCTAGCTTCTCATGATGTGCAGCTGTCTAAGGTAGAGCATGTGACAGGGCAAGCCACTCAGTGCAAATGCCACATTTATTGCAGCCCTGTTCCCAGGACACACAGGAGGACGCAATATGGACAGAATGAATTCAGACAAAAAAGACTGCCAAGCTCCTATGGTTTAGAGGTTGATACTGTGCTGGTTCTAATGCAATTACCTAAATTTCAGATATGCTGTAATGTGATCTTACTCTTCCTTAAAATGCCATGGAGCTTCTAATGACAACACAGATCAAATTTTCTGTTTCATGACTCATCCCAAGGAAAAGGATGCAATGCACTCAATATGAAAAGGAAAAGGAAAGGAAGGGAATGAAAGGGGAAGGGGAAGGGGAAGGGGAAGGGGAAAAGGAAAGGAAAGGAAAGGAAAGGAAAGGAAAGGAAAGGAAAGGAAAGGAAAGGAAAGGAAAGGAAAGGAAAGGAAAGGAAAGGAAAGGAAA